>NC_143438.1:3210416-3852500 GCF_987193195.1 Phasianus colchicus
TATAACGTAGTGAGGGAGAGTGGCAATTTGTTAGTACATGATGGTGTCCTGGCTATCCGAAATTGTGTAGCCTGAAGGACTTGGAAGATGGTTGTCTCTGTTTTTGGTACTGGTGAAGTTGCACCTAGAGTACTTTGTGCAGTTTTGGCTCTCTCACTACAGGGAAGTGATTGAGGTGCTGGAGCAATAAGGGCAATGAGGCTGGTGAAGGGTCGGAAGCACAAGTCTTATGAGGAGTGGGTGATGGAACTGGGGTTGTTTAGTCTGCAGAAGAGGAGGCTCAGAGGAGACCTTGTTGCTTCTTACAGCTACCTGAAAGGAAGGTGTCGTGAAGTGGGGTTTGGCCTCTTCTCCCAGGTAACTTGCAATAGGACAAAAGGTAATAATGGCCTTAAATTACATAAGAGAATGTTCAGGTTGGATATATCCAGAAAATTTCTTCTCAGAAAGAGAGGCAAGGCTTTGAAGCAGTCTGCACAGGCAAGTGGTGCAGTCATCATCCTTGGAGGTCTTCAAGAGAAGGACAGATGTGGCACTTGGGGACATGGTGTAGCGGGCAGTGGTGATGACGTGTTAACAGTCAGACAAGATGATCTTTGTTTCCAACAGGATTCTATGATTTCATGATTCTATTATGATACATTACTCTTATTTGCAACCTTGTATTCTTTATCATTTCAGTGACAGAAGAACATCTCATTTTCATGCCTTGAATAGTTGTGAATAAAAGAGTAAAAAAAGAAGATGACTAATCAACTGAAATGCTAAAGCTTTTTGCCCTGAAGCACTCAATAAAGTATCTTAATTGTTCAGACTTTCCAAAGGAATACAACATAGTTTATGTTATCAAAAGGGAAGTTTCAAGGCAAGAAATGCCACTGGTGTCTGAAAGTATGAGGATTTGAAAAGATGCATATTGTGATTCAGAAGGAAAAATTAAAACCACTCGAAGATAAATCTGCATGTGTAGATGGGAACTCAACTTATGTCCTAAAGATACTAGGTTATACTAGATATTAGGTTAGGAAAGACCAACGCAAGCTAAGAATGAATGGTCTGTAGCTCTGTTTTCCTCTTACTGCCTCGTGTAGTAGAATCAGTAGAATCTGGTCTGTATACCCATTGCCACCTGATAAATATTTTTTTGTTTATTGTCCAGTGATGTAATAATACAACCAATAGTCACTATAGCAGTGCTTGTACTGTAGTCCCTAAAACATATTATCTGCATCTGTGACTGAAAGACTCCTGATAACTCCCCTGATACTCTGGGAAATGCGTATCAGTAATGAATATGACTAAAGGACATGTAACTTATGAAACTGGTCTAGTTGCTCACAAACGAAACATTAATTACAAAATGTCTGAGGTTGAAAAGAACCTCTGTAAGTCATCTGGTCCAATTATTCTTTTCAAACAGAGACAGCTACAGGAGGTTGCCCAGGACTGAAAAGAAAATGGTAAAATATATCCCCTATATCATACAATTACTTAGATGCTAGTGTGCATAGAAAGTGCAGAATCCATATATTTGTGGAAAATTCAGCTGAAATTTGGCTTGATATTCCTTCATCATTTTTCTTCTTTAGCTTTCTTTCCCCTCTCTCTCTCTCTCTCTTTCTTTCCCTCTCTTACCTACCCTGGCATTTATGTACATATGGAAGTGCTAAACTGAGCTTTTTAGATTTAAGTCTGTATACACTTTTTTTTTCATCTGTAGTCGTTCTTTCATTTCTGATTTATCTGTGTTAAGTAATTTAACTCCCTTCAGTATAGATAGCTCATATATGTGTGGGAGAAAAAGATAAAAAAAAGACATTACTATTCACATACTAGGTGCAACATTTTATTTATACTGAACTGTTCCCACATAATAAATTTTGCACTAACGTATTTAGGAGTACATGTAAAATCTTTATTCCTTGTTGACAGGAATAAAGGACAATGTAAAGGATCCTATGCTGACATGATTTTGTATTGACTGCCATGTTTAGTCTACGTGTATGATATTCTGGGATGTTGATTTTTAGGTAGGAAGAGATTTGAGTTTTGTTTCCACCTTCCTTTTTTCTTGAAGCATGCAGCTACTTGCAGTAACTAGATTTGAGATGTGAGTTATTACAAATGTAGCTTTTAGACAGTTGGATTTTTCCCTCCTTTAACTTTCTTAACTGTGACAAATTAAGCTAATCTTACCAGGAAATTTCTTTTGCATACTTAGTTACGCTAAGCTTTCTTGTTTTGCCTCTGTATGCACTACAAAATGCAAATGCATAGTTGAAGAAACAAATGTCACGCAATTTCCTTTCTATCCTATTTTGAAACACCAAAGCTACTTTCCATGGAACATGTCATGTCATATGAGGTCACTCTCCTGTCTACTATTCTTCTTGTTACTAGCGTGTTCTTCGGCTCTCAAAGGAGATAATAAAGATATGAGAGTTAATATATTACTCCATCAGAAAAGCTGTCAGGACAAAAAAAATATAACAAACAAAAACCAACAGGCGCCATGTTAGAGTGTATTCAATAATGGCATCTCTGACCTAATTGTGAGAAAAGATCTCAGGTTTGCTCTCTGGAAAAATAAATCATGGATTTCTTGGCAACATACTTCTTTTAATGGTAGGAAGATATGCATCCAGTAAGGAAGCATGTCTTGTCATTAGCTCTCTGTTGCCTAAGATAGAAATTCTCAGTATAGATTGGTGAAAATGTTGCTTTCAGAAACTTCCAATGAACAAATAAGTGTAAGGATTGTAACATTAGATTTCTCACCTACATCTTTCACAGATATCATCTTCCTTCCTCAATTTCTTACCATCTTTTTGATTGGAACTTATTAGTATTGAACAAGGGAGTCTATCATTAAGTGGAGCTCCATAAAGGGATTTGTATATGGAGAAATAGGTGAATGACAAATCATTTCACTGACAGCCTCAAAGAAAACCTACTTATTCTCTGTTTTCCTCACAAAGCTTTGAAATTCCAAATCCTTCACTGAGGGACTTCCACAGCCCTGTAAGAATCTTAGGAAAATACTCTCTCTTTTATATTTTGGGCATATTTTATTTATCATTCTTAAAACCTTATAATACCTTATACCTATAGGAGTGTTTTCTCTTAAAACTGATTCAAGCTTGTTAGTAAAAATAATTAATCTATAAAAACTGAGATTTACTAAAAAGTGCTTTCCTACCCTATGACTTGGAGCACTCTTCATTGCTATTCCCCTTAGATCTTAAGCTATAATTATATCTCTCCTAATAGGCAGCAACCAGTAAGAAATCCCCTGCAGGAAGTGCTGGAGAAGAACAGGAAGTCCCTACACTAGGAGTAAATTTTCAGTTTCAACCACCAGTATTAAACTATTTCACAGAATCACTCAATTAGAGGGGTTGGAAGGGTCCTCAAGAGATCATCAAGTCCAATCCCCCTCATAAAGAAGTTACCTACAATAGGTCACACAGGTAGGCATGCAGACAGGTCTTGAATATCTCCACAGATGGAAACTCCACAACCTCTCTGATCAACCTGTTCTTGTGCTCCATCATCTTTACCGTAAAGAAGTTGTTCTGCATGGAACTTCCTGTGTCCAAGTTTTGGGCCATTGCTCTTTGTCCTGTCACTGCACACCACCAAGAATAGCTTGGCCTCATTAGTCTCCCACCTCCCTTTAGATATTTATAAGCATTATTCAGATTCCCCAGGCTGAACAGACCCAGGTGACTCAGCTTTTCCTCATACAGGAGATGCTCCAGGACCTTTATCATCTTTGTGGTCCTCCACTGGATTTCTTCTAGGAGATCCCTGTCTTTTTTGAACTGAGGAGCCCAGAACTGGACACAGTATTCTAAACGTGCCTCACCAGGGCAGAGTAGATGGGGAGGATCACCTCCCTCAACCTGCAGGCCACACACTTTTTAATGCACCCCAAGATACAGCTGGCCTTCTGGCCACCAGGACACACTGCTGGCTCATGGCCAACCTGTTGTCTACCAGAACACTCAGGTCCCTCTCCTCCTTTTTATCTTTTTTTCCTTGTACAATGGACTGAAACAAGGAAAATAACTTATTCTGTGCTGCATTCAGGCTTTGGTAATTTTTTGTGTAATTTATCTTAATGCCATAACTGTTTTCATATATTACTAGTAATCCACTTCTTTGAAGTTCTTTATCTGTATGAGCAAAAGACAAAACATACTCAAATGGAGACTTGTTTTAATTCATTTATCATGTTAAAGTAAAGGTCGTAAGGAAACATTTTTCTCAAATTCATTGTATGAAATGAGTCAACTCAACATTTCTCAGAATTTATTTCAGTCACTTCTTCCCATATTGCTGGAAAATAATTTGGTATTTTAAAATTAAATCCAGAAAAATTGCATTCACTGTGTGCCAGTGAAGATAATTTTAAAGCCGGAGGAGTTTCAATATATGACTTTAATATAAAGTAAGGTAAGTTTCTTGCCCCAAAATACTTTTTAAATTTGTACATGAAATCAGCTGGAATTTTTGACCTGAAGCAATGATTTGAGTCAAAACAACCCTAGTGGCCAGGAAATTGTTGATGATTTTACTCGCAATTATTTCTAACTGTTTTCCTTGCTTTATACAGACAGCAGTGTTCCTTTATATTTATATTAAGCATGGAATATTGTGTACTGAAAGAGAATCCTTACACAGAAAAGTCATAGTAAACCTGAAATGACCTCAGTCTGTGAGGAGCATTATCTTGTTCAGGAAGATTATCTTTAAAACTTAATTCTAGTACCTTTACACAGGAAGTGAAATGGTTTTTCTGATAATTTGCTGCCCCGTTTTATATCCTCTATTACACTTCAAGGTTTTTCTAATGTGCACTCTGCTCTCATTTTGAAATATTATTTTTGACTGTTCCCATTTATCTTTTAGTGTCGTTCAGTTCCGTGAGGGCCATGTGCTACCCACACTTGCACTGCAGTGGGACTGTTCCTTCAAATAAGGACTACTTGGCATAATTATGATAATCTGTACCCAACTGCTTAAACTTCATTATGTTCTAACTGCTTATAGAGATAATAGTTGCTTACTCACACACTTCTTTGAATTTGACTTGGGGCTATCTTGTTATGTTATGACCTGTCAGCTGGGAACCTTGACCTGTATGTTGGTTGCACTTTTAATTGCTAATGTATTTTGTTAATTGTTCACCTACAGAGAACAGTGACCCAAAATCTCCTATTTAATGAGCTCATTAAAATGCTGTACGCTTTTTAAATGGTAATCATTGCATATGTTACAAATAAAGAAATCTTTCGTGAGCTGGATAAAACTAAGCTCAGACCAGTTTATCTAAACAAGTTAAATATGAAGGACTTTGTGTCTTGCTTACAAAAAATATGTCCAAGAACAAGAATGACTACAAGAATGACATTAATATTCATGTTCTAGTACTTTATTTAAGACAGGGAAGTGATTGCCCCCTCTATCCCACCCTTGCAAAGCCCCAGCTGAAATACTGTGTCCAACAAAAGAAAGGTATGGAGCTTTTGGAAAGGGTCCAGGGGAGGGTTATGAAGATGATCTAAGGGCTGGAACACCTCTCCTATGAAGATAGACTGAAGGTACTAGGCTTGTTCAGCCTGGAAAAGAGAAGGATGTGGGGAGACCTCATTGTGGCCTTCCAATACTTAAAGGGAATTTATAAACATGAAGGAAATCAACTTTTTACAAGGATTGATACAGATAGGACAAGGGAGAATGGTTTTCAACTAAAGAAAGGGAGATTTAGATTAGATGTCAGGGGATTTTTACTGAGCGTGTGGCCAGGTGCTGGAACAGGCTGCCCGGAGAGATGCCCCATTCCTGAAGATGTTTAAGGCTATGTTGGATGTACCCTGCACAACCTAATCTAGGATTTGATCTGGTGGCTGGCTTCCCTGCCTGTGCCAGGGGGATTGGATCTTGAGGTCCCTTCCAACACAAGCCATTCTATGATTCTTTGATTCTAAGATAGTACCCAAGGACCTATACCAAAAATACTCATACTACTTGTAACATGATACATGAATATAAAAGATTTGCTCCAAGTTTCTTCCTTGATAGAATATCTCTTGTTTTTTTTCCAGTAAATCCTTTATATTTTGCTAGATTTGATAAAAGCATATGATTCATTAATACAGTAATTTAAGTTCTGACTAAGTAATGAGTAAAAGCTATTTCTTTAAATGTTTTCTATCTCCTGTATGTAAACAATTCAAAAACAACTAAATCGATTCATTAGACTACATTTGTTGACACATCCACAGAACAGAGTCTGAAAAACTATAAAAAGTGCTATCGGTCATCAGACCAGGAAATAAATACTGAGTGTGCTCTGTAGATAAAGCTTAAAAAAGCAAATACAAATTATAATGATCAGCTTCAGCCGTGTGGAGTCTGCTCAGACATTTCCTGGACAGATGAGAAAAGCAGTTCTTTGTGCTTTGTGCTGTTTAGTGCTTTGAGTTTCTTTGAAATGAACCCTTTTAGAACACAATGAAAGATTTTTTTCTTGATCTAGACCTAAATGGATATACATGTTACTAGGCAATCGAAGGTAGGCAAGGTAATAAAGAAACTATAAGGAGATTATTTGTAGATGCAGTTAATGTTCATTTTTTGTACAAGTCTTTGTACAAGGTTTTTTGTTTGTTTTAATTACCACTGCACAAAAAAGTAAGTATCCTACTGCAGGTTTCCGGTGTAATTTCCATAAGCATCATGTACTGTAGATCTCATTATTGAACTAAAATAATTATGCAATCTTAAGAACAAGAGAAAATGAAAAAAAAAAAAAAAAGCTAAAATACTAAGAGAAATTTCACTCAGGGAACGGTAACAAGAGTTTCTACGTGAAGTTGTGAACAAGAAGAGAGGGGCATGTGTATGTATGAACTGTACACAGGTTGACTGTGAGTCACCAATGGGATAATGAAGCCAGGGTGTAGCTGAACTATAGATTATACCCGTGACTGGAAATTATTAATGGTGTTGGACATGTTGCTCCTATGGTAACTGATGCAGAATGCAGTCTGTATTTCTGATGACTCTTGAACTCGGATTGAAATAGACAGAGCTCAGCTGGAGACTGAAAATAAACAGCTTACTGTAACAGTACAAAGGCAAGCAACAGAAAGAGATAGGTTTTTCTCTGTGGATATATAACAAGAAATTAAAGATTTAACATCACGGTTAAAGAACCGTTCAAGAAAATTGAAATAATTTTCACACAGGCAAATGGATATAAAATTGCTATGAATATTCTGATAGAAAGAGGTGAAGGCTGACGATGTACCTTCACAGGGGTTTAGCAGGAGCAAAAATCTCTGAAATGAGGATCATCAAGTGTGGTGTTGTGATAATGGAGGTTTTTGATATGTGATCAAATAGTTCTTCCAGTTCTTATGATCATAACTGAAATTCCTAGATCCTCTGTGCAGGCTGCATAAGCAAGAGAGCTGGCAGGAAGATGCTATGGAAAGCATGTCTATAAAGAAAATGTGCAGAATCACTAAAAATTGCAGTGTTTTGCTTTTACTTTTGGTCAGTGGCAAGGCTTCTCAGAAGTTACCGAGAATCAAATCTTGGATCTCAAATTAGAGTCACCTGTGACTTGATATCATATGATGATTTGATCTATGTTGATGAAAATAAAAACTCAAAACTGAAAAACACACTAATAGCATATTAGCAGTGTGTACTTGAGCCACTAGCAAAAATACAGCTGATATAAACCAAACTTCAGTAGTGGTAGAAGGAGCTGAGAAACATTTGCAAATTGATTTCTGCACTCTCATGAAAACTATGGCAGCCAAAAGGCTGAAAAATATACTTACAATTTAAATTATTTTCCTTGGATTTTATCTGAAGATGCATTAAAACAAACAAACAAACAAATAAAAGAACAACAAAACATTTCAGCAGGTAATTAATAGCATCATTATAAATCAGCTCTTGATTTTTTTTGTATGACCTGTACATACTGTTTACATGCTATTGCTTTTGTGGTTGGCAGTGACTCTGACACTATCAGAATTTTTCTCAATATTTACAAGGGCTCAACTTTAGACTAATAAAGTTAATGAAAATGTCATTAGTCTCTTAAGGAAGTGTTGGAGTTGCTGTATAAATCCAGGAATTTAACAGAATATTAAACAAATATTTCCAGCTTTTTAATTTTAAAACACTGCATGTTCAGAAGGAGGAAACTCTGTCATGAAACATTCATTTCAGCTGGAAACAAAGCCAAAAATTCTGGAATCCAGTTCCTGAAGTGTTTCTCTTGATATCTAAAATTCAGTATTCATAGAAAATAACAGGTTCTGTTAGAGAGAATTTGGAAAGAAATCAAGAAAAATCTTCTTCAAATTCTTTTTGTTTGTGGACCTACAAAATTAAATGATTTGAACATGGTTGTACGTGGCATCTTGTTTTTTGCTCTCTTATTTTTTATTCCTGTTACTTAACTTTCCTTTTTTATTTAGAAACAAAGTCGATTTATTTAGTGAATGAGAAAAAGGCTGATCTGTCGAATCACTTCCTTTAAAGAACTTTAAAGACTAGCAGACAGTTCACTGAATGTTGTAAATTCCCCTGCAGGATTTAATCTAAGTTACTGTATTCTTAAAGTGTGGGAAACTTACTTAAAGTATATTGTTTTACTGGATTCAAAAGAAACTGGACCCAGCTATCAAATAATAATCTGTTAATTTGTTTTGTCTTCCTTGTGAGATATTTCAAATGCTGCAGTTCCTTTTCATGGATCTTAAAGGAAGAAGTGTCAGGGTTTTGTTGGTTTTTTTTTTTCAGGAAGTTTATGCTGTGCAATTGTTTCTCAACTTTGTAGGAAGCTTCTACTTCAGTGATACTTGAATTTAAGTGCAATTTATCCACAGTGCAGTTTAATCCACCGTCAAGCCAGGTTTAGCATGAAATGGCAAATGAAAGGCAAAAACTTTCTTTAAATATTGTGCTTATTCGTATTTCTTTGCTCTTTCCCTTGCCTCATTAATAGGCATTCACTTACTTTTCGGAGTTGACAGCAGTGAAAACAGGCTAAGTTTCACCTTTGGGTCGCTCACAGAGTAATTTATATGAGCTGCACTGCTTGCTATCCTTACTGACCCTTGGGATTTCTTTCACAACAATAGGTTCATGCTAAACTCCTTGTCCATAATTTCTGGATAATATTTTACTTCTCATTCAGGTCATCTCATTCAGGAAATATGTATTGAAGCTAGGCATACAGATGTATGAGGGTATGCTCCAAAAGTTATGCCTCCTACTTTATTATGTTGGCTCATAATTTCAGACACAGATGTTGGTTTTAAGGCAGTAGAGGTTGAACCATACTGCCAATATTCTGTTATATTTTGTTGCTGTGTGACAGATGACAGTAGAGGGTCAGTCTGACAAATTGGCATCTGACATGGAAGTTCACATGAAGCGAAGGTGCATAATCGAATTCCTCCATGTGAAAATAATTGCACCACTGACATACATGAATGGTTGCTGAATGTTTGTGGAGACCAAATAATAGATGCAAGCAGAATGAGGCAGTGGGTGGTACTTTTCAGCAGTGGCAACAGTGATGTGAAAGAACTACCACATTCCAGATAGTCATGAAGATTTTTGTGTGCTTGCCATGCTTTTGTTCACCATGGCAAAAATGCATGGCTTATGATGGTGACTATGCTGAAAAATACTGATTTGTAGCTGAAAATTTGCTCTATCAAATAGTATTATTCTGCTCTTTGAACTTGTTATAGTTTCCATGGAAATAAATAAGAGGCATTACTTTTGGAGCAACCTATGTAATTAAAACTTCCAGTTCTTCTACTTGCTTTATCTTGGGTACAAAACTTTGTAGGGCTATTTCTGGATCTCTCCAAAGCTATCAACACACTCAGAGCATGTTAGGGACATAACCAGTAAACAATAAGTATTAAAAAAATATTAGGGAATGAATTTGGAATTAATGTTTATCAAGTCCCATAGATGCTATAACTACATTACACAATCTTTATTAAGTATAATTTATGCACGTAACGTGAAAAAGAATTTAAGTGAAAATATGAACTCAAAATTCCAGTTGCATCCTAGTCTGAAGTTATTTCATTTAATTGCATCAATTGTGGAATCTTCCTTTTACATATTTCTAGGCTTACTGACACCATGATTCTGCTAACGATACTAATAATACTCAAATGCTTTACATATCATCAGCTGATCAGTGTTAAAAGGAACACACAATGATGTGGGTGCTGCTGTAGCTGATTCATGGGAACAGCTTCTAGGAGAAGGTGACAGTGTTATAAGCAAAATTTAGTTGAGTTTTCAGCACTCACTGGGAGAAACTAGTTTTGATGGTAAAAATGAGAATTCTACAGAACATGAATTTTTAGCTGAAATACATCTGGTGTTTTCTCAATATCTTGTTTTGAAATGTCTTTACCGTTTTATTTTAAAGTTTTAGCTTGTTTTAGTTACAGTTTATCTATTAAAATAGGAGTTGGAAAAACAGACTATAGTAACATTAGCTCAGTACCATTCATTCTCAGGGATGAGGATATAATCCCTACTCCATGAGGTAATAAATTAGTTGATAATTCACTAACTGGAAATTCAAGGAATAAAGAAGAGCCAATAGTAAAGACTTTTGAAAAAGTTAAATGCCACAATTTTTACACATGGAATATTGGCTTTTTTTTTTTTTCTTCTCTTTTTTAAACGAAGTCAAAATTTGAGGGATAAAGAAGGAAAACTATGAAAACCACAGGATTTGTTTCTGTGGAGTATTATGTAGCGGTTGATCACAAGACCCAAATGATAAAGCAAACTAGCATAGGTCAGCCAACATCACTGAGTGCTGTTTGCTTTCATGTGTGATTGCTGTTTTTTCAATCCCGTTCTCAAGATATCTTCTCGAATGGCTTAGTTCTCAAATCTCGTCTACAGGCACTTAGGAAAACACACATTCGTGCTCATTGTTGTGGGAATGCTGATGTAGGCAGGCTGCTCTCATTTTTCCCGCAATGTTTTCTCTTCTGAGTAGTTCATGGATGTCATACAACTGTAAGGAGCTTTTTCTGCTACCGCTGTAGTGATGCGCTATGCTTCTAATGCTACCTGTGCAGATGCAGCCAGGAGAAAGACAGACTTTTCAAAAATGGGGCCCTAAAATTACTTCAAAAGGTAACTTGTAAATGTTTGACTTGGGCAAATACATAAATGGGAGACTTCGAGGATGAGTTAACCTGGTCTAAGACCTCTGCATAGTCATGGGGAAGATTCTTCTGCTATACTTTAGGAAGTTGGAATGTTTTATGACTGAAATTCTTGCTAGGGATATCTTGAGGTAAGGGCCCCAAAGTGATCTCCCATTTTGTCAGATCTCCATTCTGTTCCTGTTGCAGGCTACATTTTCATATAGCATTCTTCAGTAATTTAAAAAAGAGTTGACTTTAATTATTCTTTTGGCTTACTTCTCTTTCCATTCTTCAACATGTCTGCTAGTGCCCTGACTACTTCTAAAGACAAATACTGGGATCTTAAATGCATGTTTTTAGATATAGAACTAAACCACAGAAGAATATATTTCCAGCATTTTTCTATTTCTTTTCATTCTTGCACTGCACTCTTTTGCAAAGGATGCCTTCTTTCCCTAAGCAGACCTTTCAAAGAGAAGATAGTCCAAGAAAGGAAATAAATGTGGAATACTAGTTACATACGAGGTTAAATACGAATTAAACATTCTTCTGGATAAAATCTGAAAATCAATGTTTTTATTTTGTTTTTCAAAAAGGTGGGTTTTAGGTTCTGACACAGGCTGTGTCCCATGCATTACATGCATGCTGTGGGGGTACTAATAGCAAAGAAAGCAAAAAGTTTGTTTCAAATTTAGCAGCTAGCAACTGTTGGTGAACTTCTTTCCAGTTCTCATACACTGTTTTCCTTTTTTCATTGCAGTTTTCCACTTGTCTCACAAAGTCACTCGGGTGGTTCCAGAGAGTGCTCTACTGATTGTTCTTGGTGTCTTCCTTGGTGGCATTGTATGGGCAGCAGATCACATTGCCTCTTTTACCCTTACGCCAGAGGTATTTTTTTTCTATCTGCTGCCTCCCATTGTTCTGGATGCTGGATATTTTATGCCAAATAGGTTATTCTTTGGAAATCTTGGTTCCATCCTTTTGTATGCTGTCATTGGGACCATATGGAATGCAGCCACAACTGGTTTATCTCTCTATGGTGTCTATCGGACAGGAATAATGGGTAAGTTTGATCTGTTAAAAGGTACAATTGTGAAAGTTAGTGGATGCTAGCTGTTAGAATAGGGTATACATTGCAATTTAACAGCACTTTTCAGCAGAAAAGTCAGACTTTAACTGGAGCAACTTATAATAATATTTTCCAAATTTCAGAATAATCTCAGAACTCATCTCTGAATTAAGATCAAAAGGGACTTGTATCTGTGCCTCTCATATTTCCATGCTCTAAAAGTCTGCATACATTCTCAGGATCAAGCTGAGGATTCATCCCGCTTGTGGTCATCTGGACAAAAAAAAACACATTCTGAAGGGTTTATTTCTTCCTACTGTGGTAGAAAACTTAAAAGTTAACATTGAAAGGAAATGTCTCTCTTCCATCAGGTCTAATATCAAGGAAGCAATGTTTGCTGAGTGGGTATGTATTCATGACATCTGTATTTTGTATTCTGATGCTAAAAATTTTGAGTAAAGACTTACAGAGCCAAGTAGCACGTGTAAGATGGATTTTAACTTCACTATGGGATACAAGGGCATGGAGATGCTAGAAAAGACATGGAACAACAACTCTTTTTCTCTTCAAGCAAATGTGACACACATATAAGCTGTGTACTGCCACCTAGATAGCGATAATTAGCACTAATTGTGCTTTGCATGTGTTTTGAAATAGGAATCCTATTTATGCTTTTTTTGTTATCTGCACTGAAGCTCAAATGCCCTTCTAGGACAGAATTCCCTTAGGTCGGTGAGTTCCAGAAGGTAGTTAAAGAGCACTGTTGAGTGCTACTGAGCAGTATAAATATAATGCTGCTTTACCTGTGCACTTTGCCCATCTGTTCTGTGCAACCTGTGCTGAGATCCTGGATGGCGTGAGTGGCCCTGAGATGTCAAGGTGTGTGTTGTGTTGTAGAATAGGCTCAATAACCAGTCATGAGTCTGCTCTCTGAAAAAAAAGTAGTGCAAAACACACTCAGGGTAATTTATCTCTGACTTCTTTTTCAGTCCAGCTATAAGAATGCCTCAAATATTAGAGTTTGCAGATGTTTCAGAGAAAAATATTTTGTCTTGAAGAAAGCAGATATTAGCAGATTATTATAGAAGATAATAGTCGTAGAATTTTATCCCACTTTCTAGTCTCTAATACTACCCCAGCACCCAGCACAGGGAGTAGGAGAATCTGAAGCTGGCTTCTTTGAGCACACCATTATGATGCCTATTACACTCATTTTAAGGGAAACCTGTAGCTGAATTTCTTGTCTTTATATGAAAATCTGTGTGTGGAAGAACTAGACTACAAATTTGTTCATAGTGAAATCCATCTTTCTGTGGTTACCGTAAGTATTTATATCAACATACATGATAGAGATACCTTACGTTTTAGATACTTAACTGACTTTGAGATAAATCATGTTTTGTAAGCAGCAAGAAGTTACAAAGATGCCTACAGACACTATTGACAACTATGTGTAGGTAAGATGTTCTTTCAGCCCATAGGCACAATATTTTGTACTGACAGTCTCATACTTGTTGTTAAATACAAGCTTTGGTGAATAGAAATGTTAACAATGGGAAATGGAAAAGATTTTTTATGTAGATGTAGCATCCATATGTATTGTAAAGATAAGCATCAACATTAAACAAACAGTAAAGTATTAAATGCTGGCATAATTTTCCACACAGTGTTGCTTGACACTGCAACAGATTGGACAAGAATTTCTTTCTTTTAACATCCAAACTGTTTTTGTTCTGGTAATTTCATGGAGCAATTTAAAAAATACTGTCAACCTATTTTTAGTAACATCCTCTTTTGGAAAATAGAATGAATGATAATTACTGATTAAAAAAAAAAGTTATAAAAATCATGAAGAGAAAAGCACTGACCTCTGTATGACATGCAAAATTTTCTTTTTTTTCAAACATATTTTCTTGAATGTGTTATTTGAAGTGAAAAGCCCATTTACCTCCTTGCTGTCATCCAAATCCTTACGCAATTCTGGATTAATTGTATAAGCTGTGTTTGATAGCTGCATACTTTATTTCATTGCTATGTGATTATGTGTTTCTTCATCACTATGCAGATCTTTCAATGACAGAACCAAAACTATACTAGAAAAAATACTGATAGTAGTGCTAACAGTTCTGATACTAGAACTAGCTCTGATACTGAAACTCTGAACTTACAGTTAAGCAGAGAATCATCCCGCATGCAGGCCACAGCTAAAGCTCTATAAGCTAAATGTGGAAGATGTTCACCAAGGCAGACTATTAACTGGCATGCCTCACAAATTTCAGTGTGTAGAAAGAGAGTAATTGGTAACTGTCACAACCTGTTTTAGCAACAAGACATACTATAACCTACTAGAGCTCTAATTTGAGTCACGGAGTAGGCCAGAGAAGCCTGCCCCTAATTTAAACTGTGTCATTCTCTGTCAAAACTAAATGAGACTTCAAATTATCTACATGACGCATACTGCTAATCCACTAAATTCACTGTGTTGACCTCCAAGATGTCATCAAGATCTGAGCACCAGACTTTGTGAAAAGCCTTGCTGTTTTTACTTGTTTGCTGAAGACAGAGAAGTGCTGAGCTACTCAGTTTTTTGGAGAGTTCATAGTACCTCTTGCTGAGTTTCTAAAACGTATTTTTGTTTCTACTCTACTTTTTCTATAATTGGAATGAATACTACTTAAAGTAATATAATTAGTGTGTAGGAATGTGCATCTACTAATGTACAGATGTATAGGAAAACATTTCTTTCAACTTTACCATGGAAACATCCTGTAATCATTTACTTCACAACGACCATCAATATAGAAGCAGTTAATCCAAGCTGAATTACATAGATTTCCTACATGAATAAAAATACTAGAAGCACTTTGTTTGCATTTGATGTTCCTATAGGTACTATAATTTACAGAATGGAAAGAGACAAGGTGATAATAACAAAGAAATCTTTCCTTAGAAGTGAATAATTTCAGCACCTTACCTATTAACCAGCAGCCATAGGATGAAGAATCTAATGAATCTTCTGGTTGACTGCACTGAACTCTTCACAATCTGCTGTTAAGCCAACACAGGCATGAGTGCTCTAGCACTGTGTAATTGTGGTTGTGCTTAACACTTAGGCATTTTTTTCCCTGTGCAAGTCATTGTGGCAATATGTTGAGCATGTGAGGGAGTCTTAAATTGAGCCCAGTGAACTTAGCCTGCTGAAGTGTTACTGCTGGCAGTTAGTGACTCCAGTGATCCAGCGGAAGCAATCATCTTGTATCCCTTTGAAATATCTATTTGTCTAACTAAAAATCTGGTCTAGCAACCCCATGCTTCTTGACATTAAGTCGTAGGAATTATGGATGTGTCCTAACCTTTCCATAAATATTTGCTTACTAGCTTTGCAGCTCTTCAAAGAATGTACCAATGATTATAATTGGTAACATATAAAAAAAAGATAAGAAGTCTCAGTGAGCCAAGTTATTTTAAAGGCTTATTGTGCCCTGATATCTGGTAATTATTGAGCTTGTCTTTCTTTAAGCTTGGCAGAGATGGACATCATTGCATGGAATCATTACTTAGATTTAAGTTCAAGGTTGTTCTCAAAAATTTTGGCACAGTCTCCATCTTGCTGACTTGACCTTCCTCTCACACGAAAAGTGGAAAGATTCAGTCCTCATTCACTGTCCCATATGTCCAAAAGTGAAAAAATCTATCACGTGGCTTTGTTTTGTTTTCTTTTGTTTTTTAATAGTAGTTATATATATATATATTTATGCAAATTATGAGCTTCAGTTTTCAGGGCCTTACTAAGGCCTCTGGGAGAATGTTTTTCCCTACCTTCCTCAGATCATTGGCTTTTATTGCATACCACAGAGTATTGTCTACTCCTGTCTGTGCCTTCCCATTTAAGTGTCCTTCTCTTGAGTAAATATGCCTATGTATTTTGTAACAAATATTTGGAATCTTTTCTCTCTCAGTTACTTTTTAAACACTAAACACTCTGGATTTAAAAAAGTGTTCCTGCTAAGGGAGTGACCATGTTGCAACAGAAGTGCCTTACAAGCAATATTGATCCCTTGGGTAGGGCTACTGTCTGTTTATTTTCTGACATTTTCTTCTAAATAACTTATTCAGGTCAATTTCTCCCTCACTTATATAAACCATGCCTGATACAGCTGTCTATTAGTTTTTGTCATGGACCTCTGCACTGTGTTCTTATGAATGAATTCTGAACATATTCCTTCTTTGTTCTTCCTCATATAATCTTTTTCTCCTCTTGATGAACCTTGTTTTCTCTTCCATCCACTAATGAGCACAGAGGGATTTTTCCTGTTCTCTACTCTTGCAAAAATCTGTTCCTCAGATAAAAAGGACTGGGATCCCAACTCTTGATTGCATGAAGAAGGTAAATTTTGCGAGATCTTTAGGAAATTATGTAGAGCCATCTTTGTATCTTTCCCTTTGCTGTTACATTTAAAATGATAGTGCATGCCTCATTCTGTTTGCACATATTTCTGTTTCCATAGGTGAACAAAGTAAACTTAATAAGTAATACAAGATAAAAACTAATGAAATAAATAAGTACTGTATTCCTTTGTCACCAGAATCCTGTAGTTTCTAAACCTTTGAAACCATTGACAAAAAAAAAAAGAAAAAAGTAATATAAAAATCAACAGCAACAACAAAAAACAATGAACAACAACAATAACAAAACATCATTATTCAAAATTCTCATGAGCTACAACACAAACACATTGAAGTTGTAACTTTTAGTGCTTCGTCTATTTCTAGAGCCCATGCAATGTAATACTGGCTTCATGAACGTAATTTGGGAACAACTGGCTCAACTACATCTGTCAATACACATCTACTGGTACCAGGAGGCCAGAAATGCTGTACAGCTGCACAGAGTGTGGTTAAGCCCCCACTGTAGTCATTCTTAGTGAGCAAGAGACAAATTTGGCCTGAAGTAGTTTAGAACATTTACTTCAGGGGTACTGGTATATTACTTCAACCATCTTGTCTGTTGTCAACTATCCTGAGACATTTTACTTCAGATAAATGATACAACACATAACTACAAAGGCAGTTTGTATCTGGAAAAACTTAATCTCATGTGCCTCGCCATAAGAATAAGGTTGTACTGCTTCCAGAGTCTGAGTTAGATGGTACAATTTTGGATCTAATAAATCTCATAGGACACAAGGCCTATGAGAAACATGTTAAATAGTTTATATGCCATAGTTTCCAGTTAGTTCTTAGAATCTCTATTTCCAAGGATTGTGTTTTATCTGTAACAGTCTGACATTACTACAGATAATGCAAAGATGAATCTGCTCATAGTTTGTGTACTTTGTTTCTGAAGGCCACCTGGACAGTGGATTGCTAGATTTCCTCCTTTTTGGCAGCTTGATTGCTGCTGTGGATCCTGTTGCTGTGTTGGCAGTATTTGAAGAGGTCCATGTCAACGAAGTTCTATTCATCATTGTTTTTGGAGAATCACTTCTGAATGATGCTGTAACTGTGGTAAGTAAATTATATATCCCAAGGTCACTCTAACTCTCAAGTGGCTTTTTTTGTTCGTTTGTTTGTTGTTTGCTTTCTTCTGTTTTCTGAAGTGTACTCTCATAAATGAAATACTTTATTTTGGAGGTATTTCTAGAACCAAATATTAAACTTTTGATGAACTCCTGTATCAACATCACTGGTTTTCACAAGGAAACAAATTTTTGCTACTCTGTAATGAATAAAAATACTTCACAAGAAAACTTGATTAATTGTTTAAAAGAATTAAGGAGAGAACAGTAAGCATAACCAAGAAAAAGCATAGCTTATGAAAAAGTATAAAACAAGTAAGGTTGTCTACCTTGAATAAGAAAGTGAAAGATATGGCATTCTTTAAATGTAAATATGTAAAAGACTGTTGCTACAGAAGAAAATAGGGGTAAGAAATGGTAAATATGATAAAAATTAATGAGTTTAGCTGAAACAACAAAAGCTGAGAAATCCACAGTAAAGCACTCCTCCATCACTAGAAGTCATTAAAAACAGGTTAGACAAGTACCTATCGTAATACAAGAATAATACTCATACAAATACATGATCTCCTAAGTCAGGTAATACATGATTTCTTTATTTTCAGTATTATCAATTTTTGAAAAGCTTTAGTTCAAAAATTACAGTTTATTCTCTTTTATCTTTACACATGTTAAACATGTTTCAATCCAGTATCTTATTAATATCTTCTTAATAATATCTTGTTATATTCATACTACCTTATTTATCTAATGCAAGCAGTTAAAAAATCTTCTGCCAAAAGCTTGGATTTTAGAGTGAGAAGTGTCTTATAAAACTCACATCCATCTAATTGCTCATAAAGAATAATATTTATATAAGGAATGGAAAAACATTTTAAACTGATTTCTTTGGTTCGTCTGATCCCACTGTATCTTTTTTGCAAAATGAAAACTCTCAAAATCTTTTCCCTCCATACATAATTTCCCTCGGTCATAAATAGGTTCAGAATTTGTGATGTTGGGGCCCATAATGAGATTATTTCAGTAGGTTTAACTCAGGAGAAAGTACTAAGCCAGTTTACTTTTCTTTTCAGGTGTTGTACAATGTGTTTGAATCTTTTGTTGCAATAGGACCAGAGAATGTGACCGGTACTGAATGTGTCAAAGGCATAGGTGGGTAGAATTGAATTCTGTAACATACCACTGGTGTACATATGCTGACTTTTAAATATAATTTTATTGTGCTGTCAGAAACTGTTCTTTTTCAGCCTTTTCCCTGATCATATTCCTACACTGCTACAGAGTATAAGGAGAGAATAAACCTGCAAGAATTCTTTAAAAAAATAAGTGAAAATTCATGAATATGTGGGAAATTTCTCAGACTTATCCATTCAACTTTGTTTGAGAATCAATAGATGTGGATTTCAGTTGCTAACATCACCAAACTTGATTTTTGTAGTACTTGATGAAAATCAGTGTCAAGCAGCAATATTTGCCAAAAAAATTTAGTCAATCTTTCCCATTCCAAGCTTGATAAGATTTAATTATCCTATGAATCAATGCATTAACAGTGACTTTGACATATTCCATAGCAGTAGGGGAAAAATAATTGTTCAAACTAAGTTAGTGGGTTTTGAATAAGCCTAAAATGATAATGCTCAACAGAAAGTAAGCTTGTTGGTTTTTGTTTGTTCATTTTGTTTTGTTTTGTTTTCCTATAGGATGTTGTTCCGATACCAAGTACTCGTAAGAATTCTTTTTGTTGTACTGGTATTTCTGAAACAATTTTTGAAATGTCCTCCAAAGTTTTCACTGGCCATACAGTAAAAGAAGAACTAGTTCTAGTTTCTACTCTTTAAGCTGTGTTTGTTTTCTTGTATTTCAGTGTCATTCTTTGTGGTAAGCCTGGGAGGGACACTCGTCGGCATTTTCTTCGCATTTCTGCTCTCACTGGTCAGCCGTTTCACCAAGCACGTTAGAATCATTGAACCTGGATTTGTTTTTATTATTTCCTACCTATCCTACCTCACAGCAGAGATGCTTTCTCTTTCTGCTATCCTTGCGTAAGTCCTTTTTACTGTTGTCTGTGAATGGGGTTGAGAAGACAATATCGTTTCTGTAAATATTGAAAGACCTAAATTACATAAGGCAGCTACAGAATACAACAGTTCTAAAGCTTATGTTGAGTATTTCTATCTTTTCATCATAGATGATTATAGTTTGCAAATGCCATGATTATTTATCCTTAAAAAGCAATGCAAGTTTTCTAATATTTTTTGTGCAACATGAAAACATTCTGTGCAAAATACAGATTTGGTTCTTTCCTCTTTGCGGTTCATATACTCCTCTTCAATAATTATCAGTTGTCCATTTTTAAAGACACTCTACAATTTCTAACTGAAACAATAATTTTCTAAGGCATTCTGTGACACGCATTACATGTTGCTTTCCCTCTCCAGATTGACCTCCTTAGGTTTCCCTAAATTTGGTCTGTTATATCCGGAGTGACCTTTTGTGCTCTTTTTTACCTTTTGTGGTTTTTCTTCCTTTGATACCCACTGATTTCTGTCATATCTTTCTTCTCAGTTTTGCTTGACATGCTTGTAGATATTACAGTTAGTATATTTAGTACCTGAAAATGTTACTCAAAATAGACAATTGTTTTAAGCTTCAATCTAATGTAAAGAATTATTATATTTTTTTTTTTTCATATAAATCAGTATAGTAAGCTGAAAAGGTCTTTTATGATCCAGTGAAATGCTACCATCAGACATTTTGGGAATCACCTCAGGAGAAATGTTTGAGAAATGCTTTTTAAGCAGATGAAAAAGAACAATGGTGTATTTTTGTATATTTGCTTTAGGAGTTAATGGTGAGATTGACACTATGCAACAGACAAATATTAAATGTTACATCAAATATTTTCTGAACAATTGAATTTTTTTTTTTTCCCTAGGATAACTTTCTGTGGCATTTGCTGTCAAAAATATGTCAAGGCTAATATATCTGAACAATCTTCTACGACTGTAAGATACACCATGAAAATGTTGGCCAGTGGAGCAGAAACTATCATCTTCATGTTCCTAGGAATTTCAGCTGTAAATCCAGAAATTTGGACTTGGAATACAGCTTTTATACTCTTGACTCTGGTGTTCATCTCAGTATATAGAGTTATTGGTAAGGGAATAATCTTCTTCTTTTTGTTGTTGGTATATATTCTTTCGCCCAAACCAAAAAAAAAACAAGCCAAATGAAACCAGTTCATTCATTTTGGTTGAATTTATGATTGTTGTCAGTTAGTTAGGAAGTTTTTTACAGTAAGATTTATCATAAGTGGAAAATATAGTAGGACTTCACTTTTGTGAGGTAATTGCTAGCCCAATAATTAAGTAATTCACCTAGATCATCTAGTGACTAGACTCTGTGATGAACACACTATTTGCAAAATCTCCCAATGAAATTAACTTTGTTTTTTATATTACAACCCAGAAAAATAAACTTGTGAGTCCTGTCAGCCATCTCTTTTCTTTAGCTCTTTCAATGTAATAATAAAGAGATTGTCTTAAGCTAATTTTATGGTTGACTTCAGATTTGAGATGCACAGTGATGTAAGACCATACAGAATTACACTACAGGTTCCCTGGCGTGAGAAATAATTCTCTGGGCTGGTGAAAAACTGAGTAAATAAGTGTGTGGCAGGTAAGGATTACATACTGTCAATGTACTGGACTTTTATATAAGTCTGCAAACATTCAAAATACACAATAACATTTTGCCTAAATGCATACTTCTACAATTTTATGACTGTTTTGTGAAATAGCAAAAGGCCTGAAACAAAACGAGTGACATACATTTTGATTTCATGCATGTGCTCACATCTTGGAATTTTCTTGTTTATTTGAATATTTGATTTAAATTATGTACCAGCTGAGCCACCTACATAGCTGGCAGGTTTCCTAAACTCTGTGATCACATTCAGACTGAATGAGCTGAATAAAAGATCTAGTACCATGTCCTCATTTCTAAATAGTCTATAACCATTTTTAATTTTGCTCCTACTCACTAATTAGGGTGTGTAATATGCTTAAACAGGTTTTCATTTTCTAAACTTTATCATTTGCTGTATTCCTAGAACTAATTGTTAACCATCCTGTAATATGAGCCAGCACTAAACAGTAAATATTCAGCAATGACAATATGTATCCAGGGAAGTAATTAAACTTAGACCTTGATAAATTACTGAAAGTCTGGTGATACTGGGCCTTTGTCTTTGTACGTGATTACAGCTTTCATATCCTCAGAGAATTAGATTGGTGATGTGAATTAATTTTCAAGGTCCCCTTCATCAGAGGCCTTTCTCAGAGTGATATATATTTTTCTTTCCTTAGTATAACCTCCAAGTTCTCTGAAAATAGAAGTATTTCTTTTGCTCTGGCAAATGTAATGGTCCTGGGCTGCTGTGGTGGGATGCACATGCTGTGCCACTCGCAGGAGTGCTGAAGCATCTTTCCTTCTTCATGGTGATATCATGATTTCTAGAACTCTAGGTCAAGCATTGCCAGAAGGCTATATCTCATCTGTAGACCTGAAGATGATATTTGCATAACAATACAACTCTGCAGAAGGCACTGACAGTGATGACATTTTTAGTATGATTTGTAAAAAGTACCACACTTACCATGCTTTCTAAATCAATGGGGTTGCAACAATTTTATGTTTTGGTATTTCTTGGTGTTATAATATCCTGTATATATAATTTTCTACAGTGCAGAAGTTCTGTTATTTCTCAGACATTGATTTCAAAGAACAGCACATTTCACCTTCAGCACCTATGTTAGAGGAAGAAAAATTTTTGTCTCATATCAAAGGACAGCATTCTCAGAAGGGTTGCCAGATTGTAGAATATGCTTCTTCTAACTCCTCTGGCTATATGTGAAGGGGAAGATACAAAGTGGCCCCAGCCTACCTGGCAGTGTAGAAGTAGAGTGGATGAAGTAGAAAGTGTAAAGAATTTGTTATGAAATTTGTACTGTTTCTGTAACACACTGTTGAGATACTGATATTTAATAAGAGCATTTCTAGTCATGTCAATATTTGCTTTTTATAGGGGTAGTTTTACAGACTTGGATTCTCAACCACTACAGAATGGTCCAACTGGAGATAATAGACCAGGTAGTGATGTCATATGGTGGACTACGTGGAGCAGTTGCTTTTGCTCTGGTTGCACTTCTGGATACAAAAAAAGTGAAAGAGAAGAACCTGTTTGTCAGCACAACTATCATTGTTGTGTTTTTTACTGTTATTTTCCAGGTAATTTTTCTTCCTATGCATGTTTCTTGCAAGGAAAAGGAGTCTCTGAAAAGTATTAGGCCTTCTCAGCTGAAGGTTGCGTATTGTTTCACTGAACTGAAAGCATAATTGACTTTGTAATTTTAGTAACAAAGATCCTATTTTATGTTTTCATACGGAACCACAAGGGACAAAACACAATTTCCTCCGTGCTAAAAAATGTTCAGTCTCAGCTGCTTGGTATTAATAGTACTGAAGTTAATATCTGACTAAACATCCTTCATCTCATAGGAATAACTATAGGGAACAGTTCTATTTATTGGCAAATACGATCTTTAAGCTGATCTACCTGAGTGAGCCTGAGCTGTTCTTTTAAAATATGGCAATAAGCAGTGGGACAAAGAAGTATTTACACAACAAAGCAGCGATTTGAGGATGAAAAAAAAAAAATATGAACATAAATGCAGACGTGTCAGTACATACCAACTTGAAAGTTGGTATACTTCAAGAATGTATTGAGAATTTAATTTTCGTAACAAATCATGTATGTGTGTGGAAAACAAACGTGCACTACTACAGGAAATATTCTCAGCCTCACAGTGCTACATAGAAGATATGTTTTTTCCTACTGTTTGATGCCTTTTCAAGCCTTCGTAACAGTAGCAGTGGGTACTGCATTATTTTACCTCTAATGGAGAGAGGGATTAAATAGAATAGTGTGATAAACAGCATAAACATGTATAAAACCACTCTATTTAGCACTGTTCAGCTGGAGGAAAATCTAATACCCTAAGTATTTATTATCATGTTTCATTGCCTAGGGATTGACAATCAAGCCTTTGGTACAGTGGCTGAAAGTGAAGAAAAGTGAACACAGAGAGCCAAAACTCAATGAGAAACTTCATGGAAGAGTAAGATACTTTTAAACAATATTGTGGCATCAGTTGAATTCTTACAGAATGTCTTAAGAGAGAAAACGGTTAAAGAAAAATAATTTCTGGAAGAAAGGAGGCAATCAAATTCATATTTACACAGCAAAAGCCTTCAAATTTATCAAGAATTACTGCATTCACTGTAATTTGTTACTGGATTGAGCCCAACAAAAGGATACTCAACAGAAGTTTTTTCTGTTCATTTGCTTGAAAATTCACTGGCGGAACTGGGGAAACAGCTGGAATAATATTCTTTCTCTGCATCTAAAAGAGGAAGATGTTTGATTGAAGGTAGATAGGGCAAAGCATGTGAAAGAAAGTTTATTTTTCCTTCTTAATTATTGTATATTTATGGACATGAAATGAAAGCAGGCCTTGCAGTGTGCATATGACATACAATCCCAGATTAATGGCAATATTTTTAGTCCCATTTTGAATGGTGTGTGTACCCACATTTATTTAATCTTTGAAGAGATTCTGAAACATGACTCCTTGGATCTTTTACAATTCACTTCACACAACAGGTTGTAAGACTATCAGACATCTTGTTTAATTTGTAACTCTGCAGATTTACACAGCTATGTCTTCATCAAACATTTTAATATGTACTTGTGGAACCTTCTAATCTGCTTTCAAGCTGGAGGTTACCTGAAGTGGAGCAACAACTTGGTAATGAACAGAGTTTATTTCTGAGGAATCCTTTTAAAGACTACTGAAAAAATACGTTATGTTTTTAGTATCCAGCAGAAAAGTTGCTTCATTTACAGACAGTGTTTGCCCAGAAATAAGATTTTGATGTTTTACTATTTGAAAATCAGTAGTTTCTTTCCAGAAATATATTCTATCTGACATGGGATATACCTTTGTGTGTCACTGAGCAGAAAGATCTGAACAGTAATGTTAATCCTCACACTTCATTGTGTTAACTGACTCACCACAATATTCTAGCACATATCATCATGGAGGAATATAAACTGCAGCCTTTAAGGAGAGCACTATCCATTCCCAGAGAGTAGGAGAGAGGCACCTTATTTATAATGTAATTTTCTCCATTTCTATGTCAGATGTCTCCTGAAACAGTAACTAGTAATAAATGCAGAAATAATTGATATCACACGTGGTTATTTAAGTGGTATGCTATTCTGTAGTAATCAGTTCAATAGAGAATAAAATGTTAACAAGTATATAAAGCAAAAGATCAAATTCTACTGCAGCTGCCTTGTCTTGACTCAAAAGTTGCAGTCCTCAGGGTTGTTATCAACAATGTGATAATAAATCAACTATGACATTTTGCTCTGGGTACTAAAGGAATGACTTCTACGTCTGCCTTGGGGGAAAATATTGAAAAACCTAAAAAAAAAAAAAAAAGTATTAGGAAATACTTTCAACTAACTTGAATCATCAATGCTAATAATGACTCATTACTTTATAGGGTAGAAATGGAGATGTAAAATGAGTTGACAATGAGTCTTAAAACTGAATGTCAATAAAATGAAGGCTTAAGTACCTTCTTGCTGAGGTAATTCATAAATTATGAATAGTCAGTGAATTTGCAAAGGAGTTGTTAGAAGGCTCAGACCTTTGAGGAAAGGCATATGGTAGTAAGCTTTTCTGTAAAGAAATAAAAAAAAAATCTGCTTGGCAGCAATAAAAATTTTCTACAGTGTTACTTGGTCTAACCTGACATAAATATAGATATTTTATAATGATGCCTTTAATGTATGTGATACTAACTCCACTTCTACTTTCCTAGGCCTTTGATCACATCCTTTCTGCTATAGAAGACATCTCTGGACAAATAGGACATAACTATCTGAGAGACAAGTAAGCAGTAACTAACTTGTAATGTTTGAAATACTGCTAGGAAATCTTACATGTAAATTATGACTTTTTAAGCCTGTAAGCTTGTGAATTTAGGGACAGCAAGTATGTCAGCTGCAATTGCTTACTCATCTTGAGAGAAGAAAAATTATTCACCTGAATGATACAGACACTATTCTCATAAAAGAATGTGAAGAACTACCATTAAGAGGGGTAGACTTCCATGAGCAAGATGAACAAATGTCAAAAAATAATGTTAAATCTGGACTTCTTTAACAGTGTTATTTAGGGTTAGACTGTTACTGTCTCTCTGGATTTAGGTCATAACATAGATGCAGACACACATAGTTGTGACTTGCTGATGTTCTGACTCAACACATCAATTCCAGTCCAAAAGTCGTTCAGTTGCCTTAATCATCTGCAGAACTTTCCTCTAATTCTTCTTGAGAAGCTGAAAATAGTGTAGGTTTAGCATTATACTCATGCAGGTGAACAACTTCTAGGCTGGAGCTAGATTGTACCTAGCTACTTCTGATAACAAGCAAAATTGCTCACCTGACTGTACCCAGTCATGGAGACAGTTGTCATTGTTTCATTTCTCCCCCAGTTCAATTCAGAAGTATACAGTGTGTGTGTGTGTATGCATTTAATATACAAAGTAAGAAGATCAATAGTTCGAGGCAAGCCATGAAACTTATCTTATAATATATCCCTCCATAATATCTGCAATTACACATTGAAATAATACATATTTCTTTTGTTTGGTGTCCATTTATGCAGTGAAGAATTCTCACTAGTCATCCCAAATAGAACATCTTTTTTTCTTTTGATAATCTTAGTCTTTAACATACATTTTAGGAAGTAATTTCAGCAGATTACATTGCAGTGGAATACATCATCAGGTCTGAAATATTGACTTAAAGGTGGAACTAAATATTTTTAAAGTGGCAGATTACAGTTTGTCTTCTCACATGGCAGAAGGTAATATGCTTGAGTAACAAGAGCCTTCTGTTAGTAGCTTAACGAAGGTTCTCAGTAGAGTGTGCAGAAATGTATTTTGAATGAGACCACATTAAGTCTGCTTTTTCTAGGTTATATATATATATGGAAATATTACTTCTTCAAAGAAATGGCAGTATCCCAGTATTTTCAGTGATATGCTCAGGTGCAACAGCCTGGAAACTGATTTTCAGATGTTCTGGCTAGAGAAGAGGAATAATGACCAATTCTGGAGCACAAGCACAAAATGACAGATATCTTACTATCAGACGATCTTGGAAGTGGAAATCACAGCAAACATGTACCACTTCTATCTCCTGGAGTACCCAAATAGCATGAAATGAGGCCCTCTCTCAGTGCTTTTGGAGTAGAACGGTTAGAAACTGGCTTTCTAGCCTGGGTTATCACAATACACCTGTGGAAAAGTACTTTTCCTTCTAATAAAGGAAAGAAACTTGAACTTTTAGAATGAAGATTTTAAGTATAATAGTAAATAATCATGAGTGAAAAAGAAGGTGGCATGATTTACCAGAGTATAAAATGTTCTATGACTATGAAATGGGATACATTAATCATAGCACTTGTGCTGCTGCAGTAGTATTTGTTAAGTGAACCTATTAAATGCTTAGTGTCAGCTGCGTAACTAGCTGTTCCAGGTTTTTCCTTTCTTTAGCTGTTACTTGAAAAGCTTTGAAATACAAATCCTCACATTTTTATGCTTGACATTTTCTAAGTGCTGTTAGCTGACAAAATAATCTTTCCTGATAAATTATGAATGCTCGTAATTTAACACTAAAATTGCTTGCTGCCCTTAACATGGTTTGTTTAAATTATCAGGTGGTCCAATTTTGATAGGAAGTTCCTCAGTAAACTCCTGATGAGAAGATCTGCTCAAAAATCAAGAGACCAAATCCTTAATGTTTTCCATGAACTCAACTTGAAGGATGCAATTAGCTATGTGGCTGAGGTACTTATAAATACTTTTTACTTTTTTTCCTTTCTATCCTTTCTAGTTTTTTTGTTTGTTTGTTTTTTAATTTACAGTGTAATCTAAAGATGATATTTTGCAGGAGATGTCAAAAAAAAAAAAAAAAAAAAACCACAAAACTTTTCATTTGTTTTATCTAAATGGAATTTAAGAGTTATGAGTCTTGTTACCACCCATTTGGGTAACCATAGTTCTCAGTATTATGCCTGAACCCCAATATGAGTATGTTATACATATGTTGGTATATTTTTCTATTGGATTTTTCTGAAGAATTTTATATTAAGAATTTTTACCATTCACTGCATCAAGAAAGACTGCAATTGGAAATGGATCAGGTAAAATATTGTCTTTTCCCTATCAAATACCAACTATATGTGATAACAAATCTGATTTAAAGAATCTTATTTCCATGTAGTGTGAACATTTGACTTTAGTGTTATCTTATTATGCAAGATCACATTATTATTAAAAAAAAAAAAAAAAAAAAAAAAGAGAGATCAGCAAGAGAGCAATTTATTTCAATGGCAGAATAATACCTACATTTCAAAAATTAGGATTAGAATGACAGTAAGTGCAACCACAGAAACTTATGACTTGCTGGGTAAAGTACAGAAATTACTAAATGAAAGAAGGTTACTGCCTTTCTACTTTAGTATCATTCCCAAACCAAAACAATGTTAACAGATTATGTATGAATTCCTTATCTTCTTCATCATTATGTTGGCTGGCTTAGTTAAGATCAACACAGGTATGCAGCGTTCACACGGTGCAAAGGATAATTTTAAACAGGAATGTTGCAAAGTGATCTCTGAAGCGATAATCATTCTAAGGCCTTAATCTCTGAATGTACTTTTTTCTTTTGATTATTTATTTATTTTTTTTATTTTATTTTACAGCTGAGAAATAGACTAGTTAGTTTCATTAATTAAAATAAATTCTTTTACTTCCACTACTGATAATAATGTCATTTTTGGTGAATGTACTACAGCCTGTTAGACTTCTTACGGTGAAACACGGAATTTCAAATATCAAATTTGCAAAATAAGATCAAAATCAGAAATTATTTTAGTGTGAAAATTGGGGATTGCTTCACAAAATAAACAACTTCCTCAGATTTATGTTTTTTAAATTATCCATAAAGCTTTCAGACTGCTTGAGAACAAATTTTCTATCCCAAAGCGTTTCCTGGGTCACACCTCTAAGGAGGAAAATTAGATGTTGATGAGCATGGTACACATGCTCAGATTCACTGCTGAATCTGTTTTGTAGATTCATTACATTTTTTTCTTTAACAGATGTGAATGGCTGTACCGATTGCTAAGCTATGCAGATTTATCAGCAGAATCTTTACCCAATAATGTCATAAACAGCATACGCTAGTGTAAAATTAAGTTAGATTATTAATTGTTTGGAAGAATGGCCTTTTTCATTGTACGTTAATATACTGTATAATACAAGGAGGCTGTCTTTTGATGAGTTCAAATAATATTTGTGTAGATTGTGTCTTGAAGGCAAACTACTGACAAATGTTTGCTCATCTGCTAAAAACAAACTAAGAAATTTAAAGTTTTCCAGGTTCTACAAAAAGTTTCATAGAGTCACCAAAGTTGGAAAAGACCTACAAGATCATCCAGTCCAATGGTTCACCTATCACCAATAGCTCTCACTAAACCATGTCCCTCAACACAATGTCCAAACGATCCTTGAACCCCTCCAGAGTCAGTGACTCCACCACCTCCCTGTGCAGCCCATTCCAGTGCCTGACCACTCTTTCAGAGTAATATTTCCTCACATCCATCCTGAATCTCCCCTGGTGCAGCTTGAAGCCATTCCCTCTAGTCCTATCACCAGTTACACCAGAGAAGAGGCCGACCCCCAGCTCACAACAACCTCCCTTCAGGTAGTTATAGAGAGCAATAAGGTCTCCCCTGCGCCTCCTCTTCTCCTGACTGAACAATCCCAGCTCCTTCAGCCGCTCCTCATAAGGCCTGTGCTCCAGACCCCTCACCAGCTTTGTTGCTTTCTCTGGATGTGATCCAGGGCCTTGATATTTTTCTTGCAGCGAGGGGCCCAAAACTGTACTCAAGGTTCAGTCTCATCAGTGCTGAATACAGAGGTTAAATGATTCCCCTGTTCCTGCTGGCAGCACTGTTCCTCACTGTTCCTGATACAAGCCAGGACGCCATTGGCCTTCTTGGCCACCTAGGCACACAGCTGGCTCATGTTCAGCCAAGCATCAACTGATACCCCCAGGTCCATTTCCTCTACACAGTCTTCCAGACACTGCCCCAAGCCTGTAGTGTTGCCTGGGGTTGCTCTGGCCAAAGTGTAGTGCCCACTGCTTGGGCTTGTTGAACTTCATCCCATTGGCGTCAGCACAGCTATCCAGCCTGTCCAGATCCCTCTGTATAGCCTTGCTACTCCCAGGAGATCAACACTTCTGGTCAACTTGGTGTCATCTGCAAACTTACTGAGGGTGCACTCAGTGCTCTCGCACAGGTCATTAGTAAAGGTATTGAAGAGGACAGGCCAATACCAATCCCTGGGGAACACCACTCGTGACTGGTCGCCAGCTGGATTTAACTCCATTCACCACCACACTCTGGACCCAGCCCTCCACTCAGTTCTTTACCCAGCAAAGAGTATACCTGTCCCGGCCATGGGCTGACAGCTTCTCCAGGAGAATACTGTGGGAGACGGTCCCTAAGGCTTTGCTGAAGTCAAGGGCATGGATTTTTGATGAAATTTTACTCCTATACCTAATCCTTGAAAGCAGTTATTCACAAATGTACATACTGCCAAAGAGCAATGACAAGAATAAGGCATGATTGTGAAGTGAGGGATATCTTTCTCTGGTAATATAGGTCTTATGGAAGCCTAATGAATAGGCATGATTGGATTTTTGAGTTGACTATCTGATTTTGCAACTACATGCATTCCTCTTGAAAATCTGCAGATAGTGTATTTATGTCAAATGACAATAGAGTCACAAATATAACAAAAATTAATGACTTTTTCAACAATCTTGAAACCTATTCTCAAATTCCTTTATGAAAAAGGTCATGGTTCCAGCTCAAGCAGTGTAAATAGTACACTGTTGGTTTGGCCATTGCTGAAAGATGGATGCTCACTGGGGGCAAGGCTAGGCCACTCAATGGGACAGAAACAACAGCATGATAGGGTGGGGCGGGGGATTAACCACAGGACAGGCTTGGTTTGCAGTTGAATACATCTGTTCTAGCGTAACATGCATGTGAGCTACCATAGTACAAGGAAACATTTGTTTGACTTGTTCTCTGTGACTTCAAAAATGTAAAGAGAATGAAATGTAGATGGAAAAAACATAGATAAAATCTCTTCCAATATTGAGTAAGGGAGACCGTACTCTTTACTACATTGTTAAAATACATGATTTAACATTGTTAAAATCATGATGTTAAAATACAAGAGGTCTAATACATGATTATTTTCTGCTCTGATATAAACCATAGATGTTTACAGTTGCAACGCTATAATGATATGGAAAACACAGCAATGACAGCAGGGTAGCAGAGTCCTAGGCTGCAGCAAGCGATGGTAAGCCCAAGTGCAGCTGCTGCAGACACAAAGGAAAAAAGCTGCTCACCTACAGAAAACCTCTGGCAAGATACGCTTGCTTCCACTACCAACCCTTTAATAAGGTCTAGGAGGAGGTGGATCCTGGTTCCACCCCTTCCAATCACTCAGGTACACTGCATGCCCTGGGTTGGTCCTGCCTTCCCACCAGGTGCTCCATCCCTGTTTTAGGCCATGACTTAGTGTTTCTGCTACAACAGTTTACATAACTATGGTCTCTCAACAGTTAACTTCCACCTAAGTAAAAGACTGTGCAAATGGTAGGGAAAACTATGAAGATAGAAATCTGAGCTTTCCCAGAAACTCACTTCTGTAATGCCAGTTTCAGAACTGATTACAAAGCTTACCTTTGCAATATAGATACAAAGCTGTAGGAGTGGATTCAGAGGAGGGCCATGAAGAGGATCAGAGGACTGGAGCATCTCTATGAGGAAAGGCTGAGAGAGCTGGGCTTTTTCAGCCTGGAAAAGAGAAGGCTCCAGAGAGACCTCATTGCAGCCTTCTGGTACTTAAAAGGAGCTTATAATCAGGGGGAAGACAGACATTTCACAATGTCTGATAATGATACAACAAGGGAGAAGAGTTTTAAATTGAAAGAGGAAAAATTTAAGTTAAATACTGGGGGGAATTTTTTCACTCAGAGAGTTGAAAGGTGCTGGAATGAGTTGTCCATAGAAATAGTGAATACTCTGTCCCTAGAAGTATTCTGGGCCAGGTTGGATGGGGCCCTGGGGCAACCTGATATAGTGCCTGATTTAGTGGTTGGCAGTCCTACCCATGGCATTTCATGGTTTTATGATTCTATTAATATCTCATCTCTTCACCAGATAACCTACAAGTAGTCTTGTAGACTTATATCACTACGTAACTTTTGCTGTTTCCAGTCTGGTAGAGAATAGAAAACATAGTGCGATGTCTTTGAAAACACTGCTGTTAGTTCAGTGATGTTTGGAGTCCTAAAATTTTACACATATATATTCCTATGTGCTTGGCTTGTGAGGTGGTACAAAGTAAAGGGTCCATCCCTGAAGGACGGAGTTAGCCTGCAAAAGCACAAGGGCATAGTTTTCAAACTGGTTGGGCCTAACAAATCACTCACCTCACTAAAACTGATTTACAAGATTGGAAAGCCTTTTCTCTTAGCTTTATTCACTGGGATGTCACTTATTTAAAGAAATCCTAAGAGCAAAATAAAGTAAGAAACTTTGTTATCGTTTACTAAATGCAACTTCTCTCTTATTTCTTGTGCCATTTGCGTATAACAGCTTCATATGATCTGCATTTTTTGATCCCATTTTTACTGCAGGTGTTTACAGCTGTAATGTGTCTTGTTTCTTTCTTTGGCCAGGGAGAGCGTAGAGGCTCCTTAGCATTTATACGTTCTCCAAGTACAGACAACATGGTGAATGTGGATTTCAGTACCCCACGTCCAAGTACTGTAGAAAGTTCTGTATCTTATTTACTGTAAGTAACTTGTACTGATTGATTGTGTCTTCTGCTTCTGTTCTGTTTTCTTATGTGTGATGAAATGCAAAAAAGATAGTTACTATGTCTGAAAAAAGTGAATTACAGGGGCTCCATCCAAATTTTATGAACTACAGTTAATTTCTTCCTCCCACATAAAATAGGTGATAAAATACTATCATTACTGTTATTCTGTTGCATTTTGCAAACAAATTTTGAAGTAAAGGTTGGTAAGATGAAGCAGAGTACCACATTAGAATTGTTTCTTGTACCTTTTGTTCACCAATTGCTGTAGATAGAACCAGACAGCATTTCTGTGTCTGCTCCAGAAAAGACTAGGGGAGAGTCAAGGAAAAAAATTGCTGCTTCCTTAATTCTTTCCTGTCTCATTCACACAACAGCCCACCTGCCATATAAATAGGGAAATAAATGTTGACAACCTCCTGAATGACAAAATCAATACTTTTCTCATTTTTCGTATTAGATATTTTGATTCAACCAGTTTTGACATGTATTTATTTAGTTATTACTTATATGAAATTCATCTGTAAATTGTTTCTGTTTTTTATTCTTCTTCAGGAGAGAAAAGGCTGGACCGGTTTGCCTTGACATGCAAGCTTTAGAGCAGAGGAGGAAAAGCATTAGGGACACAGAAGACACAGTTGCACATCACACCCTACAACAGTACCTATATAAGCCCAGGCAGGAGGTGAGAGCAGAAGACTTGCATTAGTATGTTTTAAAATCCAAAAATTAGGATATTAGAAACCAAAAATATGGAAGCAAAACTCAGAAGGAAAGATCTTAACTCCAAACTGCACTCTTGAGGGAGTTAGGCTCTTTGTGTATATACTAATGCACTTATCTACTGGCCTTTTAAACAGAGATGGTCTAGTCTGAGTGTGGGGCTAACACAATACAGAATTAGGTCCAATATAAGTTGAGAATGAAGGGATTGTATAGATCAAAGTGGTTCAGACATTACAGAGAGAGGCTTACTTTGAATGACTATCATGCATTCCTACACGAGGAAAGAGGAAAAAAAAATAGAATGCCTTTAGATTATGCTTTGGTTCATTCTTAAAAGTTGTTGTTTTTGTTTTCATGACACAAGCTGAATGCACTGATATGGCTTCCAGCTCTATTTCTAAATAAATGAATATTGTCTTCCCTTCCTCATAACAGCACAAACATCTGTACAGTCGACACGAGATCATGCACAATGAAGATGAGAAACAAGACAAGGAGATTTTCCACAGGACAATGAGGAAGCGCTTAGAATCTTTCAAGAGTACTAAACTAGGAATAAATCATCCCAAGAAGCTGAATAAAATCCACAAAAGAGAACGGGGCCAAAAAAGGGTAAAATATCTGCACAAGGACCCAGATGTAGCCACCTAGTATACAGAACAAAGGGAGGGCAGGGAGAATTCTCAAGGCTCCTATGTCCTGCATCTATCTCTGTCCTCTAGATTTTCAGTAACTTAAAGGGTCTAAGCAAGAAAAGATTCAGCTATGAATCAAGAGGCATCTTCTCATATGCTGCTTTTCTCCATGCTTTGGGACTCTTTTGGTTGAGAGTTTTTTGATCGCTTGAGAAATAGCAGATTTGGAACCATGCTAGAACACTGTGGGGAGCTTTTCCAGGACAGATGTAGCATTTACCATTTCACAAAATTTGCATGAATCTAGGAACTTACATCATGTGAAAAGACCAAGTTCCTTTTTTTTTTTCCTGTACCAATATAGAGAAGCAAATTAATGACAATAATATTGAGCCTCAAAAAAAGATTGCAACAGACATCAGGGTAATGCTGCTCAACAGTGATTTCAAAGAATGTTAGTGTCTTAGCTCTAGGATGTTGGTAGCATTTTTGTTCATTTAATTTGTTTCTTTTCTTTCAGCGAAACAGCAATGTCATACCAAATGGAAAAATACCTTCAGAAAATCCTGTACAAGATTATACTTTGAAGGAAAAAGGTAAGAAGACCTTTAGATCAGTAGCATTTCATCAGCTACCTTGTCTGTAAATAATCCCTTAAAAAATTTAATTATATGCAGTGGTGAAGCTATTAGGGAGGGACTTCTAGTCATAACTTGTAACACAGAATAGGGATCTAGTCCATACTTAAAACAGTATCTAGGTAACTAGATCTAGATCTAGTATCTAGTATCTAGTAACTAGGCTGTTGGATGACAAATCAGTCTTGAATTAGTGTTCTTATTCATAGTTGTAAAATACCTTGTTCAAATCCTGAAAACAAAACAAAACAATACGCTGGCTGCAACATAGTTGAACTTTCAGCTTACTTTTAGATAAGTTGCAAACTTTGCTAAAGTTTGTTTATTTTTTTCATCCAGCAAGATATGCCCATCCATGACACCACGCCATACCAAGTTCAGTCAGAATGGAAATGTTATTTGAATTAACGCCTATTTATTTAGAAGAGTCTGAATCAGAGTTGTAGCTGGGTTGAAGTTAGAACTTGAGGAGAGAAGGTAGATTTGAAAAGAAAACTGTCAGATGTCAGTTTGAGTACTGGTGAATCCTTCATAAGTATGTGCCACTTAAAAACTGAATTATGATTTAAAGCCCACTGAACTAACCCTTTCTTGTGGTCTTTCTTATGTTTATTCAGACTCTTAATCTCAAAGAAAGCTGAAGTAAAGCAGAGAGAGTCATTTTTTTCTCTTTAGATCCAAGCAAAGTTTTTTCTTTATGTATGCTACCTAAGACATCTTCTGAACATTACTTTGACTGACAGGGGCAATACGTGCTGGCTGAAATAGACATAACATTCTAGAACATCCTTGCATAGAAAGTGTTTTCCAAAGACTTCTAATTAGTTCATTCAATGCTGTCTTGTTGAAGGACTGTGCATGTAAGTCATCATCTATTGGAAAAAAAGAAAGACTTCTTTGGAGGACATATTTAACAAGTGCTTTAGAATCTGAAGTAAAACTGATGTGATGATGGTAGAAGCAGCAGTGACCTCATCAGCTTTGAAATTAGTCAGGATTCCATGTCAACCTCTGTCTAACTGACTCTGGACAGCCTGGTCTGGTGGTTGGCAACCCTGCACATAACAGGGGGGGTTGACACTAGATGATCATTGTGGTCCTTTTCAACCCTCATTGTATGATTCTATGATTCTAACAATGAAAAAGCAGTAACAAGGTATTTTAAGGGACTACATTTCTCAACATATGAGCAAGGAAGGCACAAAAAATATAACAGCAGCAGTGGTCGCACATCGAAAGTTTGTTTCCTTCAGACTCAGAAAAATACACAATTCTATTAGCCAACAGTCTATTCAGAATGTGAAATCTCTATCCTAACACCAGGTAACAATGAAAGGCTGAAAGCTTTGCTGAGTTTCTCAAAATAATTGGTACCCAAACTGCAGTGTGCAAATACATTCACACAGTCATGCCAGTGCTACAGCTGTTAATTAAAGTTTGCCTTTCTCTTTGGTATCTGTACCAGTATAGTAATGCTCTTTCACTTTTTCATTAGAACTGATAGAAATCTGTGATCAAACTGGGCTTATGTTTTTTATTACTGTTGTTCCAGATTCGGAATTTTCTGAAGCAGAAGAAAATAATGATTATGAAACTTTGCATCTAGGCAAAGGAGTTGATTTTCTGGCTAATGTGACCAAGCAAAATTTCACAGATAACCCTGCTGGTAAAAATATTAATTGCATGCAGAATTTTTTTACTCAAATATAAAAAATAATTACTAGAAATGCTGCATTTTTAGCCTGTATTTCTGCTTGTTTGTTTGTTTTGATTGGGTCTCTTCTCTTAGGGTTGATATTTGCTTAAATTATGGCAAAGGTAACAAATTTCAAGTATATGAAATTATGGAGAGCATCAAATTTGCTATTGCTATTGATAATACTGACAGGAGATGTGAAAATGATGCCTAACCCAGATCTAAATTATCTCCAGCAACAGAAAATGTTAATGTTATCCTACATCACCAGGCCAATTGTTTTCTACTTGCATAAAAGTACTTTGCAATGATATCTTCCATATTTCTTCTTTCATGCAGTATTCCTTAAATTCACAAGTCCCTCAGTTCCCTGCAGACCTACAGAAGTCACTGAAAAGTGCAGATTTCCAGATATTTAGGAATATTCACTGGACCTGAATTCCTGACCCAAGAGGCTCCAAAATACCATACTGAAAGTAAACCACTACATATAAGAGATAGTATATGATGTGATTTGTATGGTGTTGAGGTTTAGTATCTCTTTAGCGCTTTAGTGTCTGAATTATCAGCATATGTAAGGCCATTCGTACACTGAAGAAAAATCTTCATGTCTGTACTTTTGTGACAGTCAGGGTGAGACAATATTTTAACTGCCCAGTGATAAATTCCACATTTGAATATTTATAAAGACATACAGAAATCAAACCAGAAGTAAGTGACTAGCAAAATGCAGGCCTAGACTGATTTTACAATTTCTTTATCTGTGAATTTGGTATTTATATTAACAGGCTCCTTTTATTTCTATGTCTTGTTTCAGTGCCCTCACACACATCTTGTTCCTTCATGGAGATGTGCAGTTCATTTTTTGCATTTTTTGCTCATCTTTTCCTTCTTTTTTATGTATTTGGTCTGATTTTTTCTGCAACTATTTCATGTTTTGATTTGTTTTGCTTAGGGAATGAGTTAGTTTATTCTTTTGGCAATTTTATTTATTTTCTCCAGATATCTCAATCATAACTGCATATTTTATACAGTTCTTCACTATATAAAAAAAAAAATATCCAAAATAAATAGCTATAACCAAGCCAGAAAAAGCAACCTTTGATTATATAATAGCATTTTTGCCTATTTTTTTTTATTCCTCTTTTGCAAAGCACCTTCCTGTGTTACCAAGAAATCATTTTGATTAACTGTATTTGTCACTCGTGAATTTTTTTAGGAATTGATAACCCAGTATTTTCAGCTGATGATGATCAAAGCATCTACATGAAGTTCTCACCATGGTTGTCTAGTGAAGATACTGTGGTACCATCACAAAGGGCCCGAGTGCAGATCCCATATTCTCCAAACAACTTCAGACGGCTCACTCCGTTCCGGCTCAGCAATAAATCAATAGATTCCTTCCTGCTAGCAGATGGCCCAGAGGAACCACCCAGACCTTTTCTCCCAGAATCAACACATATGTAATATTTTAAAAGAGATTATCACCTTTATTTTTAATCAAACTCAATCAGTATCAAGCCTGAGTACCGACAAGATTATTTTTCTGATTTTTCTTCTCCCAGCGTCTCTTTATTTCCTGACTTTTTCCTTCTATTTGAATAACAAAACTTCTTTCTATTTTCCTCCCACAGGGAACCTGCCCATCTATTTGAGGTCAAAAGCCTTACCATTTTTAGAGCAGAAAATATTACTGCTCTTTGTTTTGTCTTGTAAATTCTAAAATGCCAAGCAAGAAGTTTTCCTAACATCCAAATGTTTTTGTATCCAGTTTCAAGAGACTTCATTTTTATTGGTTAGTGAGTTCTAGAAGATAAAACTCATATCTGAATTCCCTGAAACGGCATAATTCTGATTCAAATTCTTAAAAAAACAGTTGTTCTTTCAAGTAACATTGTCAGGACTGTCTTCATGCATAAGCAAAGATAGGATGACACAACATAAAAACAGTCCATCTGCTGATGTCAAAAGATACGTTTTGCCTATAAGAGGTCAGATGAGTCATTTACCTCACTGGACTCTATTATATTTTGGCGTACAGTAGAAGCAGCAGAGTGATTTGAACAGGCTGAGGCTAATGGGATGAAGTTCAACAAGACCAAGTGCCGGGTCCTGCACTTTGGCCAGAACAACCTCAGACAACACTACAGGCTTGGGGCAGAGTGGCTTGAATAATGTGTAGAGGAAATGGACCTAAGGGTACTGGCCAATGCTTGGCTGAACATAGGAAAGCAGTACGCCCAGGTGGCCAGGAATGCCACTGGCATCCTGGTTTGTATCAGAAATAGTATTGCCAGCAGGAGCAGGGAGGTGATCATTCCTGTGTACTTCTTTCTGGTGAGGCCGCACCTCAAATACTGTGTTCAGTTTTGGAAACCTCACCACAAAGACATTGAAGCCCTGGAGCGTGTATAGAGAAGGGCAACAGAGGTGGTGAGGGGTCTGGAGCACAGGTCTTATGAGGAGTGGCTGAAGGAGCTGTTCAGTCTGGAGGAGACTCTGGGGAGACCTTATTGCTCTCTATAGCTACCTGAAGGGAGGCTGTAGTGAGCTGGGTGTTGGCGTCTTCTCTCGTGTAACTGGTGATAGGGCCAGAGGGAACGGCCTCTAGTTACACCAGGGGAGATTCAAGTTGAACATTAGCAAATGCCACTTCTCTGAGGGAGCAGTCAGGCACTGGAACAGGCTGCCCAGGGAAATAGTGGAGTCACTGTCCCTAGGGCTGTTCAAGAAACATTTAGATGTACTGAGGGATGTGGTTTAGTGGGAAATGTTGATGATAGGTGGATGGTTGTACTGGATGATCTTAGAGGTCTAAATTTCTCTTAATCCATATCTTATTTTAGAAGCAGAAAAACATTTGACACAGTAAATAATTAAATTTGTTACAGTAAATAACATATTGTCTCTAATGTTTTAGAGGTTTAAAAATAAATCAACTCTGGTTTTATATAAATATCCCAGTTGCCCTTTAATTCTTGCTCTGTGAAAATTTTCCACACCATAAAATCAGCCTTCATTTCTATAATCTACAGAGTCAGTGCAGTAAATGAGGTGGGTCAGGTCACAGTTCAACCATCATAATTGAATGGAACATAGGGCACTGATTATGCAGTGAAAAGTGACAGGCAGTTGTCTAGCTTTCGTAGAATCCATGATTTACTGTATGTATGACCTAGTGCATTCTGTTCATCAACAAATAAAGGAATGTGGCAAGTTGAAAGTGCTTAATTGATGAAACTTTTTTCAGACAAAGATCTCAGTATTAGAGTGAACACTGCATAATTTTGTTTTGAAAAGAATGTAACAATCTTTGGAAAACAAAGAGAAAAGGAAGTTCTGCTTTTATTCTGTTCTGGCTTCTGTCTTGCAGAAGGTGTGCTAGTTCAAGTGTAATTACAGAAAGTTATCACTTTAATGGAGAAACTTGTAGGGATGAATTTGTTTGACTATTCAGTTTCATATAACATATCTTTGATTGTTTTATTAAAACAGTGTTTTGAAAGAAATGTCGGATTAATTAAAGAGCTGTGAGTTAAATTCTGATGTCCTTATTAAAACTTGAATAACAAGCAGTATTCTAAAAGGAAAACTTCTTGACACTTAGCCACACTGAAGTCTTCCTCTCCTTTTTCCCACTTAGCTTGTCATAAATTATTGACCATAATACTTTCCAAAATTTAACTTCTAACCTTTATTCTTTTCCTCACTTCTATTGCCATATTATAAGTGACTGTATTATTAGAAACTGCTATGTATGAGTTTTTGTGCAGGTATCTTTGAAATATCAGGATTTGTGGGCTTTGAGTGCTGTGTTTCTTTAGAAGTATTTTGGGAAGTTAGGTTTCCTGAGAAAGTAATCTGGGACTCTGATTATTCTCAGAAACAGTCCTCTCAATTACATACTTAATAAAATTCTCCTAATAGGAAAATTTTATTGAAATTTCAATTAATAGATTTTAAAAACCGAAGTAAATTGGAAACCAAATGTGGAAACGTGAAGAGTCTCTATGTAGTCTAAAGAAAAAAAAGATCACAGATGACAGTTAAGACTAAGTTGATTTTCTGGTGAAACATTCTGTTTCTTTATTTAAAGAGTGCAATTTCTTTCAAAAGATTTGCTTCATAAGCATTAGGAATAAATGTCTCAAGATAACGATGCACTATAATAACCTGATGATAACTCCATCTCCTAAGTATTGAAGCAGGCTGCATTCATTGCAGATACTAAACTCAGTTTTGCCTGATTCTCAACGAGGACAAAAGGCTCATTTTAGGTTGTTCAAGACAGAAACAGGGACAAGGTACAGTTCCCCAGCTCAAAAATGGTCTTAAACACTCATTTTAATAAGACACTCATAAAGAATAGCCAAAAGAAAAGCCCATTAGCCAGAACAGTAATATACAAGTATATATGTATGTACAAACGTTTCTGTTTAATTGTACTCTCTAGGTGATATGGACCAAGATGTTGAAATGACAGAATACTCCTCTTCAGATGACAAATATTCTCCTTACACATCTGACCAACTAAACCAAAATGAAAGTGTTTCAGAGAATCCCCTCCATTTCTTTCCATCTTGTCTTCAAATGCCTTGGACACAAAACTATTCTTCCTTGGAAAACAGAGGGAATATTTCTCTTTCTACTGTCTCCGAGTACATAGCTTCTTGTGACCCAAGTGTACCTGATATTTTCTGGGAAACAGATGCAGATACAGATAACAAAGAGACGATAAACTCAGGTTATTGTTCTGAAGTTAGCTACAAGTCAGAGAATTCACAAGAAGAGAATTCTCTACTTATACCTGAAGAGTTGGAAGACCCTTACATGAAGGAGCCCAGAGAGAAGAAAATGTTGCTTGATGTACAAGGAAATTACAGATCCATTGCAGCCAGGCGTGTACAAAGCCGACGTTCATTTCACAAGCCAAAACCTCTTCAACACCCTAAGCTTCAAAAACTAGCATCGCTTCCAGCATCTTGCCATGTCCCTCCACATTCTTTGGAGCAAGAGGAAACACAGTTGTGAGCCAGGACTTACCTGAAAGGAGGAACTGAGAGAGAATTCTTTGAACAAAGGTCTTCTGTAAAATTTGAGAGAAACCACTTGGTTCACAGGGCCTACTGTAGAATGATTTTGGATGGAAAGGAAGTGACATCCCACGATGTCAGAAATTTGGGAGCTTTTCTGCTGCACTTACAGTTTTAAATCCGCATTCATATTAAAAGAGTGCATAATGAAGGGAAAATATGCCTCCTTGTTATTTTTTCATGTAGACTGTTACAAAAAAAATATTATTTTTGGAAGGCTAAAGCAAGAAGTATTCTTTTTTTTTAATATATAAATAATTTGTTATGCCATAATTTGTTATTTCCCAGTAAATACTTTTGACAAAATGGGCTGCATTTTTTGCCTCATTAATGGGATTCAGTATTTATGTTGTATGAAATTAATGTAGGAAAAGTCAACGGTTAGCCTCTTGCCTGCTAATTCTACTCCAGCTGAAATGGATCAGTGCCTTTCATAAGTGAAAACTAAAGAAAAAATGTTTTACTGCTCTGATATGTGTGTTACTGAGTAATCATGAGGTACTGATTCTGGCAGAAATCTTTGCAGGGAGGGATAAGTCCTGCATTTTGAAATTTTGTCCGGGTCTCCTGGATGGTCGTTTCCTTCATTCATCACCATTTCCACAACTCAGTGGTATTAGAATGAAAGAATATCCAGAATTAGCTCATAATTTTATCTTATGTAACCACAAGCAATTTTGTATTCTTAATTAAGCTGCTCTATTTTAAATAGCCTCACAGAAGTGTAAATATTTGTCATTTGTCCTGCTGCTTTGGAAGACATCTTCCAAATACTCTGTTGGATTATCTTGTTAATTTATGTATAATGCACTTTCTATACCTGATTGGGATAATGGCCTCTCAGATGCCATTTTTGACACAAGAGTTAGTGCCACGATGACTCAGGATGTCCATGTTTCAAAGTACTGTATAAAGGCAATATGCTTGTGTTGTGAACTTCCTATCCCCAGCCCCTGCCCACTTCTCTGTAAAATGACAGTCAATAAAACTGCATTAGACTCCTATTATGAAAGTTAGCCTATATGAAAACTAAATAAAAATGAGAACTCTAAGACTTCTCATTCATGTATGATACTGCCTGCCAGACTGCTTTGCCCTGATTGTCTCCAATCCTTGGTCTCAAAATCTTCAGTGGTTAAGTTGTAAAGGTTCTTTGACATTAATAGGAGATGAGTGTTTAACCACTTCCTTGATCCTAATGTGTACCTTATTTCTACTTCATATGAATGTAAGTGAGCTAAGCCAGCTTCAGGGAAGTATCTGTATTACTAAATGCTGGATTCAACAGCAGCTTTCTTTGATAAGTTTTATTTTATTAGTGGAAATCTGTGTTTGTTTCACTATACCTACTGAGATTTTGAAATGGGCTCTGTCTGACTCTGTGTGAGATGTCCAATTGTAGATTTACCAACTCGTCCTCTAAGAGTGAAGCAATATGTGAAAATTCAGGCCCATAGCTTTTATCTTTGTACTCTTTGCTAATATTGCCTGCTAGGCTAGTTCAAATTGCAGAGGTGCAATGGCAATTATTGTATACAAACCTAGTTACATAACCTGTGCTTTTACAGACATGGAGTACTGGTTGTTGGATATCAATCCACAAACAGCTGTACATGATCATCTTGGACACAGATTCAATTGAAAATTGGAAAGCTCCAGTAAATTTTGTAATTCCATGATGTAAATACCACATTTTCTGAACTGAATATATATACATATACTATTTGGTAAAGTATTTCAATCCTGTTCTGATTGGAACATGTATTGTAATTTTAATGATCAGCACAGACACATAGCAGGGTCATTACTGATCTCAGACATTTTCACTTAGAAAGTGCAATGTGCCAAAATCTAACTTCCAGTCTCACATCGTAATGCTGAAGTATCAACAACAAAGTTGGTAGTAAGGTGTTGGCTTTGAACAAGACTTCCATTTCTTATTGCTATGGTACAGAGGCCATTGCTGTCTTGCTGTCAGAAGAAGAGACATGTTATGCCTTGTGTTTTCTGCATGCTTGTTAGAGTAATCCTAGGCTACCTCAATAAAGCATTTGTAAATCCTAACCAGCAGATGCAAGTTCTCACCAGTTAAGTGTTGCACACACAAGCGTATACAGTTTTTAAAATCCAAAGTTACAAGATTTTCATGTTCTTGTGTGTTCTTATGATAAACAAAAGGATCAGTAACACTACAGTCTTTATAAATGAACTATTTTCTGTAAGGAGCCAGCAAGATTCTGTTTGCTTTTGAGAAGGCTGTGAGTTACAGGAGTTTTTGCAAAGCAAATGATAGCCCATTTTTTGACAACAGGAGAAATGGAAAGGCATTATGTACAAACTGCTTAGCTCTCCACTGGCTTCCAAATACTTTAAGCCTTGTCTGTATTAAAAAGGGCAGTGTAGCCACAGTTCAACAGACAGAGGATAAAATGGACAGTCTGGCAGTGAAAAGACTTATCCTTGGAATAATTTTCATAATTTATGAAGATCCTAGGACTCTGGAAGATGTTTTCTCATATAGTTGCCTCTAAATCAGAGCTCTAATTGGCAAAGTTTCTCAGTTTGAAATGTTTCATGTCCTTAAAAAGAAGTTTCATGCTCTCAATTTGCACACTGGAAAAAATACTCCCAGCTAGAATACAGTAGATTATAATTCCTTTTATTTTTTTTTTCTATGGCAATTGCTCTCTATGTTTACGCGGGTATATAAGAAAAGCAATTTATAAGATTTCATTATCTATCTCACATTTTTTCTTTACTCTTTCTATTTACATCCAGATTTCTGTACAAGTCCTGATGGTACAAGGATTTTCTTGCTTGTTCAATGTACTTTAGTTAGCCGAGGACCACTAATTTCCATCAGAGTAACATAGATTTAGAGCTGGTGAGGATCTGGCTGTGTGTATCAGTTTATTTTTTTACCATATGAGATAGCAGTTAATTAGTTTGGTGTGATCAGTCGATAAATCAGTTCACCTCTGGTGAGGCCAGTACAGTTCTTGTTGAGCTTTCCTCGCTGAAAAATATCTTTAGATTTTTTTGTGTGTGTATGATATGTTATGTCAGAGAAAGTCAAGTTGGGAATTCCATAATTACTAGTTATTAAACATGTAACTATGGCCCACTTTGTTGTAAATGAAAAAATGAAGAATATTTGATGACTTTTCTATATATTTTTCACCATGTACAGGATAATTTTTAACAATATTCATTATGCTGCACTATGTCCTAGCAATGTTAAAAAAAATGTGTATGTGACTTCTGATGAATTCTCTCTGAGCTCTGAAGTTAATTGTATGAAATTATGTTTTACAAATATGTGATCTATTCAGAGATTTATGTTAAAAAGTTTGTAAAATGATCATGTGCCTTAAATTGTCACTCTGTGGAGTGCTGCTATTCGGAGATTTTTGTGTACTTTCCAAGAGGTGTCAATTTATTGCAAATATTTTTAAGTAAGTCAAGTTGTTCTGCTAATGCATCTTTATAGAAATGTTTTAGTAACATATCATAATGAAAAATTTGGCAATAAATTGTATCATTTTGGTGGAATTACACTGCTTTGGCTAGACTCATTTATTCAGCAAATTTAGAGAACACTTTCCATACAAGACTTCTGAGTAAGTGGACTGTTGGAATTTCTGTCCCTTAATCAAAATAAGAAGGAAGGAAGGAAGGAAGGAAGGAAGGAAGGAAGGAAGGAAGGAAGGAAGGAAGGAAGGAAGGAAGGAAGGAAGGAAGGAAGGAAGGAAGGAAGGAAGGAAGGAAGGAAGGAAGGAGGGAAGGAAGGAAGGAGGGAAGGAAGGAAGGAGGGAAGGAAGGAGGGAAGGAAGGAAGGAAGGAAGGAGGGAAGGAAGGAGGGAAGGAAGGAGGGAAGGAAGGAAGGAGGGAAGGAAGGAGGGAAGGAAGGAAGGAAGGAAGGAAGGAAGGAAGGAGGGAAGGAAGGAGGGAAGGAAGGAGGGAAGGAAGGAGGGAAGGAAGGAGGGAAGGAAGGAGGGAAGGAAGGAAGGAAGGAAGGAGGGAAGGAAGGAGGGAAGGAAGGAGGGAAGGAAGGAAGGAAGGAAGGAAGGAAGGAAGGAAGGAAGGAAGGAAGGAAGGAAGGAAGGAAGGAAGGAAGGAAGGAAGGAAGGAAGGAAGGAAGGAGGGAAGGAAGGAGGGAAGGAAGGAGGGAAGGAAGGAGGGAAGGAAGGAAGGAAGGAAGGAAGGAAGGAGGGAAGGAAGGAGGGAAGGAAGGAGGGAAGGAAGGAGGGAAGGAAGGAGGGAAGGAAGGAGGGAAGGAAGGAAGGAAGGAAGGAAGGAAGGAAGGAAGGAAGGAAGGAAGGAAGGAAGGAAGGAGGGAAGGAAGGAGGGAAGGAAGGAGGGAAGGAAGGAGGGAAGGAAGGAGGGAAGGAAGGAAGGAGGGAAGGAAGGAGGGAAGGAAGGAGGGAAGGAAGGAAGGAAGGAAGGAAGGAAGGAAGGAAGGAAGGAAGGAAGGAAGGAAGGAGGGAAGGAAGGAGGGAAGGAAGGAGGGAAGGAAGGAGGGAAGGAAGGAGGGAAGGAAGGAGGGAAGGAAGGAGGGAAGGAAGGAAGGAAGGAGGGAAGGAAGGAGGGAAGGAAGGAGGGAAGGAAGGAAGGATGGAAGGAAGGAAGGAAGGAAGGAAGGAAGGAAGGAAGGAAGGAAGGAAGGAAGGAGGGAGGGAAGGAAGGAGGGAAGGAAGGAGGGAAGGAAGGAGGGAAGGAAGGAAGGAAGGAAGGAAGGAAGGAAGGAAGGAAGGAAGGAAGGAAGGAAGGAAGGAAGGAAGGAAGGAAGGAAGGAAGGAAGGAAGGAAGGAAGGAAGGAAGGAAGGAGGGAAGGAGGGAAGGAGGGAAGGAAGGAAGGAAGGAAGGAAGGAAGGAAGGAAGGAAGGAAGGAAGGAAGGAAGGAAGGAAGGAAGGAAGGAAGGAAGGAAGGAAGGAAGGAGGGAAGGAGGGAAGGAGGGAAGGAGGGAAGGAGGGAAGGAGGGAAGGAAGGAAGGAAGGAAGGAAGGAAGGAAGGAAGGAAGGAAGGAAGGAAGGAAGGAAGGAAGGAAGGAAGGAAGGAAGGAAGGAAGGAAGGAAGGAAGGAAGGAAGGAAGGAAGGAAGGAAGGAGGGAAGGATACTCTTCTACCAGTATTTGTATTATGCTCAGATGAGACTGGAAACTTTGACCTAAACATTCTGATACGTGGAAGAAAGTATTTTATTTCAGAGCTGCTACAATCTGGACCAAATATAAAGTGAAACTTAATCTGCCATGGCCTTCTCCTGTCTTGGAGTCATAATTAAATTCTAGTTTACTCCAAAATCCTAACCACAAGTAAGATTCAAACATTCTTACCAATATGATAATGAACTCTTCAATTACGGAAAGGGAAGACTGGAAGACAAAGCTTACAGTGAAATTTATTTAATGCTTTTGTGGATCTGAGTGATATCACTTCTGCCTCAAAAGAAAACAGGTTCTTCTTATAGGTTAACTAGGAGATGTGCCACACAAAACCTTCAATTCTATCAACTACAGGTGAGTTAGTGACCTGAAGTTCCTTTTTCAAGAACAATCTGGAACAAATAAGCATCCAAAGTTGGGTTTTTTTTAGAGCTACTGCTTTCTGTTATTTACAAAATCTAATCCTCTTCATTTTTGCACATTTAACATTTAATTACTTGCTCTGAAATTTTGACACGTTCATCTTCAATACTGAAAATATCTGTGTTATATCCAAAAGGTAATTCAAAGAAATTTAATTTGACTCTGTGTAAGTGGGCTGTGAGCCTTGAGGCTGTAGCTGAGTGAAAATGTAACTTGTGTGGCATAAGACAGGGGATCATAGAATCATAGAAGTGGTTATGTTGGAAGAGTATTCTGGAGGTCATCTAGTCCAGTCTCTGAGGAGTTAGCTGACAAAACAAGGTCAGATCAAGATAGATTCTGGCATGATAGGTGAGGTAGCAGGATTCACCTCTTTCCATACATACACTTCTAGGTTTCAAGACTACTTTCTCTACTCACCAAAACAAAACCTACCTTCCTGGCAGAAGGTCAGGAGAGGTATCCACAAGAAAACATTCCAAGATCCTGTCATCTCTGAAGTTGTGATTTAACCTCATCTGATGGCTAAGAACCACAAAGCTGTTTTCACAGTCTCCCTACAGTGGGATGTGAGAGAGAATTGGAAAGGTGAAAGTGTGAGAATTTGCAGGTTGAAATAAAGGCAGTTTTTCTAGGTAGAGCAAAAGCTGTGCATACAATCAAAGCAAAACAAGAAATTTATTCACTACTTCTCGTCAAGATGTAGATATTCAGCCATTTCCAGGGAAGCAGAGCTTTAGTGGTTACTTGGCAAGACAAACACCATCACTCCAAATATCTCCCTCATATTCCACCTTCTTTTCACCAGCTTTATTGCTGAGCATGACATGGCATGGTATGGAATGTCTCTTTGATCAGTCTAGGTCAGTTATTCTGGCTATGTCCTCTCCCATCTTCTTGTGCCTTCTCACAGGCAAAGTAGCATTAGACACAGAAAAATCAGCAACAAGAACAAAATCGGTCATGTGTTATCAACACTGTTTACATTATGAATTCAAAACTTGGTTTTGTGGTTTAACCTGGCAAGAAGCTAAACAGCATACAGCCTTTCACTCACTCTCCTCCCACTCAATATGAAGGGGGAGAGACTCAGAAAAAAAAAAAAAAGAAAGAAAAAAAAAAGTAGAAAGCTTGAGATAGAAACTATTAACTAGGACAAAAAAGGAAGAGAGAAATAATAGTGATGATAATAACAATCATTGTATATGTATCTATATATGCACAAAACAAGTGATGCACGAAGCAATTGTTCACCACCTGCCAACTGATGCCCAGCTGGTCTCTGAGCACTGACAGCCTCTCAGGCCAACTCTCCTCAGTTTTACAGTTTTCTTTCACATGATGTCATATGGAATGGAATATCCCTTTGGCTAGTTTTAGTTCAGCTGTCCTGGCTGTGCCCCCTTCCCAGATCCTTGTGCATTCTCAGCCCCCTTGCTGGCAGGACAATACAAGAAGCTTAAAAACTGAAATGTCTTTGGCTCTGTACAGCACTGTTCAGCACCATCTAAAACACTGGTGTCTGATCAGCATTGCTTTTCTCCTAAAGCCAACATATGGCATCAGATGCTATGGAGAAAATCAACTATGTCCCATCTGAAAGCAGGACACACAGCATTGTACAATGTCTGCAAAGAAAATTAACTCTGTCCTAGACAAAGTCAGGACATCCGTTGCCTAGAGGTTTATACAAGATCCAAGAGCCCAGGGTATAGTGTGGTATGCCTAGAGAAGGGTGAGATAGGACCAGTTCAAAAGTTGAATAAAGTGTTGTGCTTATATTAATCCTCAGAGCATGTGATAGGAGGGTGTTTATTTGGCACTAATTTTAAAAACATGGAGTTTTTGCAGTGCAGAAAATGCTAAGGATCTCGGGGCTCAAGTGTAGCCTTCTTGATTCTTAACATGAATGATCTTCCCAGAAAGAATGCACACTCCAGTGCAATAGGAACATATGCCTTATTCCTTATCACCTTTGACTTATCTTGCTACATGAGATACACTACTCTAACGTTCTGCAGAGGTGGTGGTAGCTACAAGTATGATCCTAATAACGGGCTTAAAGATAAATAGTCTTTATTTTCTTTAGCTTTAACCAGCACTGCAAGAAGTTGTACTAGTGGCACTGATTACATAGCTGTTTTGCAGCACTTTTATATGTGGACAAGGCTATGAAGAAAGTAGTGAATTCTGCTTCCCAAAAGTCTTTACCACACAAACACATGAACTTTTCTCTAGGGGTTTCCATTCCCTCTGAAGCTTTATTGATTCTTGAAACATAAAAAATAACGTACCTTTTTTTTTCCTAGCCCTGTTCCCTGTACTATCACAAATGATTGGTTTTACATTTGATGGTTGCACATTTATGCTGGCACCTCCAACCAATTGCCTGCAGTCCACATGTGTCCTGACAAAGCCCATCGTGCAGCCCAGCTCCTGTCCCATGCCATCATGGCAGTGGCTCTGACCCTCTGAGCATCCCAGCCCAGACCTGGGCATGCACATATGGCTCAATGACAACCACATATTAGTGAGCAATCAGCACTGTCTGTGCTGAAAACAGGACGTGGGTGTGCAATTTGAGAAAAAATCATCAATTTTTGGTATATTTGCAGTGCATTTTTCACATTCATGGATAACCTATACATGGTGCCCATGGTCAAGGCAATCCGTTGATCACATGCCCATCATTATATGTTGCATTTCTTCCTTGATGACCTGAGGGGTTATGGGTCCATTGAGCTAGAGATAGTTCACCTTTATGTTGCCAGTTCAGATCTACCAAATCCACTTCAGTTCTAGGGGTCTGATCTATCTGCTGGTTGCTTTTATGTTCTTCAATGTACTGACTTGAGTGTTAGTGGCCTTCCCATACCTGAAGGAGGCCTAAGGAAACCTGGGAGGGACTTTCTGTAACAGCATGTAGTGACAGGACAAGGGGAAATGGTTTTAAACTGGAAAAGGGTAGATTTAAATTAGATATTAGGAAGAAATTCTTTACTCTGAGGGTGGAGACACACTGGAACAGGTTGCCCAGTGAAGCTGTGAATGCCCCCTCCATGGAAGGCCAGATTAGATGGGGTCTTGAGCAACCTGGTCTAGTGGGAGGTGTCCCTTCTATAGCAGGTGGGTTGGAACTAGGTGATCTTAAAGGTCCCTTCCAAGCAAAACCATTCTAATTCTAGAATTCTACGATTCTGTGTGAGCATATACGTGACATACTTTCACAATAAGGTTTTCTGCCAAGGTAGTATCTTTCCACACTGCAGCAACTCAAATGACTTTGCCTCTGCACTGCCAGTTACACTGCTTTCTGCTGTAACCTCCCCCATAAGGTATTGCCACCAAAATAAATAAATAAATACATAAAGACTGAATATAGAGATAAGCCACTTGTATTTTTGCCAGCCGTGAACAAGAGCCAGCACACTACACCAATGGAAATCTGCACATCTTCACTTCAGAGGTGCTTCCATGTCAGATGCCATTTTGTCAGACTGCACCTCTGCTGCCACGTGTTGTACAACAACATATAACAATATTGGTGTAAGGTTCAACCTCTATTGTCGTACATTGTCAACATCTGTCTCTGACATATTGGACCAACATAATAAAACAGGAGGCATTACTTTTGGACCAGCCCTCATAAAACATAAAATATGTACATAAATAACAAAGCTTATTTTATTTTTTATTATTTTTTAATAAAACATAAATGAGTGAGTAACAAAAAATGTATAACTAGTGGGATATTTGACCTTGCTTTTGTGAATCTAATGCATCAGGTTGGTTTGAAGGAAATGCTTGCTGCTCTTAGTGAGTTCTCATAGTTTTGTCAGATTTTTGATGAAATATTACTCTTCCTGTACTTCATTCTTCAAAATAGTTTTTCACAGATGTACCTACTGCCAAAGAGCAATGACATGAGTAAGGTGTTATTGTGAAGCAAGAGAGATCTTCCTCTGGTAAGGCAGGTCTTATAGAAGCCTAATGAAGAGACATGATCAGATTTTTGAGTTGAATATCTGATTGCAAATATATGTAAATCTCATTTAAAAATTTGCAGGTAATGTATTTATGCCAAATGAAAATGGAGTCACGCATATGCCAAAAATTGATGATTTTTCATCAGTAGCAAAACCTATCCTGTATCAAAAGGGAAAACGAGATCAAATATTCTTTGCTATTCACAGGACTGTGTTTAGTCATTGTTTCAAAATGCATAAAATTATATGCCAAAACTTGAGTTAGCATTGCACTGCACCCTCCCACTTCCCAGTTTCAGCTCAGACAACATAAATAGCACACTATTGATTTGGTTGTTGCTGAGAGATGGGTCCGTGCCTGGAGCTGGGCCAGGCCTCTCAGCTGGGAAGTGGATGATGTCACATATGGCCTCTGGGCCATGAGTTGGACATGTTCGTTATATGTTGGTAAGAATAAAAGGTGAATATTGTCCTAGTTGCAGATGAGATAGGGTTAATTTTCTTTCCAGTAGCTGATATGGTGCTGTGTTTTGGATTTAGGATGAGAAGAAAGTTAATAACACACTGATGTTTTTGTTGTTGCCGAGAAGTTCTTGCACTAAGTTGAGGACTTTTCATCTTCTTACACTGACCTGCCAGCAAGGAGATTACGGGTACATAAGAAGTTGGAAATGGACAGAAGCAGAACAGCTGACCCTAACTGGCCAAAGGGATGTACCATATCATATGATGTCATACAGAACAAAAAACTGGGGGAGTTTGCCACTGCAGAGGGACTGGCTTGGCATCAGTCAGTAATTGTTAATAAACTGCATTGTACATCACTTCTTTTGTATATTCTTCTATTATTTTTTTTCCTCTTTTTCTGTCCTATTAAACTGTCTTTATCTCAATTCACAAGTTTTACCTTTTTTTTCTATCTCCCATCTGGGGAAATGAGTGAATAGCTGTGTGGTGCTTCGCTGCCTGCCGTGTTAAAACAAAAGAAAGGATACGGTCTGTGAGTGCAGAGAGGATATCATGGAAGTCAGAGTGCAGCTGGAGCTTAATTTGGTTAGAGATGTAAAAATAGCAAGTGTTTCTTCAAGTACATAGGGAAACAAAATAAAATAAACTGTATGCACTCTGAGGAGTGCACTCTGGGTACAGCCAATATGAAGAAGGATAAGGTTTCAACAAATTCAATCTTCAGCAGCAAGTTCTCTACTCATACAACCCAGTTAACAGAATTCAAAGACCAGGACAGATTCAAAGGAACCAGGACAACAACGTACCACCCACCAGAGAAAAACATAAGGTTCAAGACCTTCTGAGGACCTGAAGGTGCACAAATCCATGGGACCTGATGACTTGCATCCAAGGGTCCTGAGAAAACTGACAGATGAAGTTGCTGAGACAATATCTCATCCATTGTATTTGAAAAGCTATGGAGTCTGGTGAAGTTCCCACTGATTGGAAAAGGGGAAATATAAACCCCATAATTAAAAAGAAGAAAAACAATAGACCCAGGGTCTATGAGGCCATTCAGTCTCATGTCTGTGCTCAGCAAGACCGTGCAGCAAATCCTTCTGGAAACTGTTCTAAGGCACATGGAAATTGAAGACATGATTGATGACAGCCTAAGGGCAAATTATGCTTGACAAATTTGATGGCCTTCTATGAGAGGGTTGTAGTTTTAATGAATAAGGAAAGATAAAATCACATTGATGGCTTTGATGTACAGGTGAAGATGAGTAGTATCTTTAGAGGTTTGTGTTAGGACTGTTATTAACATTGGCCAGTATAAATATTTTTGTCAGCAAGATGGACAGTAGAATTGAGTACATCCTCAGCAATTCTATGGATGTCACCAAGCTGAGTGGTGCAGATGACATATTGTAAGAAGAGTAGGTACTATCCAGTACGTAATGAAGGCTTACAGGAAAGATGTGGAGGGACTCTGTCAGGGACTGTAGCGATAACATGAAGGGTAATGGGTTTAAAATTAAAGAGTATAGATTTAGCTTACATACATACTAGGAAACAACTATTAACTATGAGGATGGACAGACACTGTAATATTTTGTTCACAGAAGTAGTTGACAGCTCAAGCCTGTAAGTGTGCAAGGCCAAAGTGGATCGGGCTTAGGGCAGCCCATTTATGCAGCAGAGAGGGTTGGAACTAGATGATCTTTATGGATCCTTCCAATGGAAAGCATTCTATGATCCTATGAGCAGAAGACAAACATTTGAAACTTAACAAATGGGTATTCATTTAATGCAGATTGTAAGAGTTTCCCATGATTATGATGTGTGTTGGGCAAGCTGTTCCTTCTGCCTTCCACTCTCATTCTTTCTGTGGAGCTTGAAGAAATTTTTTGTGAAGTCATAGGAATCATTAATTTGGGCATCTTCTCTCCATGATAGTACTCTACAGGGAAATATTTCTGTCTGTGCTGATTTCAGTATCCGAACTCTTACAATTTTGCTGTTAACCCATTATTATAGAAATTATCTTTTATCACATTTATAGAAGTTATCTTTTATCACATATCAAAGAAATTGAATCAGGTAGATATGATGTTAGCATTATTTTAAGGACAACCATACTGTTAGGAATTTTGATTAGACTTTTCTACTGAAAAATGAAATATACATTGAGCACAACTGCCTGAATTTACAGAGTATTGGATCTAGAAGCAATGATACCTATAGAGAGAAAAATTTCCTAAGTTTAGTCATTGTTTGTCCTGCTGATGTCTATTTGAATAAAACACCAGTGCAGCTACAGTTTAGAAAATTTCCCTAAGTCGGTATGCAGACTTTTGTTTTCTTCTTTTAACTGAAAAATAATTTAATGATAAAAATAAACTGATTAGTAGAGAAATACGAATGACTAGAGTATCATCACTCTAGTTGTTACAGTAACTGCAGTCTAGTAATTATAGTAATTACAGCCTAGTTCCTCACTTTATGAAAATGATGATCATTGCATGTTGATTTTATAGTTGCTTAGAGAACATAAATCAGCAGCACTTCAGTTCTGCTAGTTCTGCAGAATAAGCAACAGAATCTGGGCAATAGGAAGTATTATGGATTTGGTCTCTTATTTGCTGAAGCCCATTCAAAAAATGAGCAAATAAGCACATGTAATAACTGTTGCAATTGAAGAGTGCATAAGGGTTCAGAAGCTAGAGCTCAGTGATGTAAGGGCTGTTGAGGAGACGGTGATGTTTCAATTATGTCATGGAAAAAAGGAGGTGGGAGGTAAATGGATGAGGCCAGGCTCTTCTCAGTGATGTGTAGTGATAGGACAAGGAGGAGTGGCCTAAAACTTGAACATAGGAAGTTCTATACAAGCATGTGGAAAAACTTCTTTACAGTAAGGTTGACGGAGCACTGGAACAGGTTGCCTAGAGAGACTGTGGAGTCTCCTTCCATGGAGATATTCAAGACCTGTCTGGACACTGACCTCTGCAAACTATTGTAGGGTACCTTCTTTATCAGGAGGAATGGACTTGGTGATTTCTTGAGGTCCCTTTCAACCCCTGCAGTTCTGTGATTCTGTGAAATTACCTGCTTGATGATATTCAAGTATGCGATGTAAGCTCTTTTCAACTGATCCTTTGCTGTTCACCTGGTTTTCATGCTACAGTTTTTTTTTCACCATAATAGCACATGACCAGGAAAGCTTTAACACCTATATTTGTACTGCTCTGGAGCTTGTAAGATTCAGTTATCCCAGAGAGTCCAGTGCTGTACAATATAATTAAGGAAAAATGAATTGTGGAAGCCATGCCTACCCTAAAATGCTTCTACATGTACCACATACGAGCAGCAAAGTGCCTAGATATGCTGTTTCTCTTTGGAATTGCATGTGTGCACAATGAAGAGGTAACTGAATTTTCAGTTATCTGTCTGAAACTGAAAATAGTTCTAACAGATTCACATTGCTTTGTTTCAATCAACAGAGCAAGAGCAGCCCTGCACCTAGAGCAACGCATTGCCATAATGTTGTATCATATCTCCATGTTCAGCTTTCAGCTCTGGAGTAGACATGTTCTCCCATTCTTCTTTAAACATAGTGAAAATAATGCAGCTGTCTGTAAAAACATTGCCATTTTCTTTTAGACAAATTTGAAAGAGCAAGGGCAGGTGCAAAGTCAGGATGAGTTTATCATTCACTATGGAAGGAAGAAGCATTTGAGATATGTCTTCATTTTAATAATGTATCTTCTTCATTAAAAGAAAGACTGCACGTAAAAATAGTCACTCACACTAAAGTAAATCTTCTTGTTCTATTAGGGGAATGTGTACACAATGATCCTTTCTCAGAAGCATTCCCTGAACAGTCATATTTGGCTCTGAATTGCATTATGAATCTTTTTTTTTTTTACTGTTATTGTGCTAGGGAAAAGATATTAAGCTGCTATATTTTCAAGTTCTGGAAAAGTTCTGAATAATCAAAATATGCATATTCTATTTATCTGCATCTTAAGTGCATAAAAACCACAAAATTCTTACAACTTATTACATGTCCACTGTTGTTTGTGGATTGTTGTTTGCCAAATATTTTAACACACACTTAAGAGAATATTTAAACTGCTGTAGTGAATTGAAGAGTTCTGCTGAACCAGAGTTGCTTTTGTACCTGCGATGCCAACTGTTATATCTTCAACTTATAGAACCTGAATAGTGACTGAACTTCTATATCCTCTGTTAGAGACTTGGCTTACCAAATTCATTTACATCTCTGGTCATTAAAAGACGAATGCTATCTATCAGCAGCATTGTGTCCTTGCAACTTTTAGTATGAAGTTGTGTAAGACAAAAACTGCTGACTTTTGTGAATACTAGTTTTCAACTAGAAGCATTTGCAGGTTCATAGCCAAAAAATCAAGGTGAGTTCTTCCAATTCAAATGTACGAGCTGAAGAAATCAGTTCTCTCAGTTTGTGTTAAATATTGAATGATTTTGTATTTTTCAGACTGCTGGGGTTGGGGTGACTAAGAACGTGGTCAGAAATTTGAAAGTTACTTCTAAAGGAGAAGATCATCCCAGGACATGTACAACTTTCAACTGAACAGAGTAGGAATTAAAACAACTTGTCTCTTTGGAGACAGGCTCTGAGAAAATTAAAGTCTGTTTTGGTAGGCAGTTTATTTTAGTAGTCAAGTAGATTGATCCATCCAGTCTGAAATAAAATTTTATGCAATTTAAACATTAGAAATCTTCAGGTTAAGCAAGGCACATTGGAAATGTAAAGTAGGAGTTCAATATTACCACACAAAGCCATGACTCTTGTTAAAGAATTTACATATGTCTTATGCAAGCTGCAGGACCAGAAGTTGATCTGTTCTCTGTTACTTGATTGTAAGTTGTCCCATCAAAACTTATTTTGGAGACAAAATGTATCAACTGACTAAAGTGAGAGAAGTACCTGAGCTTCAAACGTCCTACCATGTGAGGTTTTGTTCTTTCCTTGTAATTCACATATGGTAAGGAAAGTCTTTCCCTTGTTATTTGAAAGCCGGAGATTTAAATATTTATCAGTTTTGAGAATGAGATTAGAAAAGAAAGCTATCCTGCTATAGCACTTGCTTCTCTTTAAGCTGCTACATTTTTCACTTTTCTGCCATTCTATATACTCAATATTGCTTTTCTTCTGACTCCTCAGTAAACTACCACTTCTTTACTTGACAGATTGATTTTCTATTGCTTTAATCATGTTGGAAATGGTACCTTGAATGTCTCCAGGGACAGGGTATCTATCACCCCTCTGGACAACTTCTTCCAGTGCCTCTCTACCCTTATTGTAAAAATTTTTTTACTCATATCCAGTCTAAATCTTGCCTCTTTTTAGTCTGAAGCTATTTCCCCTCATCCTATCACAACAAACCCTGCTAAAGAGTCTGTCCTCTTCTTTCTAATAGCCCTCCTTAAGATGCTAAATTTATAAACAAATGCTCTCTTATTTTATTCATAGTCTCTGTACAGTATTGATGATACCTTAGTTCTTCCTTTTCTACAGTCATGTACAGAAAGGAAATATTATTTAGAAAAACAAAATGGAAAAATCCAATTAAAAAAAAAATCATATATAAATTATATGTATTACACAAACAAGGAAAGTGGAAACAAAGATCTTCTTGATTTTAAAGCCTTCTCTGCAAGCAGTAAGACAATAGTTAACTTTCATCATCACAGACAAGCTCTTGGGCAGATAGTGAGGTGGATTGAAAACTGGCTGGATGACCAGATCCACAGGGCAGTGATGCAAAGACTAGTTGGAGACTAGTGAGTGGTAGTGTATCCTAGAGGTCAATACTGGGTCCAGTTCTGTTTAACACCTTCACTGATGATTTAGATGATGGGGCAGAGTTTGAAGCAAGACTGAAAATGAGAAAGCTTACTGATTGATCAGAAGGCCCTGCTGATGTTCAGAGGCAGGCTAGAGAGACAGGCGGACAATAACCTCATGCAGTTCAACATAGAGTGAAAAGTCCTGTATCTGGGGAGGAACAACCCATGCACCAGTATATGCTGAAGGCTAACCAGCTGGAATGCAGTCTGGTAGAAGAGGATCTGGGAATCTTGGAGGACACCAAGTTGAACACAAGCCAGTAATTTGCACTTGCTACAAAGAAGATTGCAAGGATATTCTGGGCTACATTAGGCAAAGTGCTGCCAGCAGGTTGAGGGAATTCCCCTCTACTCAGAAGTACCTGGAGTGATGTGTTCTGTTCTGGGCTCCCCTATATTAGAAATACGGATATACTGGAAAGAGTCAAATGAAGGGCTGCAATTATGATAAAGCATCTGGAACACCTCTCCTATGGTGAAAGACTAAGAACTGTGACTGGTCATCTTGGAAAAGACAAATTTCAGGGGTGATGTTATCAATGCCTTTAAATACCTGAAGGAAGGATGCACAGAAGATGGAGCTGGGCTCTTTTCTGTGATGTCCAGAGGCGGTACTAGAAGAAACAGGTACAAACTGAAACTGAAACTAGAGGTTTTGTCTGAACACGATGAAGCACTTCTTTATTGTATGGGTGACTGAGCACTGGTACAGCTATGCCTGAGAGGTTGTGGAGTCTCTCTCCTTGTAGGTAGTTGGCAAGTGGCTTTTGGAAGCTCTATTTGAGCAGGGAATTGGACCAGACAACCTCCAGAGGTCTCTTTCAACATAAACCTATCTTGAGATTCCATACCTTTCAGAAAAGGAACCATTGATTAGTATTTATGTATTTCATTTAGGAAAATAAGAATACTTCCAAGAGATTTAAGGTGCTGAAACCTGTTGGACTAATATTTCCATTAGGTTAGCCAATGGTAATATTCATTTTTTATTCCTTGTCTCACACTGTCAGCATCATATCTAATCATAAATAAGTATACACCAAATAGGATTTAATGATCCTCATTCTCTAGGCACATTATCCTCTAGATTTTATTTTTAATTAATTGTTATTTTAAAGATGATATAAAACTTTTGTACTTACTTATAAAACTTCGTAAAGTTTTAGTCGAATCTAGCCAACTAATTTTGTAATCGTCTGTCCTGTTTTAAACTGAAAGTCTAAAAAACTAAAACTAAAACTAAAAATTTTGACTTGCCACATCTTAAAAACGATCCCGTCTATTTTCACCACTAGATGTCATCATTGCTTTAGCTGCCTACTGTGCAGGTCTTTTTCTGATCTGCAGATGCAAACAAATTTTTATTCCTGTTGATTGAAACTAAAGCAGTAGCTATATACCTTTTGGTGATCAGTGTTACAATGCCCACTTAATAGTAAAGGTGACCATTGACCTAATATTAAATATATATATAAAGGAAGGATGAAGATAGGTGCTAGAAGATTCATTAAAGACACTGTAGTTAAATCATACTAGTTTCCATTTTATTTTAGTGTTTTCCTTTACTATCCTTCTAGGTCAAAGTTAAAGAGTCTCAGTTCACAACAAGACCAAATGTTTTGGGGAGAAAACAATAAACTTGAAGCTGAAATGAAATCATATATTCAAAGAGATGTTGAATAGATATGATAATGATGTGGCTTTTTTATTTTCTTCCTTCTATCCAAGTAGTTTCTTCCAAGTGGTAATCATATGGGATACTTCTTCATACCTTTGCTGAACTTGGCATTCTCCAGGTCTCCTCCAACTGACAGCGTGTACACATGATGGCAAATGCTTGGCATTTTTTTGGTCGTTTTCTGAAACCGCTGATGCCATCTGAGTTGCCAGCCTTGCAGCTTTTCAATGGCCCTGCACATCTGATTGTGACACATCCTGCCAGACTTTGTCCTCACAATAAATTGCTTACGTTTCTTATTCATGAAAGAGATTTCAGAAAAGATTGCACTCATTTGGCTGCATATGAACCTGGGCCAAATAAACTCTGTTATTTACCTTAATAACAACACCACAGCATTTTTGAGGTTTAGAAATGAGGTTTGTTGGCATTCATGCATCACTTTCAGTAGATCTTTTGTGTAGAATTCAAGATGTATTGCTACCTCTCAGTAACAGTTTTAGTACAAATTCTGAAATAAACACTACTTAGGGATAAGTCCAACACTTGAGTATTAGCTTTGCTTGGATGAAGATGATGATTTCTACAAAATTCAGATCAGCTGATCAGTGGAAAGTAATACCTTGAACATAGACAAAGTTGTAATGCGAAAAGTCATCATGGTGTTTTCTTTTGAAACAAATCTGTACCTTGCTGGGAGATGACAAAGCAAGTTTGTATTGTGACTGAAGTAATTGAAAAGATTCAGTTGTGATGCTGACAGTATGGGCCAGAGGGAAGAGACATATCCTTGAAATCTCTTCCATATTTCTAAAGCACCAACTCCTCGTGAAAATCCCAACTTAAAACAAGGCATTTCTGTCTGTAGAGCTACTTGTGCCATTCAAAAAGGATCTCCTGTGCCACTGAAATAGCATTTATATGCAAGTGAAAAATATCTTGTCTACTGGCACACGTGTAGTTAGTTACACAAGAGAGCAAAAAAAAAAAGTGAAACTTGTGCCGTAATTAAAAAAGATAAGCAGATAAAATTGCTTTAGCATGGAAGATGATGGCTAAAATATGAATTATGGGAGGCGTGGTAGGTAGATTATATCACAATTCCATAAGCTTACCATGGCAAATGCTATGTGCTTATAATGGTAGAATCAACCACCAGATGGCTAGAAGCATATCCTGTGCCCCATGCCACCACCCAAAATACTGTCCTGGGTCTTGATAAGCAAGTCTTGTGGCGACATGGCATCCTAGAAAGAACTGAGTTAGAAAAAGGTACTAATATCTGAAAAAAAAGCCTCTCATCCACCTGGGCCAAAGAGCGTGGCACTGAGTGGGTATGTCACATCTGCTATCATGCACCAGCCTCTAGAAAAATTGAAAAATACAATGGACTGTTAAAAACTATACTGAGAGTAATGAGTGCTGGGACTTTGAAACTTTCAAGAACCTGGGTGGTTAATGCATATGGCGGTTAATGTGGAAGGATGGGGATCTCCGTTGTGTACCTCAAAGTGATTTGATGTTGGGTGAGAACAGCCAGTGATTTAAATTGTAAGATGATAATTACTTCATAATATTGTATTTCATCAATGAATTTACGGTCTTGTATGACAGATGGATCTCAAAGTTAGAAAGTGAATGAATACCATTGACCATGTACACGGCTGGCCCATAGACTACAGGAATAATATGTGTGTATATGTATTTCAAAAAGCAAGATAGGTGATGGTAATTAGTTAGGATGTGTAGAAACTGTGGGAGCAGAGCACATGCAAATGGCATGGAATAAAGGGTGGATATTGTCTTAGATTTAGCTGGGACACGATTGTTTTCTTCAGAGTGTCAGGTATGATGCTCTGTTTTGGTTCTAGGAGGAAAACAATGTTGGTAGAATGCACATGCCTACAGTTGCTGTACAGAGCCAAGACTGCTCTCATAGAAAGACCTGAGGAGCTGGGAAGAAACAGAATTAGGACAGCTGACTTAAACTGACCAAAGGTATATTCTATACCGTATGAAGACATGTGGAAGGAGAGTTTTGAAGGAAGTAGGAATTCAGCTGGCTCTCTTCTACTTTCTTGGGAGGATAGCTGGACATCAGTAGGTGGGTGGTGAGCAATTCTTTGTGCCTCACTTATGTATATATATATGAAAATATACTGTCATAACTACTATCCTTGTCCTATCACTATCCACCCTCGTAAACAGCCGTTCCCCCTTCTGTTTATACGCTCCCTTCAAGTACTGGAAGGCCACAATGAGGTCTCCCCGCAGCCTTCTCTTCTCCAAGCTAAACAAGCCCAGTTCCCTCAGCCTTTCCTCACAGGAGAGCTGCTCCAGCCCTCTGACCATCTCAGTGCCCTCCTCTGGACCCGCTCCAAGAGCTCCACGTCCTTCCTGTGCTGGGGGCCCCAGGCCTGGACGCAGTGCTGCAGATGGGGCCTCACAAGAGCCGAGCAGAGGGGGACAATCACCTCCCTCTCCCTGCTGGCCACCCCTTTTTTCATGCAGCCCAGCACACAGTTGGCCTTCCGGGCTGTAAGCGCACACTGCTGGCTCATGTCCAGCTTCTCGTCCACCGGACCCCCAAGTCCTTCTCCGCAGGGCTGCTCTGAAGGAGATCTTTCCCCAGTCTGTATAAATACCTGGGATCACCCCAACCCAAGTGCAGCACCCTGCACTTGGCCTTGTTGAACCTCATCGGGTTCACATGGGCCCACTTCTCCAGCCTGTCCAGGTCCCTCTGGATGGCTTCACTTCCTTCCAATGCATCGACTGCACCGTTCAGCTTGGTGTCATCTGCAAACTTGCTGAGGGTGCACTCAATGCCATCATCTGTCGTTGATGAAGATGTTGAAGAGCACTGATCCCAAGACCGACCCCTGAGGGACACCGCTTGTGACCGGCCTCCACCCTGACACAGAACCACTGATCACAGCCCTTTGGCTGCATCCAGCCAGCCAGTTCCTAAGCTGTCAAACTGTCCATCCTTCAAATCTACACCTCATCAATTTAGAGAGAAGGATGTGGTGAGCGACCATGTCAAAGACCCTGCAGAAATCCAGGAAGATGACATCCGTCACCCTTCCCTTGTCCACTGATGCCATCACTCCATCACAGAAGGCCATCAGATTGGTCAGGCAAGATCTGCCCTTGCTGAAGCCATGCTAGTTTTCTTGGATCACCTCTTTTTCTCGTATGTGCCGTAACTTACAACAGCTTCCCTATATGAAATTAAGAACAATAAGCAGCAGAGAAAATGAAGAACTTCAATTCAGAGTCTCTTCCTATATTGAGAAAGCTTATCTTAAAATTAACTCTTACTCTCAATTTATAGATGTGATTTGGAGAAGTTTTACCTTCTACGACCTGAGCTGCTGAACAAGCACGGATCGACAAGCCTAAGAGCAGTAGTAGCACGTCCCAGCTCCACCAGGCACGACTGAAGCAGGTGTGCAGAAAAAAAAAAAAATTGAAAAAAAAAGGATAGGAAAAGAATGAGACAAAAAACGTAATACAGAAGCATGAGGGTTAAAAAAATAACGTAGAAGAGAGAATTCTTACCATGACAGCATTTTTTGAAAGTCAGTTGAAAGATCTCAAGTGGGGAAATGCTCAGCGAACATGAATTTTATACTTCTGAAAATAAGTTAGTGAAAACTGGAGCCTGCTGTGTCTCCTCCAACGTTCAGGCACGAGTGGAACAAAGGCAGCTCTCAGGCTCTCTGTGTGACTCACTGCAATTCAGGGCTCCAACTCTGAAATTTGACTCCACGTAGACTTTCCGTCAGACCGCAGCCTGAAAGTTCCTACCGTGTGCACTGTGTATGGATGGACACCCCTTTCTGCTGCTCATCACCCCACTGCTGGCACTCTGTGGCACTGCCTGAAGTTGCTGTGATCCCTCAGAAGCAGCAGCCCATCATTTTCTCTAATTTCAGAAAACTCGTTAGCAAAGGAAGTGACATCTCTCCTGCTCCCACAGATGTGACGCTGCTCACACAGATGCTCCACATGAAAAGCTGCTGAAAGAGCCATTAATTTTGTGGGGATACTTTAGCGTGGATTTCTGACCAGTGCTGCATATTTTTAACACCGCTGGAGTGGTGTCGATGTTACTGTATTTTGTGCAGTTTTGTAAATTATTAAAACAGAAATATGTACCTGGTTCATGTCTAACAAGAAAAATGCACAAATTGCTTGCATTATTTATAAGTACAGTTTTACTGTATTTCAACATTTGAACAGTTATTTACATAAATCCACACTTTAAATCTGCTTACCTAGCTTTTTCTAATGGTCCAAAAGTTCCAAGATAAGCTGGTGTATCAGTGCAATATATATAGATGTAAAACATGAAATACCTGTTGCAGTTTTAAAATATGAAAACACTATTGCTTGTCTGCTGGGGAGAGTTTGAGGGGTTTTGTTTGTTTGTTTGTTTGTTTTGTTTTGTTTTTTAAAGAAACAGAATATAAACTGTGTTACATTTGTTATTATCACCTTACTGGTGCTGTAAGTTCCTAATGCATTTCTCAGTTGAAGTTCAGTCTTTCACATTGGCCATTTCAAACAGCAAGGTGAGGCATAGCATGGAGCTCAGGTCAATAATCTGGATTTGAACACAGTCAGCTCAAGACAGAGACAGTTCCACCAGCCAGGCTTATTATCTCAGTTGGTTTGTACAGGTAACATTGGAGAGATGGAAAATGTGGAAGAGAAGAGGCAGAGATTGTTTGTAGAGGGTGGAAGGTAAAGAAGACAGTGAGTTAGGGAAGAGAAGGGATGGTGGATGTGAGTTGGGAGTGTAAGCATCTGCAAACTTTTCAATTTTATTGTATTCAAGAATTTTTCTAAGTGACAGAGGAAAAAATAAAGTTATTTACAGGATTTTTTGTGCACAATTTTCAGGATATCCCAGTGGATTTTGAAATCACACACACACACACACACACAAGGGAATAAAACACAGCACAAAACATCAAATGTAAAGCAAATATACATATATATGAAGTGTATACTGAAATGTTTGAAGTAACCCCAAGCTATGCTCATTCCCTTTCTCACTGGTTGCCCAAAAAAAGCAGCATAAAAGACTGAATGTCATTCAACTGCCAGGTTGAAAGTAAGAAGCTTCATCTCTGCTATTATCGACAGGTAACAGACTTCAACTATTGTCCCTTTCTGTATCATAATGAAACCATGATTTCTCGTATAGTAGGAAAGAAAAGACCATCTGTTGCTCAAAGCAGTAGCAACAGCATACTTGCCTAGAAATTGAGAATGTTTTAAATTTGTGCTCTGTCTTGTTCACCTCGTTTTGTACTTAAGCCTATATCTCTCACCACAGGTAAGTGTTCTGGTCACGAAAAGTCTGGGTTCTTCTAATATCTCTCTTCTTTTTGCCTGGAATCACTCTATTTGACTATTCCTTACTGAACAGGACAGGCAAAAAAAAGAGGGTTATTTAGTAGCTCAGTGACTGTAGCCCCTCAGTTTTTCCTTGCAGCTATAGTTTTGAGGTGAAGTACAGTGCTGAGACATCTCTCTTGAAATCAGCATGTATATCCCCAGGAAATACTTTGTTTTTATTCATCTTAGTGTAGCATATTTCATGAATAGTGGAATAAAGATCACTTTGTATAAGTTGGAACCCCAAATGCATTTTGCATGGCATAGGAAAGATACAGAAATTTTCTTATACATATATATATATATATATTGTTCTGATCTTAACATTATGGCTCATTTATGCTTAGTTGCTAGTTTTGTTATAAATATGAGCATTTAAATGAATTAATGCTCTCAAAATAAAGGTCTCATAGAAGCTATCTGCTGCAGACTCGGAGTAAGAGCTCCAAAATAGAACGCAGAGGATCAGCATGTGATTCTTCATTCTACATTCCCAACAAGGCTTCCCTCAGTAGCAAACAGCAGCTGTAGTTAAAAATAGAAAGTGATAAGCAACTAGGATCTTTAATTAAACCCAGAAGTCACCCTCCACAACAGCAAGAAGAAACAATGAAGTCTCTCCAGTTCCTTAGTGCTGAAGCGTTCGTGTCACATGCTGAGTTTGCAAGGAAGAATCTTGGCAGTGTTGCCCATAATCTTTTTCCTCTTCTTTTTAAAGCCAGCTATTTACTGGAGCAAAGGGAAGTGATTCATGACTTGGTTGAGACCTGGCCACTTCCTGACTTTAATATAGGAAAACTTCTGGGAACTACTGTGGACTACCAGGAAGATCTGAGCCATAGAAGATGCTCAGTGTGCTTGGAGAGCTGTCTGACAGGGCTGAGAGATTATGTGCTGAATCATCCTTCTCCTTGTGTGAAAAGGTTGAAAGTGGTGGACCTGACAGGTATAAAAGATGTTGAAGTTCAGCTTTGTGAATGTAAGAAGACAATGGGGAGGTGGGCCAGGACAAAGCTGCTTTCAAAGCTTTGTTTAGAAGTGCTGGTCCACCTGCAACAAAAGCAGTGCAAGCCACGTGCCTTTGAAATCAGTATTGATGTGCTAATAGACTTGTTTGTTACAGAACGCAACTATGAGCTGGTAGTGCAGGCCCTGCTGCAGAAACGTTATTGTCCACTGAAGATCTGCTGTGTGGCATTTAGAGCTGACAACCTGGCTTTGCAGAAATTCTTCTATATCATAAAGCTCACCGATCCCTCTTTGTTGCGCAAACTGGAAGTGGTTCACAACGTTCGCTTGGAAATGGAACACTTGGAAATACTCTTCAACAGTATTCACTTCCCTCTACTGATGTCCTTGACCTTGCCAGCTCGAACATTTAATGTGCGGAGGCTCACAGCTGCAGATGAACTGATGCTTACTAGCATTGGAGAAAAGATGGGGGAAATGACGCAACTGACTGAGCTCAGTCTGGCATTTTCTATACTCACAGGAAGAATACGGAAGCTGCTCAGGTAACTTGCTTATCTTACTGTCAGTTCAAAATGTAAAGAACAGCAACGAGTGCCATCAGTAATATGAGAACGTTATAGAATAAGTGAAGTGAGAATGTCTCATCTCAGGTGGTGTGTGAGTGTGGGAAGCAGAAAACTAGGAAGGAGTGTTTGTTGGGGAGAAGTCAATATGTTGTCAAATGTAATCAGAAGAGTCTTCCAGAGCCCATCTGATAAGTACGATTTGAATATGCTTTTGGCTCCTAACACAAGATAGAGATACACCTAGGTATGTTGCAATCTTGAGCTTATATCTCCATCAGCTTGGGCTGGCCTTTGATACAAGATCTAAGTCATAGTCAGTGTTTTTTTCAGGATTTCTAGTGAATGTTTTTCCTCTAAAAATTGGACAGTAAATACAGATTTCACAGATAATTTATTTTTAGATAGCTAGAGGGATATTAAACTGATTTGAGACTGATTTCAATTGTTCATTGTGTTTTCCAGTCTCAGGGTAGGAGAGATCCGATGCCTTTCGCTACTGCAAATTAAGCTAAGCTATGAACATTCATAATTATTTCCATAAAGGAATGGCAGTTCTTAAAAATATAATAAGCCACCAGTGATCTGTGTTCATATTTGAACTGAAAATCAAGTTGACTATGCGCTTTCCAGAGCATTGGAAAAAATAGACAAAAATTTTGAAACAAATCACCTTGGTCTAAAATTCCTCCTGTACAAAGAAGGCACTTCATTTAAATGTTGTTAAGAGATCAAACAGTGGATATTAGCACAGGAAGGTGGTGGTATGTTTCAGTAGTGGCAACAACAATGTGAAAAAGAAGCCATTTTCCAGACTTCCAAGCAGATTTTTAGGTCACAGCATGCAGACTGTTGCTCATTATTTGTGAAAATAATGGCGACTATGTTGAAAAAATAATTTTTTGGAGCTGAGAATTTGCTCATTATTGTGCTCTTTGTAACTGTTGTAATTTCCATGGAAATAAATAGGATGCATTGCTTTTGGATCTTTATCCAGTTGAGATGCGTGGAAGAATTCTTGTTGAGGTTCTCTACATCTACATTTATTTTCATCAGTTAAGATTATTTCATATTCAACTAAAACATTTGCACATAATCTCAAGTATTCTTTTTCCAGCCATCTTCTTCATCAGAATGTCTGAAACTTCAGAACAAAATTACATGTAAAACTCTTGGGCATTTAAAAACATAAAATAAAAACAAAACTAGAAATAAATACTGATATGTTAGAATACTGATTGGCTTTCCTCTTGGAATGAATCCTTCCTTAACAGACATGATTGAAATCTCATGAATGATAACAGCTCCGTGAAAAAAGTCACCAATGTTTTTATTGTAGTAATGATCTGTTATTAACTCAGCAAATAACCTGACAACATATAAATGTTACAATATTAATTCCCTTTAAACCAAAACTTTTGGAGCTATGAAGGGCTTGGGAAGCAAAATATATTTCTCATTGTTGGCATATGCTTCATGTCTAAAAGGAGATTAAGAAAAATAATGATTATGGCAGGTGACTGCACTCATAATACGGATAGAAGTGTGAAATTTTGTGTTTTTCAATGTTTCATGGCATAAAACCTTTTCTTTTTAATTCTACAGCCCATTAAAAACTCCGCTGAAGATGCTGGATGTTTCTAACTGCTCACTGAACCATGCTGATATGATCTATTTAGCCAATAGTATCCATTCTTATCACTTGGAAGCACTGGACCTGAGTGGGCACAATATTCCTGAACTTTATCCATCAGCATTCTTTAAGCTTCTTAACCATTCCTCTCCAGTGCTTAGGAGTCTTATCTTGGAGGACTGTAACGTCCAAGACACTCATGTCAACATGCTGATTGTAGCATTAAGCCCTTGTCAGAAACTGCAGGAGTTCAAGTTTCTTGGAAATCCATTGTCATCCCAAGCACTTAAACACCTTTTCACATTTCTCTGTGAGTTGCCAGTGCTGAAAAATGTGGAGTTTCCAGTTCCAAAGGACTGCTACCCTATTGACATCACCTACCCAATTGATGATGCCAGTCTCTGCAGATTTGATCATCAAAAATATGATAGGATAGCAGAGGAGCTTAAATTCATTTTACTCCAAGCAAATCGGGAGGATGTGAAAGCTTCAACTCCACTCTTTGGCAGTTATGATGCAGCTGTTCAGGAGACAAATGATGAACTGGGAGCTTATTTGATCAAGTCCTTCAAAGAGACTTTAGAAAAGTTAACTACTTCTCTTAGCAAAATGAGTTAAATGTGTAACATATTTTCTATAAGTTGGCCTCACAAATCAGAAGCTAGTTTATTCTTTTCTGGAACAGTGTCCTTCCTTGGTCAGTCTTGAGTTTTCTTTAGTTTCTGGGCTGAATTTAGGTTGTTTTAATAGCTCATGGTCATCAGAGGTTTTTTAACTATTCTACTGCATAACATCTATGTAAATACAGCTTGTTCTCAGAAAAGGGGAAAACCCTCAATAGATTACTATTTTACACAAAAAGCATTTTGCTTCTTATTAAAACGAGGTGTCTGAAATTGGCTACTTTCTTCTACAGTTTTCTCCAGACTTGGGAATGAGGCTTACAAGCTAAACAGAAAAGACAAGAAAGTCTTTCCCCAGGTCCAACAGGATCCCTCAATGACTGTGTATATTCTTGTATTGGGGGCCCCAGGCCTGGACGCAGTGCTGCAGATGGGGCCTCACAAGAGCCGAGCAGAGGGGGACAATCACCTCCCTCTCCCTGCTGGCCACCCCTTTTTTCATGCAGCCCAGCACACAGTTGGCCTTCCGGGCTGCAAGCGCACACTGCTGGCTCATGTCCAGCTTCTCGTCTACCAGGACCCCCAAGTCCTTCTCCACATGGCAAATCAAATGATTGACTGATAGCAGAGGATTCCCCCTTCACCTCACTCCAGCAATACAAAGTAAATCCCTGGGAAAATGTATTTTACAGAGAAGTTCTGGCACAGTTCTGCACAGTCGTGTTTGTGGTATTAACAGGCAAGCACCTCAAGATGCTCCCTTTGTGGAATTTGTGGTTTTGGCCATTAGAATACACACGGCTGCTCTCAGCTGTTTTTCAAAAATAGCCTAGGACAATGGTAGTAACACAAAAATGAGTAGTGTGGAAAAAAATGGATCAAGAGACAGCTTAGAATTGTGGAAAAGGAGTAGGGAAGGCTGCTAAATAAATACATAACTTACATTCTTCTTTTTAATATATCTAATCCATTAAAAGTATGATGGTAAGACTACAATGAATGGACTTGAACCATTTGTATTTACATAGTGCTAAAAAAAGCTAAAGGAAATCAAAGTTGCCAAGCCAAACATTCATGACATAGAAAAAGGAAAACAAAATTGGGTTACGTATGGTCTAGTTCATATTTGCACAGAGTTCCAGATGAGCACTTTTTCTTGCCTCCCTTTGACCTTTTGTATGAGGACTGACAGCTGACCTAGGCAACTGACTACTACTCTTAACATTTTCCTCCCTCTGATCTTGCTGTTCTTTCTATCCTAGTCTTGACTCAAGTTTTCTCAGCCAAACATAGATGGTTTGAATTTTGTTAGACCCAAGAGCTGCATCTTCGGTGTGAGAAGTGGCATATTTTGTTGCTCAGAGAGATTATTCCATTTAGAATAGATGTAAACCTACGGGTAGTAATTTCTGCACACTGGCAGCAGGCTAGATAAATACTGTGTCTGAAAGTGAAGACTGACTGTTTTAGAAGCATACTGTGCTCCAACAACTTGTCCCTGCCTATTTCAGTGCACACAAAATGGCTTGTTCATAGATCACTTCTTATTTAGGAGTTTTTATATGCCTTATGAGTACTGCAGCTTTCTCACTGCTTTCTTCTTGCCAAAAAACAGTCCTTTGTTTACTTATTTATCACAAACTTCTCCCCATTTTCCATTTTCAGTAATACGCACGCTATGCTGTCAATTTATGTCTGCCTGGGCCAGAAGGATGTGGAGACACTAAGAAGTTTTAGTGCCCATTCCACACTGAGGATTAGTAGCTGTTTTTTCAAATATTTTTCAAATATTTCAAGTATTTTTCAAATATTCCCTTTTAGAATGAACAGTGGAGGACACAGCATTAAAGAAATAATGCACATGCATTACTACATGCAGAGTGGTTACGAATGACTGATGTATGGCTGGAGCACATGGATCCACGTGTCCAGTATCTTTGGATCCTGTTTTTGTGAAGCCATTTGCAGCATCATTTTCAAGGCTTTGTGAGCTTCTACATGGGCTGTTCCAAAAGTAATGTCTCCTATCTTATTATATTGGTCCACGACATCAGAGGTGAATGTTCATGGTAAGGCAGTAGAGGTCCAGCCTTCCCACAGAGATTCCATTGTATTTCATTGCAATGCAACAGATGACAACAGAGGAGCAGTTTGACAAAATTATGACTGATACAGAAGTGCATATGAAGATAAGAATTGGAACTTAGTTCCTCCATGTGGAAAAAATTGCAGTTGTTTACACTCATTCATTGACACTTGCTGAATGTTTATGTAGACCAAACTGTGGACATTAGTACAATAAGGCAGTGGGTGATGTGTTTCAGCAGTGGCAACAACAACATGAAAGACAAACCATGTTCCAGATGGCAGTGCACAGCTGTAACACCACGAAATGAAGCGCGTCTCAATCAGCTAAACCATGCAAATAGGTGGATTATGACCAGGAAACTGTATATGGAGCTGAATATTGGCTTCAATGCATTAGAAATGATGGTGGCAACTTGGAATACTGCAAAGCTTGCACCAGGCTGTCCCATGAACACTAACATGGGGAAAGAAAGAACACCATATGCAAATCTGTCAGGACCTATTGAACCAATTACGGACTAAAGGTGACAGTTTCCTGGAATGCATCATTACTGGTGACAAGATGTTGTGTCACCACTACAAACTGGAGTCAAAACGGGTATCCATGGAGTGGTGAGATGTGAATTCTCCATGGGAAGGAGCATTCGAGATGCAGTCCTCAGAGGGTAAAGTAACGTGTAACGTAACGTCACTGGGGACAAAAAAGTGGTGATCCTTTTGGATTTCCCAGAACCTAGACAAACCACCAATTCTGACCATTTCATCACGATGCTGACTAAGATGAAGGCTCAAACTTGCAGAGTCAGGCCAGAGATGGATAAAAACTTTCTCTTGCTATATCATAGTGTGAGGCTCCATACCAGTTTGAAGACTGTGGAACACATTGACTGTCTTGTTTAGACTGTCCTACCACACCCACCTAATAATCCAGATTTTGTGCCTTCTGATTTCCATCTTTTCAGACTGGTGAAAGATGTACTCCACAGGCAGCATTTTCCTATCATAGCATCTGTAAAACGGTGTGTCAATTCTGCTGGTGCAGATTTTTACAAGTGTGGCTCTTGTTCATTGCTGCTGACTATGTTGAAAATTTTTGTAGCTGAGAATTAACTCAATCAAATAGTACTATGGTTCTCATTGTATCAATTGTAGTTTCCATAGAAAAAAATCGGAGGCATTTTTTTTTCGGAGCAGTGACATGAAATGCATTTTGATAGGACCGAAGCAAAATTTGTACTGTTTACATTTACGTGTTAAAACTGTAGTCTATGAAGTGTAGTATTAATTAAAATACCTGCTTTGAATAGTGTAGAAACCAAAAGGCAGAACTTCAACAATCATGAGACCCTGCAAGTATTTGACAATGGGATTTTACAGGCACAAAACTGTATTTGTCTAAAAACTTGTTTAAAAAGTGTCATATTTAGGAGGAAGAGGGATTTCCACCGTTATGGAATGGAGTCAGTTTTGGCTTTGTTTTGTTTGCTGTTTGTTTTGGTTTGGGTGGTTTTTTTAATTTTGTTTAAATCACACAATTCCCAGCTATACAGCCAAATTTTTCCAAATTTGGAAAAGCTTCTACTTTTGCTTTGATAACAGTTGCTCCTTTGCAGAAATCCCATCTTTAGCTCTCAGGCATTTTACTTCCATTTCATGAGTTTCTTTCTTAATTATGGTTATTAGTGATGCTTTTAAATAGAGGCTAAGACTTAGCATTTTCTTGCTGACCAGGCTTACTCTAACAAGAACATGTGCTGTCTCCCAGAAGGATTCCTGTGTCTCCTGTTCAAGAACTGCTATTTGTATTCTGGGCCTGGTCTTTCTTCCTCTTGCCACATGTGTAGGACTTGGCATTATGCTATTACAGTAGAAGCCCTAATGCAACAGCTACCTAAGTATTAAAGGTTATCCTTTGCAGGAGTAGACAGGTATCAGTTGAATTTATCTCCTCCCAAAGGACAATATTCCTATTTTGCACCAACCTGGAGCCTTTGTGTTTGATATTTGCTAGCTATGGATATTTTAAACTATGGAACAGAACTCAAAATGCTATGAAATTTTAAAGTAAATTTGTTTTATTGTTGTTTTATTTCCATGCTGTTAATTACAGGTTTATATTGTAAGCAGTTCTCATGTGTAGATTTATTATTGAGCACAAAGTTCAATAAAAATAAGGGATCAACTCCTTCTGCTGCTTTTGCAAAAGATGAAATTCTTATGTTTGCAAATTTTGAGTGTCTTAGACAGTAAAATAATGCAATATAGGACAAAAATGTGTACAGTTTCACAACACTGTGATACTAATTCTCCAGCAGCATTTATGCTAAATGAAATAAGATTTCAAAAGTTGCAGTCACTCAACAGTTCCAAATGCTTGTAAATACTAAACACTATGAAAGGATGCATGTGTAAATTTATTTTGATAAAAGCAGTGGAAGTTGTTGTAAAGATCCTTCCCCTTTGTGCAGAATTTTGTTTTCAGAAGCCTTTCATGTCTAAACACACGCTGTGAAGAATAGTTTCCATTATAGGTGAGATAGGTTAGCAATTCCTTGGTAGCAAAGAAATTTTCCCTTATGAATTAATATAATGCTGGGGCAGGGACAGAGTCTAGCTGCTGTAAGAAACATGCCTTTTCCTTCACCCAGCTCTTAGGCTGAGCATGACATCATGTGGTATCAAATACCTCTGTGGTCACCTGGAACCAGATGTTCTGGTTGTGTCCCCTCCCATCTTCTTGTGCATCCCCAGCCTACTTCTGCTGGAGCATCATGAGAAATGGAGGCTTTGACGCTCTGGAAGCACAGTTCAGCAATGACTAAAGCATCTGGATAGGAATAGTACAGCCAGTTTTGAAGATTTTTATGCAAATTAATTGTGAACTGAGTAAGTATCATGAGAGAATGGTCAGCCACTGGAACAGTGTCCCCTCTCAGGACAGTGGTAACCAAGCTTGCTGGAGTTCAGGAAACATTTGGACAAAGATCTCAGAAAGAAGGCTTGAATTTATGATGGTCCTGTGTGGAGCCAGGATTTGGACTCGATGATCCTTGTGGGTCTCTACCAACTCAAATTATTCTATGATATGGTTACTTTTGTTCATCAGTGTGTTATCAACACTGTTTTGGTCACAAATCCAAAACGTAACACCATGCAAATCACTGTTTATTATTTAAATTAACTCTATCCCAGTCAAATCAGTACACACAATAAAACTAACTGTGCATTTGCAGAAGAAAATGGAGGAAAATTAGGAGGGAGAATGTAGTAAAAGAGTGAAAACAGGAAGAAGGTGAAGAACAGACAAAAAGTGTTGGATTAGGAAGAGCAAGTGAAAGAGGAGAAATGGCTTCTTGTCTCATAAAAAATACATCTGGAAGTCTCTCATCATCCCTCCTCCAGAGCCAGCTTTCAAGTTCGATCAGGTTCCTTAGTCTAGATTCTATGCTAGCTTTGAATGTGTATAGAATTAAGGACTGAATATCACATCAATGCATTTCTATTTTCCTAAACCTGAAGCAGTCTGTAAAGTGAACACAGTCACTAGGTTTGCTTGTCAGCTTCATAGCTGTGTTAAGAGAATGCTGAGAACTGAAGAACAGTCGATTCTACTCTGCATTTGGCCAGACAGTTTCTGGAGGTGCAGATCATGTAGCTCACAGTCTCCTGTGATAATTTATGCCTAACTTAGAAACAGCTTGCTTCTGATTTCCTCTTAACAGAGGAGAGTTTAAACCTCCTAATTCCTGACACTTTTTTATTCTCCATTTCATAGCTGCAAGCTGATAACTCTGCTTCACTGTACAAAAGTTTTCACCCAGTTTACTACCTGCTGTCAGTTTATCATAGCTCCATCCCTTTCCCCATGGCAACGAAAAGCCAGGCATGACTTCCAAAGGGTGATAATTTTGATTCAGTAACATTCTTTTAATGCAATATTTCAATGTGGTATCTCATATATGTAGATATCTACGAAAGTAATGTCTCCTCTATTTACATGGAAACTACAACAGGTACAAAGAGCACAATAACACCATTCAATAGAGAAAATTCTCTGCTACAAAACAATGTTTTTCAGCATAGCCATCACCATTATTCATTTTGCATTTATGAGCTGATTGAGACACTCTTCATTTCATGGTGTGACAGCTGTGCATGGCCATCTGGATTGTGGCTTGTCTTTCACATCACTGTCACTGCTGCTGAAATGCACCATCCAGTGCCTCAGTGCACTAACATCCAGCAAGGGGCTCCTTGTGCCCCTTCAGCCTTCCTTTCTGCCCCGACAGTACAAGGAATTGAAAAGTTCTTGGCCCTGTGCAGCACTGCTCAGAAGCAGCTAAAACATTGGTGCATTATCAACGTTTTTTCTCCCAAAGCCAGAACATAACATGATAGCAGATTTTCTGCAGGGCTCATTAATTTTGAAAAAGTAAGAAAATACTGCTTGTAAAAGATGTGTGGAGTGAGGAATCAGCACTTTAGCATCCTCACTCCACTCAAAATACCTGGCAACCTGACAGATACAAGTATTGGTTTTTATTGAGGAGATTTTCAGGAAAGATCTATAGAAAAGAGATTATTGTTAGAACATTTTCTTTTACGGTTCCATAAATCAAAGCTTCCTAAAAATCGTTGTGAACTTTTTAAAGGTGTGATTAAACTAGATATGAGAAAAAATTATATCCAACAGCTCTTTTCTTCAACAGAAATTCATCCAAATAGACGTTTTCCTAAAATATTCTCACAGCTGAATTTTTTTATAACATTTTTTGACTCTAATGGAGATAGAATTGCGATACAACAGCACAGTTTTTGTTTTTTTAGCTATGTCACAGAGAAGCTAGAACAAACTGCTCTGCAGAGGAAGGCAAGACAGGAGCCAAGAGTGATCACAACACAAGTAGTGATCTTCCTGCATCTGATCTAGTCAATCAGAGTAGAGTACTAGTAACAGAACTGGAAAAGTAATTGTTCAGATCCAGGGTCCATTCAGGGGGGCCAGGAGTCAGAGCCAGAGAGAGAGCTACAGTGTAGGTCCTAGAGTCCAACCAGAAGACAAACTACCATTAATGTAGGTCCAACTCAGGTGTTAGTAACACCAGAGACGGGCAGTCACACTTGTAGCATGTATCAGACTGAAATGTTTGGTCTGATCTTCAATAGAGTTCCTGGCACAACAAGTGGAGAGAATGTGCAGAGGTTCCTGATGAGGCTTCTTACAATGATCAATTGATGTGCTAAGTATCCTAATAGTCTGCTATCCTTTTTTTTTTTCATCAAACTGAAGTGAAACTAATTAAGAAAAGAACGACTCAGAAGTTAAAGAACTTGACAGTATTGTCTTCACACCCATATTAAAAGTGTCAGAATCTGCTTCTTAGCTGTGGTTCAGGCTTCACTGTTATGGAGGAAATGAAGAGCTGACCTTGATTGCCCTTCCTTGCCCAGATGTTATCATGCTGCGACTAGAAATAATTTATTTGAGGGATTAATGCATAAGTCTGATTTTCAAAAACCATCTGGTAAGGCACATATGTATTAATTTTTTGGTACATGTAAACATTGACCATACTATTACATTTATTGCTACTTTTTCATCTCTCTTATTTCCTTGTGTAACTACTCATTTTGACTTCATAAATATGAGCCACTGTCACTGTAAGAAATGATAAAATAAAAGCACAGATCTCAGCTTTTGCTTTATTGTATGCAATTTTACATAGCGTTACAGTTAACTTGTAATTTCTTCATGTATTCAGTTTTATTTCACAGCATTCTGAGTGTTCGTTGTCACATAGAAGGAATGAGAAAATTGAGGTCAAATTAACAAGGGGATAATGAATCCCTGAGAAAATGTTACTGAGGAGTTGCCAAGAATGAGGCAAATGAACATCTGCACTGGATTATAATGCTCCAGGAAATCTAAAACGAGTCTATGCTAAAAGAACACTCTGTTAATCTTACTTGGTTTCTTTCCATTTCTTTGTTTATACTTTCTTGGATCCAAGGAAACACCAGTTTCTTTATTAGTATCATGAGTGTCCAGATGTGCAAACAAGTGCTTGTAAAATGCCATTTTTATATATGCTAAAATCAGGACTAGTAGCAAGAATAAAAAATAATGCAAAACTTCAGTTATTTTTTTGAGAAGTCACCTCTGTATATGCAAGCCTCAATTATGCTCAGTCGTAACAGCTAATATAGCCTGGAAACGATTCATTTAGTGCCCTCTCTCTTGCTGTTTTTAGCACTTCAAAGGAGAAAATAACTGAGTAACAGAGCAGAAGTTCTGTGATCAGCATGCATCTTGATCCGAGCAAGAACTTCATGCATTTGCACAGAGCCTGTGTTGATTGCAAATTAGTCACATGACACTTAATGCACTAAGTTTTACATTAAAAAATTCAACTATTTTCTGCTTTTTGCAACTTCACCTGTGGTCCAAAAATCACATTTCGTTTTTGCTGGTCTATTTTCAGCTAACAAAACTGTCAGAAAGTAAATCCCTGATCCCACTTATTCTGAGTTGGGACACTTCTCATTCTGCTTTCGTTGCCATCCGAGATGTAACTTGTTAACACATATTGCTTGGTTCTTTTGGTAGAACCACAAAAAGTAGAAGCTGGGCAGGATAAAAGCCAGTAAAATTGGCATTTTGTTACTCTGATCTGACTGTTAAGTAAATGTCCTATTTTGTTTTTTGCTTCTCTCCAAGAAGCAGAATATTCTGGACACTCTGAGTTAGAAACAGAGAGAATGGGAGAAGCTACAAATAACTGCTATATTTTATTTCTGAAAATTAAAAATCTAAGTTCTGCTTTTCCTCCTTTTTCTTCAAATAAACTTAGAAATCCAGCTTTAGCTCACTTGGCTACACAACACTTTGAAAAACCTAGCTTTTCTGGACGTGTTACAAGTAAGAAATTAATGTCCAAAGTCTTGAGGAGTGATTGTCAGTATCAATATATTAGCTTCCCACTGCAGTAAGTAGCAGAGTGCGTATCGCAGGACACTACAATGGTAAATGTAATTCTGCATCTTAGATTTGTTTCAGCTTTTCTGTTCATTCAGTTCTGTCACACATTTCAAGCTGTGCATATTAATCTAAAACTGATAGAAATAAAACACAGAAAATGAATGGTAGTTGATATTTTTTTTTCATCTGAGAGCTGACTAAGTTTCCAGAAGGCTTTGAGGATGTGCTGTACTCTTGCCAAGGAGAACTGCTTGTTGAAGGGCTGAAATCCTTAAGGAATTTATGTTTTGTTAAGCTTTGACTAACTAGCTGCTACCATTTCCTATCCAGGTTGTCTGCCATAGCGTTTGTTGTATGAAAAGCTCAACAAACTTGGATTAAAGCATCGTGATCTGAAGACAGACATGGTATCTTCTTATAGGCAGTCAGACTGGGTAAAGTCGGTGGAAATTTGTGGGACATCAAAGACAAGTCTACTTTTTCTGGAAATATTAGTTCATTAAACAATAGGTCAGCTCTGGATATGCGCTTTGTCTTGATCTGTGTGAATGCTTCTAGAAGTGTTGAACCATCCTTATTAGTGTGTCAGCAAATATGTGTTTGTTTGGGTTGTGAAGGAAGGGAAGGATACAGTGGGTTTCTTTTTAGTTTTGCATAGTTTTCTGTCAATCATTGTAGGGTGGGTATGTTTGCGTGCTGAGCAATTCTTCCTAAAGTAAAAATAAAGAATAAAAAGTCACACTTACTACACCTGAAACTTCAAACTGCTCAAAGCTAATTTTGCCTGCATCTGATTTCAAAGATGCTGAACTAACTGTGTTTTAAATTTTGGAAAAATAGTACCTGGGACATGCATTTATTTCTATCTCATAACTAGATGGTAGCTATCCTGTCACAGCCACAGCAGGCTCCTGCTGGCATTATGTGTTTCATTTCTGTGGGACTTAAGTGCCTTGCTTTTCTTCTTCTCCCTGCTCCATTATTTGTAGGCCAAACCTCCTGTGGGTGAGCTTTATTTTTAACATGTGCTGCCTCACTCCGTTCTGGATGAAAATCTGTTCAGTAACTGGCATTCCAGAGACCTCAGCCAGAAAATGATCTGAAGATAAAAGTCAAACCTGAAGTTGTGGAGACAGACAACACAGAAAACAGAATTTACTGAAGCAAAGAGGGAAAAGCAGTTCATAAAGCTGCATGAAAGCAGGCTGCAATTCAGAAAGCATTTTCAGAATATATACCAATATATTTTGAATATATTAGAACAGACCTACTTGAATAAGAGTGAAGAATACGTTTATCTGCTAAATCATGGCACCAGAATAAAGTTAATTTACCATTCTTAGTTTTTGAGTTCTTTTTTTAAATAATAGTCAAAATATTTTTTTTTTCTCAGTGACAGAATATGCATCAATTCTGTTTCTGGTCCTTGCAGTAGAAATTTACTCAAAATTCAGGTGCTGTGTTTCACAGAATCTCTCTAACACTAAGCTTTTGCTAAATAGTAAGATAATAAATTTTATTTTTATTCTTTGGTTTTCTATTTCTGTATGACTTAAATTGTCTCATTAATGGCTACCAACTAAGGTGAGACAACCACACCTATCATTCTACTCATGCCAGACACCAAAGCCACAATGAATGTATTTAACTATGAAAAATGCTCTGCATTATTTTCTGCTGCTCTTTCTTTTTGCTCTAATTCCTCTGCAGACGGGTGTAGAATGCCTTTCTATAGTGTGTCCCAGGCTGTAACATAATGTCATGAATAAATACATTTTTCATTTGAGTATTGAGATGCATTTGGTAGCTGTCAGGTATGCTATACCAGCTGTAGACTGCTAACCAGCTGCAGGCCAGTAGCTGACTGCAACCAGGTTCCCATCTATACATATCCCCAGTGATCTACCAGGTGAAGGCTAACCCTGTTGCTTTGTTATGCATCCTGTACAGTAAAAGATTTGGCTGGTTTGTCTTTTGCTTGTTCTCAGAATACCTTTTGACTACTGTTTTCAAGCTTAACTCACGCCATTCAAGCTTTTGTTTCCACTCCTGACTGCCCAGCCCTGTTATCTCCTCATCCCAGTTCTATGTTGGCATCCAGGCAGAGAAATAAAACTGAAGAAGTTCACCTGCCTCAAAAGAGGTGCATTCAACTCACCATACCAGAATTCAGGCTGCACTCTAGGGAAGATCTCCCTAGATCTTCCAAGGATTACATGTTTTCTTTGCACTCAGAACAGTGCATCCAGTGGGATAAAATCTCTCACAGGGATGTAATTGCTGTGAACTGTAACCACTTAAACAGCCATGTCCCCCATTCATACTTTATGTTTCCTTTCACATATTTGCCATTACTGCCCTTAAAATCCTCTGCTACATAAATGCTAGTTGAAGTTGCTTTAGAAACCCATTCACTCATACCTTGCAACTGGAGACTGCTTGAGAGTCAGAGCCAGAACAGAATCTTAGAGTGGCTTGAATTGGAAGGGACCACAAGGATCATCAAGTTCCATCACACCTGCTGGAATCTGGATTGCCAATCGCTAGATCAAATACTAGATCATGCTGCCCAGGGCCCCATCCAACCTGGTCTTGAACATCTCCAGGGACTGGGCAATCACAATTCCTCTGGACAACCTGTTTCACCACCTCACCATCCTCCCATGATTCCACCATCGATGCCATTGATAAAGATGCTAAATGGTGCCAGTCTGAAGACAGACCCCTGGGAGACACTGCTTGTCACCAACCTCCACCTGGAAATAAAGACATTGACAGCCACCCTCTGGCTGTGACCTTCCAACCGATTCCTTATCCACCAAATAGTCCGCCCTTCAAATTCATGTCTCTCCAATTTACTCTCCAATTTAGATATTAGAATGTGATGGGGGACCACACCGCCTTGCGGAAGTCCAGATAGATAACATCAGTTGCCTTCCCTTTGTCCACCAATGCTGTCAGCTTCTCCAGGACAATACTGTGGGAGACAGCATCAAAGGCTATGATGAAGTCTAGGTAGGCGGCGTCCACAGCCTTTCCCTCATTCTGAGTATGACAGCTAGATCTGGATGAAAAAGTTACTATTTTCTCTGCTATCATGCCTTCATCAAAAAATACAGATGTTAGAAATACCAGGTTTCATTCTGACTATTACAGTGATTTAAATTTATATCTGTATCAAAGTATGTTGGTTGAAATTATCAAACAAGTGATGTCTGGCAACCTTTAATAACTGAGGATAGTTTTTAACCTATATTTAAGCTAAATACTTGTATTCATTTTGTAAGTTAAAATGGATTATTGATTCTGTCCATGTTATCAGGATGATTTACAAAGAAAATGTTACAGACAATAAAGCCAATATTTACATCACCTTCTGGCTGACTTATAAAGCAGTGCTTTATTTTTCAGAAAAAAAAAACCCTATTTCCTATAAAACAATGGGATAAGAGGTTTCTCCCATTGTAGAGATGTTTACACAGAATCTCAGAATCACAGATTTGTAGGGGCTAGAAGGGACCCCTAGAGATCATCTAGTCCAACCCCCCTGCAAAAGCAGGCTCCTCAGACCAGGTTGCACAGGTATGTGTCCAGGCAGGTCTTGAATGTCTCCAGAGGAGGAAACCACAACCTCTCTGGGCAGCCTCTTCCAGTGCTCCATCACCCTTACTGTGAAGAAGTTCTTACACAAATCTGTGCGGAACTTCCTATGCTTCTACATGCTTAACTCAAGTGTAAAAAGAAGTCAGAGAGGTCACTATAAATACGGCATCTACAAATATTTTAAAAACCAAAGTATTTCAGTCAAGTTCGTTTGCATAGAGTGGGAACCGTTTTATTTTCTACACATTGTGTATTTGTCAGAGTCATTTCTCAAACATTCTGAGGATGAACTGAGCATGCTTGATGAAATTGCACAAAATTTGTACAAAATAGCGCTGGCATGAAAGCATGAAAGCTCCCTGTTCAGCTAGGTCAATCTTCTTCTCTGCCAGCCTGTCTCACAGCACAGGGTAACAGCCTGCTCTTGTACCTTCAAGATTTCCCTTTAAGATCTCCCTTCTTGGTCAGTACTGTATTTCTGGCAAACATCTGGGAAGCTGAAGTTCCCCACAAGAGCAAGGCCTAGCAATATTGTGACTTCTCTCAGCAGCTTGTAGAATACTTTATCTGCCTTTCATCTTGGGTGGGCAGTCCATAGCAGACTCCCACAAGGATGTCAACCTTGTTGACCTTCCCCCATCTCCTTACCCATAAAGATTCGGCTTTATCAATACTAGCATTGAGCTGCACAAAACCAAAACACTCCCTAACCAACATAGCTACCGCACCGCCTCTCCTTCCTTGCCTGACCTTTCTGAAGAGCTTATAGCCATCAGAAGTTGCAGCACTCCAGTTGTGTGATTCCACAAGGTTTTTTGATGGTGACATGTGATAGTTTTTCTGCTGCACGATGATTTCTAGCTCTTCCTGTTTGTTGCCCATGCTGCATGCATCAGTGTAGATGCACTTTAACTGGGCTACTGATCTCACAATAGAAAAGGAATGCATGACATTTTGTCTGAATAAGGCCTTTCAATTCAGTGCATGTCCTTAATATAGCAAAGACTTATTTCCTGAATATGCTTTAAAACTATGTACTCTTATGCCAATGACAAATTACTTTAATGTAGCAATAGGATCAGTGTTGACATGCAAATGAGTTTAAATTACAGGCATGTTCAGTTGTAGAGTTGTCTCCCATAAAACACTGAATAATTTCAGTCACTTTTGCATTTCCTGAACACTGAGCATTTTGCATTCTGATTTTGTGTCTCATGCCCAGTACGACAAACTTAATCAGAAAGAGTCCAGCCATTTCTGGAAAGCATAGTTTTTATGTAAATAGATAGCCACACACTTGGTTAACAACTCTGGTGTTTTTGCCTTTCAGAGCACAAACTTAAAATTTAATGCTGACACTTGTGTGTGCCATCAAAAGTGCTGAAATATCTTCATTCATATATACTACTAGTATATACTACTGCAACTATTAAAGTATTGCACAAGCACTGTGATGTTCTTTGCTAGTAGGTTTCATGGATGCATGCTTATAGCAGAAGTATGACAGGTTATGACAGTAATGATTTAGTAGGTGCATACTCATCTACCCTCCTACTGTGAGTCACTTTATTACCATACCCCTTTTAAATCTTTTTCTGGCTATGTCTCCAGTCTCCTTGTCACTGCCTACCTTTTTTCCATTCCACAACTTTCTCATTTTGGACACAGTGTTTTCCCTTCTAGTCATGCTGTCTAGTGGAAGATTGAGTCAGAGTTTATAGAGGGGAAATATGTATGTCCAAATATTTATACTTGCTTTCTTTGCCAGCAAGTGACAGTTAACATTTCCAGACATCTTGTCCTTCGGCTTTCTAACTGGCTTTCAGTGCTCTTCCTAGTTTGTCCTCATTTTTTTTCCCAGTTTCTTGTCCCACACTTTCCACAATGGATTAAACTCCTTTTTGCATGCTTTTCTTTGTGATACTCATCCATCCTCCCCACTTATCTGATTCCCCTCAAAGCCATCCATGTGACCAGCAGACCTGGTCACATCCCTTCTAAAAATCATCTTCCAGTGTAATTAGTGGAAGGAGATGCCTTTCTTCTTCAAGCCCTGATTCCTCCTTGATATCTGTGCTAACCTCAACCATGTGAAAGATTTTACCTTTTTTTCCCAGTGTTTTTTATAATACTGTGAGAGAGGGGTAGAGGAGGCAGAAAGATTCAAGTTATGTGAAATGAAGCTCAAAAGGACGAGAAAATGCCACAATTCTTTGCCTCAACAACTTTAGTCTGAACCCATTGCAAGATATGACTTCAGTTACAAAGGCTTCAAGGAATGTGCTCTCTTACTACTTAATAAGTGTATACTAAAAACAGCAGTTATAAACTTTTGTTTTCTTAAAAGATATCTTGATTAAAGGAGGAAAAAGCAAAGAAGTAGAGTAGTGAGTCAGTTGTTATGCTTATAAAATGTGGAGGAGCTAGGTAAGTATAGACCGGTCAGCCTCACCTCCATCCCTGGAAAGATGATGGAACAACTTATTCTTGGCACTGTCTCTAGGCATATCAAGGATAAGAGGGCCATTAGGGACAGTCGGCATGGCTTCACCAAGGAGAAATCACGCTTGGCCAACCTGGTAGCATTTTAAACAGACATACCCAGATGGATAGATGATGGCAAAGCAGTGGATGTAGTCTATCTTGACTCTAGTAAAGCATTAGACAGCATCCCAGAGCATCCTTGCAGCTAAACCAAGGAAGTATGGTCTGAATGATTGGGTAATGAGGTAGACTGTGAACTGTTAGAAGGAAAAAAGCCAGAGAGTTGTGGTCAGTGAAGGCCTATTTCTAGTTGAGTCCCTCAAATGTCAATACTGGGATAAGTACAATTCAATATATTCATCAACAACTTGGATAGAAGAAGAGAGTGCACAGCCAGTAAGTTTGCTGATGCCAAAAAAATGGGAGGAGTGGCAGACAAACCAGAAAACTGTGCTGCCATCCAGCGAGAACTAGACAGGAAATAGCTTTTCCTATAGGAAAAAGCTATACTAGTATAGGAAGCCATGTCACAAGAAGTAAGGTTTATATATGAACAGTTGATTAAAAGAGAGATAAAAGAATAAGAATATATGGTCAGTCTCTGTACTGAAGAAAGGATACCAACGCATTGTCCACCTATTACAGGGAGTGCAGTAAGGTCTGTGGATTATATGAGTTTTGTTGTTATCATTGCTGTTGCTGTTTTAATATTGACAGGGGTAGTTTGCAAAGAATTACAAAGGAACTTCTAAGTGTAAACGAAGGGAAAATCAGATGGTGGATGAAATGCATTCCTATTATTTGTTATAAATGTATTGACAGAAGGAAGAAAAAAGCTAATCACACAAAAAGTTACCTCTCAAGAGTAAATTATTAAGCTTATGAGTGTTCCGTGAAAACTTCATCTCAACTGCAGTCAAGAGAGTAAAGCTGTTGTTATCAGGAGGCATACAGGGAACATTGCTACGTTGCCAGAGAACTCCTGAGACTGACTGCATCTGGGCAACTGTGATTACTCCATCTCCACCAAAGATCAAAAATGATGTACTGGAACAGAAGGAACTGTGAAGAAGGCAAAAAAAGGTGACCGGAGGTATTAGAATTGTTGCAGTAGAAGAAATGACCAAGAAAGTTTGCACTTTCTTGCTGCACAGAAAGCAAACAATTGAAAGAGGTGCGAGAAAGAGGTTTCTGAAAGCACAAAGGGCATAAAGAAAAGAGAAGTGACAGTGAACAGGCGATCCCTTGTTTAATACTAGAAATTGGAGGCATGAAACAACATCACAGGACTGAAGTTTGAAACAGAAAAGAGGGGACTTGTTTATGAAAGGCCTAACTGAGCAGACGGCTTCCCTGTGGCTGGATATTGTGAATGTCAGGCATTTATTTACCTGTGCTCCGGGCCAAAGAAAAACCCTTTGTTCTGTCTAGCACAGCTCTTGAGTCCTTGGGGCCTTGGTGCATCCTGCTTCTCTGATGCTCCTTCTGCAAAAGAGTATGTGAAGAATATGCTTCTTTAGTCTTATGAATATAGAGGCTAAAATTGTGCAGCTAAAAGTTTGTGTTGCAGAGTGAGGAGGAAAAGCCAAACTGCTTAACAGAGAGATGAGCAGAACTACAAGAACACCCAGCCTGGCGAACTTAGTGAACAAGTAAGAACTGCAGCAGCAGAATTGCAGTCTTCCATTTCAAGCGTCATGCAATGCAAACAGTTGGCAGAGCTGAGAAAAGTCAATAGAACTTCTGCCTGGAAGACAGAGATTTTTAACCAGCAGCAAAACTCTAGCATAGATGCAGACAGCTGGAAACGGTACAGAAGTTAAACACTCATGTTCTCATTCAAATGAGACTTGCTGGATCTAAAAAAAGAGACAAGCAGCTAAGTTAAATCAGAGTAGACATGTACAAGTTTTTCTGCCCACGCTGAGAGCAAGGTCTAACTAGCAGACATCGAGGACCTGTTAACACTGCTGAGTTCTTAAGGCTACAAATGGCTATCAGAAACTCACAAAATCTCAAGATCCAGCAAGAGTCAATTAATAGACTGCTTATATTTAGAGATTTAAAACTAATGGCATGCAGGGCAAATGCTTGGCTTTGCCTTCTTTTATCCAGCGGTGTTAAAAATATGCAGCACTGGTCAGAAATCCACGCTCAAGTATCCCCACAAAATTAATGGCTCTTTCAGCAGCACTTCATGTGGACCATCTGCGTGAGCAGCGTCACATCTGTGGGAGCAGGAGAGATGTCACTTCCTTTGCCAACAAGATTTCTGAAAGCAGAGAAAATGCCGGGCTGCTTCTTCTGAGGGATCACAGCAACTTCAGGCAGTGCCACAGAGTGCCAGCAGTGGGGTGATGAGCAGCAGAAAGGGGTGTCCATCCATACACAGTGCACACGGTAGGAACTTTCAGGCTGCGGTCTGACGGAAAGTCTACGTGGAGTCAAATTTCAGAGTTGGAGCCCTGAATTGCAGTGAGTCACACAGAGAGCCTGAGAGCTGCCTTTGTTCCACTCGTGTCTGAACGTTGGAGGAGACACAGCAGGCTCCAGTTTTCACTAACTTATTTTCAGAAGTATAAAATTCATGTTCGCTGAGCATTTCCCCACTTGAGATCTTTCAGCTGACTTTCAAAAAATGCTGTCATGGTAAGAATTCTCTCTTCTACGTTATTTTTTTAACGCTCATGCTTCTGTATTACGCTTTTTGTCTCATTCTTTTCCTATCTTTTTTTTTTTTGTATCTTTTTTTTTCTGCACACCTGCTTCAGTCGTGCCTGGTGGAGCTGGGATGTGCTACTACTGCTCTTAGGCTTGTCAATCCGTGCTTGTTCAGCAGCTCAGGTCATAGAAGGTAAGACTTCTCCTAATCACATCTATAAATTGAGAGTAAGAGTTAATTTTAAGTTAAACGTTCTCAATATAGGAAGAGACTCTGAATTGAAGTTCTTTGTTTTCTCTGCTGCTTATTGTTCTTAATTTCATATAGGGAAGCTGTTGCAAGTTACGAGCTTAAATTGCTATTCTTTCTGGAGAAGGGAAAATAGATGCATTGGTCCCCACGTGTATGATAGCCTATTATGCCTGCTCTCCCAAGACTGTTTCAGAGGGTAACAACCAACAGAAAGCACTTGAAAGAAGTAGAGAATACTGGATGTTTTTGCATGTGTCAAATTGGAAAAAGGTAGCAGAAAGCAACTTGTGTAAAGATGTGTGTCACTCTGGCTATGTAAGAAATGTGTCAGGCACACTGCAAGCACGGATGTGATTGATACTTTCTGGGTTGTACTGAGATTCCTCTCAGTAGGTGTCTGAGCAAATTGTGATTTTCAGATCTCTTGAGTTATATATTTATTTTTACCAGCCTCTTTGGCCTTTTAATGAAAAGTCTTTCTATAATTGTGGATCACATATTCCTATAACTGAGCCAAATCACCTCTTCTCTGGAAGATAGAGCCTCAGATGTCAGTTTAATAAAGAGAACACAGTTTTAAAAGTCTATATGCAATTTTGAAAAAGATGAAAAAACTTTGTACATTACTTTTGCAGTATGGGCAATTATTCTTGTAGCAAATATGCTTTTTTTTTTTTCTTGATTCAGAGTTAAACAGGCTGTGAATTTATATATGAGTCCTAGGTAACTGTCTGATAAGAGAATTAGAAATAATCTAAGGGAAACAGGTACTATGATAAAGAACTTGGTATTACTCAGAACAGGTTTTTTTCCTTTTATCAGACACAGTGCACCTGAGAATCAAAGATGTAGGTAGCTGTCTCAGTAAATAAATGCTGTAAGTGCAATCGAGGAACACGTTCTGCTGTATTAGGGATAATTAATTAAGAGGACATGCTATATTCAGCTATTAGAAAGAGAAAAAAATTAATGGATGTCTGTAGATACAAATTATGGATATTCATGTGTACCTCCAAGATACCTCCATCTCTTACATAGTAAGTTTTTCTTGAGCTGATGAATGGCAGTGTGGAGAATGGGATCTGAACTGGAGAGAACTGTTGATTTTATGTTTCCTGATGCTTCCCGATGGTTTGAATGTTTTCTTCTGCTGAAATTAGGCACTGAGTGCTGGAAATAGGAATAAGATCTTCCTTGATCTGTGACGCTGCAAATATATGAATGGTATAGGTTCTCCCTGTCACTGCTGAATAGTCAAGAGGCATATGCTTCAGATCTTTTAGTGTAACCACTGCAGAAATAACTTTTACTTCCTTTCATACACTTCCTTTTAGTGACAGAGTACATAGCAATAAATTTTCTAAAAATAATGCATTGAAACAAAGGGAGATTAATTGACCTGCCATTAAACCTGTTGTTTCTGCTGCTAAACTTACACAATAGCCTTTTTGGTTTTTGTTTGTTTGTTTGTTTTTGGTGACTGTCTCCTTTAGTATTACTGCTTTCCAGGATTCTCCAGCCAACTGAATATTGTGCTATCTTTCTATTAGCTGACCTCTCCTCCCTGTCCTCATAATGCATCTATGGCTGATTTTATGACTGATGGACATGTTTGGCATTTTTTAAGGAAGTTAGGTATCTATTATGTAATACTAAGATCATGCTATGTCAGGATGTAAAAAGGTAAACAATAAAATCTCTCATTCATAATTTTAAAATTCTGTTGTATGTTCTGCAAATGTGTGCTATTTGGTCATTATTTCATGAAAACTTTTAAAAAATGCTTGGATTTTGCTTCAGAGTGAAAATAAATACAAGTTATGGAATTTCATCAGTTCCTATGAGTTAACATTCTGATTTTATTGAAAGATTATAGTCTGTTTTATTGCAGCTAGCATTGTACAAGTACAAATATAGGCATACATGCACATTTCCCTCCATTCCTTCCCTTTCACCCAAGAGCAGTGGGATTTGAACTGCAGAAATTTCTGCAGTTTTTTCTCCTGCATTCATGAAATCTGTGCAGATGTAATACTCTGTTCAGCTTGGGTTTGTGTGTGAAGGTTGAAGACATGTTGGGGTCTTACTGAATTACCTCATCATTTCTCCTTTGTTCAAATGACAGTTAAGCATCTGTACATTAAAAAAAAAAAAAGAAGTAGTCTGGCTTTATCTGGTCTCGCTTTGTGGTACAAGTTCTTCACCTTTAATTACACATCTTGTAATGTGACTTGCTTTACCTTGACTATCTATGACTGCTTTCTGTACATTACTTTGAATTTTCAACCACAAATTGATTTAGTGAATAGAAGATTCTTGGAAGGCAGTCCCAAACATTCCAGATTATGAACAGTATTAAATATATAAAATCTGAATCCTAACACTGCTGAATAAGAGGATCTTCCCTCTGATTTGCTCTAGCCTCTTGCAGAAGCCATATTTAATTCTTCCAGGATATCTATGCAGTTATCAGTGCTGTTCAGTTCCTGTCATTCAAGTTAGCATGAGCCTTTTCTCAAATAAGTAAGTTAAATTGTTTAAGTGCACGTGATACTACAGTTTTGTCATGCCTATGTTCTTTAAAAGAAGCTTTACAAATTTCTCACTGACATCTGGACTTTATTATTATTAGCCAAGCTAAACAGCATTTTCTTGCCCTAAATAATATGCTCAGCAATAGCTTGGCTGTCATTAGGTGGCTGACTTGATGAGCTGAATGGAGAAATGCTGAATTATTGATGTCCTTTGGCTGCTGATCAACTACTGTAATGCATACAAGCAGTTAGCTTGCATTTTTAATCTGGGATGAACTGACACAGGTTGCCCAAGGAGGCTGTGGATGCCCCATCCCTGCAGGCATTCAAGGCCAGGCTGGATGTGGCTCTGGGCAGCCTGGTCTGCTGGTTGGTGACCCTGCACATAGCAGGGGGTTGAAACTAGATGATCACTGTGGTCTTTTTCAACCCAGGCCATTCTATGATTCTATGATATAAACATTCGTTTCTCTCGAGTAATTATTGCACGTGCTCTGCATTGTGTTACGCATGTAAAATCGCACTGACATATGCATTGATGAGGATAGCCAAGTGTATTCCTCTCTAAGATGGGATAATTACTGTAATTCTGTTCTGTATGGAGCACAGTGTTTTGTTAAAGTAATTTAGATGCCACTATGTACTCGTTTCAGTTTAAGCATTTGAGCAGCATCAAGCTGCACTTGAATTTAAACTGAACAAGGCACTGCATATTTTTCAGACACAAATTCAGGCTGCTACTGGCTGTTGTGCATGTAGTTAACACAGAGTCAAACCTGATTTCCTAGCCATTAAAAATATCTTTCCATGCAGAACATAGGTAATTTGCTATAGAAAATCATTTGGTTAAGTTGGCATCGTCTATATAAGCAGTAGAACGAACATGATTTAATAAATTTGTTCCATTTTCTCACTTTTCTAAATGGATTAGTTCTGTGCAATACTTTCTACATGATAATTCCCTAGGACAATAAATTTCTTGTTTGCTAAGCTCTTCTACAAGTTAGCAGATGTTCTTTCTTGAAGCCTCTTAATAGAAAACCACCTGGTGTGGATATAGTGCTATAATAGCTATCTTCATTTCCTCTCTGAAGGAACAGAGGAACACAGGAAGCCTGCAGCAAGCAGCTGTTTCCATGATCTAAACAGAAATTAAAATTTCAATTCTGTGTTCATTGGCGTTTGAAGGATGTATTCTGCTAAAGAGTCCATCATGAAGTAGTTTGTTTCTGTATTGCTCTGACTCAGCTGTAGATGATGCAACACAATTTCTTGAAGTCCTAGTGGCCACCTGAATGTATGAATGCATATACATCTGTTTATTCACTGTCATGCCCATTCATAGATTTCTCATAGCTTTTTTTTTTATCCTGTAGCTCTGTTACTCAATCTGTGTCCTATGGAGCAGCTGCTGTGTAAAAACTGCTAGCTCCTGGTACTCTAAGAAATATCAATTGAACTAAAAGATTTTAACTCTGATTTATTTTTTACACACCAAGCACGATGCCTCATCTTGCTGATCTTGTGTTATATACTGAACTACAGCTCCTCACTGCAGAAGTGGATGCACGACTGGAGAGAATGAAGTACTGTTTCAGGTGACTGGGAATAGCAGAATACAGTGGTTTACTTTGTGTGCTGGCATAAGAACAGCCTTGGTTCGTGCAGCTGAATGCAGACACAAATGCATATTTCAACTGCCAACTGCCATTTCAATCAATGAGCAGGGAAAGGAAAGATTTTAGCCCCTTTTTATTGTCTCTCATAGTCCAAATTTTTCTTGGATCAAACTACTGAACTCCTACTGCACAACTGTTAATCTAGGCTAAAAGTTGCTTCAGTGTATCCCTAAGGCACAGCTGTTTTGAATCCTTGGCCCTGCTTAGTGTTTCTGAGGTAGGTGGGAGAAACCCTTCTGCATAACAGATGCAATTTCTACCAGTAAAATCCGAGGATTTTGTTGCATCAAATGCAAGCTTCAGTGTGCAGAAAACAGGTCATATCTTCTAATGCTGCTCCTCTCTCTATTAGGTGAATCCTTTTTAAAAAAAACAACAACAAAACTTTCATGTCTGAAATGTTCAAAGAGCTTCAAAGAACTTATTTCTTATTGTGACGTGTTTTCCAAATTAAGTACTTCCTTTGAAGTTTGCTGTTCTTCTGGCTATGATTTCTTCCCCTTTCCCATCTTTTTGTGTGGGTGAAATGTGGATTGTTTTTTTCCAAGTGGCATCTCACTGTTGCCCAAATTCATGCAGTGCTTTGCCAATTCATGCAATATACGTTGACTAGAAAGATCCCCTGTTTGTTGAAATCCGACTGCTTTATAGTTAAATTTCATTCATATTATCTATTTAAGAGAAGTTGTCTAATTATCACAACTGTTTCTAAGTCACCAAACAATTTTGTCTCATTAGACCAACACACAGAAATGCAGCTAGTTTAATAACAAACAGAAGTTAGCAATTTGGTCTGTGGTGCATTCTGTCTGCCCGAATGAATTAATTCTTTTTATGGCTTTGTATTTCTCATTGGTGAGATTAGATATATACGATTATGCAGCAGACATGGCTACCAGTGCTACAACCATACAGAGCATGTTCCACATTATGGGAAGTTGATTCATGCAAAGTATAGAATCTGTTTTGCTCTGCTTGTATCAGCTTCTTCTGTGCTATTATGGACCAAGTGTGCGCTGTGAGTAGGTGAGAGATGCTTACCTCAGCACACCAAGAATTGTTATACTGCACCCCAGGAAAGGGAATCTGCAGGGGTTTTCCTATGTAACAAGACTCTGTGATTATACATAATTTCTCCATTATAGAGGGAGATACCATGCCATAATCCTTTGCACCTGCACATCTTCTCAGTCAAGGAAAAATTATTTTTTTAATATTTCCTCTTTTTAGTTTTATTCAAGCTTGTTCTAAGTAGATTTTTGGATCCAAATAGTTTAACCAGGATCATTTGGTTGAGACACAGAAAAGAGGGTCCATTAGCTATCAAGTCTTCATCTCATGGTTATCAATGAACAGGGTTTTAGGTATGCTTTCTATTCCACTTAGGAATCAACATTTATTGTGGCATGATATTCTTACATGTAACCTGCTTTGCTTTTAACTTGATAAGTCAGATGCAAGTTCTAAACGCATACTTTATTTCTTGCTTGAGGTATCTTTATGGCAGCTCTGTCTTCATCTTGAAATAACAGGCATGGAAATGGCAAATAAAATGTGTTGTGTTCTCACTGAAATTTTCCTAGTTTTGGAGCACAGTTGCTTTGTTAATGACTCGTTGGTGCTGTAACCTTACTAAAAGTGAAGACTTGTTCCTGGAGAAAGCAATGCATTCTCCATTGCTTACTAGGTCTATTGCTGTCAGTCGTGTACTTGGTTAACAGTGAATGACAGTCTTGACACAATACATGTGCATTTTTGTTCAAAACAGTCTGAATGTTTATTAAAAACATTCACACAATGAAAGTTTAGAAAAATAAGATCTTATGTGTGAAGATTTAAGTAGACTTTAGTTCTTGAGACAAATGTTTTACCTTTAATTCACATAAGTCTGAATTTAGATTTTAATATAGGAAAATGTTGAGAAAAGTAATGCATGTGAGCTGTTCCATGTGTGCTGCTGAGAAACAGCATGGAATAATAGAATCATAGAATCCTTACAGTTGGAACGGACCTTAAAGGTCATCTAGTCCAACTCCCCTGCAATGAACAGGGACATCTACAGCTAGATCAAGTTGCTGAGAGCCTGGTCCAGCCTGGCCTTGAAGTCTCCAAGAAGCCCAGTACCTCTCTGGGCAGCCTGTTCCAGTGCATCACCACTTTCACTGTAAAAGACCTTTTCCTTATATCCAAACTAACCCTATCTTTAAGTTTGGAATCATTTCCCCTTCTCCTATCACCATAGACCCTGCTAAAGAGTCTGTCCTTTCTTATAGCTCACATTTAAATACCGAAAGGCTGCTATCAGATCTCCCCAGAGCCTTCTTTTCCCCAGGCTGAAGAGTCCCAGCTCTCTCATAGAGCTCATAGAGAGTCCTCATAGCAGAGGTGTTCCATTCCTTGGATCCTTTTTGTGGCTCACCTCTGGATGCACTCCAAGTCTGTGCCTCTGCTGTACTGAGGACTCCACAACTGGACACAGTACTCCAGCTGAGGCTTCACCAGCACAGCAGAACAGTAACCAGTAACCAGTACCCAGTTGTTTGGGTAGGTGAAAGAAGTGGTATTTTCCATCCTGCAGTATTTTTGCTACACTTTCTTTTTTTTTTTTTTTTTTTTCCTCTGATCTTTAAACACTTAAAGAATGCTGCAGTATTACAGGGCATACATGTTCATGTGAGATCTCTATGGCCTGGTGGTGTATTGGGTTTACACCACAAGATTTGAGTAGAGTGTTGTGCATGGCGAGAGGACTCTGAAAAGAGTCTGACTCCATCTTTTTTTCTGCCCTTACTTCAGATATTTATATACACCGAAGAGATTCCCCCTTAATCTGATCTTCTCTAGATTAAATAGTCCTAGCTCTCTGAACCTATTCTCATAGAAGAGATGCTTCAGTACTTTAAACATCTTCTTGGCACTTTGTTGCACTCTGTTCAGTAGCTCTCTGTACAGGGAAGCCCATAGTGCTGCAGATGCAGCCTCGCCAGTGCTGAGTAGTGGGGAAGGATCACCTCCCTCAACCTTCTGACATCACTTCTCCCAGTGCAGCCCAGGACATCATTAGCCTTCTCTGCTAATGCAAGGGCACACTACTGGCTCGTGTCCCACTTGGTGTCTTTCAGGTCCTTTTCTGCCAAGCTGCTTTCCTGCTCACTGATCCCCAGAGTATATTCATACATGAGATTGTTCCTCCTCAGGTGAAGAACTCTGGTGAGGCCAGTACCCTGTGAACTACTGAATGAAATAGTCTCCTTTCATAAGAGTGAGCCTTGAGTTGCAATTTATTTGAAAGTGTAATCCAGCATAGGGATCATGGGGCCTTGAAGGACTACAGTATATCCCATAAGCATTTTACATATGCCTCAACACCCACAGAAGTCTATGAAAGGCTTTCCAGTGACTGGAAAGGAATAAGCAAGAGTTGCACGTGGTTTTACTTTTCCTTAGTAGTTCGTGTGTGAGAAATAAAGAGAAAGCAATTAATACTAAACTTGCTCATGTTTTACATGTACATAAGTGATGTAACTGATATAAGGGACTGCTTTTTAAATAATATCGTATTTCAATCAGATTCTCCTTTGTTATGTATTTATTTTGCAATGCATATCTGAAGTATATATTGAATGAGCACAGAATTGTGACTGTTCTGGATTATAAACATGGTTTGCAAAATCTGTGCTTAAAATTATGAGAATTATTAAAATGTGAATCTAAAAGAAATTGTCTCACTTCTTCTGGCCTCTCATAACCCTTAGCATGCTGGAGATAAATGAAGTGCAGCTGCATAAAAAAAAATGTTAAAACAACGTTGTGGAAGATTTTTTTAATAGGTCTGCACCTAGAAAAACATCTTTTGAAAACTGTGAATCCACACCACTGTAATTCAAACAGTAACTCCATTGATCAGCATGTGGAATGAAAGAGATTCCTATGGAATATAGGAAAAGAAAGGTAGCCACTAGAGCAGTGTATATAAAGAAAACAGTCTAGTGGTGTGTGCTTTGAAAAAATCCTTTCACTTTATAGATATGTTTTAGAAAGAATGCTGACTGAAGCATTTAGCATTTAGATAATATATTTAATGGATGATATTATGTTAAACTTCATTTTAAGAGTTGTAACATCTTCAGTCAGAAGTGAATTTGATTACAAAAACTAAGGAATAAATTACTATTTATTTTCACCTTAAAATGAAGATTTATAAGGGAATTTTAAATCTACTTGCCAAGAACACAACTGTCGTAAATATGTATAATGAAAGGATAAAGAGATGAAATCAAAAGTGGAGGAGAATCGTGTTTAGGCATTCCTAATCTGCTTCCTCTCTCAGCTTGGAATGCACTTGGAAATTAAGAGGAAAGATCTGACAAGTATTCAAATGCAGTTTGAACTTACCCTTCCATTGCTCCAGATTTCCAAAAGCTAAAACAATACTATCTATTTCTTCTCTGTAGTAGACGATGTTTATTTCATTAGAGAAGTTGAACTCTGGAACTGTTCTTACTACATGAATATATATATGATGGAGTAGTAAGTATTAGTTATAAATCTTCCAAGGACTTGATTAAATATCACTGTTTTCTATGGAAAATAAATAGAAAGCAAAAACTGAACGTCTGTCAGTCAAGTAGAATAATTTCTATGGTTCTATGAGATAGGCATAGACCTCTTCACTGGGACACAGCTCTAGATATCTACACCCTCTATTTTAAAAACCTGTCTGTTTCTGTTCTTATCAGAATTCCCTAGTTCACTTCAGGTCACTGTAGATGTTCACATACCAGATACATTCACATCTGTGTAGCTTATGTTTTGTGTTCATGCAACAGAATCTCAGCATTTCAATTTTAGGGACATCCAGTCACACTCAAGATAAATGTCTTGTCCAGCTGAGTCTAATGTTGTGTAGTTGCATTCTGTTAGCCAAAATTAGTTTGTGTTTGTTTTCCTTTCTTTAAAATAACCTTAAAAATCCTCCACAGGCTGTATCAACTAATTTGTTGGTGTCTTTCCCAATCAAGCAATACAGCTGCCAAACAAACCACTGGGGAGCTGACCAGGCTTACAGAGAAGTTAATTTTTGTGGGCAAGTGACTTTCCTGGAGAGGGTGTAAGGGAACTGATAACTTTTGATTTCAGTGTTGTATATTTCAATGTTTTGGTTTTCCTTTCTACTTTTAGCTAGAATTATATAAAATATGTAAAATTAATGTTTCTATGAAACATACCTAGCACTTAAATGAAAATAGCTGTTGAATACGAGTTTAGTTTTACCATCAGTCATGTTTTTACTTTTACGGAGTCTCAGTTTGGGGATAGGGTGTAGATCCTAAACTATGAAAAATTACCACAACTGTAGAGAAACCAGCACAACAACCATAATTCCCCACATCTGAATATTAGTTTCCTTAATCTGTTTTTCCCAAAACAACTCAGATTTTGATAATTAAGAAAGCAGTTTAAAGTCAATCCTTCCTCCTGTTTTTCAGAATTGTTTCAGCTTTAATCTATTGCAATATTCTGCCATTACTTGAATATTCCTTATTACTGATACATTTTGGATATCTAACAGATCACGCAGTGGCCACTAGAAATCCAGATGTCTGGATTTCAGGGGATGAACTCACATGTGGGTGTTTTATTGGTTATTTGCAGTACGATACATTTGCAGTACTTCTATAGCTTGTTGACAGACTAATAAGAGGGAGGAAACATCTAGATCCTGTTCACTTTTAGATTTTCTTGACAGCTGTATAAATACGAGTAGGAAAGAGGAGAAGGTGGAGAAGGAGAGTGATCCCAGCTGATGGTGGAAGAAAAAGAAACTAGCAGAATCTGGAGAACTCACTGCTCAGAACTTGGAGAGCATAGAACCTAGCTTGCATAATGCTATAAATGCAACTACATTAAGACTTCTGTAGAAATTCTGACACATCAGAGTGCATGCTTTCTGACACATCAAAGTTCAGATATGATTAAAATTTTATCCATCATAGTTATGCTATTACTTCATGAAACACATCTGTGCTTATCACCAGTAAAATTGTTAAGACTTCTGCTATTCAACATTCTAGAGGATATTAAATCATTTTTGGCTATATATGCACAAAACATTACATATTCTTTGTCTAATTATATATACATATAATTATATCTTCTATATATACAATTTTATATATATATATAAGAATATATATATATATATAAAACTTCTAGTCATACAACTTCAAATTTAACAGACAATTCAGTCTTTCAAGACAACATCTACTGCTTATTCCATGTTTTGGACAAGCCATGAAGAACTGCTGGCAGTATGTTGCAGAGAAAAAATAATTGTTCAGTAATTCAACAGAATAGTAGAGCTGTTAAACTGAACATAAGCAAGTTAGAAAATGTATTCTCTACAGTTTCACTTTAAATTGATGATCCTAATATTAACTATTATCTACCTGATAATTTGTTGTAAATCATTTATTCACCAGACATTGATCAAAGATGTCACGTATAGATAACTCTAGCTTTGGTAAACAGACTTACATCAATCTGAAAGTAATGCCTTCTATTTATTTCCATGGAAACTACAAATAGCAGATACAAAGAGCACAACACAATATTTGATAGAGCAAATTCTCAGACAGCTACAAAACACATAGTCATCACTATTAGCCAGTTTGCATGGATGAGCTGATGGAGATGAGATGCTTCATCTTCTGTGATGTGACAGCTGAGCATGGCCATCTAGAATATGGCTTGTCTTTCATATCACCATTGCCACTGCTGAAATGCACCACCTGTTGCCTGTGCTAACATCCACTGTTTGGTTTCCATAGACGTCAGCAAGGATTGATAAATGTCAGTGGATACAGATTTTCCACATGAAGAAATTAGGTGACATACCTCTGCTTCATACACACTTTCACGTCAGACACCATGTAGTCAGACTGCTCCTCTGCTGAAATCTGTCACTTGGCAACAAAATGTAATCATAGAATCACAGAATTGCTCAGGTTGGAAAAGACCTTCAGAATCATCAAGTCCAACCACAACCTAACCATACCTAAGTCTAACAACCCACTGCTAAATCACATCCCTGAGCACCACATCCAAATGGTTTTTCAACACATCCAGGGATGGTGACTCAACCACCTCCCTGGGGAGCCTATTCCAGTGCTTAACAACCCTTTCTGTAAAATTTGTCCTGATATCCAATCTAAACCTCCCTGGTACATCTTGAGGCCATTTCTCCTCGTCCTGTCACCATTCATGAACCCATGCTGACTGGGCTTGATCCCCTGGTGGACCTTTGATTGATGGAATTTAATGGAATATTGGTGGGAAGGTTCAAATTCTATTGCTGTATCAACAGGGGAGAGAAATATAGAATCATGAAAGAATTATAGAATATCCCAAGTTAGAAGAGACCCATAAGGATCATCAAGTCCAACTTCACACAGGCTCCAGATGTTTCTCTGAACTCCATCAGCTTCAGGCCATTATCTTGTGGAGGCCTGTTCCAGTGCCTAACCACTCACTCAGTGAAGAACCTTTCCCTTATATCTAACCTGAACCTCCCTCATCACAGCTCCATGCCATTCCCTTGGGTTCTGTTGCTGTCACCAGAGAGAGTAGATCAGCATCTGTCCTTCCACTCCCCTCCCGAGAAAGCTGTAGGCCACCATGTTGTCTCTCCTGTTTCCTGTTCTTTAGGCTGAACAGAACAAGGGATTTCAGCCACTCATACTTATTTGTTTTCTCCAGAGTTGCCTTTCATTTTTGGGAAGAAATTCTGGAAAAATTAACTCATCTTTCTCTCTTTCATCTCTTCTTATGCTGCCTTCCAAAAATGTACGTCTGCAGATCTGATGTCCTAGAACTATGATCAGTCCTGCTGATCAGGAATTTATAGAAAATTTATAGAGAAATAGAGAAAATTTACTTGTCATTATTAAACAAAAATATGTGTGATAAAAAGAATTATCTAAACTACGTGCTTTAATGACTTATTTATCGCTGCTGATCTGTACAGTATATTCTGAGAAGGCAGTCTGGTATTGCATATGTACCACAATTAAAAGTATGCTGCAAGTAGGAATACAAATCAGTTGTAATGGCTTAGTTTGAAGAAGTGGAAATCCAAAAGGTTGTGTTAATCCAAAATAGAGGAATTGCATTTTTATTCTGATTGTGAGGCAGTATTTCTTTATAACATTGTATCTGTTCTGTTCTATTCTGTTCTGTTCCACATCCTTTTTTTTATTTGCTACCAACTAGAAATAGAAATGTCAATGTCTCCATGTGCCCTGCAGAGTACTTAAATATGCATCAAACTACCACTTCTCTGAATTTGACTCCCTGAGAGTCCCAAATTGTAATTGAACTTGTGCCAATTAATACACTTTTTCACTCCAATTCATCAAATTAAGGAAGAGTTTTGAAGTATGGTCCAGGACACATTTCCCTCTTTTTTATTTGGTGAATGGTTATTTGTTCAGTGCTGCTTAACACTGACATTCTAAGATACATACGTGAAATACTATGTGTGGGAATTCTGCCTTCATTGGTCACTTCACTGATGAAGGGAATAATTCATTATAAAATTGCATTTTTTAAATTTCTCATTTTCTTTTGTGCTTCCTTAGCAAGTGACCTTATATCTTTCTTTTTCTTTTTTCCATTCTTTGAATTTTTTGTTCCTCTTACTGGCAATAATTCAGTTTGAGGAGAGTTTCATTGCATCAGTTGGGGATACTATTATCAAAATGGGTAAAATTTGATTTATATGTGTGTGTTGTCATGATTTTATAATTTTTGTTATCTGTATTCCACATCATAACATCATGTAGTGCACTGGGAGTTAAGGAGATAATGCTCCAGTTCTGTGGATTGTTGATAGTTTTTGGGTATCCTTCTCAGAAGAGAAAAAGAACTACATATCCCAAAAGACTTCAATGTTCCATTTCTCTTTTCCATTCAGAGGGAAAGATCAAACTGCTTGGGAGTCACAAGACTGCCCTTCTTTTTATTCCTGCTCATGTCTGTGGTGTGTCTCCCTAGCCATCTTGCCTTTGGCACTGGAGTAAGGCCTTTGGTGTTGGACACTGTCTCTCTCATTTTATTTGATTTATTATCTTTAATTCCAATTATATTTTGTTATTTTGCATTTCTCTGTCATATTTAGTAAAGTAGTTTTCTCTGATTAGCTTGTTGCCACTGTATTATGTCACTGAGAACAGATCTGCGATGAAGGATTTTTGGGTTCTGATGGACAAAAAGCTGAATATTGGCCAATAGTGTATGCTTGCAGCTTATAAGGCCTACTGTATCTTGGGCTGCATCAAAAAGGGTGGCTAGCAGAGTAAGGGAGGTGATTGTCCCCTGCTACTCTGCCCTCATGAGGCCCCACATGGAGTTCTGTGTCCAGGCCTAGGGCCTCCAGACAAGGAAGTATACAGAGCTGTTCGAGCAGGTCCAAAGGAGGAAAATGAAGATGATCAAAGGGCAGCAGCATCTCTCCTATCAGGATAGACTGAGAGAGTTAGTCTTGTTTAGTTTGGAGAAGAGAAGGCCCTAGAAATCTCATTATGGATTGCTAATAATTGAAGAGAGCTTACAAGCAGGAAGAGGACCAACTTTTTATGCAGCCTGATAGTTATAGGTCAAGTAGAAACAGTTTAAAACTAAAAGGGCAGAGATTTAGATTAGATGTTAAGAAGAAATTCTTCACTCAGAAGGTGACATGGAATTGAAACAAGTTGCCCAGAGAAGTTGTGGATGTCTCATCCCTGGAAGTTTTCAAGGCCAGGTTGGATGGGGCCCCAGGCAACATGATGTAGTGAATGATAACCCTGCCAACAGCACAGCAAGGGGATCAGAAGTCGATGATATTTAAGGTCCCTTCCAACCTTAGCCATTCTATGAATCTTTTATAATTTTCCTAGAATGAATTGTTACTCACAATTCCTATTGGCTCATATAACCCTCCTTTTGTCACTGATCTAAGGACAGAAACTTGTAGTGAGGGACTAGAAAAGATAGCATGAGCAACAGTAGGATCTTCTGAGTAACTGTTCTCTGTCCTAGCTTCCCTTTAAATCTGAGATGAGATCAAATATGAGATGAAAATTTTGCTCCAGGTCAATGTGCCAGACTATATTCAGTGTCTTTAAATACATGGCAGTTTGTCCCAATTTAGGCAGACAGCTCTGCTGGCACCTCTAACTGTTAAATCTGGAAAACTGTCCAACGCCTCTCCCAGCACTTTAAAAAAGAACTGTCTTCATAATCTTGAAAACACATATTTTGGTAATGAGAGCACTAGTCATGATCCGGCGAGAATTTGTGCCTTTAACATTCAAGAGACAAAAAGAGATAGGCAAAGAGAAAATGAGAAAACCAATGTAATTTTTCCCCATGGAAATACACAACACTTGGTTAATAGTATTTTGCCTGATTTCCAAGGTTATTTTGAAACAAAAAGGACAGGGTGATAATTCACATCTGTTTTGTTATGAACATAATGGAAATTAAACATGTATTAGCTTAGATGTTGTGAAAGAGCAGACACAGGAGACAGAAGCACTGATGATTCATAATAACTTTCTCCCTTCCAAAACCAGAGCTCTAATCTGATTTATGAAATGCTGTATTGCTGCCTAGTGGTGAAATGTAAAAGCTTCTGCTGCTTTGCAACCGTTAAAGACTCCTTGTCCCTCAAGCTGGAAATGATATCAATCATATCACAGTTTATGTAGTTTACATATTTGCACTACACAAAATTTTCATTCCATAAAGCATGACCAAGCGTGCCACAGATCCATTCTATTGGAAAGCTGTAATATTCAATACGGATTCTGTAATACTTACATAGTTTGGCTTTGCCCAGTTGTCTTTAGGAGCACAGATGTTCCAGCAGCCTGCTCTTCTCTCTCATACACACACCACTATACCTGAGCAAGACTGGATATAGTAGCAATTTTACGTCATACTAAATGCAAAGACTGCATAAAACCAGTCTCAGTGCTGACTTCATCACAGGAAAGTAGTTGGGATAGACTTCTGTTCTTCTAAAGAAATTGTGATGTTATTAAAATCTCTATTTTTCTCGTTTATTTCTACCACCTTGCGCTGAATCCCTTTGAGACAGACCCTTCACTGCACCTGCTTATCCCAAGCCCAGTCCCTTGTGAACCCTGTCACCCTTTAGCAGTTCAAGTCCTTCTTCACTGGTGTCTCCAGTATCCCCAGAACTCTGTTCCCTTAATCCTGCTAGTTGCCATATTCTTCCTGACACAGATACCAGCATAACATACTACAGGTTTGTACATCTTTACCAGCTAATCTTCTTTCTGTCACTTTCCTCCTGCTGTTGTTTGTCAGGCATTCCTACTGAGACTACACTTAATCCTGTGTAGTCTTTTAGGTTGGCATCCAGCATCACCTTTGCATCCAGCATGGTGACTATTTCTGAGCTTTCACTAAAGCTCAACTCACGCTCTATGCGTTCAACACAAGATTCTTAGAATAACTATCAGCCTTTGCTTTGAGCCTGGAATAACTGCAGCTCAGTCTGAGTTCTTTCTGTCCTGTACAGAATTTTACACATATTGTAGTCATCAGAATGTTTATGAATGAAAGGACTGCGCACAGCCTTGCTGAAAAGGACCTGGGAGTATTGCTGAATGCCAAGCTGGACATGAACCAGCAATGTGCTCTCACAGCCAGCTCTATCCTGAGATGCATCAAAAGAAGCGTGTCCAGCAGGTTGAGGGTGGTGATCCTGCCCTACTGCTCTGCACTGGATAGGCCTCACCTGGAGTACTGCATCCAGATGTGGAGCCCTCCGTGCAGGAGAGGAATACCTGCTGAAGTGTCTCCAGAGGAGGACCACAAAAATGATATCTGGAATGGAGCACATCCCCTGTGAGGACAGGCTGAGAGAGCTGAGTTTGCAGAAGAGAAAGCTCCTGGGAGACCAGATAGGAGCTTTTCAGTACCTAAAGGAGGGATGTAAGAAAGGAGGAGACAAACTCTTTATCAGGGCCTGTGGTGACAGGACGAGGGAAAATGGTTTCAAAGTAATAGAGGGAAATTTAGATTGGATATAAGGAAGAAGTTTTTTACAATGATGGGTGGTGAGGCAATGGAACAGCCTGTCCAGAATGTGATGATTGCCCCACCCCTGGAGACTTTCAAGGCCAGGCTGGACCAGGCTCTGAGTTACCTGATCTTGCTGTAGATGGCCCTGTTCGTTGCAGGGCCATCTTGCATCACTGGACTAGATGACCTTTAAAGGTCCCTTTCAACTTGATTTTATGATTCTGTGATTCTATGATTCTACGATATTTCTTATTATTTCTTATTATTTCTTATTTATTTTATTTCTTATTTATTTATTTATTAGAGTTAACACTATAAAGAAGGAGAGCATATTGTAGACAACCTCACAGCCCTTCAGATGCTGGAGACCCTGATCTGTGCACTATTAGACAAGGCTGCCAAGGGACATGGCACTGCACCATGGCCTGAGGACCATGCTGGATATGTCACACAGCACAGGCCTGCACCAGGCAAACTGAATCACATGAATCACCAGTTCCTCCACATATAGTAGAATCCTGGTTAGAACTGCTACACAAAGATAGAGAAAAGCTTTAGATTTTAAATTCATATTATTTTTTGCAGTCATTATTATTTTATTATTATTATTATTTTTAATACAGATAGCGTGTTCTAGTAAAGCCTAATATTAAAAATGCATTGTCCTTCAATGTCATCCTTAGCTGAGGGCAAAGATACCATTTCTCGTTTAACCTGGCAGGTGGTTCAGCATCACACAGTTGTTCGCTCACTCCCTTCCTTTCAAGAGGGATGGGGGAAGAGTATTGAAAAAAAACAGAGTAGTACTTGTAGGTTGATGGAGAAAAGGAAAAGGATAATAATTTTGACAAATATATGTATATATAAAAATGTATATAACATAAGGTGCACAAGTAACTGATCCCAAACCCATGCCCAGCTAGGCCCCCTGGGTGGCAGAAGAGAGTGAGATGCACTTCCACTCCCTACAAAACTCCTTCTGTTTGATGTCATATGGTATGGAATATCCCTTTGGCCAGCTTAAGTCAGCTGTCCTAACTCTGTTCCCTCCCAGCTCCTTGAGCTTTTTGCTAACAATGTCCATGACTCTATACAACGTTGCTTAGCAGGAAGCTATAAACATCAGTGTGTTATGAACATTGTTTTTCCAACCAAAAAACCAAAAAATAGCATCATACCAGATGCTGTAAGAAAATAATTCCATCTCAGCTGAAACTAAGGTTCTTCCATATCCAAGATTAGGGATGAAAGTATAGCCTTGAGAATGTCCTTTAACTCAGTGAAGCTTGATTATGTGGCATTTGTTTGTTTTGAAAACAACCCCCTCACCTTCTTTGACTCAACATTTCTCCCACAACCAAGTCTTTCAGACAAGGAAGGCAGTAATGATTTATCACACGGATGATGGATAAGTTGGTATAATTACCTGCAGACTGCCTTCTCTGGTAAGGTGTAGTAATCTGATTTAAAATCCAGCAAAGAAGGCTCCTTATTGTGATCTACTAAGTGACAGCATTAGGCATAAAGAAACATGAGCTGCATTACCAGAGAGTTGACATCTAGAGTTTTGTGTGCGCTCTTTCAGAAGAAAAGCTGGGTAGCCCTTTCATAAAAATGTGCTGAGCTTAGGGTTCTGCTATGATATTTTGCTATTTTTGATCAACGCATTTTCAAAGGGTATAAACAGTGTCAAAATCTTTGCAAGATCAAAGGTCACGTTTGTTGAAATTTATGAGAATATTCCTACTGAAGTCAAAATCAGTTAATAGGACTCTAAGGAAAATCTGACTTCCTTTAAAGGGCAGTGATCAATGAAAGCATTGTAAATTTAAAGTTCAGACAATCTTACTGATCACTTCTGATTTCTCCTTGATCTTAAAAAATCAACAAAATGTTTTGCTGTGCTGCCAGAGCTCATTTGAGATAGCGCTTAGTGTGAAAATGCTACCCAAGTTCTCAGAATTAACTTCACTGGGAAAATTTATCTCTATGAAAAAAAATATATCCTAGCAGAACAGAATACTTTTTTATTTAAATGTGAAATATTAATTAGCAAAAAAAAATTAAAAATTAGTAATGCAAGAAAATACACAGAACCCTTAATTAATATAAATAATAACTTGATAATGTATCTGTATTGTCTACTAGCGAGTGAAAACATGTTAAATTCCATATTAAATTGAGCTTGCAGTGATGCCTTCTGCATATTTCTGTGTCTTCATCTATCACGTTTTATAAAACATCTGCTTTTATGAATGTAAATGTCTCAGTAGATGGCGTAAGTGAATACATGTCAGGGTTTCTGTTCTGTACAGGGCTATGTGAGTTTGCTGTGTACTGCAGGTGTTACGTAGTTTGCTGCTGTTTGTCAAGATCAAAACTGTGCGTTCACAGCAGAGCCAGGGGATCTTGCTGTGCAGTATCTCCCTTGACAGTGAATAAGAATGAAAAAATGGTAGCTAATTTTCAAGGTCAAGTGCGTGGTTTTGCACTTGGGGCATGGCAATCCCAAACATGAGTACAGACTGGGAGAAGAACTCATTAAGAACATCCCTGTGGGGAAAGTCTTCAGAGTTCTAGTACGCTGAAAGGTGATATGAGCCAACATATCATATGAGCTTGCAGCCCATAAGGCCAACAGTACCCTGGGCTGCCTCAAAAGAGGGGTGGCCAGCAGAGCGAGGTAGGTGATTGTCCCCCTCTGCCCTGCCCTTGTGAAGCCCTATCTGCAGTACTGCATCCAGGCCTGGGGCCTCCAGCACCAGGAAGATGTGGAGCTGTTGGAGCAGGCTCAGAAGAGGGCTGGAATATCTCTCCTACAGACAGACTGGGGGGTAAGGGCTTGTTCAGCCTGGAGAAGAGAAAGTTCTGAGGAGACCTCACTGTGGTCTTCCAGTACTTAAAGGGAGCTTATAATTAGAAGGGAGACTGATGTTTTACTGTCTGACGGTGATAGGACAAGTAGGAACAGTTTTAAACTAAAAGAACAGAGATTTAGATTAGATATTAGGGGGAATTTTTTTCACTGGTGAGGCACTGGAATATGCTGCCCAGAGAAGCTGCCCCATCCCTGGAGGCATTCACAGCAGGGTGGATGGGGCCCTGGGCAGCCTGATAGTGAGTGGCAACTCTGCCCATGGCAGGGAGGTTGGTACTAGATAATATTAAAGCCATTCTATGATTCTATGATAACAAATAACTAGACATTAAATCTCTGTACAAAGCTCAGTTATCTTTCAGGATACGGGTTGTCAACAAGTCTATGCTTCACAGCAGTATTTCAGATACCAAAGAAGGAAAATGACTGCATGCTAATTCAAAGCGAGATTGATCTAAGCAGAAGTCTTCCATATAACTAAACACATCCTGATGACACAGAGCAACTCTTTACTTGAGATCACAAGCTTTCTTTTCTCAAGAAGGAAGATGTTTTATGGTACATCTGCTATCTGATGTGGCTAATATATGATTACTTACATTGCAAGTAATTAAAGCTAGCTTTAGTTTACAGCAGCAACAGCTGCAAACTGTCCACAGGCACGTCATGTAATTATGAAAAGGCAAGAGAGAAAAGGAACTTTTGTTTCTTTTACAGTCTTTTTCTTGGTGGATACACAGATAGAAAAGTAGATTCAGAGAGTTCATGCACTCCACCAACTCAAATCATGAAGTCAGTTAAGAAGATAAAAGTTATACAGGAAGTAATTAAAATTATAACTCCTGATGTAGCAAGCTGGAAATATTTGTGGATGCCTGTTGCAATTCACAAGATAACCTTACTGAAGTATTGAGAAAGGGTAAAGAATTGGTATTTTCAAAAACTAGAAGTTGGTACAAATTAGAAGAATTCAGTCAGATTTCTAAAAGACTCTTTTTTAGATTTTCACTGTTAATAATATTTAAAGTAGAATAATGACATCACTGTCATCTGCCAAGTTACAGATTCCATCACAATTGACCATTTAACCTGAGTATTTATTCTACTACACCATTATGCTACCCAAGATATCTATTTTTGGTCAAACAAATGTTAGTTGTAAGGATCTTCTGGAGGTCATCTGATCCAATCCCCTTTTCAAAGGGGAACTGTAACCAGCACCAAGACTGTACGTTTGCCTAGCCAAGTCCTGAAAACCTCCCAGAAGAATAGTCTACAGTCTTTTTTAGTAAGTTGTGGCCGGATTACTCCAACCTCTTAACAAAGAAATTCACCCTGAAGTCAAACTGAACTTGTCGCACTGCAGGTTGTGGCTATTTATCCTTACTGTGCCACTGGTACCTTTAAAAGAGTTTACTTTATCAGCTTTTTAATAGGTTTCAGGTAGGCACAGGCTGTTTGATCAAGATAGAAATGGCCAACAAGAATATACGTGTCACTCAAAAAGTGATGTTTCCCATTTATTTCCATGTAAAATACAACAGATACGAAGAGCACAATCACACCATTTGATAGAACAAGTTTTCAGCTACAAAACATTATTTTTAAACATAGTCACTATGTATTGTCACCACTGATAAGCAAAAGCTTGTAAAAATCTGCATGGCCATCCAAAACATGGTTTGTACTTTACATCACTGTTGCTACTGCTAAAATGCACCACCCCCCACCTCACTGTGTTAATATCCACTGTTCAGTCTCCATAAACATTCAGCAAAAGTTGAGGAGTGCCAGTGGGTGCAGTTTTTTCCACATGGAGAAATTAATCTACACACCTTTGCTTCATATGCACTTCCATGCCAGCTGCCATTTTTTCAGGCTTCTTCTCTGCTGCCATTTGTCACACGACAAACAAATTTAATGAAATACTACCATACCACCACCGTCTGCCTCTGACATCGTGGGACAACATAATAAGATAGGAGGTATTACTTTCAGAGCAGCCTTCGTATTTAGTGTTAAGCAATAATGAAAAGTGTTAAGGAAAAAAGTTTAGGCATGGTATATTGTATATGCCTGAGGAATGTGCTGAGTGTAGATGTCACAGGACTACTACTACTGAGAGGAAGTGTGGAGGAATCACTTACATCCTCGTGTAGAAATTTGGCAGCAGGTAATGACAATAACAGTTCCAGCACATAGAAAGAAGGTTATTCATCTTTAGAAAAGTTTGTGACTACCAGGTATAGATGTGCAGAATGCTTGTTACAGTGCTGCAATACTGTTATCACTCTGGTTGTGAGAATACAGGTGCAAATACTAAAAATGTAGGTTGCTTCAAAATTTTTCTTTCAGAAGATAGTGGAATTACTACTATGACATTACGAATATGCTTAGAATGATAGCATCGAATAATCACTGAGATTGAAACAAACCTCTGAAGACTGTCTAGTCAACGCTTCCTGCTCAAAGCAGCTGGATCTACTCAAATCTCTTGATACAATACTTACATTTTCCTTGTTTCACCTTCTCATCCTCCAGAGCATGTTGTGATCAGAGTAGTGAAGGTTGCCCCCAACTTTCACATCCCCCATCATTTCTTCCTTTATTGTAGTATGAGGCCTAGCATACTGTCATCAGATCTTCAGTAATATCTACTAGCAGATTATTGTTAATGCACCTGGGAAGTCTGCTAGACTACTTGTGTCCTGCTGTGTTGTCCTTGTAGGTTTCTAAATTCATGTTTTGCAACGTTCAGAGGGAAAATTTGGTGAGATGGGAGAGATTGTTTATAGGATGTCTCTTAATGGATAAATATTCCTCTAAGCATAGAATCTTTTTCTGCAAAGGGAATCTTTATTAATTTATCTTTGTATTTTGCACTACTGCACATGAAAATTGAAGTACTTTTTCTTCTTGTGACCGTTTCCTATACCTGTTATTACCCTCCATGCCTAATTCATGCTCTGTGTATGACACCTTGTAAGCCATGTATTTATGTGTGGAGTACCCTTTAATAGATAATTCCCATGTCCTGATTCTTTGGAGTTCTTTCTTTTTCTTTACAGTCTCATATATACTTATGCACACAGTCATTCATGATGATTAAAGTAGGTAGTTCACTGTGAGTGTTTATATTAAATACAGAAAGTCCCTAAGATTGCCCTAAGTAATGCAACAAACAATTGATGAATTTCAGTCAACCGTTTAATAGCTCTGTTAGCTTTACCACACACTGTAATCAAATTGTTAAATATTTTCCACTTTGACCTCTCATCTGTTCTGATGAAAGAAGGACAGTAATTATTTAATGCCTGTGCTATAATTGATAGCTTATACTTCTATGGCTGAAAAAAAAAGGTTATCTTTTAAACAGACTTCTATCATCAAAGGAGAACAGTTCATTGAGGAAAACCGCACATTAAAAAGCTGTGGTTCTATAAACAAACAGCTATATTTATATATATTTATATATATATACACACACATAAGGAAGTTCTAAATGAACAGCCAACAGCAGTCAAGTATGTGATTATAGTAGAAAAAATGAAAAAATGGCTTCTATGGAAAAGAAACCAATCTATTGATTAGCTTGAAAGCACAGTAATACTGAAACAACATTTCCCCAGCAAGATCAGATGGGAGAAAAATAGGAAGAATATTCTATGCAATATAGATGCATATTTTATTTAATGTATTAGCTACAAGAACTACATGGTTGTTTTTTTTTGTCCACTAGAGGGCAGAGTGATAATGATGTAACAGCGGGAGCTGATAAAAAGTATTGAAAAACATTTTGCAGAAAAGAATGCTGAGCCTGATTCTCCGTGTAAGTATTACAGCTCCCACTGACTGCAGCCTTCCTTTTGGATTTACAGTAAAAAAAAAAAAAAAAAAAAAAAAAAAAAAGATTTCTGCATGGATCTGGAGAAAAAACATCTAACAACATCTAACAAACAGAAAATAATAAAATAGATTAGAACACGAAACACATCTGGAATGGATCTTCAAAGATTGTCAAGTTGAACTGCCTGACCATTTCAAAGGTAATCGAAAGTTAAAATATATTAGTGAGATCATTATACAAGTATCTCTTGAACACTGAAAGGCAACTGGCATCAACCACCTCTCGAGGAAGCCTTCTATAGTCCTTGACCACTCTCACAGTGAAGAAGTATTTCCGAATATCAAATCTGAACTTTCTGTGGTGCAGCTTTATACCATTCTGATGTGTCTTGTCATTAGTGACCAGGGAGAGGAGACCATCACCTCATCTGTACTTCTCTTCAGGAACTTTGAGACCAGTGAGTTGCCCCTGAGCCTGCTCTTCTCCATACTAGACAACCCGAGTGTCCTTGGCCACATACGACATTCCTCCATAGAATTATAGAATCATTAAGGTTGGAAAAGATCTACAAGAACATCTAGTCCAATCATCAACCCATCACTACTAGGCTCAATAACTATGTCCTTCAGTGCAACATCTATCTTTTTCTTGAAAACCTCCAGGGACAGTGACTCTACTACTTCCCTGGGCAGACTGTTCCAATGCTTGACCACTCTTTCTGAGAATAAATTTTTCCTAATATCCTGAACCTCTCCTGATGCAACTTAAGACCATTACCTCTTGTGCTATTGCTAGCTAACTGGGAAAAGAGGCCTACTCTCATAGGCTTTCTATAGCCTTTGTTCAGATAACTGTAGAGTGCAGCAAGGTCTCCTGTGAGCCTCCTCTTCTCCAGGCTAAACAATCCAAGTTCTCTCATCCATACCTCGTAAATCTCATGTTCTAGACCCCTCACCAGCTTCGTTGCCCTTCTTTCGAGGTGGTCCATGGTGTCAGTGTCTTTCCCGTAGTGAGAGGCCCAAAACTAAACACAATACTCAAAGCATGGCCTCACCAGTGCCAAGGACAAGGGACCTCCCTGGCTAAACTATTTCTGATACAAACCTTCTTGGACACCTGGGCACACTGTTGGATCATGATTAGCCTGCTATCAATTAAAACCCTCAGATCATTGTCCTCCACACAGCTTTCCAGTCACTCTGCCCCAAGACTGCAGTGAAGCCTGGGGTTGCTGTGACCAAAGCATAGCATCTGGTACTTGCTCTTCCTGAAGCTCATAGAATTGGCCTGTTTATCAGTCCAGACTATTCAGATCCCTCTGTAGGGCATTCCTACCCTCAGGCAGATCAATACTTGTTCCCAACCTGGTGTCACTTGCAAACTTACACTCAATTCCCTCATGCAGATCATAAAGATATTAAACAGGACTGACATCAAGACCGCTGAGGAACACAACCAGTGACTGCTTACCAGCTAGATTTAGCTCCCATCACCACCACTTTCTGGTCCCAACCATCTAATCACTTTTTAACCCACTAAAGAGGACATCTGTCCAAGCCATGAGCTCTCAGTATCTCCAGGAGAATATCAGGGGCAATAATGTCAAAGGCTTTATTAATGTCTAGACAGAATACATCCACTGCCTTTGCCTCATCCATCAGGTGATTCACCTGGTCACAGAAGGAGATCAAGTTGGTCAAGCAGGACCCATGTTGTCTGCGTCTGATCCCCTGGTTGTTGCATACATGCCATGTGATCACACTCCAGACAATCTGCTTTGTAATTTTTCCTGGTACCAAGTCCAGATTCACAGCCCTGTAGTTCCCTGGATCCTCCTTCCAACCTCCTTGCTGTAGCTGGGTGTCACAGTTGCAAGTCTCCAGTCTGGAATCTCAACCCTAGTATGCTGCCCTTACACTCATCTCAAGTGAGCCTGGTTTTATTCCTTTCCCCCTTGAAACCTAGTCTAAAGACCTCTAAACAAGCCCACACGTGGACTAGAATTCCTATCATCCTTTGAGACAGATAAAATCCATTTGTCACCAGCAAGCCTAGTGCTGAATAAATGATCCCCTGATTAAAAAGAAAACAAAACAAAATTCCTTGTGGCATCAACCTCTTAGCCAAGTGTTTATCGGGTTTTCTTTTTCCTCTCAGTTTTATTGGGTTTTCCTATTCCTCTCAGTATTTTTCCCTCCTTGTGAAGGGATCAAGGAAAACACCACCTGAGTTCCTGCTCCTTCAGCTAACCATCCCAATGCCCTACATCTCTCTTGATAGCCATTGGGTTTCTCCCCACAACTCAGCACTTACAACCTGAACTATCGGAAGTAGATAATAATCAGAGGACCATACCTGACTAAGGAGCTTCCTAGTAACATCCCTGACTTGGGCTCCTGGGAGGGCATCAGGCTTCACTCTGAGTTGGGTCTGGTCAGATTATTGGGCTCTCTGCTCCCCTCAAAGGGAGTCACCTATGACAATTACACTTGTTTTGTTCTTGGCAGAAACAGTCTTAAAGCATGCAGGTGTCTGATTCACCCTAGAAAACCCTCTGCATGGGTTTCTTCAACATCCTCACTTACCTGTGCTTGAAGTCCCAGAGCTTCTTACCTTTTCTACAAGGGCACCTGGGGAGATGATGTAGGCTGGGAGGGGGTTTGCCTGCCATCCCAAGCAGGGACCTGTTTCCTCTCTTCCCTGTCTCTTAGGTCCCCTTCTTCTGCCTACCGATAAGAGGATAGGGGATTCTCTGCTAGTGGCAGTGTGTCCTGCCAGTGACTTTCTTGAAGAAATGGAAGGGTGTGGCTCCACTAGACGATCTCCCTTTCATGTTCCCTGATGCTTCTTAATCTTTCTACCTCCTCTTTTAGCTGTGCAGGTGTTTAGATCACCCACCTGCTCACACTGCACATAAGTTGTATCTGTCCAGTAGTTGTGATAGCCTCAAGCATTCCCTGCAGCCAGAGACCTGGACAGCTGCGTGTTTGTGTGGGTGATTGGTCTGAGTAGCCATGTTGTTTTTAGCAATGCCTTTTGGCTGAGTATAGACCATTGCTATGTCTAGTTCTACTGAAAAGGTGAGGACCAATAGTTGAGCTGGCCTCTCAAGTGGGGAGAGGAAACTGCATCCTCTCTTCTTGCCCTCCCACATGAACTGCCGTGCAAACTGCCAGGTCATGATCTATTTGCCATGCTTCCAGTTACTCACGCTCCCTAGGGGCTGCCTTTGTATATGTGGGGAGCTTCTGCCATTACTACTGACTTTGCTCACATCGTGTTACAGTCACGTCTCATCACTGGCTCCACACTTCCTGCTCAGGAAAGGGAGGGAGGTGGAGCACCCCAGCTCTCCCTGTGCTTGCTTTCGTGATATTTTGCCGTGGTTTTGCCATGGTTATGACTCTCTGCTAAGGGTCTCCCATCACAAGCCTCCACTGTGAAGTTTATCTGCTTGAGGTCTTCGATAAAATGGCTTGCTGTAAGTAGCTTGACCTGCTACATAATGGGATTGCTTGTTCCTTGTCCTTTTAAACACGGTACTTGAAAAGGGACCAGTTCTCATGGATCCCTAAACCCTCTAGAGCCAATTCCTAGTGAACACTGCTAACTAGCTCCCTTAGTCACTTAAAGTTTGTTCTCTTAAGCTGCAGACTGGCAACTCTGCTCACTACACCAAACTTCTGTCTCACTACACCAAAAAAATTCACTGTGGCAAAGACTGCCACCTACCATCACATCTCCTCAAGGTCTTCTCTATTCTCAAACAGATCTAGGAGATGACCTTTTCTAGTTGGCTCACTATGTGCTTATGAAAGGAAATTGTCTTCAATGTGCTTTAGGAATTCTTCAGACTTGCTTGTCACAGCAGTTTGATATTCCCAGTTTCTGTCTGGGAAACTGGAATCTCCTGAAAAGACTAGGGCAGCTGATCCACATATGTATCCAATTTGCTTGCAATTCATCCATGCTATTTCCCCGGGAGTGTGGTTAATAGTAGACACCCACAATGTCTGAGTGTCCTCTTCAGTTCATGGAGGAGCCCACAGAGGAGCAGGCCCCAAGCTAGAGTTGCAACCTGTGGAGAGAACTCTATGGTAAAGTTGGAGTTTGGGGGGATCTGCTTATGCAGGATGGGCCCCATGGTACAGACCCAAGTTGGAGCAGTTCTTCAACAGCTGCTGCTTGTAGGAAGTCCAAGTATGATCAGTTTGGGAAGGATGACATCTGTTGGAAGGACCACATACTGAAGCAGGGAAAGAGAGTGAGAAGGAAGGAGCAACAAAGACAAAGCTTTACAAACTGACCTTAACTTCCATTCCCAGTTCGCCTATGCCTCTCAAAGGAAGGCATGTAGAAGTGAGTGGATGGGAAGGAGTTTATTTTCAGTTCTCACTGTTCTAACCTGTCATCAATAGGCAATAAATTACTTTCATTTCTCTTATGATTAGCCTGTTTTGCCCGTTGGCAGTAACTGATGTGTGAACTCTGTCTTTATCTCAGCATGTGAGCATTTTTAACACATTTTCTCCCCTTGCCCTTTAGAGGAGTTGGAATGAGAGACAACATGGTAAAGCTAAGATACCTACCACTGATAAACCATCATAAACACAACTCTTAATATTCTTTTCACCTAAAGATGAAAAGGAAAAAGATGTCTGAGGAAAAATATCTGCTGGAGAAGGAGCTAGTTTTTCTGTTTCTAAATATAGCTTTGATACTTCTAAATTATTTATTTGTGGAGAACTTCAGACTTCACCCAGGCAGTGGAAGCAAGTGAATGTTGAAGCTAATGCATAGAGAAGATATTAGAATTGATTTCATCTTTGGGACAGGGAAAACATTTTTTATATCTTTGCAATGACACCAGGACAATGAAAAATGCTGCAACGCATAGCCTAGTCTGGTACTCCATATGAGTAATGAATAACAGAAATATAGTTCAGCTGAAAAACCTCTCTCTATCTCCCTCTCTCATCAGAACCATCTTGCAAGGTTTCAGAACACAGTGCAACCTGTATATATTTTACCTGACTTTTACTGGGTATTCTAAGCAAAGCCTTTCAGTTCACTTTGTTGGCAAGGTTCGGATAGGCTACCATACCTTTTCCATTTGGATTTTTTCAGCCTATATAACTACTGCAGTTACAATAGCTGAATAAGTTTAAAAAGAAAGATGCTGTATCAATCCACACTGCAAAAATATATACATTATGAAAGACGTGGGAATGTTTGAAAATCGTGGAACAAAAAGTCATTTTATAACCGACTTTTGTATTATTCCCTACTATCGTTTTTTAATGTTTTGTACAGTTTTGTTTCAGATTGTCAGCCTGGGGATAGATCGTTGCCTCCCTTGAGGGATTAGACTGCAGGCAAAGAGGTGGCACTGTCAGTCAAACTTTCTTCATTTCAAATAACTTTGTCCTTTTCTCCATTTACTTTCATCCCATTAAATCCTCTGTAACGGAGGATTCCCTGTGTAAGTAGATAATAGGCATCCACCCTGTTATATACTTGAAACCTCCAACCTCATCATATGCTAGTAGCTCTTTAGTACCTTAATGAAAAGCTATCGTGAAAGTTGTGAGACTAATTGTTCAATTTCTCATTCTGGATGGGCAATTATCATGCCTGAGTTGATTAGCTAACACAAAAACATGGTGCTTGGAACAGTGGAGCAGAGGGGGATGTAGAGATAGTACATTTACTGGAAGCAGACACAGGTCTGAACTTTAGGTATTTCAGGTTGCCAGGGTGTCCTGAGCTGAAATTAAAATACTGACTTAGAACACAGATTCTAAGAAATCAACTGTTAACTATTCTGAACCATGTCCATCCTATTAGTTTGCATACAGCCAGCAAACTTCAGCTCAAACAATGACTGTAGTGTATGTGGATAATTTCAGCATAAAGTGCATCAGAATCTGGAGACAGGCAGGCAGAATTAGAAGGCCATGTGCCTCAACATTACTCAGCTCAGGTGAACTTTTCAGTTTCTGTAAGTACTTTTACAAAAAGAGATCTAGGGACTAAATCCCATCTGTTGTAACTAATGTTCTCAAAAGCAACTGCTTTTAGCTCCTGGCCTCTGTAACATAGGTAGCATCATCCTACCATAGGTGACATCAGCTTGCCCCACGTTGTGTTGATACTGAAATGACCACTGAGCAAACTGATTTTGCTTAATGCCACGTTCATTTTACCGTTATCAATTTGCGTAATACAGAGATGTTGTCACAAGGAAAAGCCTTAGGAACACTAGTAGTGGTAGCCATGGTGAACAACAGGCCAAGTAGGTACAAAGAAGCACCTAAATACCACAGATTACTTGGAAGATGTTCTTTACACCTGCCGTGATGGACAAACGGAACTGTGAAGCTTGAATCACGGATTATTTTTGTTCTTAGTGATGTTTCAAGACTGCTTGCCTCATCTGTATTTTTCTAACACAAGACATGTTTTCCATGCTGCAGTTTTTATGTACTTCATATGAGAAATGTGGTGTTTTGAGGTAGAGAAAGAAAGGAATTACACAACAGTGATTCCAAATACATCCCTTCTTTATCTATGGTTTGAAGATATTCAAGAAAGAAGAAGAATTTAGAAAGAAGCCGGGGTGCATTTGATCTTGAAAGTGATTTAAAAACCTGAATTTCATGGAGTTAGAGTAATTTTTTGTATGTCTGCTGAGAATGTCAACAGTTACCTAGTTACTGGAGTTTACAGCATGAGTCATTATGGTTTTATATGGTGTAGCTACATTAAGACATACCCTAAGAACTTTGTTTGCTTTTGCATAACATAAATGTTCTAAAAACAGTGAAAATATTCACTAACCTAAAGAACAGTGACTTTTATATAGAATGAGATAATTAAAAATACAAGGTAAGAGGAGACTGCAAAGGCGGAAGAAAGAAGGGAAAGGCTTTAGTTTTGAGTGGAACTCTGAATAGATTCAAATATGAATCGCTCACTGGGATTAAAAATGGTACCTTTTTCTGCTTGTTTTTCACTTCTTAGGAGGATGCTAGTTTGCATGTTTGGTTTTTTTTTCCTGTTATACTGTTAAAGTATGCCTGCCCAAAACTTTAGTTAAAATTTGATGTTATCAGCATTACTGCATTGCCAGTAAGGAATTTGCTCTCTGGGCTTGTTTGCCAGAGATATTTACTTCTGTATGCTAGCTGAAGTAGAAATTCTCTCATTCCCAATGCTGAAGGGTTTTCTTATGTACATTGTGAAATTAAGGAGATAAATTTGAGGGGGAAAAAAGGACTTAAAATCTGAAATTTGCTTTGGAAGATGGGCTAATTGCAAGGGTTACAACAAGCCCACTGCAATTTTTATCCTGGCTCAGTGAAACTATGCTGTGCAATATGTATAGATTTCTTGTTCCCTGTTCTCATCTAATTTGAGAAAATCTTTGCTGAATGCATACTGTAAGCACTTGCATAAGATTTATTTGCAGTTTATAGCCAGCTAAAATAAAATATCTTTTGTAGGAAGTACTTGCTACCTCCCAATTTCACCAAATGTTTACATGGCCCTTTTTTTAGCTTGTGAGTAATCTCAGTTTAGTCAAATAACAAAAGTTCACACATAGACATAGCTAGGCATGTTTAAGCACTAATCGAACTGGGACATAAAGCATTAGCAGCATGTCAGCAGTAGTTGAACACTGCTTTACAGTTTTTAAGATCTTCATTAAATGATTCAAATTAAACGGGTTGTGAACGTCAAGAATAAATAACTTTTTTTTTTTTTTCTCGTACTTTACAGAACGAGGCTCAAAAGAACATCTTGATCTCACAGAGTTAATAGGAGTTCCACTCCCTCCTTCTGTCTACTTTGTCACTGGCTACGGAGGTTTTCCAGCGTATAGCTTTGGTACAGATGCCAACATTGGTCGATTGACAAGTGCTATAATACCACTGCCTTTCTATAGAAATTTTGCAATTGTAGTTACAGTGAAACCAAACAGTGATCGTGGAGGAGTGCTATTTGCAATAACAGATGCCTTCCAGAAAACTATTTACTTGGGAATTAGACTTTCACCAGTTGATGAGAGCACCCAGAGAATAATTATGTATTATACTGAGCCTGGCTCTAGTATCTCCCGAGAAGCGGCTTCATTTAAAGTGCCAGTGATGACTAATAGGTGGAATAGATTTACAGTGACTGTTGAGGGAAATAGCATTGCTTTGTTCATGGACTGTGAAGAGTATCAGAGAGTACAGTTTCAGAGGTCGGATCGAGCCTTGGTATTTGAATCTGGCTCTGGGATATTTGTTGGTAATGCAGGAGCCACAGGACTGGAAAAGTTCACAGTAAGTACCATGCAATACATTCACATCTGATCCAGATATTGAGCCCAATGCTCAATTTTTTTGTACTAGGAATATAAAAGTAAATATATCACATTTGTAAGGTCTTTTATCCGAAAGACAGATTTCAACTTATACATTTGTTTAATTTCTGAGAATAATACCTTTGTAAAAATTCAGTATTTTAAAGTCTTATTAGCTAGATACATTTATTTCACACAATATCAGGAAGAGATAAAGATACACGTGAAATAAAGCTGTTTCTACAATTTATATACTGCTTGAAGCTTTTCAGTTGTTCTAGAAAAATGGAATGGACCTTAACCACTCTTGCAAAACTGGAATGTAAGCATCTTTCAGCTGTATTCAGACTGGAATTCTCAGCCATTGATCTTCCAAGGTTACTGAGCAGGCGACCAACTCATTGCCAAACTGTAATGGAAATGTCACACCTTTTATGTCTTGTTTTTGTACTTCTTCTGTACTTCAAAAATTGCATGGTAATTTATGAGATTTATACCTCTTACCAAAAATTAGTAGAGCAGCACAAAACTGAAAAAAAATATATTTGTTTTAGGAAAACAAGATATTATTTCCAAAGCTCAAGTTGTGAGCTCCATTAGATAAGCAACCAAAATAATGTGTTTGTGTGATTTATGTCTTGTCTTAGCACATAGGAATGACACAGATATATTGATTAGTAGCAAATAAATGGTAGAAAGGGATATGTAGGATAACTGCCTGCTTATGCTGCCCTACCTAGACAGTTAGAATGACTGGACTATTGGAGCTTCCTGATTACTAGCAGGAATAAAAAACATTCAAGAAAATTAGTTGATTTGGGTGCCCTACCTGGACAACTCATGTTTGTTAATCAGTTTCTGAGATTATCACCAACAAACCTGTAAATACTGTGGAAGGGATGCATTGTGGCTTACACCCTAATGTATTTCCCACTCAAATAGGCTTTTTTTTATGCTATATTTCATTTTCCTGATTGTTTCATTGCTATGAATTGTGATGTATGCTTTAGTTCACACAGCGCCTTTGTGGTTTTATTTCTTCATGTATCATACGTCAAAATTGTTTCAGAATAGAAAAATTACGTTGTTGATTAGCTGCTCAGGCAAGAATATTTTGCCCCAAATAGAAACAATTCACAGCAGACTGGAACAATGTCTCTGTATGTCAGTTGCTATTTTGTTCTGGCTCATGGGAATTCATCTGTCCAAAGCCCTGGTTGCCAAACACAAAAGGACATAACTATAATCAGATTTTATGGAACAAAAAGGAAATTCTCACCCTTGTTCCTGTAAAAAATGTGCAAAAAAGAAATGAACCAAATCATGCTGATTTAGTGATGATGTATCTGCAAACCAGCTTTAGCAGAGAAGGCAGCAGCAGACACGAGATCTAGAGAGGGTCTACAGTACCTGATACCCATCCTCTGTACTGTGACAGACTTGACCATTACCTTCTTGGTTGGAATATATGGCTGACAGTAACTTTTCTTGGAAAAGCTTAGTGCTCTTCATTTTGCTTCCTTCACCTTCCAGAGCTGCAGATAAAAGCAAGAGAGGAGAATTTGTTTTCTAAACATGATTTAATCATAACATGAAAGTTACTCATCACTTCCAAGAGATAGCTCAGGTATCTGTTTGCATATCCTTTCATGTGTAGTTTTCAGTAGACAGGTTAGTTTAACATTGTTCAATATCTGATTCAGCCATTGTTTAATTATAGGAGAAAAAAGGTGACTCAAATCACTAAGTTTTTATCTAAGATTGTCTGCAAATTCAAGAAGTACCAACATAGTGTGTTTCATGGCCTTTGATGGTTAGAGGACAGCTAAAGAACCTCACTGTTTGTTTCTTTTTCCTTTCTGAAATATTCTCAAATCCAGCAGAAATGTTGCTTTCAAAATATTCCCTTGCTTATAATTCCCCAAAGCCTTTAGGGAAGGGAGAGAGGACAGCAGCAGTGGAAACAGGGAGGCAGAAAGTAGGACGTGGCAAACAAATGGCACTGCAGTTTGCTTTCTTGTTTCTTTGTTTTTATTTTATTTTATTTTGTTATATTAAACAAGAGCAAACCATCCTATGATTCTTATCTCAACAACTGTTGCAGTTTTCCTCACCAAGACTCAGGCTGTACCTCTGTATGAGAAGATCTGCTATGAGTCCGTGACCGCAGTCAGCACACCGAACACAACCAAAATGTTGCTGCGTAGTGTAAACATTCTAGTTCCTTGAAGTCACCAGATAAATATATATTTTTAGGAGTTACGTGGAGACAAAGACTAAATCTGGCAGCTTCTTTAGGCTGTTGCCTACAGAAAGTGCAAGAGTAGGAAGGCAAAATATGTAGAGTGAGCGGAACAGGAAGACACAGATCATGAGTGATAGATGTCCAAATTGTCTTTTTACCTTTTTATGTATGTGTCTATCATGCCCAGCTCCATGAAACCTCATAACAGGGGAACGTCCCCCACATTTCTCTGAATCTTTGTAATCTAAAAGGCAAGATTTAAATGATTAAAACGACTATTTCTGCTTCTTCAGCATGTCAGAGTGAGAAATGTAAATCGCAACTCAGAAACATTTGTTCATCAAAAATACCATCTCCTTTCTTTCTGATTTGAGGTTTAAAGCTGGTTTCTCCCCAGATTTCTTCACCACTTACCTGTATTCCCTCACAATCCTTTGCCTGCTTTGTATGGATTTTCCCTTGCAGTTTTTGTAGCAGCAGTGTACTTTTTAACTAGGAAAAAAAGCAGGCAGCACTTCAAAGACTCTTAGTCAGAATCTAGAAATCTATCTTTCAGATGAAAGACAAAGTATGTAAACAATTTAACAGTTCTCTTGACCTAAAACTCATAGTCTGGCAGCTTCAAATTTTATTACAAGACCAGAACATGAAAACATATTTATACTTTTAAATTGAGCTTATTTTAAAAAATAAATAAATTCATGCCTCAGATAATTTTCCAAGCAAGTAGAGGGTTTTATAGTCTGTTTTCAATTTGTTTTTCATTTTTGTGCATACTTGATGAAATATTACTTCCTAGAACTGCTTTTCTTGTTTCATGTAGGGCTCCATTCAACATCTGACAATCAGATCTGACCCAAGAGCTACTGAAGAACATTGTGAAGATGATGATCCAGATGTGAGTATTCTTACAAACATTTCCTTATCTATCCTCAGTTTCTGTATATCTGATTTCAAAGTCATTTACCATAGGATATTTTTCATAGGCCTAACTATTGTATCCTCTTGTCAAGACAATACATTTAAATTCTCTGTGTGAAAGAATCTCATCTTTTTTTTACTGTGCAGTCTGTAAAACAGTGATTTAAAAAAAAAAAAATCCTTTTCTTTTGTCTGTAACATCTTTGAGAAATGGAACAGTGTTTAATATTTATCTAAAAGGTCATCTTCATGAAATGTCCTAAGTGTCAAAAGAAGTTGACATCATAATGATACTGAGGCTTCCCTAATCTGGGAAAATAAATAAATAAATACATACATACCTACGTACATATGTAGATATAAGTTTTTTCTGCATAGAAGTAGGTAATTCCTCGGAGAACATGCTTTTTCCTTTGATTTTTATGAACTGGCTGTTATGCTTGGATTTTGCACAGGCTTCAGGGGACATCAGTGGCAATGGCAGCGTTCAAGAATATGAAGGCATTACTGAGACACAAGAAGAACTGGTGCCTTCTCACCTTCTCATGAGGGTAAATTGATGGGATTTATTCACTTTACCTTTCTGGTTTAATACTGCTTTTTCAGGTCGTAAGGTGTAGATTCTGCCACTAGTGTTTCCTTTATAGCAGCTTCCAAAGAACAATATGTGCTCATCCACAGGAATGACTGCACTGCATCGGATCAAAAGGATGGTTTATTTGACAAGGATCAACAAGTGCCTTGAGAAGAATATAAGTACAAGAAAAGAATGCAAATATGGCAATTATCTGGAATACTCATTTGTTGTGTTTTAATCTGGCAGGTGGCTAAGTGCTACAGACTTTCACTTACTTTCCCTTTTCCCAGTGGGATGTGGAAGAGAATTAAAAAAAAAAAGTGGAACTTGTGCTGTGCTACTTTTCCAGCAAATGTCTGGATGGTTGAAGTCCCTCACCAGGATGAGTGCATGAATTCATGATGCCTCCTGTAGCTGGTGGTAGAATGTCTCATCCATAGGCTCTGCCTGATCTGCTGTCCTGCAGCAGACATCGATCACAAGGCTTCCTTTGCTGCATCAATCTCTGTCACCCATAGACTTTCAACTAGCTCATGACTGTTCTTCAGGGACAGCTCTTCACATTCCATTCCTTTCCTGATGTAGCTAGAAATACCTCCTCCCTTCCTTCCTTGCCTGTCCCTTCTGAACAGCTCATAGCCATCAACAGCCACACTCCAGTTGTGGGAACCATCCCACCAGTTTTTGGTGATGTCAACTATATCATGATTTTCAAGCAGGACAGTAGCTTCCAGCACCTCCTGTTTGTTTCCCAAGCTGTGTGCCTTGGTATAGAGGCACTTCAGCTGGGCAGCTGCTCTTGTCACTTCCTTAAAAATAACTCCTTAATTCTTTTTAGGCTTTTTCCTTGATTTTCCCCATTACCTTCTGTTTCCTCAGCAGTCATTGCCTCATCACCAGAAGAGGAAGACAGAAGAGGTTCTGTTCTGCATATTGGATGCTCTGTTCCCTGTAGGCAGGCATCACCTACAATTCTCATCTCTTTTTCAGTGAAGTAGTCTTGGTGTTGGGGGAAGGCCTTTCCTGGTTTGGTTTTGTTAGCATGTCAGGACTGAGTGGGCTGTTAATACCTTCAGACAGGCATTCCACATTCAGAGCCTCATACCTGTGGTAGAGAGGCACCTGGGAGAGCAGAGCAGGCAAGGAGGGTTTCCATTTGCAGCTTTGGGCACAGAGTTGCCTCCATCCACTCTTTTCCTTTGTGTTCTTGCCTCCAGCTTTGCAGTTTTTTTCTTCAGCCTGATGTGACACAGTCTGCCTTGGGTTTAAATACAGGCTGCCATGGGTTTGTGTTTTTTCCTTTGAAATAACCTGTTTGTGCATGGCTGAGTTGTGGTTTCCCTGTTTCTTCTTTTTGTTCCCAATGGCACTTTTTAATTGATGTATTTCATCCTGTAGCCTGGTCACAAGGCAGGGCAGATTGTCTACCTGCTCACACCTCACACAGCTGTTTTGATTGCTGCCCCACGACGCCAGTGAGAGACTCATACACTCAGCCAGAGGACTGAACTGCTACATGATTGTCTCTGAATTCTAATAGCTGAAATACTGGTATGTACAGGTGGATGAGTTGTTGAACCTTATTTCTTTTTCTCTGAACCTCTGAGTCAGTTTCTTCCACAACTGAGACACAAGCCCATAGGGAGAAAGAGAGACTTCATTTTGCCCAAGTAGGGTAGCCACTTCATCCACTGTTGGGCTTTCATTATCTTTCCAGTTCATTCCTGACAGGGTGCTGGCATACAATGATGGTACATTCCATACAATTCTCCATCACATAGGTCACACACGTTTAATGTCATCTGGATTTTGGGAGTTGGTATTATCAACCAAGTTAATTCCATACACCACCTCTACCAAAGCTATTTCCCTCAAGCACTGAATACCTTTCTCCATGATGATCCACTTGCCTGAGCTAAATACCAGGTCTTCCTCGAAGAGACATCTTTCCCTCACGACTGACAAGAGTTGCTGCCATTCAGTGAAAGACTGTGTCTCCTTTCCAATAGCTTTGTCAGTGCCAGTTTCCCTAGAAAGGGATCTCAGCTGCTTGGCTTCACTGCCAGCTAAGTCCAGGACACTGGCTCCACCATCACCTGTACAACAGCCATAATCTTTTCACAAATCTCGCAGCTCACTCAGTGTTAGGAGTCAGATGGTTTCTGTTTTTTCCTCTTTTTGCCTTTGTGATTGGTCCACTTTCACCTGCTTCTTCTCTGAATTTATAAGCTTCTCTCTTTGCTAAATGTTCTGACTTTCATAGACTTTTCTTAATCTTGCTGATAGTGGCACTGATTGGTTCTCTGGTTGAACCATGGAGCTTGTTACAGGGATTGAAGTGACCACAGGGCTGATTGTGAGGGTCATGGCACCTGCAGGGCCCACCAGAAGGGTTAGAGCAACTGCTGGCTCTGTCATAAAAGTCAGAGCAACTGCAGGACCCATCACAGGGGTTAGAGCAGCCACAGGGTCTGTAACAAGGATCGGAGCAGCTGCAGGACCTGTCACAGGAGCTGGAGCAACAGCAGGGCTCATTGAACGGTTTTGAGTGGTCACAGGTCTCATCACATGCTTGCAGCAGCCATTGAATCTGTATCAGGAGCTGGAGCAATTACTGGGCTTAGTGCAGGAGTTAGAGTAACCACAGGACCTGTCAGAGAATTTGGAGCAGCCACTGAGTTTACTGAAGGAGCTTGAGCAACCACAGGACTGAACTTCTGGGCATGGTGCACCTCCATTGGGAGGAATATTTTTCTTTTTTTTTTTTTTTTGGACACAGTACTTGGAACAGCCACAGGACGTGCAGCAGAAGCACCCACAGGACTCATCACAAGGATTGGAGTGGCAGTAGGTGAGCAGTGGTTACAATGCTCAGAGCAACCACAGGACCTGTTGCAGGAATTGGAGCTGCCACCGGAATTGGAGGGTCCATTGCATTGTTATCAGATCCAGATGCATTCTCTTTCCCTTGAGGATGCTGAATAGCGTTGAACAGAGCTCAGTAGGCACAGGCCAGTTCAGCACGCTGCAGTGATTTCTACCTCTTTCGGATTGCTAGGGCAACAGCAGACTTTTTCCAAATGTTTTATTAATTTTTCAGGTTTCCGCAGTTGTTCAGAAGTGAAGTTTCAAACCACTGGGGGTGCAGTGCTCTAGACAACTGCCCATACTGTTCTGCACTCTCTGTCACTCAAAAATATCCCACCTCAGGGCAGATCTCTGGGCAATATTCTAAAAGAATTGTTTAATCTCAAACATAACCTGAAACACATTCATGATACACAGCAATGGAAGCACACTGGTGTGAACATCCCACAGGTATTCATAATTCTCAAGAGCTGTGGTAGCTTGCTCTTGAGCTCTAGGCAAAGAAAGAAAGAAATTGAAAGAGAGGCTGAGGAACTGCTGGAAAGTGCCCTCCCCTATCTCCTCTATAACTAAGCTCTCTGAGGAGACAAAGCAAAGGGTGTAATTACTAATACTATCAACAGTATGGTTTCCATTGCCCAAAGACAACTGCAATGCCAAATACCCACACAGTGTTAGTTTCTCAGCTGCCAATTTTATCATAATATAGGCCAAGGCCACACTGCTTAGCAAAAGAAAAACCTTAATGCAATCCCCAGAGAAGACAAACAACACAGCAGGGAAAATAAGCAGCAAGCAACATGCTACATAGTATGAGAAGTCTCTGAAAGAGTCTTCATAAATAGTGAAAAAATTAACATAATGATCAGCAATTATCAAACTACAACAACATCTTTTGTTAACACACTGCAGTCAGATCTGCTGCTATCTCAACACTTCCAGTCCCACACTGAGTGCCAAAATGCCTTTTGTGGTTTAACCTGGCAGGTGGTTCAGCACCATACAATCATTTGCTCACTTCTTCTTCCCAGAGCAGTGATACAGAAAGTGCTTGAGCCAGGAATGTGTATGTTTGTGTTTAGTGGATCTCAGCTGCATATGTCCCCGTGAATCTCTTGGCTTGTTCTTTTCAATTCATGGGAATTTTAGCATCCTCAGTTTCTTCCTGCAGATTTCCTAACCCTAATCACCTTCCTTGGCCTCCTGGCAATACTCTTCCCATTGCAGACCAGGATGATGCTGGCCTTCTTTGCCAGAAGAGCACACTGCTGGCTCTGCTTCCATTTGCCTACTGGAGTCCTGGATAGATAGCATTCTTTGGATTGTTTCAGAATGTTTCCATTTAATGGACCTTATATAATTTTTAGCTCAGTGAATCAGCAAAAAAAGAGGTGTTCATCATCTCTGTAAGAGGTCTCTTTTTGTAAAGAATCTTTCTGTGTTTTCCCTGACAATTTGCTCTTCAGCCAAAAACTGTTTTTGGCACATCCAAAGGAATTCTCAGAAAAAAAAAAATACCGCCACTCTGTATATCAGAAATGCAATGACAGACAATGCCAGAAAGGAAAAGCAGGAAAAAAACCTTTTTCATTTTTAATTCATGAGTCTTGAAGCCATTTGGTGTGTGTTGGAGTATTGGTTTTATAAGGATTTTTTTTTTTCCCCCAGGAACAGAGTTCTTTTTCTCTCATTAGCTTTATGTATTTATCAATTAGCAGTCATAAAAATACAATCATGTATCACAGAACATTTCAGGTAGACAGAAAGTTTGTTTAGTCCAACCTTCTGTCCAAAACAGTATCAACAATCAGGTTCTAAGGGCTTTTTCCGATCTGGTCATGGAAACAATGGAGGTTGTAGATTACACAGTCCCATTGTACAGCCTATTCCAATGCATGTCTGTTCTCACGGTGAAAATATTTCTCCCCATATTCAGTCAGAACATCACTTGTTTCAGCTCAGTGCCTTCTACTGCCAAGCACTACTGTGATAGCCTACCTCCATATTCCTGATAATCTTACTGTAGGCATTGGAAGGCTGCCACAAGATCTCCCAGAAGGCTTCTCTCCTCCAGACTGAAGAACGCCAGTTCCTTCATTGACTGCTCATGGGAAGTGCTCCAGATCTTGTCTGTTTTGCTGGGCGTATGCTGAACCCATTCCAGTTTATTAATATCTGTCTTGTAATTGGGGACCAAAATTGGATCCGCATTCTACATGTGGTCTAACAAGTGCTGAATGAAAGAATTTTACAGTATCCCTAGATCTATTAGCCTATAGACAGAACTCCTGTTAATATATATTTCTTTGTTGCACTCCTGGCTCATTTTCAGCTTTCAGTCCACTGACAACCCCAGGTCCTTCTTTGGATAGCTGCTTCACAGTTTCATAGATTTATAGAATATTCTGAGTTGGAAAGGATCACAGAATCATAGAATATCCCAAATTGAAAGGGACCTACAAGGATCATCAACTCCTCGCTACTCACAGGACCACCCAAAAAGAAACCATATATCTGAGATCTGAGATGTCCAGAAGCTTCTTGAATTCCAGCAGGCTTGGTGATGTGACCACTTCCCTAGGGAGCCTGTTCCAGTGCCCAAGCACACTCTCAGTGAAGAACCTTTCCCTAATATCCAACCTGAACCTTCTCTGGCATAGCTTCATGGTGTTCCCTTAGATCTTATTGCTAGTCTGTAGAGAGAGATCAGTACCTGTCCCTCCATTCCTGTCATCAGGAATCTGTAGACCATGGGGTCACACCTCTGTCTTTTCTTTAAGCTGAACAAATCAAGTGACCTCAGCTGCTCCTTGTACATCTTGTTCTCTAGAGTGGCTGAAGAAGTATCCAGAATACTCATGTGGTGCTGATGTATTTTCCATTTTTCAAAGTCTTAAAAAGCTCACAAAAACTGCAAAATAATCTGTGATATGTTTTTAATTAGTTTTTAATATGCATTTGATTAGTTTTTCTGCTATTTGTGACATATGGGGGCAATATACATGTAATAATTGCTCAAACCGTCTCAATAATATAAGTACACTAAAGACACAATTACAGAAGATGGACATTATACCTGCATTTCTTCTCTTTTTCACAGAGTTTGTAAATTTACTCAATTGTGTGTCTAGTGCACACTCTTTTTTTGTATGAAAGTAAAAGAATAGGTTAAATGTTTTATGATAAAATCTTGCTTTCCATTATGACAATGGAACTTGAGAGTAAGTTTCAAGATTACTGAAAAAATAATCAGTTCTTTGTATATTTGCAATTCCATTTTCAGTTAACATATATACCAGCAAATTTTCGAATAGAACGTGTAGAGTTGCAATCAGACATAAAACTCAAAGAAAAAATTGATTATGTCTGTTTACTTTACGTTACTTTACTTTCATGAGACATATCTTACCAGAGAAAAAAATACCTCATGATGCACAACCAGTCCTTGTTCTTGTCATCGCTTTTTTGGCAGTACGTACATTTGTGAACAGGTGCTTTCAAGGATGAAGTACAGGAAGAGTAAAATTGGCCCTTGTAGCTGCCTGGGCACACTGTTGACTCATATTCAGCTTGCCCTGAACAAGAATCCTTAGCTCTCTTTCTGTACGTATATCGAGGGTTGCTCCAACCCAGATACAAAATCCAGTGATTTTTTGTCTAGCTGTATGCTGGACATTTTATCCAGAAGGATACTGTGAGAAATGGTATTAAAATCTTTGCTAAAATCCAAAAAGATTGTATCAGCTGGCTTCTCTTACTCACCTAGGTGAGTAACCCTGTCATAAAAGGTTAAAAATTAAGTTAGTTAAGTATGACTTTCCCCTCGTGAACCCACGTTGACTGTGACCTATCACTGCATTGTCTTTCAAGTGTTTTTCAGCAACTCTCAGAATAATCTTCTCCACAATGCTACCAATGCTGCTAAAGTGAGACTGACAGGCTTGTAGTTACCAGAGTCTACTTTCTTGTTGTTCTTGTAAACAGGGACAATATTTGTCAGCTTCCAGTCAATAGGCATATCTTACCAGATTCCCAAGACCCTTAAAAAATTACTGATAGAAATGTCACAATGACATCAGCCAGCTCTCTGAGTACTAAGGGATGAATCCTATCAGGCCTCGTAGATTTATGTGCATCCAGGTGGAGCAGCAAATCCTGCACGAGTTTGGAGTTGGCTGGGAGTTGATCATTACTGGCAGCCACGGTCTCCCCAACTTAGGAGAGAACCTCCACAGGGCTCTAGAGAGCCTATCATCAGTTTTGAAGACGGAAACAAAGAAGGCATTAAAAATGTCTCCTTTTTTGTCTTTCCTTATTTGTGAGGAGTTCATCCTCATCAAATAACAGAGCAGTATTATCTCTGGTTCTCCTTTTGTTGTTTATATATTTCAAATACATCTCCGTATTCCTCCCACGTCATCTGACCTTGCTTTCAGTGGCCATGTGCTTTCTTCTTCTGCCTAAGCTCTAGAAAATGATCCCTGTTCAGCCAGGACAGCCCTTTGCCCTGCTTGCTTGACTCCTGACATTTTGGAATCACCTATTTCTGTGCTCTTAAGAAGTGGAACTTAAAAAGTGAACAGCACTGATGAACCCCACTGATGAAAAGCTGTTTATCAGGGGATATCACCAACTCGATCCCAAGCAGCCTGTAGTCTACTCACTCCAATGTTTTGAGTCAGTGTTTTTCTGGAAGTTTTCCTCTGACTACCAAAGATTTTAAACTTGACTATTTCACAGTGACTATGGCCAAGATGGCTAGCAGTCATTTCTTCACATTTCAGACCCCCTCCATTTACAAATAAGAAATCTTGGCAAGCCTATTTTTGTATTTTACCCCTAGCAAGCTTGTTTAAAGTTCTTTCAGTCATCCCTGCACAAAAATGCTTTTCCCTCCCTGGGAAAGGTGTATTCCACCAAGTATATACCAGGCCTTCTGGTATTGTGTAGACCATTCCAAGGTTAAAAAAATAAATCTAATTCTACCCGTCACCAGAATCAGAGCCATTTTTTGATCAGCTGAATATGTCTGTTTCTTCCAATATGATCCCTTACTACTAGAAAGATAGAGAAAAACACTACCAGTTTCTCCAGTCTTTTAACCAACCATCTCAAGGCCCTGAAGTCTCTTATGATTGCCCTAGGACTTCTCATCGCTTCTTAATTGCTGCCTTCATGAAAAACAGAATTAGCTGAGGGCTCTGTCAGGCTGCTGAAATTTCTAGTAACATATTCTTCCTGAGCAGCTTCCCTGTGAGTTGGGTTTGGTTAGCATATTGGGCCCTCTGTTCCCCACAGAAGGAAGTAATCTATGGCAATAATCTTTCTTTTCTTCTTGACTGCTCATCAAGTTTTAGAGCCTTAGACCTGTTGTATAAGGGGACCTGGGGGACTAAAGTAGGCTGGGAGGGGATATGCCTGCCACCCCAAGTAGAAACATGCTTCCATTCTCCCTGTCTCCTAAATCTTCCTTCTTTTTGCATGCTTGCAAGAAGGTCGAGGATCCTTCACTTCTTCCATTGTGGCCAGCTGATACATCTGTCTCAGGGATGGCAAAGTATGATTTCACCAGTTGATCTTCTCTGACTCCCTGATGCTCCTCAGCCTGTTCACCTTCTCCCAGAGCTGACCCCAAGCTGAACAGTTCTTCTACCTGGGCACAGCTCCCACAGGGATACTGATTTCTGCCATTAGACACTGAAATAAAACTCTGGCACACTCTGCAGCCTGAGACGTGGATGGCTGTGTGTTTCTCTTTCTTCTCACTCACAAAGCCAGTCATTTTATAACAAAAGGCAATCAGGTTGATCAGGTGTGATTTACCTTTCGTTAATCAACACTGATTGTTCCTGATTAGCTGCTTCTTCATATGTCTAGAAATGTGTTCCAAGAGATTTTGCCTCCTGATTTTTCCAGTGACCAAAGTAAAGCTTACCAGTCTGTACTGGTGAGGATTATTCTTTTGGCTTTAAAGTAAATTGAATAATCTACAAGTAAATGTTCCAAATAGATTTTATCATTTTTAAAGCTATTTTTGTATTATTCACATATTGATCACACGAAAAAAATTAAAAAATGTAATATATATATATCTAAATATTTTAATGGGGATTCTAAAGTATGTTCTGGATTGTATATTACGAGCCTGCATCAGAGCTTTTATGGTTACCGGGATTAAAACACAACAGTAAATATTTTAGCAATCCATATTACAAAATGTTGTACTTCTTGATCTGGTTCAAGAGCTGAATTCTTTGCTCATTAAGTCAGTTCCAAGCTACCATGGCACTGTCTATCATATCTAAATTTTAATTAAATGGAAAATTCAGGTCCTCATAAAATAATTGTCATGGCACTGAGCTGACACTTCTCCAGTTCTCTAACTCCTGTAGGGGGTTATATTCCTGTTCACAGATTATACCAGGTTACAAAACTGACCACTCCTTACCCACCCCAAGACAATTTCATGCTTAGTTCTGTAGTAGGACCTTTATACTCCTTGTATTTTTTTTTTTTTTTTCCATCTCCATAGGCACATCAAGTGTAGATCACTTGGTCTGGAAGAACAGATCTAACTGTGTTAGGTTTTCTCAAAATCTTGACCAAATCTGTATGACATCTGATGCTAGGCAGAAGCTAAATGTGTACTGTGAGGAAGAAAAAAGAGGTGAAATAAATATTTTTAAAATAAAGAGTGTATATCTACTGACACTTAGTAAACTTCAGTTGTAACAATAGCACTTGAAAGGTATTATTTGGGAGAGATCTGGATTTCTGGTTTACTTCATCAGTGTAGAACTTTTGATTACTATGCTTTGAGAGTTGATTCTTGCTTTATAACATGTGCTAAGACTTCTTTCTAAACTGTTTTTTGGGATTTTACGTTTTTTAGCCTGAAGATTCATTGGCTGAGGCAGTGGAAGCACCTCCAACCATATTATCTTATTTGGAAGAAAACGATTTCTCAGGACATCACCAAGCAGAAGAAACTTCTGAACCAGCTAAAATTAAAGAACAAGGCACTGCCTCTTTTTTGTCTGCTTTCTTGTTTGGGAGCATGGGAGGAAGAGTTGTCATTTATGTTATGTAGGTCAGAGCCAGCAGTTTTCCCATACATGAGAAGCCACTGACATATTTTAGGTGCTGTCAGAAACTGAAAATCCTAAGACTTTGAGGATCTTGTGTGTTAGAAAAGGATTGGCTTCTCAAACACTGAAACTGCAATGTTAGACTACAATTTCTTAACAGCAGCAAAGATAAGTGTTAGCAAATACAGTCACCATTCAACTCATCTCTCACTTCAGTCCATGTGAGCACTTACATCAGTCATCGTTAAATGTGCAGAGAATAAATTAAATTTCTACAGTGTAGAAATTTAAGTCATGGAACAAGAGTTTATATTTTAAAATTCAAATTTAAATACATAGGTAAATAAACAAAGCTGACATGTGGTGCTACAATACTCTACAACACTGTGCAGGAGTTAAGGAAAGGAAAGGAGAAAAGCCCTCTCTGTTCTGCTCAGGTCAATGAGAAGCATGGATTTGGCATTACAGAGGTGAAAAATAGGCAACTGGTAGACATGATCTTGAGGCAAAGAAGATGTAATACAGCCTGTATCCTTAAAGTAAACTTTTAAAATATAGTTTTATTCTCTCTTTTCTTTTGTTTTTCTGTCCTTTTAAATATTTCAGAATTATAAAGTGACTAATACCGATTCTTGGAATGTTTCTCTCTGTGTATTTAGGTAATAATCTAAGTCATTTATTTTTCTTGTAACTAAATGCAATCAGAATTAAGATACATAACCTCTGAATTAGAGTAATTTTCCTCTATCTATCAGTAATATGTGATTATCTTATTTAGACTCGGCTGTTGTGGAAACTGGACAAAGCAACAGAGAATCTACAGCTGTCATGCAGAAAATGTTAAGAGAAGAAGATGGCTCTGGTGCTAGTGTCTTGCTAGGAGTGAGCAGAGAGAAGGTCTGTACAATGGATTCAATATCTACCCTATCTTTTTTTGTCTCAAGAGCAGGAAAACATGAACTTTAAGTGCTTTTGTGAGCTGTTGCCTTTCTCTATTACATCATAGCAGCATTCTTGAATGTCCTCTCATTACAGCAAATTGGAAAGTGTTCACACTATGCTAAAATTTGGATCTGTAATGATTTCTACCACAGAGAGGGGATTTATATTTTTCTTTCATATATAAAAATTTTCTCTGAGTTTTGCACCACTGCCATTTTGCATTAAAGGGAGTGAGAAGCAAACAGAAAAATAACCAACATAAATCCTCACCACAAAACCCCATGATTTTTACTTAGCTAAAACTAGGCATCTTGTTCTACCCCACCGTGATTACCTTACAGCTGAAAGTCCTGCTTTCTTTTTAAGAAGTGTGGCATACAAATAGATTTAGAATCACACTCTTTGGGTGCTCTTCAAGTACTTCTGTGTGAAGGACCAAATGCAAAGAAGCACTTTGTTATGTCAGTGCCTTATTAGCAGTTGAATCCATGCAGAAAACGAAAGGAAAGCAGACTAAACTCCAGAATGATGCATGCCTGTATTGCATGCCACTGGTTTTCCTTAGTTGTCCTCAGACTAATGTGAAAATGTAGTTATAAACTCAATTTGAATTGAAATGACCATACAAGATGTAAATCCTATGTTCTGCATCTTGAAAAGGAAATGAGTGGATTGCACTCCTGAGTGTCTGCTCCTATTTATTTCTTTATGAAAGCAGTGTGGGCTGCCTCCTGACAACTGAACTTGGAGCTGAAAAAATCTTAAAATGTAACTGGCAGGTATCCTGATATTTACAAGTAAAACTAGAACACTTTATAAAGGATCAAAGTGGAGGCAACCTGATATACTTTTTGGTGTTCCTTGTAGTATTCATCTCTGTATTAGATTAATTACATGAATAGATGCTGTTTATTTCTATACCTAGCTTCTTTATAGGCTGCCAGTACAATTTTTACAAGTGCTCAAGAAGAGGAGATAATTGGACAGCTTTCAGCTATCAGAGATGCCTTCCAAAAATTCAGATCAAGCTCTTTTTTTTTTTTTTTTTTTAAGGTCCAAGTAGAAATACCTAGTAGAGTCCTTCTTGATAGAAAAATAATCCAGAAATTGTGTGTACCTGTATGTTACTGAACTGAGGAGACAAAGATGGGTTTATACGTTCAGAATTTATCAATATGATAGCAACAGGTATAATTATGATAGATTACTGACCAATAATATAGTAGCAAATATATGAGGTTTTCTCCAAAATTATGAATGCCTTCTATTTAATTATGTTGTTTCATTATTGAATCATGGTGATGACTATCCTCACTCTGTAAACCATTTGCTAGGATTTCTCTCTTTACTATCAGTAACTTTCCCATCTTTCCTGCATTCCCTAGCTGCTTAGAACTTGTAATAAATCACTGGACAGCATTTGGCCTCTTCCTGCCTTAACCTCGGGGTATATGTATGTTGAACCATCTCTTCCAATAATTGGATGGAGACATTTAAATCAACCTCACAGGATATAGCCTGAGGTGAGAGTGTTGCTCTTTGAGCATTTGAGTGCACCCCTTGAGATAGAGCCTGAGGTAAGAGGATTGTCTTTTTAGAATATGTATGTACCCTTTGGGGGATGTAAGGAGCAAATTGTTGAGTTGTTGATAATACCTGTTTCTCCCTGGAGGAGATCACTTCACTTTTGAGGCTTTAGAATACGTGTGTACCCCTTGGGGGTGTAAGGAGCAAATTGTTGAGTTGTTGAGAATATGTTTTTTCTCCCCAAAGAGATTGCTCCACATTTTGAGGCATGATCATTAATGAAAAAAAGAATAAGGGTGGGAATCTGCTCCTCAACCTCTTAGAAAAACATGATGCCAAACCCTCCCAATGGGGATGGAGTGGGCATGGAGTAATTCGTCCAACTTAAAAGGAGTTGCAGATCATATAAATTCCCTCCACAAGCAAACCCGTATGGAAGAGGGAAAGGGAAAATCAATCATTTGTGCAGTTCTAGGAGCTGCTCTTACTGCTGCCGTAGAGCTCCTCAACTACCAGCATATGGCAGAAACCCAAATTATTCAATCTTGGCAGGAATCGATCATATATATGCAGGAACAAGTAGAAAATCTTACAGGACAGTTAGAGAAAGAAAAACATTCAACAGTCCTCCTTCAACAAGCCCTTAGAACAGCTGATAAATAAGACAGAGATTAATGGTAGTTCCCCAGAGAGTGGTTTGTATCTGAGAGAAAGCCTGGAGGAGGTGAGAGCCCAAAAAGACAAATTAGAAAACCCAGTGACCCCTCTCTGCCCTCTAATAAAAACTGAGCATATATATGAAGAGGGCAAAGACAGGTATTCTGATGTTAGTATCAAGGATGTTCCCTATTCTGCTACTAAGATAGCCAAATAAAAGCAAGATTTTGGTCACATCCCTAGGGAATCACAGAGAGTATGTGTAGAAAGTGCCCCTGATGGAGAAGACCAGATCCTGTTGACTGAAAAGGCATGAGGGTTACTGGGGACCTGGAGTATTTCTCACCATTGGCAACTACTGAGCCCCATGGTTCCTAAGTCAACTGGTGTTGATTGATTTGCCCCACATTGGTCCTGCCCCTTTAACCCTCAAAGACTCTCTTAACAAACACATCTGGAAGGCTCAAGGCGATCAAGGGAAAATGTACAGAGTTAACCATCTGAATTTCACCTGCCTTCTGACCTTGGTTCCTGTGGGATCAGGAAGTTTTTTCTGTTGTTTCCAGCTATGCCTCCTCTAACTTTGATTCCTGTGGAACCAGGAAGTTTTCTCTCTTTTCTTTTCCAGATGCTAACGAATGCTGATCCTATTGCTGTGCCTCGCAAGTTTCCTTCTCACCTTGCACCTTTCCCTGGGATCCCTGTGGCATCATCAATGTCACTGTTTTGGGCAGGCGTCTTCTTTGGATTAATGTTTGCAATTGCTTATGCTGACCCGATCACACTCACTGGATAGCCATGGTCCCATGCCCATATGGGGTATAGAGGGAGTATGGGACCAAATTCTAATTCTGACAGACGCTGAACCCTTTCAACTGTGGTTATGCACAGTAATGAAATATATTCAGGAAATGAATGGGGCTGCCATAGTACCAGTCAACTCCCCCAGTTCCTGGGAGATGTACAACGAAGAACAAAGATGAAACAAGTGACTGATACACATTGCAACACCCCTGCTGTCTTCCCTATCAGCACTGGGCATCAACCAGCAGCTCTTATCTGATGTATTACCTCTGTAGGAAAGAACTAATATAAAAGACCCCCAGTTAATTCTACATGCATTTGTTGTAACTCAAAATAATAGATCTAGAGTTCTTGGTTGTATCCAAGCACAAATATGGATGCAAAAAAAAAAAAAAAAAACCAACTTCTGCTCTGTGCCTGGAGCACATCCTGCCTTCCCTCTGCACTGACCTTGGTGGCTGCAGGGCTGTTTCTCTCACTCCTCTCTCCCAGATGCTGTTGCATAGCAGTTTTTCCTCTTCTCAAACATCCTCTCACAGAGACAGAACAGGGCATTGCTCAAGGCTCAGCTCTGGCAGCAGTAGGTCCATTTTGAAGCCATCTGGAACTGGCTGGAACAGGAGCTGATATGGGACAGCTTCTAGACTCTTCTCACAGAGGCCGCCGCTGGGAATGAATGGAGCTCTGCATCTCTCTAGAAGTAGGGATTTCTCTGTCCTTGACTGTCACTTTTTCACTGTGATTCTTGTGCAGAGATACAGTCATGAGGTGCTCCTAAAGACGCAATTTGAGTTACTAGACATGACTGTGACCCAAATGTGAAAACTGGACTTTTTCCTCATCATTGTAGTACATACAGAGTGGTAGAAATTCTGGAAAAACAAGCATAAATTGATCTATGTGGATATATTAAAATGAATGGAAATGGACATGCTGCCAGATAGTGAAAACAGACCTAAACTAAGAAAATATGCTCCCACTATAGCAACCATTTGGGAAAGCTACAGGGAGCAAAAAAAACGGATGACTGCATTTATCCAGTGAATTCTCAAATGTAGAGGGCAAGAGACCAAGATACATATGAAATTCAGATCTTGCTGCTATGTAAATGCAGAAATGATAGTTAAAATACTCAGAGTGGAAAGAGATGTAAGCCCAGGTAAGAAACTGGCACAACTGGGGTTAAAGCATAGATCATTAAAAGCTAATACTGTGAATTGTATTTCTCTGACTTCTATCTCTTTAAGAAAGCTTTATGCCAAACAAGCTGTTTTTAATCCTGCTGCAAGGTGGGAAGACCATAACTTATGTCCCTGCAGTGTCAGGACAGGTGGGCAGGAATATGTACTACATACATCATTTGTAGAGTAACACAAAGGCTGAGGAAGGAAGGAAGGAAGGAAGGAAGGAAGGAAGGAAGGAAGGAAGGAAGGAAGGAAGGAAGGAAGGAAGGAAGGAAGGAAGGAAGGAAGGAAGGAAGGAAGGAAGGAAGGAAGGAAGGAAGGAAGGAAGGAAGGAAGGAAGGAAGGAAGGAAGGAAGGGAGGGAGGGAGGGAGGAAGGGAGGAAGGGAGGAAGGGAGGAAGGGAGGAAGGGAGGAAAGAATTAAATGAGTGCCAATTGTGTGATGAGAAACAACATGCATATTAAGCAAAACACAATTTTTGCAAGTATAATCTGTTTGGCCTTCCAGTTATTTATTGTCCCCAATTTGAGTGATGCAGAGACACATCACTTTTCCAAAAGATTTTAAAACATGAAGGCCAAATCTGTCTTAGTGAGTTCTACAGAAGAAGACACATGCATAGTTGAGAAAGAAAAGATACATTATAAAAGACTTTTTGAGAGAAGTTGAGAATAAATGGTTGTAAAAGCCATGAATACCTTAATTAGAGATACTTCCAATTAATCTCAGCAAATATGTCAGAGATTGTATAAGAAAGAGAACAAGAGATGGTAGCAGTTATGAAATAAAGAGAGACATTCATAGTGTTGACAGTAGGTAAAGGTAAATGCACAGATAAATAATCATTAAATGATTTAAGTGGAAAAAGCATTACAGGTGGTAGTGATAAGATGAGGAAACATACTAAGTACCACAGTGTAACCAAACTTTGTGCTTAGTCATTTATTCTGGAGTGACATACAATGCACAGCAAAATGTGAGACACGCAGTAAAATGTAATTGTGGCAAGAAATATGGAATCATAGATTCACATAGATTTGGAAAAGAAAATTGCATATGGATGAGTACAATCAAATTGTAATGCTAAAACTAAACAATATTTTCTAATGAAATGTTTTGGAAAATGCTTTGGTTTATCAATTTCCCATTATAAAAAGTTTATTTGAGTTGCAACTGTCAGAATCTCAGGATTTGGCTTTTGAACTAGGGCACATATTGTTGGAAACAGTTGCTAAGTTTTGGATATGATTTTTATTATATTCTTAATAGTGACAGGTGTCCTTCTGAAGTTAAAATTTGAGATATCACTTTGTCTTCAGTCCATTTAAATAGTTACATTCTATATGAGTCCTGAAGGACTGTGTCACAGCTCATAAAGCATGATTAGGTAAATACACAGATGGGTATTCATGAAGTACGAAATCACCAGACACAACTGAAATATTTTTCTTGAATTATAAGTTCTTTCATCAGTGACATTCTACTACAGTTCTATTGACTAGAACTGTATTGGCTGCAACTGACAAGTGGTATTTTTGTCATCTCTGGAAGCAGTATTTTAAAACTGAATTAATTAAATTTCAGATTAGACTGAAACCTGAAGAACTGGGTTCTGGATATGCTGATAGAGAAACTGAGATTTTAAGAGTAAGTATATTGTGAAGCTTATTTCACATCAGCTGAACAAAGAGCTTCATTTTACCCATCCAGATCATAGATGATCCATTTTCTTTGACAATATTACAATTTCCCAAAGAAATATAAATATATATTTAATGCCTAGCATTCAGAAATGCTTTGTAGGAAACACTGGGGATTTCATTTAAAGATCTCAAAGACATAAGTGTACATAAGTGGGGAAGAAATGTGAGAAAGGAAGAGGACAACAAAGAAGTAATTTCAAGAAAATTCCTTAAAGGAGAAGATGCTTTTAATCTGGCACTGAGAAGGCAGAAAAAAGGAGATAGGAATTATATCATTTATTTATTTTAATTCAGAGTGTCTGCTATAAAATGTATGCTTGCTTGCATGAAATATTTTACACAACACCTTTCACTATTACTTGATTTTGACTGCCGTTTGCACTTTCCTATATTTTTGCCTTTGTGAAGAAGAAGAGTATTGTTGTATGAAGTCTGGCTAGGAAAGAGAAATGTTCTGGCTCAGCAACAGTTAAAAAGGAGCATTCATGCTGGGTAAAATTTGAGTATTGGGCCATTAACTTATACTTGACCACTGGTTTAATTAGGGTAGTCAAAGCATCTTCTTGGAGGTGGCTACCTCAGCTTCAGAAGCAGACTGCATAACTTAGGACTCAACTAAACCACTTTATTTTGCAGCTACAATATCTAGCTTCATTTCAGTAGGTTGTGTTGTAAAATGCATAAGTTGAGAGTTGGTTCATGAGCTGTTCAGCTGTGTGCAGAATCAACAAGCTCCACACACAGAATAGGACAAGTAGGATGATGAGTTCTTCTTCAACATAGCTAAGTCTGTCACTGTCACCATACTGTGTTAATGACCTCAAGTAAGCCTTGCTTTAGAGAAGTGGTGCACTGCTGTATTTCCCATTCACTGAGAGCTGATATATTTTGAGAGACAGTACTCACAAAAGCAGGGTTCTGGATTAAAAAAGAGCCAAGCACAGTCAGGTCTTAGCTATGAGTAGGGTCCTGAGTGCTCTATTAATAGCATAGAAGAAGTTCTTGGGAATCAGTGGGTAAATACCTAACCATTTTCCTTTGTTCAGTGGTCCCCTGAATTCATTTCAGATTAATCAGTGGAATATCTCTAAGGTGTTTATGGGATTACAGAAAGCAGGCACAGAATTTCTCATTTAATTTCAAAATATAGCATAGTACAAAGAGTCACAATTCAGAGAGCGAGAATGGAGAAAGTCAGTATGATCATGAGTAAGGAATACATCTGTGAAACAAGAAGTGGAAGGGGGATAGGGACCAAAGCCAAGAGTTTTATGAACCTGAACAGTTTTATGAAATTCTCCCATTCCATGTGTAATAAATAAATGAATTTGACCAAAAGGGAACTGACTATATTTATCAGGGCATTCTAACAATGCTACCAATTTAACCAGGGCAGCCCAGGATTGCATGGACTTCCAGAAAAACCAGCCCCTGATTCAGATGTAGGACCTCCTGAGTCACCAGGGGAAGATGGATCTGCTGGTGAACTGAGCCCTGAAGTGAGTAACCATTCACAGACAAGCCTTGATGTTGTTCCTGCCCTAAACCAGGATTGTAGAATCATAATCACAGAATCACAGAATGGCCTGGGTTGAAAAGGACCATGGTGACCATCCAGTTCCAACCTTTCTGCTTATGTGCAGGGTCACCAACCAGCAGCCCAGGCTGCCCAGAGCCACATCCAGCCTGGCCTTGAATGCCTGCAGGGATGGGGCATCCACAGCCTCCTTGGGCAACCTGTGAACAGTGCCTCACCACCCTCTGGGTGAAAAACTTCCTCCTAAGATCTCGCCTAAACCTCCCCTGTCTCAGTTTAAAACCATTCCCCCTTGTCCTATCGCTATCCACCCTCATAAACAGCCGTCACCCCTTTTTTAATGCAGTCCAGAATGGAGTTGGCTATTCTAAGGCTTTCATTTCTAACAGCTTACAGTCTGTATAATTCCTGGTAATATTGCAAATTATTAGATTAATAGAATCATAGAATTGCTTAGGTTGGAAGAGAGCTTAAAGATCATCTAGTTCCAACTCATCTACCATGGACAGGATTTCCACCCTTACTGTCAAGGGTCCTATCCAACCCGGCCTGCATTTCCCCCAGGGGTAGAGCATCCACAACTTCTTTGGGCAGCTTGTTCCAGTGCCTCACTATTCTCTGAGAAAATAATTTTATGCTTTGGCAATAGATGAAAGTACTTATGCTACAGATATAGTTCAACTTGCCATTTTCATTAGAGGTTTTGATAATGATTATAATGTCACTGTGGCCTTTTTTTTAAATAAATAAATGTATACATAAATAAATAAATACATTAAAAAGTTTTGTTACTTATATACAGTAACTGCATTATATATTTTATATGTGGCCTAAGAAAGTGTCCCTTTGCTCAATGCCCAGGCAAGCCAGATGTTGGACACCCATGCTCTAATATATGAACTGATTGGCTGACTCTACAAAGCCAGTTTTTCCCAGGCTGGCTGCCCTCTTGAATGCATGCTCTGTCATGGGTACAACACAGTAGGTCAGGTGGAGAGCTCAATATGCATTTTTCAAGTTGAAGAGCACAGTGGGATGTCACAAGGAAAACTTGGGCCACTTTTTGTCTTCATGAATACTGACATTTTCTCAGATAGATTTCATCTGGCCTTAAGTTTGCCAAAAGTGTGGATGGCTGAAGTACATGTGGAGTTCAGTCCCAGCACATTTGTTACAGTACTGTCAAAGCCAGTTTGCATAAATTGGCTATTTTACATGCAAACATCATATTTATATTATATAATTTTCAATTTTTGTTTCACTATGTGATTGTTTGATATAATTTTCTACTGGTATACATTCAAATAATGCTTTGATACAAAACCAGTCTGTCAGAGGACAAGAAATACAAGTGCTGGAACTGGTGAGCTGCTTCCTGGTGCCATGTGAAGGACCACCACGTTTAGTATTTTATACTGCTGTTTCATGACTTGGTCCAAAATATTTCCTGTATGTGCTAAGAGAAAGACTATCAAATCACACCTGCTATAGATCTGCTATCATCTACAGGGTCCACAAGGTCTTCCTGGGCTTGATGGAGTGGTTGGCCCACCAGGACAGAAGGGAGAAAAGGTAAGATAAACATTTGTATTGCTCCTACATCAATGTAGGATATCTTTAAGCTAAAAAAAATGTGAATTATTGTCCTTGCAACACAGTGTTGGCTTCATTTTTTTTTATTATCCAGATTATTAGACCATATCATGAAAGGCATTTTGAGAAATCCAGATGGTTGCCATCTCATTTTCTGCAGCATGAAATGCTCTAAATGCAGTATGAGCTACTCCATTGGGATTCACCAATAAAAAGCTGGCAAGTCTGTAGGAAGAACTCCAGCTCCTAGCTGTATGTGTATATGGGCCACTGGAATTAACTTAAATTTGGATTCTATAGTCTGTTCCACATGCTTTATCCCAAGCTGCACAAGAGCAGCTTCTGCAGTAGTTCATATCTGTCTTAACTGATGACTGCTGCAGTGCCAACATGCTCAGCCACGATATCCCAACCCCACACTTGTGGCAACTCAAGTCTTCATGCAGCGTTTGGTGAGATACTCCAAATGGTAGCAGAGGACTACTTAGTTTTCTGCTGATGTGCTGAATGGCTTCATGCAGGATTAAGTAAGTACTACAGCCAGAACAAGGGGAAGAGTTACATCTGGCTAAAAGCAGACAAAGGTGTGACTTAACAGCTGTCTGCCAGTGTTTGAAGGGCCCGCAGCAAAGCTGATAAAGCCAAACAGTTCCTCATTGTGCCAGATGATGCAGCAAATTACAATGGCCAACAACTGCATCTTAAGAGGCCTTTAGGAAGATCCTATTCACTACCTGGGGAGCAGAACTGTGGCATATAGAATCAGAAAGGATATGTAAGCTCCGTTCTCAGTGGTTTTCATGCCCAGTCTGGACAGAGCCATAGCTGACCTGATGTAGAGATGGTGATGTTTCTGCTTCAAGGGGAACAGTGGATTGGAAGGCCTCCAGAGACCTGTACAACCCTCTTTCTGTGATTCTGTTAAATAACAGGAAAATTTCGTTTTTCAGTGACCTTATATACCAAGGTTTGTGCACAAGTGTTGAAAGTACATTCACAAGAGCACATCGAAATTTCACATAGTACAAGGAAATGAAAAAGTAACTCCTAAACAACCAGAACATTGACACAATTTTTTAATTTATTAAATAATGTTTTTTTTAACGTGACATGAAGAATGAAGGTTCTAAACTTTCAAAAGATTGAGGTAGAACTACAGCACAGATGGGATCTAGTAGCCATCCAGAAAATAAAGAATGCATCTTTGAATAGTAGCTATTAGAATGTTCCTACTATAATCAGTAGTTTAAACAGAAAGAAGTCTACCTGGAGAACAACGGACTTGAATTTCTGCTTATTGGAAAAAATCTTGATGTGGAAATTATTTTAATTGGAAGAAAAATTGTGGCAACCAGGCACAGACTCAGATATGAACAATCCACATCACTTATGTACATTCACAAGTTTCCTTTTTTAACATTCCCATCCACCCTTACAACTTTCCCATCTACCTTTACATGTCAACAAAGTATTGCACTAACATTTCTTAACTGTGCATGCAGGTGCTTATCCAATCAGTTGAGCCTTTCCTTTTGCTTTTTTCTTCTTCTAGAGATGTCCTTGGTTGTCAGTCTTGCTTTCTCATGCTGTTTATCTTGCTCCACAGCCTCTCTTGAATTCCCACAAAAAATAATAATATTTCAAAAAGAGTATAGAACAAATAAAGAACAAGAAGTTGACTGTTTCCCCTTGCTGTACCTTTTTTCTGATTATGTTTTCTACATATATTGATAAAATTTAATTAAAAGTGAAGTACTCTATATTTGCTCCTGCTCCAGCACCTTGGAATAATTGGATTTCTCCATTTCTACTATTTATTTTTTTTAAAGCCTTGGCTTAATCTATATTGCTATATCTAATTATAAACACTTTTCATGGTTAATACAAAGAACACTACTGGGAGAAGCTGCTAAAGTTATTGAAGAGTGGAAAGTAAAGTCAGCTTGTTCCCTGGAGTGATTAATTTTGGAAGAAATCATTGCTATCATTTTGATGCTGATGATCACCCATTCTTTTCAGATCTCACTCATGCAGTTTTTATTGAATGTGTAAGGACAAGAGATTGCCAATATAACAATTAAGTCCATTAGCTTCAGTGCCACTTAGAAAATAAATATTTGCACGCTGCATTTCGATCCTTTCTATACACTAGGTGTGAGAAAATTATATTTAAGGGAAGCATATAAAAGCAAATCAAATAACTTGATTACTGCAGAAGAACCTAAAACCATACTGGTAATCATCTGGTAATCATACTGGTAATCCTTTATTTGGTGTCCTAGACAACCTCTGTGCTATCAGTTCCAGCTTCTGTTACTGTCCATGAGGATTTTTCTCATTTAAGTGGAGAATCATGAAGACATGATCCACAGTGTTTGATTCTCTAGACCAACAAAATCTCCAACAAAATTGAAATATGAAATTGCCATCTGTATGCATACCAGACCAGAACTATTCACCTGTTACTATAACTTCTGAAGTACAGGTTGTTTTCTTTTTAATTAAGGGGTCTAATATTTCATGTAATGGACATTTTAACATCAAGTTAAACAAAACAGAATTTTGTGAGTATTTAAATTAAGCAATCACAGACACTTTTTTTTTTTTTTTTTTCATGATTAATATTCTTACTTTAAATAATAAGGATTGCTTTTCTTTTACAGGGTGATAGAGGTCTTCCTGGTTCTGTTGGCGCAAAGGTAAAAAAAAAAAGACAGTGACTTTATGGGAAAACTGTATCACTCCAATACAACATATTACTTACAGTTTACCAAAGGAAAGGGCTAAGAAGTGTAATAAGTTATGATTTTGAAACCCAAGTGCTTACTTGCCTTGACTTGTGCATGTTCAGTATAACTAACATTCGACTGGCCTTCTATTTTAGGGTGATACTGGGGTCACTGGATCAATAGGCCCTAAAGGAGAAGCTGGCGCTGATGGTTCTCCTGGGAAACCTGGACCCCCTGGGCCCCCTGGACCTCCTGGGCCCCCTGGACCTCCTGGACCTTCTGGACCCACAGGTGTAAGCTATAGTTTAGGATTTGAGGTATTTTACTATTAGGAACTTTATTATAGCTGTGGATGTACTCTCTTAAGAAGGGAAAATGTAATCATCTCTATATTTACAAATATCTAAGAAGGAATTGATAAATCATTTGTTACAGACAGAATCATTTGTTACAGACTGACACATTCTTATGGGAAACCTGCAATTCCTTTTGCTATGGGCACTTGGACAATGTAATTGATCATGCAAGGAATGGATTTATTTAGTGACTGGAAGACAGTCAAAGTTATATCCATCTACAAGAAGGGCATAACAAAAGATCCAGGAAACTACAGAAACGTGTCTAACCTCAGTCCTTGAAAAAGTTATAGAGAAGATTGTCCTGGGAGATACTGAAAAGCATTTAAAGAACAAAGATATTATCAATATGGGTTCATTAATGAATCTTGCCATTCATCAATTATTCCTGCCTCAGTAATTTGATCTCTTTCTGTCATAAGGTCAGCCACTTGGTGTATGAAGGGTAGGTGGCAGAGATAATCCTTCTGGATTTTAGTAAGGCCTTTGAGATCATTCCTCCCAGTATCCTTCTGGGCATTTTGTCCAACTGTGAGGTGAACAGTTTCACACTATGCTTGGTGATTTACTGGTTCAACAGCAGAGCACCAGTGGTTGTAGTAAATGGAGATTCGTATAGCTGGCAGATAATCACTAGCACTGATCAATTCCAGGGTCAGTTCTGCTCAACATTTTTATCAATGATTTGAATGCAGCAAAATGGAGCAAACTCCATTTTGACATGCATTAAATACAGCATAGCCAGCCAGCCAGAAGAGCTGATTACTGCACTCTGTTTAGAACTGGTGCAACCTCACCTCGAATGTTGTGCGCTCAGCAATGTAAAAAGGATGTTAAGGTACTTGAAAGCATCCAGAGAAGGGTAACAAAGTCAGTAAACATGCCTTCCAGGCTGGAAAGCATGTTCTGTGAGGAGAGGTTGGGGACACTTGGGATGCCCAGTCTGGAGGAGATGGATAGGCAATCTCACTGCTCTCTACAACTGCCTCAGCAGGGAAAGCAGAGAGGGAGGTGCCAGTCTCTTCTTCCTGCTAACCAAAGATAGGATGCATGAGAATGACACAAAGCTGCATGAAGGGAGGTTCAGCCCAGGCATTAGAAACTGCTTCTCAACTGTGAGAATGATCAAACACTGAAATGGGCTCCCTAGGGAGGTGGCTGATGCCCCATGCTTGTCAGCGTTCAAGTGACATTTGGACAATTCCCAAAACATGTTTGTTTTTCAGTTAGCCCTGAAGAGATAAGGCAGTTGGACTTAGTGACGTTTGCAGATCAAATCCAACTGAACTGTTTTATTCTGTTCTTACTTAGGCAGTTGTCATTAAATTATTCAGGAATTAACCATTAACATTGTATGCTGTATATAGATATCATTACTAATATCAGGATCTCAAAGCTACTATTGTATTACAAGGAAAAACTTTGGTACTATCTTTTACATGTAAATAATTTAAGGATTTAAATATACATAGAGAATGGCCAGCATTCATTAAAGTCAAGCTGCGTGTCCCATTTAAATTACTGCTTTTCCCATGCTGTCCTATTTGAGGCCATGAGTTTAGTTTCTTCTGTAAAATGGAAATATAGAGACACATTTTTTACATTTGTGACTTCATAGTATGTTATACTCTAAAGAAAAATAATCTATTAATAGAGAGATATCTCAAATGCCACATTCTACTTCTGATAATAATATCTTCATCACTTTAAAATATGAGATCTGGTCAACTGAAGCTGAGTTTTACATGTTATTTGAGAACTGTTTATTTAAATTATCTTTTTAGATCAGAAAGTCACTGCAGTACTTTGCAGAAAGGCAAAGGGAGCACACTCAGGTTCAGGAACTTGAGCTACTACATTAACATTTTCATGAAGCAAATCTTAGAGATTGTCTGCATCAACAATTACATTTGTTTTCCCCTTTTTTCTTTTTTAATCTAGCTGTTTTATTTAGGAAAGTCTTCCCCAAGTTTTGCTTTGTTTGGTTTTGCTTTAATATTACTTATTTCACAGGATACAATATAAGGCTTCATATAAACCGAGGACAGTTTCATAGGAAAAAAGCAGTGGTCAAAATTACAGGGCATCTATAGAATTGCAGTGGTAATTTGGAGGTGGTTAAAAGATTCTAGTTAATCCACAGATAAATGCATTTTTTTCTGCTGGTATCTGCACTGTTCCTTTTGTATTTCTCTCTTTATTCTAGAGATACTTCAAGTTCTCCAAGAACAGATATGAATGCTATTGCTTGTTTAGAGAACTATTCTAGCATCTTGATGAGAACCTCCCATCTTTATTGGATGTGGCAGGGGATGTTTTTACTGAAGATGAGGAAAAGGCTGAGGTTCTCAATGCCTTCTTTACTTCTGTCTTTAATAGTCAAGCCAGTCATCCTCAGGGTGCTCAGACCTCTGATCAGGAAGCCAGGGATGGAGAGCAGAATAAACCTCCACAATTCAGGAGGAAACAGTGAACTGCTACATCACCAGGACTGTCGTAAGTCCATGGAGTTGAATGGAATCCACCTGAGAGTACAGAGGGAACTGACAGACATCATTCAAGACCAGCTTCCACCTGGACACAGAGCCATTGACCACAACTCTCTGGCTGTGACCATACAACCAATTCCTTATACACCAAATATTTCACCCTTCAAATCCTTATCTCTCTAATTTAGAGGTAAGGATGTGGTGTGAGACCATACCAAAGGCCTTGCAGAAACCCAGGTACATGACATCAGTTGCTCTTCCTTTTGTTTACTGATGCCATTGCTCCATCATAGATGGCCACCAGATTGGTTAAACATGATCTGCCCTTTGAGAATCCAAGCTAGCTGCTGTAGATCACCTTGCATGTACCTTAGCATTTCTTCCAGGAGGATCTGCTCTATGATCTTCCCAGACACAAAGGTATGAGTCACCACTCTATCGATAATTTCCCAGGTCTTCCTTTTTCCCTTTCTTAAAAATGGGAATAATTATTCCCTTTTTCAAGTCACTGGCACTTTCACCTGACAGCCATGACTTCTCAAATATGGTGCAGGATGATGTGGCAACTGCATCAGCCAGTTCCTTCAGGATCTTAGAATGCATGTTGTCTGGCCCCGTAGACTTGCACACATCCAAATTCACGAAGCAGTCTTGGACTTGCTCTGTTCTTACAGTGGGAAGAATTTTGCTCTCTCAACCCCTGGTTAGAGGTTCAGAGACTTGAGAGATTTAGGAATCATGACTGCCAGTGAAGGCAGTGAACTTGCTGAGTACCTCAGCCTTCTCCATGTCTGTTGTAGCTAGTTCTCCCTTCTCATTTATCAGAGGGGGTGCACTCTCCTTTCCCTGTCTCTTCTCTGATCACAGTAGCTAAAGAATCCCTTGTCATTTTTTCATGTCCCTTGTCAAGCTCTGTTCCATCTGCGCCTTGATTTTCCTGATCCCATCTCTGCATGTCTGGAAAGCACCCTGATATACTTCCCAAGTCACTCATCCACGCTCCCCTTGCTTATACGTATCCTTCTTATTCCTCAGTTTGACCAGCTGGACCTTGGTCAGCCCTGCTGGTTTCCTGCCTCCTCAACTTAATTTTTTATATGGTGGAATGGAGAACTCTTGTGCCCTCAGACAGATGTACTTAAAGAGCTGCCAGCTCTGCTCCGTTCCTACATCCCTAAGGAGAATTTCCCAGGGGATCTCTTCCAGTAATTCTTTTAACAGCCCAAAATTTGCTCTCCTAAATTTCAACATCCTGACTGTTCTCTGGCAGGCCCACATTCCTCAAGATCACAAACTCAACCAGAGTGTGGTCACTAAAGCCCAGACTGCCACCCATCTTAATATCTTTAATGAATGATCTCCTTTGCATTCGTGAACACCAGACCCAGCAATGCTTCACCTCTGGTTGGTCTCTCCAATACCTGGACCAGGAAGTTGCACTCCAGGAGTCTCCTTGATTGCTAGCCGTCTGCCATGTTGCTCCCTCCACAAATATCTGGGTGGCTAAAATCCTCCATCAGGATGTGAGCCTGTGAGCACAATGCCATATGACTTCTCCAGTCTTCCCTATCACCATCCCCATCTTTTCTGGTTTCAATCCTTCCTGGAGTCCGCCTCCAGCTAGAAATGAAAGATAGAATGGAATGGAATGGAATGGAATGGAATGGAATGGAATGGAATGGAATGGAATGGAATGGAATGGAATAGGGGCAGGGAGGGGAGGGGAGGGAAGGAAAAGGAGAGGAGAGGAGAGGAGAGGAGAGGAGAGGAGAGGAGAGGAGAGGAGAGGAGAGGAGAGGAGAGGAGAGGAGAGGAGAGGAGAGGGGAGGGGAGGGGAGGGGAGGGGAGGGGAGGGGAGGGGAGGGGAGGGGAGGGGAGGGGAGGGGAGGGGAGGGGAGGGGAGGGGAGGGGAGGGGAGGGGAGGGGAGGGGAGGGGAGGGGAGGGGAGGGGAGGGGAGGGGAGGGGAGGGGAGGGGAGGGGAGGGGAGGGGAGGGGAGGGGAGGGGAGGGGAGGGGAGGGGAGGGGAGGGGAGGGGAGGGGAGGGGAGGGGAGGGGAGGGGAGGGGAGGGGAGGGGAGGATTAAATAGCAGCTTCTCTTGCATTTAAGACATCACTGTAATCAAGAGCTGCCACATGAAACAGGATAAAAGTAATTATGAATCTACGCTTCTGTTTTCTGAATGTTTACAGAATTATTACTACAGTCTTCTACCAGCAACTGCTTATTTATTAAAATGAAATAAAATAAGATAAAATAATGTACCAGGACTCTACTTGACATAAATTCAGTCTGCTGTATGTATTTTTAGCACTGTCATTTCACAGGGATATTTGTATTTGTAATCAATTAAGGTGATGCACTGATGCACAGGACAGTTGTTTGTTTTATGCTTTTCTTTTTAATCTGCTTGACATTATAAATTATTTTCTTAATTTTTATTAATACAATTTCTTTGTTCTGTGGTCACTGTTCGAGTAATTATTATTGCTGCTGTGATATATTTCAATCACATGCATATGTTGTAAATGGAATGGCTCCAACGTTATTTAAAAACAGTCAATCTCTTCAATCCTCAGGGGAAGAAAAAGATAAAAAAGATCCACCCAGTCTTAGTCCTCTTTTATTTTAGCAATAAACAGGCCTGCAATCTTAAAATATGAAGTTGGAAATGAGGATGTCTGTGTGTAATTTATGTGTAGTAGAACATCATACTGTCCTACGTCTTTTCTTCCAAACTAAATTTCCTTAGTCAAATCAACTGATGAAATTACTCAGTATCTGTAATAACAGAAATTTGATCTCCCTGTATCAGCATACCTGAAAGGACAGAATTCTGTTGAAGAATGCTATTTGTTCAAGCTTATTTCTTCTGCCCAAATACTTCTGCCATAGGCACATATTTACCATTTTCTATAAGAACTGAAGAGACTGAAGTTGCAAGTACCATTTTTAGAAGTCATTTAGGAGGTACCATTAGGAGGTACCTAAATCCCCCATTAGTTTCTTAGATTCCTAAATCCCTTTTGCAGTCACAAACAACTTTTATCCTGCAGTGCTGTATAAAATGAAAACATCTTAAAAGCAAAACATCTTAATAATCTACCATGTGTTTTTTTTCACAGACAAAAATAGAAATAAAAGTGAGAAAGTCTTTTCTTAATGTAGTGGACATATTAAATCTTTTAGGAAGGTTGTGCAGTGAGGCCCAAGAAGAGAGAGAATTTGGAATCCTATGAACTTTTAATTTCTTGTGTCACGCAAGAATTGCAACACAGAGGCTATTTTTCTTTGGATGCTTTGAAGTTCTGTTATTCTTTCAGAGGTTCCTGCAAAGTACTAGATAATTCTCAGTGGTTTTATCCACATCCATCCATCCCAGTATCCTGCTTCCAGCAATAGTCAATAGTAGATGCAGTTTGAGCAGATGCTTGGATACTGTTTGACCTTAGAAAAGGGCATGTATTACATTGCAGTTGTCCTGAGTAACGTGCCAGGCTCCAACAATTTGTGACTCAGGGACTTCTTCAGCTAGAAATGGCTGCTGAAATTCTTCATAGATCTCTTCTACATTAATTTGATAACTTCCCTGATATTTACATGGACTTTTATAACTTATAAGATCTTATGGCAAGAGGCTCTACCAACTTAGCTACACTTTGAATGAATCTCTTACAGTTGTTTTCATTTGATATTCAGTATTTCTTCTACAGTGTCTACAGTGAAAACCCAAAAATATTTTTTGAAGCAGAGTAATATGTAAGAACAAAAACAGCATTAAAAAAAAAAAAAGCAATAAAATGAAACAAAGAAACAAACCACTACTAAAACAATACAGTGCTAGTTTGGCACTTGGAGGAATCACTAGGCTGTTCTGTGTAATTTTTTTGCTCTTCCAAGTAACACAGAGAAAAAATAGATTTAAAAAAAAAAAAAAATAAGGTAGTTTTCTATTTATCTATTCCTTTAAGAATTTACAGCCTTCTTTTATCCATTTTTCTCTAGGAAACTGCATTATTATTACAGTGTAATACTTTCTGTTTTTCCCATAGAATGCAGAGTAACTGACTGGATTCTTAGCACTAAATTGCAGTTTTCCATTGAACTAGAGAAGGAATTACCAAATTTTTACCCCAACATCCCAACATCTCTACCACCTGCTCTCATTTACACTCAGTGCCTCTCCCACCTCTACCTCAGGTCTGAGAGTCACTTAACTGAAAGTGGGAGTAATGCACAAAATAAACCCTATGGGAAAGTAACAGCTCACCCTTTTGCTAAGCAGAGGTGGGAGCAATGATGAGGAATTACTGAAGCTGCATTGGAAAAATCTTTTCTGGACACAGGGAAACAGCAGGAGCAGTGAAGAGGTCTGATGACTAATAAGAGCAACTGATCCTGACTTTATGGAAACCCCCCACATATCCTATTAGTTCACCCATGCATGCATTCTTGTATGAGGTTGAAAATTGATTATCTTAGCTAACAGTATTTTTTTGTGTGTATCAGAGAAGGCCAAGTACAGAAGGAAAACCTGGCATCGCTGGACATCCTGGAGGTGTGGTGAGTTGGGCTATCATGTCCTATGATCACCCTACACACACTTGCTCCCAAACCTGTATCTTACAGTTCAGCTGGAGCCTTCACAATACTTGCTAGCTGCGTGTGGAGAGCTGGGTCTGAATTTGTCCCATTTAATGTGGAGCATTTATCTTAGACACCAAACACAGGAGCAGTATTCTTTGCCAATGCCCCCCTCATCAATCAAAAGAGATACAGAGCTCTCCAAAGGCCAATTCCCTTTCTTTGATGATCCTTATGCTTTCAATTATTCAGAATTTTGCTCTGCTTTTAATTATGTGGAAGCCAACACGGTCATAGGTAATTTAATTGCTTTTTTCTTGCTTAATAGCCCCAGGGATTATAGAATTCTTCAGCTGGAAGCTCATTCACTGCCACCTTCCTCTCATTTATGTCAAATGAACTGACTATATCCCCAGCAGAATGAACCTTGAGGGGCTGATTAAGCTTAGAAATAATTCTTGAAAAATGACTCTTCAGTTCATTTGTGTTTCCCTGCTCACTTCATCAGAAAATCTGGAACATAACTAAAGTGCTCAATGATGAAAAAGGAAGAAGCAGCCAGGCACATCTGATATCATTACAGTGAAAGAAAAGCTTGTTGAATTAATGCCCAACTGATCATATGGTGTGTTTTCATTTGCTTTTTGAGAACATTGTTAGATAATTTTAAACATCAGATCCACAAAGGATCTGAGTACCCTTTGTGCTTTCAGAGAGCTGGGGGTTGTGATGTACCTGTGTTTCACTCTCCTGCATTTTCTGAAGTTAGAATGAAGTTTCAACATTTTCTGTTTAAAATTATTTATTTACACCTGTTGCTTTTTTTTTTTTTTACCATGCAAAGGGTCCAAAAGGGGAGAAGGGTGACCCAGGACCTCAGGTGAGATTGGATGGTTTAATTTTTTCTGAGAAATCTATGTGAAGTGTAGCGTTTACTAAATGGGATTTCCATGTGTAATGTTGTTGAAATAGGGTGAACCAGGACAGGATGGGAACGATATTGTGGGCCCACCTGGACCACCAGGACCACCAGGACCTGTCATAGCCATACCAGAGGTAAGTGCATTTGTCAAGCATCAAAGCCTCTAACTCTACTTAAAGTGAAGCAGTTGCCTAACTGGCAATTCTGGTGTTGATGTTCAGGTCTTAAGTCTACTCCTTAAAATGAACAAACAAAAGAGTTTAATATCTCTCTGTATCTAATGAGTATATCTTGAAAAGATTAAAGGAAAAGGAAGGGAAAAGGGTAAATAGCTTGCATACAAGAATTATGGGATAATACTGAGAGCTTCTCTCAGACTCTCCAAGTGATTGTGCACAAATCATGAAAGTCACATAAAAAAACCCAACAACTGAGAAATACAAAACTGGGAATGTTTAACATAACAAGACATGTTTTTTGTACATTAGCCCTTGCAAAAATACTAGTTAGCAGTAATGATAGCTAAAGATTAGGATGAATCCCCTTTCAAACTGACAAAAGAATACCAAAACATCTTAGAATCATAGAATCACAGAGGTTGGAAAAGACCTCCAACATCATCTAGTCCAATCATTCATCTACACTATTTGTTGTTGACAGCAAGTACATTGGCATCCCAATTTTTTTTTTTTTAACTACTATCTATTCTTAGCATCTCGCATAGACTTGTCATGCTAAGTCCTTGGTGAGCAGAAATATAGACAGAAATTTGGTTGGAAAGGATATCCTGACATCATCTACTTCAAACTCCTGCTCAAAGTGGGAGTATCACCAGCTCTGTACTTCATAACATTTCTATTGAAGTTTCTGGGAATTTCCTTAAATAGCTGTGACAGGAAAAGGAGTCAAGAGACCTTGACTTAAAACTTATGTTCCCAGCCCTGCTACTGTGGGGCCTTCATTCCTACTGGTGACTAGATAGCTCTGTTTGCAGTAATAATGAACCTGGATGCATTTCTACTTAGCTTGTTTGCACACTTCAAAAATACTTAGAGCCTCAGAGGGAGGGCAGCATGTATAAGAAGTGCAAAAATGTTAATTTAGCTGACATAGCTAAATAATGACATTAATTCGCTGGAAGCAGCATGGCTTTCTATATGTTGTGATAGCCACAGTTCACACATCTGTCTAATGTTTCTGAAGATCCCTACCATGCATCCTTTGAATTCTCCATAACTTGTGTAAGGATTACATCCATTGTGTTAAAGAAATGTATAAATCCTACTGGAAGCTGTATTGCATCCAGTGTATTACAAATCTGTACAGAAAGCAGATTTGGAGTTAAACACCTTGGAGTTTAAGGAGTTGGCTCCTTTACAGTAGGGTGCACATACACATGGCTTTATGAACATTCCTAGTGAACAAATATTCTGTGGATGTACAGCAAGAACCATCTATTCTCATGTGCTACAAAATCTACTTATAATAAGATAATCAGATGATTTCTCCAACGACTCAGCATGCTGAAATTTGAAACAGTTGATTAAACGTGTTTGTGGTTTCAAGTATATGTAAATATTTGGGACACTGAGTTCTACCTACTTCACTGATGTTTGTATAATGACAGGACCTTTGCTTAAAATACATATGCTGAGGTAGAAGATTAAATTATCCAAATACGTTCTTTCACTCTCAGAAAAACATCAAACATCTTCTGTGATTCACTTCAGAAATCTTCTCTACCCAGGTCAAACCAATATCCACATCACAACAGTTGATTCTGGTATTTATTTTAGCTCTGTAATTTTAAATGAAGTTGTTAGTTCTGCTTTCAATTTAAGATAAAACTGAGGTCTGCAGTAGGCCCTAGCTATTTCCAGGCTTCTTCGGTACCTTTTGACACCTCAGAAGCTGGCGATCCTTTCTGCTTCTTCTATCACTTCTGCTATATCAATCAGAATCTACCCTAATATAAAAAAAAAAGGCTCATTTTGCCACTGCTTGATATTCCAAAATACTACACAATCTAATAGTATATACAGTGTATATACCAGAGAAGGAAGGAGAGGGAAAGGAGCTGCCTGCAAGACTTAAACATACTTTTTCTTTTTTTTAATGACAGTTTTCCAGTGTTTTTGGTTTTTTTGTTTTTTTTTTTTAGAACATGAGGGCACAGAGCAGGGAGCAGCACCTGTAGCACCTGTAGCACCTGAAGTAACAGGCTTTTATTGCAAGAATCATGATACCAGTAGCACCTCATAGTACAGAAAGTTGACCATAAACTGCCATGCTTGGATGGATAAACTAGATTAGCTTGGTAGGACATACAATAAGACAATGCAGTTGTGTCCTTCCTCACACTCCAGTTAGAAAAACAGTATTCAGAGACTCGTGCAATAGTTGGAAGGGAGACCATGTGGTCAAACAGCCATTCAAAGCAGTGATTTAAATCAGAATTCTTTTCAAACCAATTTCCAAGTTAAGTCCCATATACTTCATTCGTAACAAATGATGCAAAGGACTGTAATCTGACAGCTATCCATGTGATGAGCAGTCATCAGAGAAGACCGAGGCAAAAAACTTACTGAGTATCTCAGCCTTCTCCTTGTCTATTGTCACCAGTTTGCCTCTGTCACTTAGCAGCAGGGATATACCCTCTGGGGCTTTCAATATCTGAAGGGATGTCTGAGCTAATATACAGCTTACTAGTACCAGGATAGAAAGAAGTATATAAAAGCACTGTTATTACTTTTCTCTGTTTGGGCTTCTGAAGATTCAGAACTCATTAGCTATGGTACTACTCCAGATAAACTACACAGTTTTGGGGATCCAGGCTCGTTTCATTGATTTCTCTGCACTGCACCGATTACACAAACAAGCATAATCAGTACTAACTGAAGAACTGCTACCATGACACTGCCCTGTGTGATGCAGACATGTTCAGAACATGATTCTAACTTTGAATTTACAAGATAGATTGTGGTCAGATAGGTTCACCATCTCAGAATGCCAGTGACTGATACTGGAGTATAAAATTTTTATTTTAATCTTGACCATGGAGAAACAACTGCAGACCACAACACACGAAGTCACAGTTTTCAACTTCAAAATGTATGAGCATCAGCTAATGAAAGTTTTTAAAACATTCTGAAATTCTTACATAATGAGTGAAATGCCAGTGCTACATATTGTTATTCCAGATCTGTAACAAAAGTTGTATTAGCTAACATTTCCTGTGACCTTACTTGTGGTTTTCTTACCACATTTCAAACAAGATGTTTTAACTTTCTGCAGAATTCTAAAAATGTGTGTGTACCCCTATGTGCTTGGTTTGGTATGTGAAATAAACTGTTTCTTAACCACTTCTTTAGCTACTTCTCAATGATACAAAAGGAATTCTTAACTTCACTGCAATTGAAGAACTGCTTGGGCCTCCTGTGAGTATATGCTCCCTTATTAAATCTCCAAAATTGCTCTGTCTTTAATTTTCCCTTTTAAGTATCCAAAACTGAGAGTTTCCTGTGCTTTAAGAACGTGTATAATTCCTGCTAGCTTCAGCAATAAGTTGTGTGAGAGTACTTCAGGAAAAAATATATTCTGTGTAGATTAATTCGTTCTTAAACTTTTGTCTAGAAGACAGGAATTGAAGCAGTTGCTTTAGTTCTGAATCTGAACGCAACCTGAATACGATCAGAATGACAAAAATGTGCAACTGATGCAGAAACAGAGATGCAGGTGTACATAGCATTTTTTCTACTTTTTTTGTACCCTTGTTTTTCAAATCATGAAATCTTGGGATGAAATATTTCACTCAGTTCTTCCTGAAATTACAACTAGGAATACTAGACTCTTGTGTATAATTTCACAGCAATTACATCTGTGGATGATAATCTGGAAATCTCATAATACAACAGATGTGAAATTTACTGGCTCTGTTTTGCAGCTAGATGCGTAGCTTTAAAACAGTTTGGTTAAATATTTGAAGAGTTGGATGTTTCCTGGAAGGGTTTTTAAATCAATAGGACTAGATCCTAGTGATTAGGACTAGAAACCTATCTTCTCTGAGCTGCAGTCTATTCAGTGTTAGGTAGGACTTGTGTGAAGGTCTGTAATATATTGCACTTCACAAAATTTGAATTCCATAAACTAAGAATCTTGCTTCAAAACCAGTTTCATTTGCAGACTGTTGTTTGTTTATTTTATTTTGCTTATTATTTTACTTGTGAGCACCCCTCACATTCAATCCCTGACAAAACAAGGAAGGTGTGTGTACAGAATCCTAATCCCTGGATATACTAGGATGCCAGCATAGTATGGCCTCTCTTCTGTGAAGTCTGTTACTGCAAGTAGTTGCCATTCAAACCTTAGAAGGCAGGATATCAAAACGACATAAACAAGTGGTCTCATGAGCCCAGTAGAAGTTTATTGATTCATAATAGTTTTTACAGTCCCAACAGAAAGAAGTAGACCCTGTAGCTTGAAATGTAGTTACAATTGGAAAGGTTTCACAACCTCCGTCTTGTAGTTGACCGCAGACTGGGAGGAGGTTGGAGTATCATAGTGACTTAAGTTACCCATGTCCACATGGTTTAAACGAGGACAAAAGTGTGACTCTGCAGATAACACAGTTGGAGAGTCTTAAATATGTCCAGTAGAAATACAAATCCGTGTTTATAGCCATGCTCTAGCAGACATGCTATTTTTTATCTACTGGCAACCAGGGGTTCAGTGGAAAAGGTGAGAGGGCCTCTGTGGTTTCTATGTTGGATTCTATAAGACTTAAAAGAGTCTGAGTTGCAGTTGCATGCCTTTCATACGGGGAAAACGTCATGTTTATTCAGACTTTCCTGGGATATCTTTCACTTTTGGAAAGTAAATCTGAATGTCTCAGAAAAAGTTAGAAGCATAAGGCACTGTGAAATGATCACAGCTTTACCACTGGATGAATGAAGTTCTCGATCCAGTTTCAGATCAGTTAATATTCACAAATTAGGCAATACACTGAAAATCCACACCATTTTGCAAGTCTCTATTATGTGGTTGTGAGTGAGTTTTTGCATTTTGCAGGGACCAGATGGTAAGCCAGGTTTACCAGGATTTCCTGTAAGTATTATGCTTCTGCTGTCTAAGTAAGAGTTTTTCAGTATGTTTTAAATATTTTAATAACTATATTGAACAGAATTCATATAAAGTCTGATTAATTTTCTTGTGAGACAGTATTTTTTTAATCAACGTTTACAATAGAAATTAGCCTTGGGAAATATACTGTTATATGCCCAACTCACATTTCTGCTTATCTCAGTCAGTTCTGTAGCTTAAATATAGCAGTCTAATGAAAAATTACTACCTAAGGAAAAGTTCTGTGCAAATTAAGAGGAATAAATGGTACAAATGGGCTTCTAAACACTGTGTTCAAATGTATATGGAAGCATATTATTCCTTAAGCCTTTTTTTTTTATTATTTTTGATCACCACTGTGGAGAACTGCTAGGTTTACTATCCTTCTAGTCTTTTAGAATGATACAAAGAACACAAGAGGTTATTTTCTTCTATAAAATTCAACAATTTTTTTTAGAATAACCACTTTTTTAAGGATGCCACATTGGAAGCATTACACTGCCAGACTATCAAATGATGCGTTATATTTTGCTCCCTATTGTGCTCCTACTGCTATCCCATATAAGCATTATATGGTTTGTGACTCATAATATTGTATATATTATCATACTTATACGTAATGTAATAACATTATTTTCCCTTGTTATGAGTGTTTTACAATTTAGATGTGTGCATATCAACTCAGGACCATTTGTACTGCCTGAGAATAAGGACAAAACTGGGGCAGTTGATAAATAATGTTGGCTAATTGCCCAAAATTATACAAAAGATTGTTTACTGGGTCCTGTCCATGGTAGGCTGCACAGGAAACCATACAAAATAAATAACATTAAAAAAAAATACACTTTTCAGTTAAAAAGAGCTGACAATATTTAGTAAATGATATAATTAATTGTCAGTCTTGGAGAATTTTTACATGAAAATACCATCCCTACTTCACATCTTTTCTTTAGCTCTTCACTAACGCAGAAATTACATAAATTTGAATTTTTTTCTTGAAGAGTAAACAAGAAAGCTTTTCTGAATGTGCTTATTAGGGAAGATGTAAAACAAGACATGATCAGGCCAGAATGCTTTTGCTAAAGAACAGATACATAAGTGATCTTGATTTCAAATATGCAATCTCTCTGTAGGTAAATATATATATATATATATTGTGCTGTTTCTTAAGAATATAACTTCAGAAATTGTGTTGAAAAACAGTCTCAGTGATTAGAAAAAAAAAAAAAAAATCAGACCATGAGTGTAGAGAAAGTAGGGTGAGGAAGAAAGAGAAGATTTTAGGCTCAATTCCTATTCTTGTCAATGTTTGCCTATTTCCCTCTGTGAATATGTGTAAACATCAGAGTTTGTTCTTTTGTTGTTTTTAACAGATTAGCCCTATCTGATATTTGTTTTAGGCAATACATTGATTCAGACAGCAACTCGATCTTGTAAGCCTAAGACTTGTAAATCAAGACTTGGATTACAACCAGAGTGATTCAAGTTTACGTGTTTCATTTATTTAAAAGGACGTGTAGTGAAATGGCCTAGCTTTGTATTTGCAGAAGATCTCACCATGGATTTATGGATTTATGGATTTGATTTTGCTTAGGGCCCACGGGGACCAAAGGGTGATATTGGTTTACCTGGATTGAAAGGAATCAAAGGACAGCAGGTAAGAGAAAGTGCTTAGGGAAAAATACATACAACAAAATGTGCTAGATAACAAATCCTTAGTGACATTGTAAGTTTTATTATTCGAATGTTAATAAGCTTGTGTGAAAAAATGTAGTAAGTGGAATTTGAAAGAATGCTGAACAAAACAGCAGATATAATACAAGGGCTGCTCTGAAAATAATGCCTCCTATTTTATTATGTTGGCCCAGGATGTTCAGAGGCAAATATTGGTGGTAATGAAGTAGAGATAAGGACATCACATAAGGACATAGAAATAAAGATTCTTGCTTTCTACTTAGTGTTCTATAAAGAATTTACAGTTACATTAGGATTTATTAACCGATATCTAAGCCGACGATATACAGGAAGATTCCCATGGCCCATTTCCCTTTAGCATAGATCTTATGAGCACATTTCATACAGATGATCTATTGAGAGCAAGTGAAAGTCTTTTTTAAAAAACAAGTATTACTACTTTGACAATAATTGCAGGGTGAAAAAGGAGAATCTGGAGCTATCATAGCTGCTGATGGATCTTTAACTGAATTGTTAGGAAGAAAAGGGCAGAAGGTGAGTTAGTACTGTTTTGTGTTCTTCCAGAATGTTTGGTGACCCTGTTATCTGCCACCTCTGCTAGATACTGCAGATGTTCTCCTTGTAATTGTTGCATGTGTCTGTCCTCAATAGGGTGAAGCTGGAGTGGTAGGACCAATGGGACCGATGGTAAGACTAGAACTAAATTATTTTCTGATTCTATTTAAGTTAACACAACAAACGGTATCAGCCCCAATTTCTATAGGAAACAAGAATTTGCAACTAACTCCCTTGGGTTCAGAGGAAGCTGCACATTAGGAAGTAGCATCAGACCATTTACTGAAATTGGGGTTTAGTGTCTTTGTTTCACGACCTTGGCCTAAAATCTTTGACTGTACACAAAATGTTGTATGAAAGCACAACAATGATATTGTTATAAAATATGAACAGTTGCACAGATTCAGTAGTGTTTGAGCAGAAATGTATTTCTTGTAGTCCAGTATTTGTCAAAGATCAAGAATACTGAGTCTTTCTTTGCATCTGCTTTTGATGTAGTCTGATCTCCATTATGCCTCACTTGTTGTCAGTAGCTTTTTTGGTTACTGGGCCTGACACTCCCCAGTGCTGATGAGCTCATGAAAGAGGTTAAGCCTAGAGGCAATATGGGCTGTAGCAACCATGTCCTGGTTGAGTTGAAGATCACAAGGAATATTAATCTGACTAAGTCCAACTTGAGGACCATGAACTAGATGATCTTTGAGGCCCCTTCCAACCCAAGCCATTCTATGATTCTATGTTTGTTTGATTCTATGATTCTGTGGTTTCTGTGCATTAAGATGAACAGGACACTTTGCCATCAGTTGTTGTGGTCTCTAGAAACAACTAGCTGGATGTGTTGATAAACTGCTTGAATACTGTGCAATTTAGAATGAAAGTGAACTTCAGAGTCATCTATTACACCCCTCTGACCAAAGCAGGTCTCTGTAATTCAGGGACTTGCCAAAGTCAAGTCTTCCACATCTCTCAGAAGATGCTGAAGCCTCTCTGGCCAGCAAGTTCCTGTTACATAATGACCTTCAAGTTAAACAAGCTTTTCTTTACATTTATTTGAAATTTCTCATTGTTCTAGCTTGTCTCATTTGCCACTCATCCTACTGTATGTATCCTTCAGGACATGTCCTTTCTTCTGTATGTCCCATGCTCTGTGCTTACATCGCCACTGTCACAAGATGTTTCATAGTTTAGTGTATAGACAGGGCCATTCATTTCTTGCCAGACTGGTGAATGATTACACTGTGGGATAATTTTGCAGACTGTCTCAAGATTTTGACCAGCCAGTTTCTGGTTTTAGTGTATTCTTAGTGCCTAGGGATTCTTAATGCATAACTCTAGCTTGATCATCGCTGCAGACAAGCATGATTCTTTTTAGCATTTTCCCCCAGTAGAAACCCTTTCATAGTGACTGGGAGTCCCATGCAGCAATAATACACAAATTTCAGAGTACTTGGCCAGTCAGTCTGCGGCCTAACTTATCAAAGTATTGTGCCAATTGTTCTGTTCCATTTTATATAAAGTAAAGCTCTGCCCCAAGAACAACTCCAAGATAGTTGAGGACTCATGATCATTCCTCTGTGCTACTGGGGCAGAACAAACTTACAGACAAGCTTCCAGAACTTAAAATAATTCCCCGGCTTCCCTCCTCTTTGAGACTTATCTGGGCAGAAGTGAGGATTGCAGGAGTTTGGAGCGAAATAGACTAGGTGCAGACAAGCAGGTTTTTGGCTGGGGGTAGTTAGGAGGTTAGTGCTGTTAGTAGAACTAGTGGAAGAGACAGACTGAATCAGACCTCCTGCTAAAATGGAAATGGGGAGTTTTTACCAGCTTGTTTATGTTATTCACTGTCAATAAAACAACCACATTTATTTAACAGGAGCCTGAGTGATAACCATAGTGTCAATCTACATAAATCACCTCCCCTGCTTTTGCACATGAAATTTTCTTTTCTGATAAGCATTTTTCTGCGGCTTCCTCACTTCCTTCTTTCACTTATAGCTGTGACTGCTGGCTTCTGTCTCAGGGAGTCATTAACATCTGCTTGGGGCAGGCTGAGACTTTGACAAAGAAAACAGTAAAGGTGGCTTTGGTGATGTCAGCTCATGCAATCTTGATGTACATTTGAAGTCCCAGTTATTCATGAGTACCTCACCAGACTGGGAAAAAAAGAAAAATAAACCTGAAAGATTGACACGTAAGTAAAGAGATTGTCTAGACAGTTGTGGTTTTGGTGAGTTTTGGGAAGCTGACAGCAGACGAGACTGCTTTTTGTTGATCTGTTACCACTGGTTGCCTAGAAGCTTTATGTTTGCAAATAGCAAATCATAGATCATCCATGGCACTGGACTACTTTTTCTGAATGACCTGCTTGACCTTTCTGTCTGAAGTCACTTTGATCTATCTGTGAGGCCTGAGGGGTAACTCTTGTATAAAAAAGGATCTGTTTCAACTGCCAGCCAATGAGTCCACATATCCAAACTGTCAAGAGTTGTGTAGAAGTTTGGAGCTATCTGAAGTCTTGGTCTGATCTACAGACTTACAGGATCCAATGCACAAATAATTAATGAAACAATGCAAACCAAAAGCAGATGCACAAAGTATACACCACTAGCAGCCTTTTTTCTACTGACTAATACATTTAATTTTGCTTTGATTCATGGCAACTTATTCTTAAATTGCACACACTACAATGGCTGAGAATTCAGGTTTCATTTCAGATGATCAGTATTTTCCAAACCAGAGTACACTGCTATATACAGCCCTGTCAACATTCAAGATCATTTAGAAGAACAAGTAGAGAGAAAATTCTACACATTTTCAACAATCACAGACTAGTTTTTGTGCAACTGTGAAACTATGCCTCTATTTCTAATAAAATATGTCTCATAGATATATTCCATATAGCATTTTTTCAATTTTGCTCTTTTTCTCCTTTTTCCATAATCACATTTTCTTTTTTTTTCCAGGGACCAATAGGACCTGCTGGACCTAAAGGAGAACTTGGTTTCCCAGGACGCCCAGTATGTATTAAGCTCTCAAACTGAAAGAAGATAGAGCATCTCATTTCTGACATATACTATGTTATTTCTACTTTTTTTTCTGCTTATGTATACTTATTTCAGGGCCGCCCAGGACTGAATGGGCTGAAAGGTGTGAAAGGTGAACGAGGAGAAGCATTAAATGTAAGTTCTTAAAGTTAATTGAATCTGATTTCTTTCAATTCCTTTAAAATGACAACAGGACTAAAAAGCTGAAATGGGCTTGAAATGATTAGATGCTCCTGCTATTTTTCCTGCATGAAAACAATCATTGGAATGTCAACTTCTGGGTCCATCTGGACAATTCTTACATGTATAGCTCTTTACTTCAGATCCCAGATGTAACAGTTAGTTATATGTGAAATTCACTACACAGGTGTTTCAAATAACAAAATTATATGAGATTGTCAATCCTTTTTATAACTATATAGTATCTTCATTGTTTGAAGATTTCCCCATGGGCTTTTAAATAACTAGCATATGTCCAAATAGTACATAAGTATGTCATGAAGTGTCAGCTATCCTACAAACAAGGAGATGCCTACTGACACATATTACCTGCTCAAGTTGTCATGTACATGCATCCAGAGTAATGACTGCATGGTGCTCCCAAGATGATAGCACATACAAGCCCACCCACATCCTCTAACTATAGAATAAGAAGTGATGAACCAAGGTCCTGTTGCTGCAACTCTGTTCTTAGGAATAGAATTTATTCCACTGGTCTCATGGCAAACATGGAAGACTGGGCTACACAACAATAAGCATTACTGAGCATAAGCAATATGTTTCAGTCTAGTGTGTTTATTGTAACCGCTTTGATATGGACCATTCTGTGCTGGGAAAAAAAATTGCACTCTTACTACAACAGCATAATATTTCATCTGTATAAGCGATGTGCTGGAAGAAAAAAGAAGAAGAAGACAGGGGCCTCTTACTACTTTATCATGGAAATCATACAAAGCTCGGAATCAGCTTCAGATGAGATGATCTAGTTAATAGAAACCTAGGTGCTGGAAGATGAAACCAGAAATCAGGCAAATTCTAACAGGAGAAAAACAAACAGAAAACATGAGCAGTGCCTGTCAGTAAACATTGAATTGATTTCTCCGTATCTTCAAACAGAGTCAAGGTTAATTTTCTGGATTGTCTACTTTAACAAAAACTATTAAAGCTTGCATTAAACTTAATCTAGTGGATTAAGTTTATTAAGCTGGAAGATCAAAGCAAGCAAGCAAGCAAAACAGACTACATCTTCTAATAGCACTTCCTCAAGTGCTTGGGAAAGATAAAAAATCATTAGGTCTCTAGCTATTGCTGAGGTGCTGCTTCGCTGAAGCTTACATCAATGCAGAGTGGACATGGTGTGGTGCTAAGTTTTTAAATGGCACGGTGAAGAGCTGATACAGTTTTTTGTAAACAGCAGCCATGCTAGCAGAGTTCCTTGAAGATGTTAAGTAGTGGGTAGCTATCTGACAAACACTTTGAAATACATGAATCTCATCAGTCCTAGAGGTCTCAGATCAATCTTGGAGACCTAATGAAGTTTTAATGCTTTTTATTGGATGCTTGTTTATCTGTTTGTTTTGCCCTGGAAATAATAATTTTAGACTGCTTTGTTCTCCATTGATTTAGGCTAAATATTAAAATTCACCTTCCTGCTTAGCTTGGTCCCTGTAATGGAAAGCTCAGTCATCCTTCAAGTCATTTCACACAAAACTTCTTGGTTAAACAGTGCTGTCTGATCCTGTGATCCTTTGTGCCCTAGGCCCATATGAAAAGATCTGCCTAACTGTCCTTATTTCACTTTTTTTTTACCAGGGTATTCCTGGTTTGCCTGGGCCCCCTGGACCTCCTGGACCTCCAGGACATGTAGTTCACATCAAAGGAGTAAGTACATTGAATAAGCTAATAATCTGTAACTCTTCTTCCTCTGAAAAAGAAATATGCTGTTCTTAAAATGCTTTGCAAAATATAATCTCAAAATTTGTTTCAAGCAACAGCATTTAGAGTGGGTTAACTTGCTTGTGTGCATGGGAAGAAATTTCTCAAGAAGAGCCACTGTCACATAAGAGTTTTTCCCCACACGTACAGATTGGGACATAGAGGAAGATCTCCTTGAGAGCAGCCCTGCGGAGAAGGACTTGGGGGTCCTGGTGGACGAGAAGCTGGACATGAGCCAGCAGTGTGCGCTTGCAGCCCGGAAGGCCAACTGTGTGCTGGGCTGCATGAAAAAAGGGGTGGCCAGCAGGGAGAGGGAGGTGATTGTCCCCCTCTGCTCGGCTCTTGTGAGGCCCCATCTGCAGCACTGCGTCCAGGCCTGGGGCCCCCAGCACAGGAAGGACGTGGAGCTCTTGGAGCGGGTCCAGAGGAGGGCACTGAGATGGTCAGAGGGCTGGAGCAGCTCTCCTGCGAGGAAAGGTTGAGGGAACTGGGCTTGTTCAGCTTGGAGGAGAGAAGGCTGCGGGGAGACCTCATTGTGGCCTTCCAGTGCTTGGAGGGAGCGTATAAACAGGAGGGGGAACGGCTGTTTACGAGGGTGGACAGTGATAGGACAAGGGGGAATGGTTTTGAACTGAGACAGGGGAGGTTTAGGTTGGATATTAGGAGGAAGTTTTTCACCCAGAGGGTGGTGAGGCACTGGAACAGGTTGCCCAAGGAGGCTGTGGATGCCCCATCCCTGCAGGCATTCAAGGCCAGGCTGGATGTGCCTCTGGGCAGCCTGGGCTGCTGGTTGGTGATCCTGCACATAGCAGCGGGTTGGAAACAGATGATCATTGTGGTCATTTTCAACCCAGGCCATTCTATGATTCTGTGCTGACAGAACCCTGAGAGCTCCCAGGCAGCAAGCAGGCTCTGTTCGGGGGGTGCTGATTTTTGTTTCTTGTCTTTGTCTTGTCATGTCTGCTAGATATTACTGCTAGGTATATTATGTTGTATATTATTGCCTACATTCATTAAACTTGTTTCCCATCCTATTTTGAATAGGCAGTTTTCCCAGTCTCTCCTAGACCTCACTGCAAGAATACAGTAAGTACAAAAATAATCTGCTCCTAGCAAGATGCATGGCCATGACAATGCATAACTGAAGGAGCTGTATGCATAACCACAATAGATCTGCAGCTTTTTACCCCATGACTTCTGCTTTGCAGCAGAAATATGCTTTACTTAGCCTTCGAGGTAACAGATTTTCAAGTGTTTAGATATTCAGTGTTAGCCACATGTAAAAAATATAATTAAAAGCATGGTAACCTTTCCCTTAATGCACTATAATTAGTTGGTTGTCCTAAATGTCTGTCAAAGCTCCACATTTCTACAGACTGAGAACTGCTTTGAGAAGCTAATGTTTACACATACATATGCATAGACCTTTTAGATGTACATACAAGTATTGCTTCCATGTTGTTATGTCTCCGACTGTTAACAATTTCTCTGTTCAAAATAAGACTTTTTACATATTTTAATGTGACATGGAAAGTGCATCAGAAAAGGACAATTACATTCCTTGTTTGTCACTCATATGCAGTCTATTCACATATAATTCATGACTGGAGTGTTTTAATGGAAGTATATAGGCTCATCAGGAAGGGCAGGAAGGGAAAATTAATACAGGGGCTTTCCTTGTTAGAGTACCATGGGATGAAGACCTGCAGGAAATAGGCATCCTGGAGAGCTGGCCAGTATTCAGCAATTGCCTCCTTCAAGCTCAGAAGCAATGAAGCCCAACAAAGAAAAACTAAGGAAAAAATGCCAGGAAGCCTACAAGGATGAACAAGAAGCTCCTGGCCAAACACAAAAATAAAGCCAATGGAAGGTGGAAACACAGACAGATAGCCTTGGAGGAATGTAGATACATTGTTCTAACAGCCAAGGGTGAAGTTATGAAAGCTAAAGCCAAGGTTGAATTGAATTGGCCAGGGACATCAAGGGCAGCAAGAGGGACTTCTGCAAGAACATCAGTGATAGAGGAAGACTAGGGAAAATGTGGACATTCTGCTGACAGAAATGACTTACTTACTGTGCTGAGTTACAAGAAAAATAAGGAGGATAGCCAGCATGGTTTCACTTCATGACAATTCATGTGTGACAAATTTGGTGACCTGTTATAGCAGGATTACATCATTGGTGGGTAAGGGAAGAGCAGTTGATGCCAGCTACCTGAACATGTGCAAAGTTTTGATGCTGTCCTATACAACATCCATATCTCTAAAATGGAAAGGCCTGAATTTGACAGATGGACCACTCAGCAGATAATGAATGGTTGCATTGAAAGACTTGTAAGAGGTAGAGAACAATGATGAATGATGTCCCTAAGGGGTCTTTGTTAGTATTATTTAACACCTTTGTTGGTGATGTGGACAATGAAATTGAGTGCACCCTCAGCAAATGTGAGGATGACACCAAGCTGAGTAATGCAGTCAACGCAATGGAAGGTAGTGATGCCATCCAGAGGGACCCCGATGGTCTTGAGAGGTAGTCCTACATGAACCTCATGAAATTCAAGAAGACCAAGTGAGTAGTCCTGCACCTGGGCCAGAGAAGTCTCAAAAATGAATGCTGGCATGGCAATGAGTGGATTGAGAGCAGCCATGAGGAGAAAAAGTTGGAGGTAAAAAAAAAAAGAACACAACATCTGACAATGTGTGCTTGCAGCTCAGAAAGCTAGTTATATCCTGGGTAAAAAAAAAATAAAATGTGGCCAACAGGTTGAGGGAGGTGATTGTCCCTTTCTACTCCACTCTCTTGAGACCCTATCTGCAGTGCTGTGTTCAGCTCTGAGGCCCCCAACATATGGAAGGTATTGACTTTGACATAAGCCAGAGAAGGGCAGTGAAAATGATCAGAGGGCTGGAGCACCAGTCCTACAAAGATGGACTGAGATGGTTGGATTTATTTAGCCTAGAGACAACTCCAGGAAAATATCTTATAGCAGCATTCTGCTACTTAGGCGGGGGCTACAAGAAAGAGAAGGAGAGACTCTTTATAAGGCAGTGTAGTGATAGGACAAAGGGTGAGTTTTAAACTAAAAGAGGATAGATTTAGATTAGATGTTAGGAAGAGAGCACTATGAGAGCAGTGATGCTCTAGAACATGTTGCTCAGAGAAATCTTGGGTGCCCCGTCATTGGAAGTGTTCTAGCTCAGAATGAGATCTAGTGAACATGGAAATGCATATGAAGCAAAGATGTATAATTGAATTTCTCCATGTGTAAAAACTTGCATCCATTGACATTCATCATCGGCTGCTGAACATTTGTGGAGCTCAAACCGTGACACAGTGAGGTGATGGGTGGTCCATTTCAACAGCAGCAGCAGTGACATGAAAGACAAGCCATGTTCCAGACAGCCATGCAGATTTTCACAAGTGTGGCATGCAGGCTTTGTTCAACTCTGGTGAAAATGTATAGCTATGGTGGTGACTGTAGTGTTTTGTAGTTGAGAATTTATCAGATAGTATTGTTGTGCTCTTTCTATCTTGTGTTGTTGTATCTTTGTATCAGTTGTTTCCACAGAAATAAACAGGAAACATTACTTTTGGAGCTATCTATGTACTTCCTGTGATAGCATGCAAATATTTCAGGCTTTCTAACAGTACTAACTGATGCATTTCCATCAGTTAATGGGTATGGATAATTTTTAAGTGAGTTTTCTTTGCCTATAGGTGAGCAATATTTACCCTGGAAATCAAAAAGTTCTTAATGTCCATGGTGAGTAATTCCTGTAACATGGTTTAAATAAGCTGTTCTTGCTGTGAACAATTTTTTCTTGGCTGTTGCATAACTGAGTTCATGGAGTTCACTTCCTTTTCTTTTGAAGCCATAATTTTATATCTTGGTCCAGTCTGAATACATAGACCAAGGAACAAATGAGGGTATGTTTGCACCTTGAAGGCTAAGACCTATAAATAAAGCAATGTAGCACAGGTTCCATAGGTTCCAATCTTAGGAGCCCTCTGTCAGAGCAAAGAAGCACTGTGAGAGAAGCAGGCATCACACACTGCTGTGACAAGTCATTCTCTGCTCTGGCAGTGCTCCTCAAATTGTAGTATCCACTTGATATTACATCCCACCAACCAGCCAAGTTGTCTCATTCCTCCAGTGCCTTACTGATGAGGTCTGAAATACTTCCTTTCTCTGAGTAACTGATACCAAAATACACTGTCCTTATGATTCCTATCTGTTTTGGCAACAAATGGTGTCAGCACAAAGGACACAGGCACCAAATTTAAATTAGTGAGTTTATCTTTACTTAAGCTTAAAGCAATAAAGCAACAAGTGAAATAGTACAGCAAGAATAAAACAGAGCAAGGTCCTGCACCTAATCATTACTACACAAGATTAACTACAGTGATCACAGAAGATACATCACCAATTGCCCAAATACTTTACCATCATCCAGATCTACATACAATCACTGGGGAGCCCTGATTGCAGCAAGGATTTGGAGAGCTTTTCCTGGCAATTGCAGTGCATCCACTCATAGGTGAGGTCTCTGAACTTGCTACAGCTGGTTGCAGTTTTTATATAGCTGAATAAACAAGCTTACATAATTTCAAGTGTGGAAACATCTGGTGTCATCCTCCTGTTGGATTCCACCCAAAGACTGGCCAGGGCTCAAGGGAGTGTCTCTGTCTATTTGGGCTTTAACCACAAATTTCTCAACAAGATCATATGTCTGGTTTCACTGCTCACAAGGTTTTATTGCCTTGTAAACATGGCCCTAAATAAAGAAAAATCCCCTATCGGAATTAGTGTAACACAATAAGTGTTACAACAGACCTTATATAAGTTGATAACAAAATATATATTCACGTCAAAAGAGCAAAATAGATAAATATTGTATTGCATATGTGGCATAGCATTTGGTAGTGAAGTTCATCTAGTGGTCAGCTTTGGTTCAGAGCCTGCTGTTCTGCCTAAGTGTTTCACTATCTTATTGCTCAAAAGAAAACTACCACAGAGTGAACAAATTGACTGCTGGAGCCACAGAGAACATTGCTGAGATAAAGCACAAGGCATTGGTACTTTCTCTAAAGGAGTTTGAGTTTTTGGGTGAGACAGAAGGAATGTTGCCATAGCCCTCATACACTAGGAGGTTGAGGGCTGTTCCAAAGAAAGTAATTCTTGGGGTTGGGGAATAGCTAGGGAAAAAAAACTGAAAGGCAAAGTAAGTAAATAAGGAAAAAGGAAGTTGAGAAGTCCCACATATGGAACACCTGGAAAAATTCTCACCACACTGGGGAAGTTTTGTCAATTTTCACTTCTTTTAATGGAAGTTGTTTTCGGTTTTCATTCCCCTTAATGGAGGGTAACATCTGTGAGGTCCAGTGAAGGCCTGAGCTTTGTTTCTAAATCCTTCTGACTGAACTGCTGACTCACTTCTTACCAGTAAGTCTGTCTTGTGCTTGGAAAACTGTCCACATTTGTTCTGTGATTCAGAATTAATTCCAGAGAGCCTAAGCTACATAGTACTGCTCCAGAATTCAAAAGCTTCCAATTCTTTGTTTCTTTCTGTACAAAAGGACTCTTCTGATTTCTTTCTACATATCTTTGCTTTTGACAAAGAAGAACACATCATCCAATGGAACAAATGCCCACAGAGAGCCTGAAGTTCATGGTTTTTTTTCTTGGTTCAAAGAGTTGATTCCAATTAATTATTCTTTGTATCAGTCCATTAGCCTGTACTTGAGAGGATGACAAAAAAATGGTAATTAATTTATTAATTAATCAAACAAATGAATTCCCTACAATATTTCAAGCTATTAAAAGGACATCCTTCTCTTTTTAGACTTGCAGTCTAAATAAGATCTTGAATGTGAGGATTTATACTATGACAGTGTTGCTTAAGCCTTCTAGGTTTTATTCAGTTCCTCATTATAGTTTCTTTTCTCTAAGTGCATATTAATTCCCAGCCCAAACAGTAATTACTTTGGCTTCAGGAAGAAAAGTCACCATTTACATTAAAATTCCATCCCATTTAAAAATTACTGTAAAATTACCTACTTTTCTGTTCTGAAGCTAGACTCCACCAGATAAACACGAAGTTGCAGCTTACTGGGTGCACCAGGCATTAAAAATAAACCAAGCCATTGTCTGTTTGGCCTTTTGCCCTTTCTCAAAATCCTGCTGCAGGGACAGATTCAATTGCATGTGGAGGGAAACAAGTTGCAATTCTGTGTGCATGCACATACAATACCAATTTTTTTAGAGTGAATGTTGACTGAGGCAGTGATGCCATGACCAAATACTGTAGAAGTTCTTCAATTCCAAGAGCAGCACAAAGTTCTGTGACAGTTTTGCTCCTTCAGAGCTCTTTGAAGATACAAAAGTTCCAGAGCATCTAAAGGAAGTAGTCAGCTGATACTCCAACAGTATTCAGTGATGAGGAAGGTCTTCTTAAGATTATGGAGGACATAAGTCAGAAATGCCTGATCTTCCTCCTTTTATTTAGCTTTAAAGATCTCACTGTACAAAGGAGTTTGGAGAGTTTACAGTCTAATTAGATCATAGCATGTATGTGCAAAACAAGTTGAATACTGCAGTAGTGGAACATGGTATCAAAAGCTGGGCTTTGTGCCTGTTTCTGGAGGAAGAAATTATTACCTCTGGACACTAGCATGGTCCAGAGAATAGTCAGTGGACTGATGTCAGCAATTCAAATAGCTCCTCTCCCCTTGCAGTGACTGAGATCATCAAAAAGACAAAACCATTTTGGTCTAAACAGAAAAAGAAAGGAAGAGAAGGAAAATTAACTGCAAGGGATCAGGATCAGGGGAGTGGATTAAGCAGATGAGAAATGAAGATCTCCTGAAGAAGAGAAAGCTAGAGGTTCCTTGTATAAGTTCTATATTTATCTTGATGTCTTAAGACTGCCTAAAATACTGATGACTGAACTAGAAACCTGCCTTGAAAATATTTCTAAAGATGTCACCCCAGAATGTGCTCTGACTATGGACAGTTAGTGTTCAGCTGGCAATCTGCAAAACTGTCTAGTTGTACACTTGATAGATCATGTGGTTGGCATCAAACCATAAAATGAGACCCTTAACATGGACCTGTAGCTGAAGGCCAAGAGTCATCAAAAAGATGGTGATATCCAGGACCATCTTTCACTTTTTATGACTAGAAGAGGAAGAAGGGCAGAGGAGATCTGTCTGGAAATCTCTGTTGTAAAATGCAAATCTGAAAGAGAAGTTAATCTTGATTCTTCCATATTTATGGTAGTTTCCGTGCAGCTAGAAAAAAAGGAAAGATATTTACAGTATTTTTCACCCTGAAACATGTCAGGGCAGAGAGTGAGACCAGTGCTGTCACAGGATCAGGAGGCTTTCCTACCATTAAAATCTTTATTTCTTACCATAAAAGTCTTATTTAGAATTAGCATCAGGTCATGGAACATAGATTGAGTAGCCAAGCAAGACAAATGTTGTATCTGTGTAGTCCCCATGAAATTCACAAATGCAGTCGGATCAGATTGGAGAAGAGCCAGTGCACTTAATGATTCATTGACTCCCAGCATAGGTCACAAGTGAACACAGGCTGAAGCTATCACAAGTGAAAATGGCTTCAACAGATGTGTCCTGTGCCTCCTTGCCATCGTACTTCAGTACCCTTCCTGCTCATCACTCAGAATAGGATCATCTCACCTTAACCTGGAAGAGGCATTTCTGCCCATAGAAAGTAGCTATGTTACTGTGGCAGAAAGATGTTTTACATGAATTTTGTAAATATATTGACAACTACCAAAGCAGAAAGAAAAGAAATAGGACCAAAGAAATCTAAATACTCAGGAGTCAGTTCTTTTTAGATCTTTTATAGAGTAAAATTGAATGAAAGCTGAACAATGCCTAGAAAAAAAAAACATTTATCCAGATGTATTTGCATGTAACTCTATCCTCAGCTCACCTGGAAGAAAAATGATGATAAAAGCTTTTCTGATCTCAGAGAATATTTTCTTCATTAATAATGTTTTTATGATGTAAGGGAGCAATAAGTTGTAATATTTTTTACATTCATAGTTACAGGTATCATATATTGATTTCTTCTGTATTATAGAGACAGTAGAAGATTTGTTATCAAATATGAAACCTTAATTTCAAGAATCATTTCTGTTCTCGTCCTGTGAAATTCACAAATGCAGTGAGAACGTGCTTATTCAATGGGTCATAAGCTAGGTGATCAGAAAGACCAAAAGATTGATTTGTAAGAGAAATATCATTTTGCACATGGTGGGGTTGATAAGCAAGGAAGGACACTCAGGTAGAAGTTCAGTGTTCATGAGGAGAGTGGGACGAGCACATAGAGACCAAGAGTGACATATCCTGCAGGAAAATCTGCTCTTACTTTAAATGGTTTGGTTTGTCACTACTCCAGTCTCCGCTGCTTCAAAGTTCTCACTAATTTTGCTTCTTTGTGATGCTTTTATTGCAGGTGCTAAAGGAAATGGAGATTGCTGGAGTCAGCACAGTTCAGTGGACTTAAAAGGAGAAAAGGGAAACAGAGGTGCTCCAGGACCACCAGGTATATTAAATCTGTCATTGGCACCCTGTAAAGGAATGTGTTTAACTTAAAAGGAGGTCAGCAAAGTATTTTGGTATTTACCACTACAGCTTTGCCTATTTGAAGACTTACACCGAGTTTCTTGTTTAAGAAGTCCAGAACAAAAAGCATGTAATGTTATCAAAAGTATTCTCTGAAAAGAAGTGTCTGTACTATATTTATAATATTTGTCCTCTAATGTGGTCGTAATTAATACAAAACTGTAACTTTGTTCCAAAGCCACAATTCACTTGACTGAAGACATTTTGTTTATTTTTAAAAGGACATCTCTTTGGATTTCTTTATTTTTAAGAGGACATCTAATTGAATCTGTTTTCTTGTCTTGTTCTTATTAATCTTTACTGGTCAATATCCAGTGCTTTGGAACAGCAGTTAGTACTACTGAGTCATTAATAAATTTGGAAAAAGAAAGAGCAACAAACTTTCCTGTACAGAAATTAAGACCATTTCCTCTGCTGTGCAACTTTATTCACTACCTACATTTCTGTTCATTCCCAGGCTTTGTATTTAATGCAATTTAATGTCCTACAGTTGTTGGTTTTTGTTTTTTTTTTCCATACCTGATGAATTCAGGTACTCAAGAAAGAAAGGATGATGCTTATGATTTTGTTGTAAAGCTGCTATCTTGTTAAGGATAGAGGAAACAAGAATTCTGGTTAAATTGTCTTGCCTCTATCTTTCTCCTAAAATGAAACATATTTATTCATTCACCTACCAACTAAGACCAATTCAATTTCTTCTCTAAAAATTTTCCTGTATATTTCTTGCCCGCTGCAGTTGCTAAATTATTCTTTCATATAAATAATTTCTCTAGGTGTCACAGATATCCACATAAGCTCTGACAGTGGAGATTCACGAGCTAGAAATTGCAGATAGTAGGACGTGATTGAAGTACAGGAAATGTTTGAATTTTTTTCTGAGGGCAGATAACTCAAGGGCCTTCCACTGAACTGTCTGCAGTCACAGCAATGAGAACAGCTTTCTGAACTCCACCAATTGTTCGTTCAGTAGATTTGTTTATTGTTTTCCCAGGATGTCATCATTCTGACTCTACAAACAAACTCTATTAATAGATACCATGCAAAACGATGAAGCCGACACAAAATGCATGGATAAATGGCAGGCTGCACTCTATTTTGCTACTCTTTATAGAGATGCAGGCATAGTAAGTACCCAGAGCATAGATGCTGTGTTTCAATCACCTGTCTGTGGTAGGTGTGTAGGTGGAAATAAAATCAAAATAGCTGCAATAGCAGCAATACATTTAGTCTCGAAGTAGCACTGTCTACACGATTTAACTGCATCTAAGATCAAATACAGAGATCTCAAATCTGTGGCTGGAACAGTTTAAGGCCCAAAGTTCAGAATGCATTTGAAGAAAATGTCTGTAGCTGTTATGGGCACCTGGAAAACATGTCTTTTTTCAAGTATCTGCCAAATAGAGAACATTTAAAGGCTTTTTAGATTTTTTTGTGCTGGCTTAACAGCATTGCAGGACGACTGTTGACAATGCAGCTGGTATAATCGTTGATACTGCCACTAATTTTTGTTGCTGAAAAATGTCAGATATTCTATGGTCAGCAGCAGAGCAGTAACCCTGGATCTTTCTCTTGTTGGCTATGGAACTGTCCTTCCATGAAAGATAGCACAACTGTAATTAATTCATAACTGAGCAGGGACAGACTGGCTGGCAAAACATATAGAAGACTTTCCTTGTCTCTTGGTTTCTGCTAGCAGAGTTAATTTGGAGGCCTCTCTTTCATCCAACACCCAGCTGACATTTTTTTTTTTTTTTTTTTGAAAACTAGGAACTTTTCATCTTTGAGACTTCTTTGCTTTCAAATTTGTGTGCAATCTACAATAAGGTTCAAAAGTTAAGCTGGAGTAACAGACAAGGCATGTAAACCTGGCTTTGTTAGGAAACAAAATTAGCAATGGTAGATTTAAATGTTAATATTGACACTGTGAATCATTTTCCATTAAACTTCTAAGTCAGAAATACCCAGAGCAGTGCTTTCAAAGAGGAAATTACAGATAATTATCACACTTTTCTGCATTTTCTTCATTTTTCAGGTCCACCTCTGCCTCCATCATATTTCAGCCACTTTATTAATAGCATAAAGGTAATTGTATCCCATTTATATTTGAGTTCTTTAAGCTTTTTTAAAGTATTCTTTACAAGATATTAAGAATAACATAGTATATTATGGTGAAATATACAAAACAGATAACTAGATTAGAAATCATAAATTATGTTCATTTATTAAACTCCAGCTGCAGAGACAAGTTTATTATGAAGGTAGAAATAGTAGTTGTCAGTAATATATAAAGATAACTTCTTAAAAAATATATTAATGAGGCTTTTTGCCTTCCCAGGGGTATTAGAGTCACAATTCACTGTTATCTAACATAAGTTGGTAGCAGTTATTTGCCATAATTAACGCTTTTGTTTTCGTGACAACTCACGTAAGAGACATACATTTTCTAGTGGGCTTCTTTAAACAAAAACAGCAACAGTCAACATTCAAAAAGAAATTCAGTTCTGTTTAATACTATTTATCTTTCCAGCACACTGAATAAAATAATTAAAAATGATGGAAAACACATTTCTGCTTCTTGATGCTTATCTCCTGAAATCTCTTACAAGAAATCGTATTCACACAAGATGTGTTTAGTCTCACTCTGATCCTCTTTTCACATGACTGTTAATGACAAAAAATGAATACATATATAATACAGTTTTAAGAGAACAGGGCTGCTATTTATCAGTGAAAGATATGAAAAAAATAAAATCAAGTTCTCATTTAATTATTAAGAAAAAAAAGTCTTCAAAACTGTACTGTCAATTTCCTTGAAAGACTTCTCGTGCCATCTTATATTCAGATTTTGTTTCTACTTGGCTGAGTGCACAGAAGACATTTCTATGACATAAAAGATCCCGTGTATGCATGGATTCATTGATCTAGTAAAGTAGTAGCTAAAGCTGTAAAGCTACAGACACGGTTTCATATTGTTCTTCAGCTCTACAAAATGTCATGCCATTAAGAAATCTTTATAGTTTTCCTTACTGGGAAACTGAAAAAAGTCAGAGGGGGAGCTGTGTATGGATGTCTCTATTGGCTTTCTCCAGCTACCTGCTTGCTCTGACCTTCACTGCTTCTATCCACAGCTTTATTTCCCAGAAGGGTGAACCAAAGTAGACACCAAAAAATTGAAGGGAAAAAAAAAAAAAAAAAAAGAGCAGACAAAGAAAAGGAAATAATGTGAAGCAGAACCTAGAATTGCTGTGGCTCATATTGCACAAATCTAGAATTTAAATACTTTTTATCTGTCACTCTGTTCTCCAGTTAGCTGTTAATTAAGCTGTTAATGAAGTAGGACAATAGAAGAGACGCATTCAAAGTGTCTGCAGTTTTGTGTGGTGTCTCTTCCATTATCTTGATGTATTCCCCTGTCCTTTTGTTTTATCCTACCCACTGTCATTACCACTTCATAGGATTCCTTGAAATTGAGAATTTCATATCAATCTTAAATTGCTTTTTCCTCAGTGGGGGAGAAAAACAACAAACATAGCTTTTATGTTACTTCCCATTTCCTTTTTTTTGCCTCCAGCTACAGCACAGAACAAGGTTTTGTTAGGTAAAATAGCAGGAAACAGCAACAGAGGCACTTTCCTCTGTCTCCACCTAGGTCCCACCTCCCCTAGTCTAAGAAACACTAAGAAATTCTTGCAGCTGCAATAGAAGGGGTGTTCTTTTTTATTCCATATCACAGAAGAGGGAAGTGGAGTCAAAAAGATGTTAAGCAGATGCTCTTCTTTTTTAAGCTTAGAAATTTCAGATAACTTTAAAAGATGAGTGCGTGGGATTCTGATCTTGCTTCAGCTGAATGTTTTATACTATGTTATCTTTAAAGGGTGAAAAAGGAGACAATGGTGTAAAAGGAGAAAAAGGAGAACCAAATGGAGGTTTTTACCTGACAGGACCACCTGGACCACCTGGAAGACCAGGATTAGTTGTAAGATACACAAGTTGTATAACATAAATATTTGTGAATACACATTGTTTTAACTTAGAGGGCACTAATAGAGACAAGCATCAAGATGATATTAAGAACTATATGCATACTTATATGGTAACCATTAGCTCAATAAGGCGGAGTTCCATTAGGCATAAACACAGAAACTTCACTATTGTGAACTGAATTAATTTGCTTTGAGAAATAGATGCTATGTCACTGCCTAACACAACTGTATCAGTATATCGATTCATGCTATCAATAGTAATGCAAATCAAGGAAATAGTTACAACTATGCAAGAACTATATTAGAAAGCTTTCTTGTCTGAAACTTCATATCTTGAATCTAGTTTAATATATGAGTAAATTTTTCAGTTTCCATGGCTCTTTGGAAAAAGAAATGCTTAGAACTTAGAAAAAGTGTTATGGTTGCCTGCCATCAGAAAATATTGCCATCAGAGATGAAGGGCCTGCAGCAGTGATATCATCACAGATGGAAACTACAGTGGTATACATTTCAATCACAAGAGAAGCAGGAAATACTTATTGATATAAAATATATGTAGTAATTTAAACAAAGAAAACAGCGAGGTTTAAAACAGCTAGATAACTGCTGACAATTTGCTACATAGAGGATGGGGTTGCACAGTTGATCTAAAATTGAATCTCAGTGAAAGTAGTACAGCTTTAAACTATAAATCACTTACTGAGGATCTGTGTCAGAAAGGCATCACCATGTCTAGGCGTAAGGGATCTCTGTGCAAGCATAAACAACCTTGAGAAGCATTCCTACTCAAGAGGACATCCTGATATGCAGCTAGCTGAAGAGCTAGGAGAGCTCAAGTGCACTCAAGGTCTGCTTGCTTGTGAAGTAAGATGAGTGCCTCATAGTCGTAGATTTGGCATCTGTTGAACCAGGGCTCTGCTCTCTTTTCTTTGAGCACCCAGTTTGAGACAGTATTGCAGTATCCAGTGATACCTTGATTGTTATCAGTCCTGAGCGAGGTCAAGGGCTTTTGCACCTCACTGTATGAGCAAGGCCTTGGGCAATAATGACCAGGATAAAGGAGGAAGCTCAGGGACAGAAGTGTGGAGCATACCATAACAGACATTGATACACTCAAATAAATACATTTTATCACTAATAGGGTCCTAAAGGAGATTCAGTTGTTGGACCCAGAGGACCTCCAGGGTTGCCTGGCTTACCTGGTTTACCAGGTTATGGAAAAATTGGACCACCTGGCCCACCAGGCCCACCAGGACCTCCTGCAATATATGGATCAGGTGAGAAGGAGTGATTTTGCCTTTCATTATGTATGTGAGCGCATATGCATCCTTACATATCCCCCACACACTCTTTTCTTTTTGTACGTGTTCTTCCATCTACCTATCTACTCTCCATTCTTGAATCAGGTTGCTCCCCACTTTCCTGAATGCTGCTTTTTTTTCTGTAGGGAGTGTGGATTTGAACTGAAAGCACAAAAGGAACAACTCTACACTCAGTTTTCCTTGACTAGTGCTAAGGGAGCACTAACGCATAACATAAGCTTTGTTAATGAGATGGTGCTGGAGGCTCCCTCAAATTTGCATTAAAGGTATGCATGGCTTTAAATCAAGTGTCAGAGTTCAAGACAATAACACTTCTGATTCATTTTGGGTCACAGGTCTGCTAGTCACAAGCCTCATACTGTTAACATCCAGCGCTCAGACTAGGTTCTGATGGACAGGATCCTGGGCTCCACTGACATCACGTCAAGTGTGAGGTCAGAGGATCACCCATCAGTGAGAGACCCTTGTTCTTCTGTCAGGAAACTCCAGCAGAAAGCATTCCCTAATATTAGCTGAAGGAAGGAAGCATACTAACAGCACTGTTAACTGTGTAGAGAGATTATAATGCAGATTTGTCTTGCCTAAAGTTTGGGTTGGCTTACTTAATAAAGACCTGTTTCTGAGACCTAATGATCAGACTGCTTTCAGCAATATCTGTACTTCCAGTGTGTTGGTTTGGGAAGCAGATCCCCATGTCTACAATTTGTTCTCTCCAGAACAATCCAGAAATTAGACTGGTTTATGCAGCTCCCAGGGACAAGGCAAGACTTTCAAACTGTCATTCAGTGAACATTGTGAATGGAGTGCCTGCCAGAAATGTTCGTCCTCTGATGAATGTATGAGGAAGCAGTAATCCTGATTATGTTCAACACTGGAACATAGGCATGTACCTATGTATTAGCCTCTGATCATAATAAAATGGACATGATCTTGGCATCCATAAAGTTCACAGAGGCCTTTAGATCTTTTCTCATGTAATTTACATCAAGTACTTCTGAATATTACCTAGTCAGACAAATATATATATATATATATTTGCATTCCATCTCTTTCACTTTAGCTTATCTGCTAGTCTCCATCATCCTTCTATGCATCTTCCTCTTTGCTTTGTAAGAAGCTTCTTTTGGCAGCACACTGATGGATGTCTCTTTTACTAAATGTCATGAGGACTGGTATTTGCTTATTTAGTATCTTTAAGGCACCTAGTCATCACTATTAAAGCTCTTACTGTAATATGCGGAAAGAGGAATTTCTTATCTGTAGCTTTGAATGCTTGTGAGAAATGAGCCCCTCTCCCTGCCATTGGTACGAAGGAATTGCTCTGGAAAATCCTCAGAAATAGATTGTTCTATTTGTGAAAGGCAATTTCAACGTTTCTCAAAGCTTCACCAAAAAATAAAAATTTATTGGTATGCAATTGCAGCCTCCCAGTTCAAAAGTTCTAATTCAGTAAAAACCAAGTTATAGAATGCAGCGTTGTTCGTAGGTTTAGCTTTTACTGACTGAACAATCAATATTTTAAATCTTGGGCTGTTTCATTCAGATTATCAAACTACTTCAGAGTGAAGAGAGACAAAAAAAGCAGATGTTCAATATGCTTACTTTATTTTAATGCAGGTATTTGCAGGGGAGGAGGAAACCATTCTCACTCAAGATCACTGTTCCCAATCCTTTGAAAATTATGAAGGCAGAATATTTACTCTCCTTTAGCTTATCTTCCATTCCTTTCTGTCAATGGTTTAAGGGCTGATTTGGCCCAGTTCCATGACTAGCGGTGTGGGGGGAAACCCCTGGAAAGGGAAAAGGGGGAAAAGGGGAAAGGGTAGGGAGATGGGCCTGCAAACAATACTGGGGGAACGATCTGAGGAGAAACAAACTAATAAGATAATAAATAAGATAACAGAATGCAAGATTACACACTATAATACAATATAATACAATATAATTAGAATTGAGCTAATGAATAAAATGAGAGAGAGTGTCCAAAAACCAAAGGTCTTACTCTAAGTAAGCAGAAGCGATACGGCACCTGCAACAGAGACGAGCCAGGTGGTCAGAAAGGGAAAAGGGAGGGCTCATGGTCTGTGAACAGTTTTTATCTCTCTCTCTGAGTGGAAACAATAATAGAACAATGAAAGTCCTCTGGGGTGTGTAGTTCTTCTTCTCTTCTGGGACAGGCACCTGGAACTGGAGCATTAACTCTTTAACTCCCAGTGCACCACATGATGTTATGATGCGGAATTGCGATAACCAAAAATCATAAAACCATGACATTCTCATTCGGTCTATTTGGTTCCAAATTATTCAGTAACCTGTGGATAAGTGGAGTTAAGTCATTGCAAGGAGGACAACTGGATGTGTGCAACCAAATTTCTCCTAAGTGTGGTTCAGAGAACATTCCTACATTCCTCCATCTCTCCTTCAGCTTTGAAGAGCAGTTCTGTCCACATCTGGGATTATGGAACTACTTGAATAGCTAAGAGCAGCTGGAGCTTTGGAAGTGCCCATCATAGTAGGAGCTGGGAAGTGGCTAAGAGCTGAACCTTGCAGGTGTTTGTGCATATTTCATAAAACAGATTCGCAAGCGTGCTGAATACTAGCTGGATTTCTCCATGCTCAGACACATAGGTCACCCTGGAAGTAATGCCTCCTATTTATTTCCTTGGTAACTACAACAGATATAGACAGAACAATTACTCATTGATAGAGCAAATTCTCAGCTACAAAACACCATTTTTCAACTTAGTCACCACTATTGCATTTTTGCCATTGATGAACAAGAACCTGCACGCCATGCTCAGGAAAATCTGCACCAGCAAAAATGACCACTGTTTCACAACTGCTGTGATGGCGTCGTTGCTAGGAAAATGTTGCCCATAGAGTACATCTTTCATCAACTTGAACAGATGGAAGGCAGAAGGCTCCATATCCAAACTATGTGGTGGGAATGATAGGACAGTCCAGACAGTCCAGAGTGCTCCACAGTCTTCAAACTCATCTGGGTCCTGGCATTATCATGTTGCAAGAGAAAGTTTGTATTCTTCTTTGGCCTGACTGTGGAAGTTTGAGCCTTCAGCTTAGTCAGAATCACGATGATCAGAGTTAATGGTTTGTCTGGCTTCCAGGAAATCCAGAAGAATCACCACTTTCTCATCCCAAATGACATTACACATTACTTTACCTGCTAAGGGCTGCATCCTGAACTTCTTCTTCCATGCAGAATTCACATGTCACCACTCCATGGTGTGCCGTTTTGACTCCAGCTCGTAGTGGTGACACCACATCTTGTTGCCAGTAACCAGTAACCAGTGCATTCCAGGAAACTGTCACCTTCAATCTGTAACTGGTTCAATACGTCCTGACAGATTTGCATACGATGTTCTTTCTTTCCCTATGTGAGCATTCCTGGGACAGCCTGGTCTATTGCAAACTGCAATATTCCAACATTGCCAACATCATTTCTAATGCACTGAAGCCAATATTCAGCTCCAAAAAGTTTCCTGGTCATATCCACCTATTTGCATGGATTAGCTGATTGAGACGCACTTCTTTTCATGGTGTGACAGCTGTGCATTGCCATCTGGAACATGGCTTGTCTTTCATGTCCTTGGTGCCACTGCTGAATCACATCGCCCACTGCCTCACTGTACTAACATCTGCTTTTAGGTCTAAACATTCAGCAAGCGTCAATGAATGTCAATGGCTGCAATTATTTTACGCAGGGAGGAATTCAATTACACACTTCTGCCTCCTACACACTTTTACGTCAGGCACCATTCTGTCAGATTGCCCTTCTGCTGCCAGTTGTCATACGGCAACCAAATTTAATGGAATATTGGTGGGAAGGTTCAACCTCTACCGCCAGCATCCACTTATAATGTCTCGGGACAACTTATAAAACAAGAACATTACTTTCAAAGCAACCCTCATAGTTTGACAGCAATCCAGCAATTATTCTCTTTCTTCTGTGTCATACCAGCTCGTATGATGACTTTCTGTTTCTAATTGTATTTTTTGTCGAGCCTTTTACATTCACTCCCAGAAGTATACTGATGTACTCCCATGGATACCGCTGGACCTGTTTTCCACTTGGTGTCTTTCTTTTCCTCCACATAAGGAGTTTCTCTTTGTGGTTAATATAAGATCTGTCTAGATATTAGCTACTGACTTCTCTGGGATTTGCCGTGATTCTCACTAGGGTCTGCATGTAGAAGCTCTTTATTCCAAGCAGCTTCAAAGTGCCATTGCCATAACATGTATTCCTACAGTATTCTTGCTTTCAGTCTTTTAAATATTACTTTGTTTCCTCCTGTAACTTTTACTCTAGAAAGCATTGACTTTCAGTTCAAGGTGTAAAAATTTAGTGCTGGAGTAGAGAGGGGTGCTAGGTAATTTATGCTGTGGACTGCACTCTTAGAGCTTCAAGTTCATACCACCAAAGAATTCTATGCTGCTTTGAAACATAAGCTGAACTTACACTTGTGATATTTTTTTTAATCTCATAAAAAGTTTGCTTTTGTTTACTTTCATAGCAAAGGATAAAATGACTCTCAAAGTCCAAATGGGTGAGAGCTGCTTATCTTTAACAGCAGATGAGTGTTCTGGTCAATTTAAGTTGATCTTTATTTGCAGAATGCCCACAACATATTCCAGTCTGTTAATTTAATCTTTACAAACAACAGGGAAAAGACTTAAGTTTCACTATTACTTTAAATAAATAAATAAATATCTTTAGAGTGCATTTTCTGTGGTTGACTTGAACACAACTGTTCAGAACTTGGCTACGTATGGACCAAGGCCATTTTAACCTCTCACTATTCCTAGGCAACACCACCAAGTCCTTTCTTTCTGTTGTTCACTCTCTCTCAAAACAGATGACTTTCAACATGTGCCATATTTTTGTTGTGTTTTAGCAGCCACAATGCCTGGACCACCAGGTCCTCCTGGAGAACCAGGGTCACCTGTAACCAGGAATCTGGTAAGACAACAAAATATGGAATTTTGCCATTGAAACTTATTTTTCAAATCTATTGGTTGCCATTGTTAGCAATGATAGAAGAGGGAAAGCACAGCCCTGTGTTTTTCTTACATTTTTTTTCTATTTTTCTGAACCTCTTAATTTTTCAAAAAAAAAAAAAAATCTATATAGCTGGGAAAGGCAATGAGAGTAGTCTGTTCATTTCCTATTTGAAGAAATGCAATGGGATGTGATGTGGGATAAAGTAATGGAAAGTTGTGCATATTCCAAGTTCAAAGAAATAACTCCAAAAGAGTTTGGCAACATGGAAAACAAACAAACAAACAACCTCACGTTCATAGAATCACAGACTCATAGAATGGCTTGGCTTGGAAGGAACCTCAAGGATCATCAAGTTCCAACCCACCAGCTTTAGGCAGGGCCTCCAACCTCCATACCTAATACTAGACCAGTTTGCCCAGAGCCCCATCCAACCTGGCCTTGAACACCTCCAGGGATGGGGCATCCACAACCTCTCTGAGCAGCTGTTCCAGCATTTCAAGTTATTTGATTATAAGATAAAAACTGTGATTTTCCCTAACAAATCCAGAAATTGTTGTTCCAGAAGATACACTGAAATCGAGTTGTTTCCTTTTCTTATAGCTGAGTCAAGTCAGAATTGTATCCCAGGTATCCATGAAGCAAAAATGACAACTTATGCCTTGTTAATTTCTAAATTTTTCAATGTTTTTAATATTCATTTAAGATTCAAACCTGCAAAGGTTTCACTGCCATTTTTTATCTTTTCCACATTCTCATGCTATGTCAGAAAATCAGATTACCTGCATACCTTTGGCAATCATTTGGGAATGCACTAATAAATGAGCAGGTTTTCAGATCGCCTACATCACATATAATGAACTAATGAGAATGTAAATGCTCTTGCACCATAGTATTGTCTCTCTTCTATCTGTTTTTTCTCACGGAAATTCATAACCTGACAAATCTTATAATATTTTAAGAAGAGGAGAGAAACAAATGTTTAAAGGCTGGTGCCTCAAGGTAGAGAAATGTGGTCATAGATTAGAAGCTAGAAGCCCAGTTAGGTTAAAATCAACATTAAAAAAATCAATATGCAAATTGCTAGTAACATCTGCATGATTCATAAAGCATTAATAGAATCAGGCAATCATGTAGGATGGAAAAGACTTCTAAATCACCAAGTCCAAGCATTAACCTAGCACTGCCAAGTCTATCACTAAAACACGTCCCTAAGGAGCACATCTTCTCAATACTTTCAGGGATGAAACATTGTTAGGCAACCTATTCCAAAGATTCACAACTGTTTAAGTGAAAAAAAAAATTCCTAATATTCAAACTAAATCTCCCCTCATGCAACTCCAAACTGCTTCCTCTTATCCTATTCGTAGAATCATAGCATGGTTTTGGTTGGAAGGAACCTGTAAGATCACCCAGTTCCAATCCCCCGGCTATAGGTAGAGGCACCTCCTGCTAGACCAGGTTGCTCAAAGTCCCATCCAGCCTGGCCTTGAAATGCTTCCAGGGAGGGGGCATTCACAACCTCTCTGGGCAACCTGTTCCGATGTCTCACCAGCCTCACAGTAAAGAATTTCTTCCTAATATCTAATCTAAATCTATCATCTTCCAGTTCAAAGCCATTTCCCCTCATCCTGTTGCTACATGCCCTTACAAAAAGTTACTCCCCAGCTTTCCTGTAGGCCCCGTTTAGGTACTGGAAGGCCACTATAAGGTCCCTCCAGAGCCTTCTCTTCTCCAGTCTGAACATCCCAAGCTCTCTCATCCTATACTCACAGGGGAGCTGCTCCAGCTCTCTGATCATCTTTGTGGCCTCATCTGAACCTGCTCCAACAGCTCCATGTCCTTCTTGTGTTGAGGGCCCCAGAATTGGATGCAGTGCTCCAGAGGGGGACTCACGAGAGCAGAGTAAAGGGGTAGAATAAATTGCCTTGACCTTCAGGTCATGCTTCCCTTGATGCAACCCAGGATGCAATTGGCCTTCTGGGCTGCCAACACACTCTGCCAGCTCATGTTGAATGTCTCATCAACCAACACCCCCAAATCCTTCTCCTCAAGTTGCTCTCAAGCCATTCTCTGCCCAGTCTGTATCAGTGCTTGGGATTGCCCTGACCCACGTGCCGGACCTTTCACCTGTCCTTGTTGGACTACAGATATAGGTTTGTTCAAATCAGCAGAAGGATGATGTCAGTATGCCAAAGTGTGTCTTTGTTATTGAAGTTTTTTGTATGTAAAACCAACTTTATGAGCATTTCTTGAGCAAAAAGCCATGATATTAATGTGTCCAAATGAAACTTATATTTAACTTGCAAAATGTTTGTTTTGCTGTTTGACAGGTTACAACATTTCAAAACATTGATGGTATGTTGGAAAAGGTTCATTTGGTAACAGAAGGTACACTAATCTATCTTAGAGAAACCAGCGATGTTTTTATCCGTGTTCGAAATGGATGGAGAAAATTGCAGGTACTATTGCACTGTGTCCTCTCCTTCCCAGCTCTCTTACTCAAAATAGAATTGTGGATATTTTTACAGGGATGGAGAAGTATGTATAGAAAGGTTCTTTTTTTTTTTTAGCTCAGCAGCTACTACTGATACTTTTGTCTGTTTTTCCTTTTGTATCCTTTCAGCTAAGTGAGCTAATTCCTGTCCCTGATGAGAGCCTTCCTCCTCCGGCTGTATCAAGTTATGTAAGTATAAAATATTGGACTGTGAAAAACTGAGTCTAAATGTGTAAAAACAGGTGATGCACTTGGCAGAAGTTGCAGGCCCCTGCATAACATGATCTTCTACTGAGAGCTGTCATTTCAAAATACCACTAAACAAGCTTGCAAACTAGTTCATGCTGGCCAGCCATTAGTTTTTTTACATTATATTCTGAAAATCCAAACGTGACAGAGGCAAAGCATCCTTTATAAAAAGCAGGATAAAGAAGACTGCCTACTAAAAAAGAAAATCAGTGTTCTGTTTCACAACACTGAAGTCAGTTGCATCAAGCTCTGGTTCCTGCCAAGGAATTTCAGAAAAGTACCTCTGAAAAGAAGGCTTTCTCTATAAGTTTATAGTCCTTTATTCATGATACATCATCATCATTTTTATATACCTTGTTGAAACATAGTCTGCCCTCATAGGGCAGATTAATTGATCTGACTGCTGCAATAATGAAAGGGCAAGAGAAAGCTAGAAAGGCAATTCTGGCTGGGTGTTGTGGTTTAACCCAGAAGGCAGCTAACACCACACAGCCTTTCTCTCACTGCACATTGTCCAAGTGGGATGGGAGAGACAATCAAAAAAAAAGTGGAACTCATGAGTTGAGATAAAAACTATTTACTAAGATAGAAAAGAGAGAGAAATAACAGTAATAATTATAATATCTATACACACAAAACAAGTAATTCACAATAGAATTGCTCACAGCATGCTGACTGATGAACAGCCCACCTTTGAGCAGTAGAAGCCCCCCAGTCATCTCCCCTCAGTTTAATGTTTTCCTCACATGATTTCGTACATATGGATTATCCCTTTGGCCAGTTTAGGTCAGGTGTCCTGGTTCTGTCCCTTCCTTGCTCCTTGTGTCCCCCAGCCCTCTTGCTGGCAGGACAGTACAAGAAGGTGAGAAAACTGAAACGTCCTTGGCTTTGTACAGCACCATTGAGCAACAACAAAAACATTGGTGTTTTATGAACATTGTTCTTCCCTAAAGCCAAAACATAGCATCATACCAAACACTGTGGACAAAAACAACTCTGTTGAAGCTGAAATCAGGGTGCTGAGGCAGAATTCATTCAAACACCTATTTATGTGACAGACTATATTTGTGATATGCAAAGTATACATGGATACACGGTTTATTTTTCTGAGACGGGACAACTCCAGACTCTCCAGTATTCAATGTTTGCTTTATTTAGAATATCACTGAATGCCTAATATTCTGCTCTGAGTAGCATGTTTAACGTATATGTCTGCATGTGTTAAAATAACAGGGATTTCAATCTCTTCCGGTCCCGAATCCGATATCAAACATGAACAATGGAAAACCAGCAGTAAGTATGAGTTCTGTATTGCAGTTGTGTACTGTGTTTAGAAGCAATATAATTTGGGTGTTTAGGGAGATGTGTAATATTTCATCTTCAGGTTCACAGATTTTGCTTTGGAAAGTTAAAAAATACCGTTCTAAAAATTGGTTTTCTTGGTGCACAAGAAATCTGCAACACATTAATTTTTAAGCTAGTAATTGTTTCACAATTAAATCACTAAAATACTAGTTTGAATTTTTTCTATCTTTATGATGCTGCTTGTTTTTAAATAGATGCTTTAGAATATAAGCTTTCATTTAAAATGCTTTAAATATTTGTCAAGGAAAGTAAAATAAGAATTACATGTAAAAACAAAAATACTGACTAGTTCTTGCATTTGTAGTCTTTGAATTGAGTATGTTACCACCTGTATTTGGTAACAGTCAATTTTTGAATGGTATATGGTCACCTCCTACTATTTGTTTCCAGGCCTCTGTGATTTGGGATTTTATTTGTGTGATAACTCCAAGATTGTTGTTTAAAAATACTAACTAATTTTAAAAATTTTATTTTTTAGGAGTATATAGATAATCTTCATTGTTTCCCAACTATTCAAAAATAAATAAGTATTTTATTATATACTGCATAGATTTAAGAAATGTAATCCTATGATGGCAAATAACTTCTATATGGGTATAGAAGGTATTATGCCTTGTGCAAGCAAGGGGTGGGGCCTAGTTTGTTTCAAATATATATCTTTTTCATGTTATAAACTTCTTTTAAAATTGTGGTTTTCTTCTCTTTTCCACAGCTGCACCTGGTGGCTTTAAACTTACCATTTTCTGGTGACATGAGAGCAGATTTTCACTGTTTTCAACAGGCCCAACAAGCAGGTTTGATGACTACCTATAGGGCCTTTCTCTCATCACATTTGCAAGATCTGGTCACAGTTGTCAGAAAAGCAGACCGATACAATTTGCCAATAGTAAATCTTAAGGTAAAAACAAGTGCTTAGTACTTGTTACATTACTTGTTAAGTTCTGGGTGCCTCAAAATCTTGGAAAATAGCAAATCACAAAGCTTCAACACAAGCCGCATTTTATAAAGTTTTGCTTCATATTTTGGAGTCAAGCTCCAAGATGAAAAAGGTAATGATAAAGTTACAGGCTCACATTTCCTTTGCATTACCACGGGTTACTTTTTTCAACGTCCTAAAGCATGTGGGAGAAATAAATCTGTGAGAATGGCTTACTTCACGTAGACTGCTGACAAAGCAACAGCATGGTGTTCCATGTTTTGGATAAGTTTTATATCAACACAGAAAAGTGCTTTTTTTTTTTTTTTTTTTTTTTTTTTGTCTCAAAGGTAGTTTTTATGTTCTAATTTCTAGAGCACAGCAGACTAAAATGACTATTCTTCTCATTTCTTAAGATAAAAGCAAATTCTATGCTTAGGAGTGATTCTAGATTTATCCCCATGAACCTGGGGAGAAGTCTGCAACAAATTGTGATCTCACATAAACACACATATTCTAAAACTGAGGAAAATAAACCATGTCTTTGCAGTATTGGGTGGCTCCCAGAGAAGAACAGCCAAATAAACCAAAAGAAATAACACATGATGATTGGAACATGCTGAATAGATGCTACTCTGAACACACGCAAACCGTGGAGGAAAAAAAAAAAAAAAAGTAAAGAAGCAAAGATAATGTTTTGACTTCTACTGAAAGAAAACTTAAAAACAATTCAAGAGGTAGCCTGATGCAAAGCTTTTGACTTACACATTTGCAACATCTATCACACAATTGTGACAGAATTGTGTGCAATTTGTATTTCCATTGCAACTATCCCTGTATTTTCTCTATGGTTACAGTACTTATAACCAATTCCTCAAGGGATGAGAAAAGATGGAAAAAAGATGGAAGGAGAGGTATTTGTGCAAGTTCTCCCACCACGGTCAGGGCAAACAAACCCTTGTAGCAAATGCAGCAGCAAGATGAGCAGCATGAAAAAAACGACAGTGAGTTGTAGTATGGGTGACTACCTCCTCAAGGGACCAAATTCTCTTCACAGGAAAGTTTGCTGCCTCCCTGGAGCTCAGATCAGGGATGGTAAAAGAAGGATTATCAGCAGCCCTCAGATCATTACCCACTTCTGATCTTTCATGTGGGTACAGACAGTGTCAAATCAAGCCAGAGGTCTATCAAAAGAGATTTCAGGGCCCTGGGAAGGTGTCTAAAGGACTCAGGAAGAGAGATAAGTGCATTCCTCAATTGTCCTATTAATGGGGAGAGACTGGAAAAGAGACAGGCAAGCACAGATCATCTGTGCCTGGCTCCAAGAATGTTGCCTCCAATAGAATTTTGGATTTGATTTTCACGAAACACACTTGGAGACTTTTGCTGGGGCCTGATGGAATAAACCTCTTAAAGGGGGAAACATCTGTTGGCCCCAAATGTGGCAAGACTGACTGAGAGAGCTAGGATCAGTGAGGGAAGGGGAAACCATCAAGAATACTGAGGTCAAGCCAAGAGATGGTACATAACTGTGTGAGGGTGGCAAGGTTAATGGAGGCATCTATGCCACGCCAGGGAGCACATTTGAAATGCTTGTGTGCCAGTGTATGCAGTATGAGGAGTAAATGGGATGAACCAAGGGCACAACAGTTCTCCATCCCCCAGCAGAAGAAATTGAGCAGAGGAGGTGGACGACCAGCATGGCTAAGCAAGTACCTGCAGCTTAAACTGAGGGAAAAAAGAGAAATGTACAGGAAGTGGAAGCAGGGTTGTGTAGCCTGGAAAGAAAATAGGGATGTCTGCATGTATAGAAGTAAGATCAGGAAAGCCAAGGCACAGATAGAGTTGAACTTGGAGAGGGATGTGAAAAATAACAAGAAGGGGTTCTACAGGTACATAAGCAGGAGACAGATCAAGGAGAGTGTTCCCCCTCTTATAAATGAGGGCAGAGTAGTGGCTTCCTCAGACATGGAAAAAGCTGAGGTACTCAATAAGTGTTTGCCTCAGTCTTCACTGGTGTTCAGGCTCCTCCCATGTCTGCCAGGACCCTGAAGTTCTAGATGTGAGTGAGAGGAGCAGGTTCCATCCCACTGTAACAATAGAACAAGTCCGAGACCTCTTCACAAAAATGAATGTATTTAAGTCCATGGGGCTGGATGATATCCATCCTAATGTTCTGAAAGAGATGATTGATTTGTTTGTTGAGCTGCTCTCCATCATATTTGAAAAATCATGGCTGTCCAGTAAAGTCCCCAGTGACTGGAAAAAGGGAAATATTACTCCCATTTTTAAGAAAGGGAGAAAGGAAGACCCAGGGAACAACAGGCTGGTGAGCCTCACCCCCATGTTGGGAAGATCATGGAGCAGATCCTCCTAGAAGCTTTGTTAAGGCACATACAAAACAAAGAGGTGATCCTTGCCTGACCAATCTGGTGGCCTTATTATATAATGGAGTGATGACACTGGTGGACAGGGGAAGGGTGACAGATGCCATCTTTCTGGTCTTCTGCAAAGCCTTTGACATGGTTCCTCACCACATCCTTCTCTCTAAATTGCAGAGGTGTGGATTTGAAGGATGGACTGTTGGATGGATTAGGAACTGGCTGGCTGGTTGCAGCCAAAGGGCTGTGATCAATGGTTCTGTGTCAGGGTGGAGGCCGGTAACAAGCGGTGTCCCTCAGGGGTCGGTCTTGGGACCTGTGCTCTTCAACCTCTTCATCAATGACAGATGATGGCATCGAGTCACCCTCAGCAAGTTTGCAGATGACACCAAGCTGAGCGGTGCAGTCGATACACTGAAGGGAAGGGAAGCCATCCAGAGGGACCTGGACAGGCTGGAGAAGTGGGCCCATGTGAACCTGATGAGGTTCAACAAGGCCAAGTGCAGGGTGCTGCACTTGGGGCAATCCCAGGTATTTACACAGACTGGGGGAAGATCTCCTTGAGAGCAGCCCTGCGGAGAAGGACTTGAGAGTCCTAGCAGATGCCCTGTCCTTGGAGGCATTCAAGGCCAGGCTGGATGTGGCTCTGGGCAGCCTGGTCTGGTGGTTGGCAATCCTGCACATAGCAGGCGGGTTGAAACTAGATGATCTTTGAGGTCCTTTTTAACACTGGACATCCTATGATTCTATGAACTGGAAGCTTTTGTCCTTTCCTAAAGTTACGATACCATTGGTATTAGTGAGACTTGCCAGAATGAGTCCCGTGTCTGGAGTGCTGGAACTGGCTGTGCAGGTGGGATAGGCAGGTGAGGTGGAAGTGTTGCACTTTATGTAAATGAGAGATTAGACTGTACAACTTTTACACTTAGGGATAATGTGGTAGAGATACTCTGGGTGAGAATCAAGGAGATAAATAGAAAAGATGTCATTGTGGGTGTGGACTATTGACCACCCACACAGGACAATAGCACAAGTAAGGTATTCTGTAGTAATTAGGAGAAATCTGAATCAGTTGCCATTGTCTTTATAGGAAATTTCAACTTCTCAGACATCTATCATTCTGCTGCAACAAGCAGCACCTTCCCAGTAGGTTGTCTGCTCCTTCTGAACCCCAAAACACTTCCTATGAAGACTCAGGGCAACAAAAGAGGAGAAAGGTCTAAAGAGCGAAACATATGAGGCGCTGCTGAGGTCCCTTGGTTTATTCAGTCCAGAGAAGAGGAGGTTGAGGGGAGGCCTCATGGCAGCCTACAGCTTCCTCACAGGGGGTATAGCAGGCTTTGATCTCTGCTCTTTGGTGACAGCAATAGGACCCGAGGGAATGGCATGGAACAACATCAGATGATAGTTGGGTTGAGTATTAAGAAACAGTTCTTAACCAAGAGGATGATCAGGCCCTTGAACAGGCTCCTCAGGGCAGTGCTCACAACACCACTCCTGACAGAGTTCAAAAAGCATTTGGACAATTCTCTCATTTTTTAGTGGTCTTGTGTGCAGCCAGAAGTTGGACTCAATGATCCCTGTTGGTCCATTTCAACACAGAATATTATGATTCCAAGTAAGTCTGGGATATTCCTAAAGCATGCTGAAGACAATTTCCTGTCACAAGTACTCAGCAAGACAAACAGAAAAGGAGCCCTCCTTTTTTTTGTTTTTTGAGCTCTTTGCACAGAGATGACAGATGAGTTCATTCAGGAGCATCATGCAGAATCTGAGATATGAAATCTAGAATCTTAAGTGTTTTTAAAAGAAAATAAGATTTTAGATTTACGGAGGAAATCTTATAAAAATAAGGTGTGGTGCAGTTTTCAGATTTATTTTGTTTGTAAAAATTGCACTGAAATTTTAACAGGGAGAAACACTTTTCAACAACTGGGAATCTATATTTAATGGAAATGGTGGACAATTCAACATTCACGTTCCAATATACTCCTTTGATGGTAGGAATGTCATGACAGATCCATTCTGGTGAGTTTATGTTACTATCTTTTAAGTTTCACATGACATTTATTTTTACCAGATAGTACAAGTGTAATATATTGAGTACTTGAAATGTGATAAAAAATTCTCCCTTTTCTTCTGCAATCTTTCTTCTCCATTTCAGATAGGCTACAACTGAGATATCAGATTGTGTTCTCCTTTTCCTCCTTTGCATTCTGTCTTCATCTTTTCACACTCACTCTTTGCTTCAAGCAGAAGGAGAATAAAAAATAATGGTTACATAGTATGAACAAGGTCACTATATGTAGGCATGCATTTAAATTAAAATATGTATATATTAAAAATGATTTTTTTCAGCAAATAACTTAACATCATTTTTCAGGCCTCAAAAAATAATATGGCATGGTTCCACTACAAATGGGATCCGAATGGTCAGCAACTACTGTGAAGCCTGGCACACAGCTGATTTGGCAGCTATGGGACAAGCATCACCACTGAAGATGGGAAAACTTCTTGATCAGAAAACATATAGCTGTAATAATCGGTTTATTGTTCTCTGTATTGAAAACAGTTTTGTATCTGATCCCCAGGGAAAATAACTCATCTGTTGCACGTAATATTCTATATTATGACAGAAAAAGCTGACACAGAAGTTTCATTTGCAATGATGTAAATATTTTATTTTTTGTAATTGCACATTTCAGGAAAAAATAGCCAAAGAAAACATACCTCAACACAAACCATATTTCAGTTGGGTGGAACGTTCAGTGTTCATGAGGCACACTTAAAGCTTTTCTTTCCACTCAACCTTCGTATGGTTCAAGGTATGACTACATTTCACTCACAGCCTCTTGTCTTTCTGAGTTGAAGATCCATGAAGGTCACTAGTCAAGTATGGGCTACAAGGAAGATTCAGTAGCCTGCCTTCATGGCTGCTGTTTCTTTGCAGTTAAGTCTTCTTTTCACTTGTATAGATTTTGAATATCCAAGGCACTATTCAAATACATCATAGAATGGCTTGAATTGGAAGCGACTTCGCCATGGGCATGCTTGTCAACCACTAGATCAGGCTGTCCAGGGACCCAATCAGCCTGGCCTTCAACATTTCCAGGGAGTGGAACTCAACACTTCCATTCCACAGCTTCTCCGGGCAAGCTGTTCCAGTGCCTACCACCCTCTCATTAATAATAGTAATAATAATCCTCTTAATATCTAATCTAAATCTCCCTTATTTCAGTCATTCCCTTTTGCTCTATCACTATCTAACCAAGTATAAAGTTGTTCTCCCTTCTGATTATAAGCTACTTTTAAGCACTGGAAAGCCACCATAACGTTTACCCAGAGCCTTCTCTTCTCCAGGCTGAATAAACAAGGCTCCCTCAACCTTTCTTCATTGGAGAGGTGCTCCAGCCCCCTGATCATCTTTGTGGCTCTCCTCTGGACCTACTCCAACTGCTAAGCATCTTTTTTGAGTTGGGGATGCCAGACTTGGAGGCAGTACTCCACGTGGGACCTCACAATAGAAGAGTAGAGGGGAACAATCTCCTCTCCCACCCTGCTGGCCATCCTTCTTTTGATACAGCCCAGGCTGCAAGAACATACTGCTGGCTCATTTCAAGCGTTTTGGCCATGAGGACCGTTAGTCCTTCTCTGCAGGGCTGCTCTCAATGAGTTCTTCTCCCAGTCTGTACTCATATCTAAGATTGTCCTAACCCAAGTACAATACCTTGCACTTAGCCTCACTGAATCTCACTAGGTTCATGTGGGTCTACTTCTTGAGCTTGTTAAGGACCCTTTGGATCATATCCCTTTCAGTTTCTTGCCATCCTCAAAACTTGCTGAGGGTGCCCTTGATCTCACTGTACGTCTTTGATAAAGATGATGAAGAGCACCAGTCTCAGCTTGGACTGCCGAGGACACCACTCATCACAGGCCTCCACCTGGACACAGAGCTGCTGAATGCAATCCTCTGACTGTGATCATCCAACCAATTCCTTATTCACCAAATAGTCCACTCTCTCTCCAAGTTAGAGATAAGGATATGGTTTTACAGAAACCCAGGTACATACATCAGTTGCTCTTCCTTTGTCCACTGATGCCATTGTTCCTTCCTAGATGGCCACCAGATTGATCAGGCACAATCTGCCCTTGGTGAAGCCATGCTGACTGTCCCAGATCACCTCATCATCTTGCACGTGCCTTACACAGCTTCCAAGGATGATCTGTTTCATGATATTCCCATGAGGTGAGGCTCACAGGCCTGTAGTTTCGTGGGTTCGTTTTTCCTTAAAAATGGAGTGATGTTTCCCTTTTTCAAATCACCAAGGACTTTACTTGACAGCCATGACTTTCTGAATATGATGCAAAGAGGTTTCACAACCACATTCGACAGTTCCTTCAGGACCCTGGGTTGCATGTCATCAGGCCCCATAGACTTGTTGTACACATTCAGCATCAAGTGGTCTTGAACTTGCTCTTCTCTTATTTTATTCCTCCTACTCCCACCTAAAGGTTCCAGGACTTGAGAGATTTTGGGAAGCCTAACTGTCAGTGAAGACTGATGCGAAGAACTTATTGAGTATTTTACCTTCTTCATGCTTTTTGTAGCCAGTTCTTACTCCTGATTTATCAGAGAGGGTACACTCTCTTTGGCGTGTCTTCTGACAAATATGCCTTTGCATCCCTCGTCAACTTCAGTTCCATGTGGCTTTCCTGATCCCATCTCTGCACATCCAGTCTGCATCCCTGTACTCTTCACAGGCAATATATCCCTGCTTCCACTGCTTGTACATTTCCTTCTTATTCATCAGTTTGACTTGCAGGTCCTTGTTTAGCTTTGCTGGTTTCCTGCCTTCTCCGTTTGATATATGTATATATACACACTGCCCCTCAGTACTGTGTACTGAGCAAATAAGAGGATGCTGTTAAATTTTACAGGGATGGACTTCTCAAAAAGCTTTAAGAACAAAGAGGCTTGACTCCTTGGAATCTCAATGGAGACTCAATACTAATACCTAAATACCTAACTCCCAAAATGTTTTACAGATTTCATCCTGGTGCTTACACATGAATTTAGCAACCTGACATCTTACTTCTACTTTTTTCATCATATATTCTAGACATAGTGTTTTATGCAGGAGGACTGAACCTAGACAAAATCTGGTCCTTATTTTGGTGCTACTGTTATCAGGAAATCTGAAGCAATGTTAATAAAAAACATCCTGTTTTAACTGGCAGAAATGTGCACATAAATGCAGATAAACAAGCCATCTGCCTTTATTTATTTAATTTAGTGTTAGAGGAAGTCATTTCCTGTTGTGCCAAACACGGCTGAATGAAAAATATCTGTCATGGTCTCTCTACAATAGGTTCTAGGCACTGTTATCTTACTATGTTATGTGTAATTTTCCTTTTAGTGAATTTACTCCTCTGGCATTCAGATAGTGAAAGAATTTTTAATATAAAATCACAATGACATCAGTGACGGGAACAACCATTAAATGCTATTATTCCTCACAAGCATTATCACCATAATATCTTAAGTCTCTTGCCTAAATATTTGCCTACTATGTACTTTAAAAAAAGCATTTACTTGTTTTTTTAATCTGGGAATAACTATGGTAGTCAAGCATCACATTATCATTTTTAAAGATTTAACCTGGAGATTGGGTTGGAAACACCAAATTGCTGACAAATAGACTACTAAATTATTAGACAGCTACTTTCAAAAGACAAGAGAAGCCAAATCATATTTACTATACTAAACTGATCTAATTATTATGTAACAAAAAAATGTGAAATTCAGCCTTATGTCTTTAATTTACTATAAAAGCATATAAAATCAGCTGAATCATATCTTCTTTTTTCTTTGAAAAGACAATATTTTCATTATTACATGTTAATGGGGCAAAAAATGTTTATATTGCACTTTAAATGTATGCATAACAACTAATTTCATTCATTTATAGTCTACCCCTTCCCCTAAAATGCTGAGCATTCTTGAGAAATGGAAAATTCCTTCAGTTTGAAAAGTTGGAAGATGTACAGAAGGGTTTCATTCTAAGTCAAGGAGGAAAATAAATTGTTTTCCATGCAGATCTCAGCTTCTCCAAGTCAGGATAGTGAGTATTTATGATTGCAGTCAGTAATTATTACTAATTAATAATTACCCTAACCCAAGCCCTAACTCTAACCCTACCCCCGATAGTTAAAGTCAGTTCTTATGCTTCCACTCCTCAACTTGAGCCAACAGTCATAGGGAGTTGGGTATTCCTTGCCTAGAATTGTAATGGTGGAGGGAAGGGGGAAGGAGGGGGTAGGGAGGTAGGGAGGATGAGAGATGAAAACACAAAGAAGTGCTTAAAGGTAGAGGGCCCCAGAATAAATACATGCCAAATTCTGCTTCTATCAGTCATTCGTGCAACTAATTTCAATCTGTATCCCAGATAGCTAATAGAGCTTAGCAGGGAACTGAGATAGTCAAACACCATCAGTGAGGTGCTAGGGAAGTCTTAACAGTTGCTTCTCTCCTCTAACATTAATTGACAGGCTATAAGAATCTATTGTACATTCTTCAACTTAATACAGAGCATGAACTGTGTATTACCCAGGCTGTCCCAATGCCAAGTACATTCACTGTGTTCAAATGCCTGCTAGGCAGCTAGCTGGAATCAATAGGAGAGACCTGTTAAGATGCTGAGATTTCCCTTCAAAAAACAGTCTGTCATTGCATCCAGAGCCAATGAGGTTGTTTATGCTTCCTGGTATAACCACAGAGAAATAGTAATGATTCTCAAGTGTATGACAAAGACAAATTTGACCCAGTACTTTTAAAAATAAATTAGTTCCCCTATTAAAACTGAATACCTTTGAAGTTCAACACAAAGATCAAGAACGCTTGAGGAAAATTTGCTAATTTGGCTAAGCAACTATGTTTAAAGCAAATGAACATATCAAGACTAGCACCAGAGCCCTACTGAAAGGAGTAATGGTTTTGTTGCTGTTGGCATCCCACATCATAACATTAAACAGTGCACTGGAGTTAAAGAGTTAATGCTGCAGCTCCGATCTTGGAAGAGAAAGAACAAACTACAGCTTCCAGAAGACTTCATTGTTCCATTTCTGTTTTTCATTCAGCGGGAAAAGATAAAACTAACTGGGAGTCATGAGACTGTTCTTTTTCTGCTCCCCTCTGCAGTGTGTGCTCCCTAGCCATCTCACCTACAGCATTAGAGTAAGGCCTTCAGTTTTGGATGCTTTCTATCTCATTTATTTGATTTATTAGTTTCAATTCCAATTATGTTGTATTATATTGTGTTATTTTGCATTCCTCTATCATATTTAGTAAATTAGTTTTCTCCTTTAGCTAGCTTGCTGCTGACATTCCAAAGTGTTGTTCTGGCCCACTTTGTTAGAGGCAGTTATCAGGAGGCCTTATGCCCTATTGAGTTTAAGGACCTTTTCTATAGAATGTCACAAAACATGACATGTCATCACTGATCAGCAGAGCACTGCTTTGCCTGGATGAACTACAGTGAGATGAGCAGTTTCTCCTTTGATTGCTACAATATGCAAGCCAAAGCTGTGAGTTTCTGCAGTGCAACACACACATTTCAAAGGATTGACAACTAACAAAATTAGCCTAGATGCAGTCAAAGAGCATGTGGTTTTGCTTTTGACCTGTGTATTCAACTGGGGAAAAAAAAAATATGTGTTGCAGTGTGCTCTTCTTCAAGGATACTGAAGATATTCTGCTTCTGTACCTAGGTTTAGATAGTCTTCCAATTTTTGCTTTTTTCTCCTGTCTGCCCAGAGAAGAGAACCTGTCTCCTAGATTTTAAAAGAATTGGATGACAGAAATTTCAATTTCACTTTGGAGTTCAAATATCACAGTTAATGGTAAGTACATATCTTAAAAACAAAACAAAGCAAACGACAACAACAAAAACAACATCTGTTTAGGGTTTGGCTGTTATTTGATGGTCAGATATCTAGCTAGAGCCTATGTTATAACAGTTCCTCTCTGCTGCCTGTCCATAATGCTTCAGCAGTAACTGGCTAGAGACAGATATATTTCCAGATGAGCAATTATTTTCCAACTCAGCTTTCATCTGAATTTAGCCCTCCCTTTGTTCACCAGCCCAAGGGTCAGTACTCGATCACTCAAAAGGTCTATTTGAACTATTTGTAGTGTATTTGCACTAATTGTAACTTAGTGCAGCTTCCACTGTTACCAGTGGTTCTGACCTTTCACTTGTCAGATCCTCTTCCATTTTATTTGTAACTAAAAACAAAACAAAACAAAAAACCTGTTCTACTCTTAAGTAATGGTCAGGGTCATGTGTACACAGCCTAACATGAAAGTGCACCCAAAGTGGATGGCTCAGCTTTGGCTATACTTGTCTCTGCCCAGGGGGAGAGAAAGCTGTAAGTCAGAACTGTAAGTCAGAATCTTCATCCTCTACGGGCAGGAGAGAAATTGAATCAGACTTTATTTCATTTGTCCTTTATCCTATCTCGTGATTGACCTCTTTCTTCACTTGTTCTTCTTCAACCATTTATTCTTATCTAAAGCTGCTGTTGTTCTTCCACAGAAAAGCTCAACACCTTTCAGAGTTGTCAGCTGCAGTGGTACAGCATGGTGCACACAAAGGTTCCACCTTTCATGTACATCTGCTGCATCCTATTTTACACAGCAAGCCCCTGAAGACCAAATTCAATTGTATGCATTTTGCTGGGTGTACCAAGCAGTAGCTTGGTAAGGAGTTTAGAGAGGTCCAACAAGGAACAACTACTTCTGTTCCCCTTACAAAGAAATGAACCTTCCTGTATGCTCCTGCAAAGGTACTGTATCTTTTTCAAGCTCAGTGCACATAATAGACAGCACAAGCTGTGTGAATTTCTATGTGAGAAGTGAGTTCATCATCATGCCATAGCATTGATCAGGTGTAATATTATAATCTGTTCTCTTAAGCTGGTCTCAGGACCAGAACTAGAGAGGTTTCACAGAAAAGAGGGTGATAGCCCTGCCTGACCTTAGAAGAAGGACCAGATCACAAGCAAATTCAAGTCAAGCCAAGATGGTGACAATAATGCTTCTTTGGGAAAGGTGTTTTGCATCCTGCTCTGCAAAACAACAAGTGTGTTCATAAGAACAGCAGAAACACCAGTATACAACTATGTTTCTCCACCTGTTGGTACTGCTACCACCTCACAGTAGTTTTGTTCAGCCTTCTTTGTCTCCAAACATTCACGAGGATCCCTGTTAATCATGTAAACCTCAGAAAAATAGTTCTTTGATGTTTAGCTCTGCTTTAATTATGTATTTTAACTTCTCAGGCTACAAGGTCTTAACTGAAGCTAATTCAATCTCTGAGGCTACATTTACACTAGAAAATTATCAGAGCCAGGGTACAACCATTAGCACAAATGGCATTACTGATTGCTGAATTATTCCCTGGCATAGTTCTGGCTCATGTCACTGGATTTGCAGTATGTAGTTGGGGACAATATGTTCCAATCACTACTCAGGGAACACAAAGGTTTAATTACACTAACAGGTACTTAACCATAGTGGCTGGCTTCAGGGCTAACTGGAGTTTTCACTCAACAAAAAGCCTGCAGTGGAAAAATACTTGTCTGATATTCATGGGACAAACAGCAATACCTCTTCATGAATTTTTGCCAGGTTTAACATAAAGCCCTCTTGCAAATAGCCATTTATGTGACATACATGTTCACGTCTCATTCATTTAAGAAACGAAAGAGGATCTTCTTAAAGCTATTGCACTGCCCTATGCAGAGGCACTGCACCATCCTGTTATTCTCATCTCATCCTGTTATTTTCTATCCCAGTGATAGGCACCTTGTCTGGGACAAGGAGTGGCTCTTCACATAGCTTAAGATTCAGACCTGTGAGCAATAAAGGGTCCTGTTATGGTCCTCCCATACAACTGATAACTACTACCAAGATGTACAAGACTAAGAAACAATGCAACATACTTACCCATATCCTTTATTCCAGCACCTGCTGGATCAGGTAGCATGTTAATGCATGTACACATTGAGTTGAATCATAGATCACTTCACAGAACAATCTTTGTACTATTTTCTATTAATTGTCCCTTTTCAAAAGTAGTTATATTTTAATGTTCTATGTAGATCCTTAGTGTTTTGGGGTGGTTTTTTTTTGTTTTGTTTTGTTTTTTATTACATAACCTTTCATATAACCTCAAGTATTTCACTTTCCACCTTAATAATTCTTGACAGAAATGAAACTAGTACTTACTCCCTCTGGGTACTATTTATTTTTCATAACATGTCTAAATACCAGATACTAGTGGAGGAAAAAAATAATCCTGTGTTTAATTTGTAGATATTCCCTGTATAACTACCTGATTTACTCAATTCAGTAAGCAATCAGTCTTAAAAATAGGTTTAACAACTTTGGATAACCTAAACAGGTCAATCCCAATGGAGCCATCCTGATAATTTAAATGTTCTCAAGCTTTCATTTGTATTTTGCTTTTTTTTTTTTCCTAACTGCTCCACTCTTGTACAGCAAAAAGGTCCTACCTAGACCACCTTGATTGCACGAGAGGCAGTGATGCTCATACAAAGGAATCAAAACACAGAAATAATGTAAAAGGATAACTGGATGCAGAAGTAATAGTGGAAGAAAGATGACAGAAGAACACAGGGATCAATCCAACAAGAAAAATGGGGACTGACCTTTATGGTCAGTGACCTTCCCACATGAACAAGATCTAACCCTCCATCAGAACTCTTTTAAGGTCAAGAGCCCCTTGGCAGGAAAAGGAGCTGTTATTATTATTCTATATCCACAAATTGAACTTAGGTAGCTTTATAGTTGCTGCTTCAGCCCTGAGCTTACTTCGGCTCTTCAGTCTGACACGGTACCCAAGGTTACAGCTGGATAGCTAAGAATCAGGACAGAGTGTGACTTAAGTGCAGATATTTCATGGGTATAGGTCTTTACATAGCGCGTGATATGTAAGAACAGTAAGGTCTGTTGAAAATAATTTGTGCAGGGAGTGTTCATCGCTTGAAAGTGACGTGAAACCATCTTGGAGAGCTGTCAAATGCAAGTTACCGACCTAGCCAAACATTGCTCAGGATGCTAATTCACTGTTTCCCCTAAGACCGAACTGGAAGCCCTGAAAGAAATCCTTCACTTACTCATTGTTTCCTGTTCCCTGTTTTCCTTCAGAAAGATTTTTTGTGGTCCACACGTAATTCTGATGGCCTGTGGTAACAAAGCAAATAGAGGGTGCTTTTCCAAGTATAATTTCCTTAAGCTATAGTGTTAGTGTTTTATGATTTTAAAAGATGCTTCAGTATTTTGTACTGCTGCTAGCATATTACTAGGATTAATCCCTTGTACATTTCTATATATGGATAACTAAGAACATGCTTGTGTGGTGATGTCAACTTCAGTAACTCCTTACAGCATGCGTTTGTATTGAATCCAGATGTTCAGTCTAACATACTGTCATACTGACATACTGAAACAGTACTAAGTAGGTTATATTTGTATGCAACACTGATCATTGCTAGGAGAGAAAGGGAAAAAGACTTTATTAACAAATACTTAACTCACTTTGAACCGTTACATTATCAGGATTTTTATCCAGGTGAACTGTACTGCAGGAGAAACAAAACTTTTTACAATGGATCTGTTAGCAGAACAACTGCAAACAGGAAGGAGAAAGCAGATTGCTGTGATGTGGAATTGAGTGTGGTTCTGAAGTTTTTGTCCAGAACGCTGAATTGGCAAGGCATCACCTGGCAGAGACAGTACATAAAGCTTGCAAAAATTTGTCAAAAACAGTGACTACAGGAAGCAAGTAAAAAAGCACCTGTGACCTGTGTTGGCTTGTCCTATGTTACACAGCAACAAAGGTAGTATAAAGGTAGTATAAAAACTTCTACTGAATTGTGAGACTTTGCAATGATTCGGGATCTGAAAAGCTGAGCACAGGAGCCAGGGCACCAAGGAGGCAGGAGAAATTTCCAGAGGGAGCAGGCAACCACTGAGACAGTGGTTATGTGATCAGAATCACAGAATGGCCAGGGTTGGAAGGGACCTCAAGGATCACGAATCACCAACCCCCTGCCACATGCAGGGCCACCAGCCTCACTATTTAATGCTAGACCAGGCTGCCCAGGGCCCCATCCAACCTGGCCTTGAACACCTCCAGGGACGGGGCATCCACAAGCTTTCTTGGCAGCTGTTCCAGCACCTCACCACTCTCTCTGTAAAGAACTTCCCCCTGAAATCAGAAGGGGGGACGAAGAGGGCCTGTCTTCTTTCCCACCACACAGAAGCTAATAAAACTGGGGATAAAAGCAACAATCCCAGGCAGATCCTAGCTGCCACAGCTTTTAACCAGAATTTCGGACGGTTTTTTGGATCACACAGGCTTGCTTCTGGCTCCCAAATAATTCCTGCACTTACACGGGGTGAGCGAACGGGCTGTGAAATAACGACGGAGCTGCACACTGCAACCAGCGCTGCTTTATCTCCACAAAGAAACGACGCGTGCAGGCTCTGCTCTGTAACTCCGCGCTTCAGGGAGACCCGTCCTTTCCTTCTGAATTGTATCACAGAATGCTAGAATTACTCAGGTTGGAAGGGACCTCAAGGATCGTCAAGCCCAACCGCAGCCTAACCATAGCACCCTAACTCTAACAACCCTAGCGGCACAAACAAGCGCCAAGGTCCGGACCGCATCTCCTTCCGACCGAGTCAACCGCGGGAGCCCCGTCCGCGGCGGTGATTCCCGCCGAGCCCACACGCCGCCTCAGCCGCTCTCCCGGCTCCGCGCCGGGTAAAACCCGCCCGGCCGCCGGCCTCAGGCCGCGCTCCGCAGCCGCCCGTTGTTGTCGGGGCGCCCCGCGGCTGCCGCGAGGGCGGGGCGGGGCGGGGCGGGGCGGCCAATCAGGGAGCGGCCCCGCAGCAGTTACGCTGGCGGCGCGAGGGGGAGGCGCGAGCGCGTCGATGTTTCTCTCTCCGGCGGGAGGGGGGAGGAGCGGCGCAGGGGGCGCGGGGCGGATCTGTCGCGCGGGAGCGCGGGTCGAGGAGCGGAGCGGAGCATGGCCGGACGGGGCGCTCGGCGGTCGCGGGCCGCGCTGCGTCTGCTGGTAGCCGCGGTCCTGCTGCCCGGGGCGGCCGGTAAGCGAGTGCGTGCGTGCGTGCCTACGGCTGAGAGCCGGAGGGAGGGGGGGGAGGGGAAAGCGAGCGATCGGCGCCTGGGGCGGGGGGAGGAGAGCGGCGGCGGAGGCGGCGGCCCGCGGGTCCACGTCGGTTCCTTTCAACAACATGGCGGAGGGGCCGGCTAGGGCGGAGTCGCCGCCTCCACCGGCGTCCGAGCCCCGCGCCCCGCTCGTCCCTTTGTTGACCGACCGAGGGAGGGGCGGCCGCCGCCGTTCTGCCCGGCCCCGCGATCCTGGCGGCGGAGGAGGTGCGTCGGGAAACTTGGCTGCTGCCGCGGGTGCCGTCGCACCGGGCGACCCTGCGGGGCGGCGTGGCCGGCGGGGTCGGGCTGTGAGCTCCGCCGTGGAGCTGCGCTCGAATCCGTGATTAGACGCGGTAACGCGTGCAGGAAAATATGCGCTGCTTGCAGTCAGCTCCTCAGTTCCCGACTCGGCTCGCGGATCGCGTTTTGCAGAGGAAGGGGAGAGAAGCGCCGCAACTTTATTCGAGCTGTAAGGCATCTGGGGTTGCTGCAGCTCGCTGTAAGGCGGTGCTTTATGAAGGAAGTATTTTGCTGTTTGCTAAACTAAAGTGCTGCGTTGTCACCACTCGTACTGAAGAAGGTGGAGCATCTTAGATGTAGGAGCAGTGAAGTAAGCTTAAGTTACCCGTTTTATTTTCTTGTGTATTTGGAAAGGTGCAGCAGGCTTTAATAATTGATAACTTGTGTGTGTATCGCATCCAGTCCAGATGAAGGACGTCTTTTAACTTGATCTGAGTTCTGAACCGTTCTTTTCCCTTTTGATGGTCCTAATCTGTCAAGAATTGCCATTAATCGCGTGAAAATAAGGTAATAAATTTCCATACCAAACCCGTAGATTGGAAGTGGCAGTGTTTGTTCTCTTTGTTTTGGTTCTGTTGCTTTAAAAAAAAGCAAGGGGAAGAGATGTCAGTCCTATTCAAGGCAATAGGAGCTCCAGGGCTCTTTATGCATAGCTCACACACAAGTCTGCTGCTGCTAAAGGGATGAGTTTGCTCGCTCACCGTGGTCTAAGTTAGCAAAGAAGCATGATGTAAGAGTGCTAAGTAACAGTACACAAATCATATGTCTCACTTCGACAAGAGTGAAGCGTTTTGTGATGCTTTTGTTTTGCAGTGTGCTGGTGTTGTTGTGCAGGTGAACACTTCCCTGTTGTTTAGCTGAAGATCAGACACGTCATGAATCACAATGAATGGGAGGTTGAACTACTGTTCACATAGTGCTAATCTGTAGGGCAGCCTGTGAAAACATGAATCGACTGAGTGAGCCGAAATTGTCTTTAATCTGTCAGAAATTCTGAGGCAGTTCTGCTGCAAACTTGTATTCACGCAGTTAGTCCTTAAATAAGAATAGAAATCTGATTTGTATGCTTAAGTATATTTAACAGTACAAATGGAAGTTTTCCTTTCTTTCATACAGTAAAACTAAAAGGTAAAGACAGATTTTAATTTAAACTTCCTTTCATTTTTTTTAACCGTGCTTTTCTATGAAAGATAACCAAAACTCGTTTTATATATTTTGCTGTAAGAGGGATGAATGGATGAGTTGTTTAACAGCTATTACTGTTTTTCCCCTGCACCACAGACAGCAGAACACTGCTTCATTGAAGCTGAGACTTTTTATTGTTACCTGCAAGTTACAGGTAGTGCCTCAGTGAAGTAGTGTGTCTGCTTGCTTGAGTGCATCACTGATTGCCAAGAACTGTTGTTTTCTTTGGAAGCTTTGCTTACATGCATGTAAAAGCTGTCCCGATAACTTGACAACCAGTGCTGTCACCCTACAGCATTTAACCTGATTGGTGCCTTTGTGAGAATAATAGTTTTGTAGACATCAACCAGAAGTATCATGGTTGAAAAACGCCTTACCTGTATTTCAGATGTTGTACCTAAACAGTTTTGTGTCTTCAGCTTGAAAGAGTTCAGAGATAAGTCAAATGTGCAGTTTGAGGGAAGTGTATGAATAGGAGTATAGGAATCTGGCATCACTTGTCTGAGTTACATTTTTGCTTTGGACAGACAGAATTTATTGGAGAGGGGAAGAAGCTACCAGTAAACACCACGACTCACTTGGTTGTCTCCCCCAAGATCTCTTGCTGTCTCTGATACACCATAGCCTTGCTCCTTTCTCCACACAAGCATTATGACTTATGGAACCAGAGTGCTGATTTCTTTTTCTTCTGGTGGTACAGTTTTTCTTTTTGGCGTTTGCGTTGTTGTTGGTTTTACAAGATGTCACTTGTATTTTCTGTGGAAGAAGAGATTATATTATGACAAGGGAAGGATCTGGAGTTCCTTGTTCAGCATAATGCTCCTCGTGGGGCCTGAAGTCATGTGCCTACTGATTTGGCTTTTTGCAATTACTAAAAGATATTTGAGAAAACTATTGATACTATAAAACTGGCATTGAGATGTGAGGTGTTCTAAAAAGGAAAGTCACAAGCTTGATCTACTTTTTAATACTTTGTTAGCATGCTTTGAAAGAGCACGTTGAATTTCAGCAGAAGGTCTTTGCTTGAAGGTGATTTTTGCTGAACTGTGGATGAAATAGTTTTGCAGGACATGAACAAATAGTACACAGTGATTCACAGGCTTTTATGAAATTTCAAAATAAAGACTTAATGTGGCTTTGTCACTTTTAAGAACACAGCAAATACTTGAAAAACCACTTCAAACTTAAGTGAACAGGCTATATTTAATTATCTTCTGGTCAAGTTTTGTATGTAGAATAAATAACGGAGCTCTTCTTGAGAAGCTGTGTAGTTTCTGTCTTATTTACGTTCCCAACTCATCTGCACTGCGGGCTTTGTGCTAATTGTTGCATCCACACGCTGTTGTAAGTAACTTTTACATAGTAAAATTCTGCACTGTGAATAACTGGCAAACGTATGGCAGTTGAGGTGGAGTCTTTCCACCAGTATTGCATTGCATTTTGTTGCTGTGCAACAGAGAGCAGTGGAGGGGCAGTCTGACTAAATGCAACCGATAGGGAGGTGCAGATGAAGCAAAGGTAATTGAATTCCTCCATGCTGAAAAACATTGCACCCTTTGACGTTCACAGATGCTACTAAATGTTCATGGAGACCAGAAGATGGATGTGAGCACAGTGAGGCTGTGGATGGTGCTTGTGTAAGCAAGTAAGGACTTGTGTAGGAAGCCATATAGTTTTTTTGTGAACAGTGTGCTTGTCTTGATAACAGCCTAAAAGATAATGGTGTCAAACTGGGACAAAAGTATAAATTGTTGAATAAAATCACACTAGGAACTGTAACAAAGGAAAGGTGGGTGAGCCACTTCTTAATCCCACTCATACTGAAGCGTTTAGTGTATCTTTAAAGTTGTGTATGAGCAGGGAGATAAGTAAACATTATGTTTATTTTTTCACTTTGTGTAACTTATCCTTTGTACCAGGACTTAATGTAAATAAACAAATCACTGCAAGTCTGTTACTGTAGGCATTCAGATGCATCTGCAGTTCTGATCAGCCAGGAAGATGATTTAATTAGGGAAAGTATTGGATGATTGGTATATTGGTGTCAGATAAAGGCCTGCAAGTTTGGGGTTCTTTGTGTGTTTGTTTTTAAATAAAGCTATGTTCTGAAAACTTCATGGGAAAAGAAAGAAATACTAACCTGTGAATGTTGTAGAAATCAGTGGATTCAAAAATAATTTGTTGAGGTGTAGATCAAGTTATTTTCCTGTTGTTGTGCCTTTGGTAAATGTTTCATAGTTGAACTCTGAACAGTAAGAATTTCCATATTTCTTTGAGGATGGAAAATATTGCATCTTGGTTTGGTTGAAAATCGTGCAGTCAGAAGATGTCAGAGGAGAGGTGTAACTTAGAGTCAAGAATTTGAGATCAGATTGTTTTTTCACATTATCTTTTATCCAGTCAGTGTTATCCAAGAATAAAGATGGAAAATCCAAGACAACTTAGGCAGTGGTTATCTTAAACTCAGTGAAGTAACCAGAGTTTCAGTGGAGAAAAAGAAGTATCATGTTGCAGGGCATCTTCTGCTCTACTCGCCTTAATGAGAGATTTTGTACCCTTTAAAGAGAATCGCTTATGGTTTATGCATTTTTTGAGTTGGTCATCGATTATATGGTATTTGTCTTTAGTCTCTGCATTTTGGCCTTTACGTGCACTCACAGTTTCTGTGCTAGCTGTAGTTGAGCAGTAAGCACAGCTCAGTGCATGTGTGCACAGATGATTCCTTTCCTCCTTAGTCTACTGTGTTTTTTTCACTTCTGCAATAGCATATTCTCACTTCTGTTTCAAGACCATCATGCAGCCTTTCCTCTACTCACATGAACAAGTAGAGCCAGTGTATTGGTATCTTCACTTTTATTGCACTGTTTTCTGGCTTTGGCACTGTATATATGGGAAGGAGTGGAGAAAGAAGTTTGTAGTAACAGATTTCCCAGGAAACGTATCAATTTAAAAAACAAAACCAGATCTTCCCATCTTCTTGTATGTGATTCGTCTGCTGTATTTTCCCTGCCCTCAAGCTCAGTAGATAGCTGTAGTAAACTTTAGTGTGTTAATGCATTGTTTTCTTACTTTTTCACCAAAAAAAAGTCTAAGTCATATGCTGCTTGTGTGAAATGATATGTTCTTAGGTAGTTTGGGGGTTGTTTAGGATTTGGGTTTTGTTTTAATGAGGATTAAGCTCTTATGTTCTTTCCTCAGCAAAAAAAATAAAGCTATAATGTGAAATATAAAGTATTAATCTACTTAGGTAGCCAGCAGCATCCTATTTTTTACTTACTAAAACTGCTCCATTGGCTGTTAGAACAAAAACAAAAGGCACTGTTTGTATTGGTTTTGAAAAAGAGCACTTATCGTGCAGTTATCTTTAGAAGATAGTGTTATAAAATATACCTGACTTTAGAATGGGAAACTAACAGGATTTCCCTACCTGGAGAAACATCTTACGTGGCAGACTACCTCCATAGTTGTATAAGGAGAGATGACTTTGACATTCTTTCATATGTGTATTTCCTGATTCTGTTGTCCCACTAAAGAACCCTATTGCGTTTTTCTTCACGGTTAAGTTTCTTCTGTAGTTGGAGTTGCTTTATGATTCAAAATGGGGGCCAAGACTAACATTTGTTTTTTTCCTCAATGCAGCATTACAGTGTTACTGCCATCTATGCACAAAAGACAACTTCACCTGTGTGACAGATGGGCTTTGTTTTACCTCAGTGACGCGGATTGCAGATAGAGTCATACACAACAGCATGTGTATAGCAGAAATTGATCTGATTCCCCGAGACAGACCATTTGTTTGTGCACCATCCTCCAGAGATGGAGTTACTACTTTGCCTCATTGCTGTGACAAAGACCACTGCAATAAAATAGAACTTCCAATTCCAACACCAGGTAATAGTTTTTGATGTATTTGGTCTTTTTTATTTATTTGTAACAATGGAAAACTTAGAGTTCTAGTTTTGAAGTTGCTGATGAACTCAAAGGTCTGAAGTATACCTTAGATTCTGCAAATAAAATTTCAAGGGTTTTGAAATAAGACATTCCTATTCTGGATAGGAACAGTAGGGCCAGTTTCAAAGGCTTCCGTGCAAGTTAAGTATAAACTGAATTTGCAAGATGATCAGGCACTGGAATAGGCTCACTCACAGCACAATAGAGCATGCTGGAGTTCACAAAGTGTTTGGACGATGCTCTCACATGTAGTGTTTGAATTTTGGGTGGTCGTGTGTAGGAGCCATGAGTTGGGCTCGAAGATCCTTGTAGATCCCTTCCAACTCTGGGTGTTCTTTAAAATAGTTACTTTTGTACTATTTTTTTGTGCGTGCAATAACGTTTTGAAGAATAGTTCTTAAGAAATGTAATTCAAATATCATTAAGTAAATAAACTTGATGTATTTCGTGATGTTACATAGAAGGAAATGGTGAAACTGTCTTATTTGTTTACCATCAGGTCCTACTCCAGGAAGACCAGCTTCTAGTCTAGGACCTGTGGAACTGGCAGCTGTTATTGCTGGACCTGTCTGCTTTGTCTGCATTTCATTGATGCTGATTCTGTATCTTTGTCATAACCGTACTGTAATTCATCATCGTGTGCCAAGTGAAGAAGATCCTTCATTGGATCGTCCCTTTATATCTGAAGGAACTACTTTAAAGGATTTAATATATGATATGACGACTTCAGGCTCTGGGTCAGGTAATGTCATACTTGTGGTAATAACCTGTTAAAAAGCTTTCTAAGAGCTTTGTGATCTTTATTTTAAAAAAGGATGTCAAATGAACGTTAACTTTCAAGTAATTGGAAAAGGTATTAGAAAATATGCTGCATTCGTATAGATTCATTTGGTATCAGAACTGATTCCGATACCTAGAAATAAGTGAACTAAAATCATGCTGAGTTGCTGATACTATTTCTCTTCAATCTGATACAGAGTAGGAATGTTGTACATTCAGTTGTTGTTCCTACTATTAGTAAGGGTCCAGTCATACATGTTTTATTCTGCACAACATGGTTAAATTTCAATCTCTTGTATTTCTGAAGTAATTTGTGGAATTTAGCTTCTTTTAGCTTTACACTAAAAAAAATTTATATAGCTATAGGTATATGACGAATATTCTGAGTTGTAAATGCAAATTAATATTTTAACCAGTTCTCCCCTCAGAGAAAATGTCAGTTACAAATAACTGCATACTGTGTCCAAAGAACTTCTATCCCTTGACTTCATAATTCTTTTTTTTTTTTTTTTTTTTTAATTCTGACTTCAATAGGTATTCCTCTGGGAGGATGAGGTAGTAGTCTTGTTTACTGCATGTAGTTTTTGCTATAGTTCTGACATAGTTTCCAACAGGTTATATTGGTCTGTCATATAAATATGGCTTAGTAAGCATTGATATGGGATGATACATCACACAAATCATAGCACAGATTAATTCTCCTCTGATCTGTGTTAAGTTACTTACATCCTGTGGGAGTGAGGTATCACGTCGATTTCTCATCAGCTTTCTACTATATAGAAGTGAAAATTGATCCTTCTACTAATAGATGTAAGTGCTGAAACAGGGGTGCACTTTCACGGTGCTGTTTTCTTCCAGTAAATGTTTGTATTTGATTATCTGTTTCTGAATCCTTCAGTTCCACAGAAGTAGGAAAAAAACATAATAGGAAACAAACTAAAAACCTAGTCTGTAGTTCTTTCCTAATGTCAATAGCTGGTAAAAAAAACTGTTCAGAGTCCACTGCTCTGTCAAATCAATATAAAATCAACATAATTTGCTGCACATGTTCAGAATATAGGTTAAAATAAGTACTCTTTGGTTACATTTTCATTGAGGTTATGCTAACTGTAAACAAGTTTCAGTTGAGAGTTTTTTGAGTGTTCGAATATGACTTTGGTCATGACAGAGTAAATTGATTTCAGGAGAGAGCTGGAGCTGCAGCAGTTCAGGTGTATATCAGTTTTCTTATTTACTAACAAAAATACTAAATCTAGGTAATGAAACTGATTAATAAAACTTATGTTATGTTGAAGTACAATTTGATAAATGCAGTTTCTGAACATGGTCTTCCAGTTATGTTCTTTCTTGTAAAAACAGAAGAGTTTTAATAAAGAATGAGAATCTAAGACTCACAGTTCTTGGAATGCCAAAAGCTATGACATAGTTACATGATCGTTTTGACTGGTCTGTAGTTAGTTTTCCTCATAGTAGCTTATGTGATGTGGTGTTTTTGGCTTTGTGATTAAAACCAGCATTGATATTGCACTCATGTCTTAGATGTTTCTGAGCTTAGATAAGAAATGCAGCCCTTATCTGTTTATCAGCGTTAAGCCACAAGAAATGGTGCTGTTAAAAAGCGTAAAACTATTTACTTAATGTCTACAGATACAGACTTTTTCTGAAGAAAATAAAAAATAAATTGTCATTTTGAAATTAGAGAGCATCGGCATGTACTATGTGTAAGTTATTTTCTGCAGTGTACTAGTTCCCACTTCAGTAAACTTAGGAGAGGAAACCTTTAAGGTATTCCCTTTAAACAAATACATCTAGTAACAATTAAAAGTACTGTCTGATTGGCAGTTTTTTCTAACCTCTGTAGATAATCACAGTACTTACCCTGTTTTCTATGTGGCTACTTTCCCATATGACTTTGGACTGAAAGTCAAGCCTATGATTATGTTAATTTGGACTTGATTGCTAATTGACTTTTCCATTTGTTATTGGCAATATCCCATCATTTGTCTTCTTCTGAGCCTTTTTCATGTTTGAAGATACTTCCTCTGGAAGTACACATTCAAAATAGGCTTTTTAAAAATTGGGAGTCCCAGTTATAGAATGAACTTACAGCGTTCTTATTCCTGAGCAGATGGTTAATTGACTCATTCCTTACTGAAATGTTGGGTGGGTTGTTCTTTGCTGTTCTTGTGGGGTGGGGGCCTGATTTTTTGGGAGGGAGGAGGGAGGAGTGGGGAGTAAGGGGTTGGTTTTGTTTTCCTAGGTTTCTTTTTTTTATTTATTTTTTATTTTGAGGGGCAGGGGGGTGAGGAGTGGGAATAGTGGGATTGTTAAATACATCAATGTAGAGGAATTGCTTAGCTTTCAGAACAGTCGTGCCTGGTCTAGAGTCCCAAAACATCCTGACCTACTGTTGTTTTTTGAGCATTGCCTCTGTTGGCTGCATCAGAGGAAGAAAACCAGCAAATGACATTGAGTTTGAGTTAGCGCTAAGGAAAGCTATTCACTAATTTGTTCTGTGCCTGAAAGACAAAATCGTATTCTTTGTAAAACAAGACAGCTGTTTCTTAACTTTCATACACAGTCCAACTTGAGCCACAGTGAAATCCATGTTATTCTACTATTATTCAAGCTGTTCAAGTATTAGCCTTATTGTTCTATAGTGTTCTTCAGTTCTATGCTTCTTTTGTTATGGGAGTACAATGGGAAGTGTTTCAAGTTGTTTTTTTCCCTGTGCTGTTGGTAGTATGCGTATTTTCCATGGCATATCATTTTGTCCCCAGATTTGTCAGTCACTTTCTAAATTATCATCCTTTTGTGCTCCAGTACTTAAATGATAATTTCAGTGTCCTGAAATGCCTGCAACGACTGTGTTCTAATCTAGGTTTTCATTCTGCACAGTTACAAATTTTCACTTTGGAAATAAACTGGGAGTGGGAATGGAGGTGCTGAAGGAGGAAAAGTCAGAGCTCCTAATGAAAATAGTTGAGGCATAAAAGCACTAGTTAATCAGCACAGAACTAGTTAATCAGCCAAGAAAGTGATCAGGCCGCTGGCCCAGAAGTTCTCTTAAAATCCTGCAAATGGACAGAAAGCACTGGTAGTCAAGTAAAAAGGATTCCCTCAATTTTGTGTTATGGTATTCTCTGATAAGAAGCATATCAGAGCATACAGAATTCTGAAAATGAGCTCAGGTATGAAGGGAATTAGGATTTATTGTCTGTGGTGGTGATACAAAACTGTTATTAAAGGCAGTAATGATAAACCTAAAACAATTAGAGGATTGATGAAAGAAATCAATAAAACTATTCAAAGTAGAAGCTAAGACTTCAACAGAAGGATCTAAGTGAAGAATTTTGAAGTCTGTTGGAGCTGTGAGTGGTTTTTTAGATCATGATGTAAATCTCTGAAATAATGACATGTTACATAGATTGCAATGAGCAGTTGTTACTCTCCAACTTAGACATGTCCAAGGCAAGGAAATAGAATTATATAAAACCGTAGAGAAGCTTTTGCTGTTAGTAGGTGAGTTCAAGCAGGAACTTGAAGCTTTTAAAAAACAGAACATCACAAAGTCAGTGTCAAGCTGAATCAGTTGAACTTGGTGTAAAGCTACTTAAACTTAGTGACGGTTCATAGAGGTTTGAAGAGAATGAGGCTTCACCAGTTCGTGGGGTTTTAGGAAAGGTCTTGTAGGGCAGAGTCTTACAAGGTAAATTCAGCATTGTGTTAAAATGTTTGAGAGTATGAACAAAAACGTGATTGAGTGAGTCTGGAGGAAGGCCATGAAGATGGTCAGAGATCTGGAGCATTTGTACTTGAAGACAGACTGAGAGAGTTGGTGCTGTTGAGTCTTGGGAAGAGAAGTCTTCCAATACCTGAAGAGGCCTGCAGGGAAGCTGGGAAGGGAGTTTTTATTAGGGAACATAGTGACAAGATGCGAGGTAATGGCTTTGAAGTAAAGAGAGTAGGCTAAGGTCACATATTCCAAAGAGATTTTTCATTATGAGGGTGGCAAGGCTCTGGAACAAGTTGCCTAGAGAAACTGTGAATACCCCATCCCTGCAAGTGTTCAAGGCCAGGTTTCTTGGGACTTTGGACAACCTGCTGTAAGGGAAGATGTTCCTCCTGTTGAGGCCCTCTCCAGCAGCTGCTTTTCAGGCAGTCTGGTGTACGCTAATGTAGTTGCTCAAGTTACTGGTGCTACTGGTTGATATGATGTGATGCTGGTTGGAAGATGCTGGCTCTTCCATGAAAACCAAAACGTGGAAAGTGCTCAGTTGAAAAACAGTGTTGTGTGGTGATGAATTCTTATGGACTTAAGATAAATAGGAATTCCAGCCTTTTGGCAATCAGCAATAGAAAAAGAATGAACAGTTGCAACAAATAGAAGTAAATGAATCTTTAAATAAATTAAAAAAAAAAACATACGGTTGTACTATGTCATCTTAATGACAAAGGTTTTGAGGGCACCCTCAATAAGTTTGCAGGTGACACAAAGATAAGGGTGTTGATCTGCATGAGGGTGAGAGTAGGAAGGCTCTGCAGAGGGACATGGATAGGTTGGACTGATGGGCCGAGGCAAACTGTGTGAGGTTCAAGAAGGCTCAGTGGTAACCCTGTACAGTGGTATGGAGTGGCAGAAAAGCTGCCCTGCAGAAAAGGCCCTAGGCATGACGACTGGCAACAAGCTGAACACGAGCCAGTAGCGTGCTTAGGTGGCCAAGAAGACCAATGGCAACCTGGCTTGTATCAGAAACAGTGCAGCCAGCAGGGCTAGAAAGGAGGTGTCCCCCTGTTCTCAGTTGTGGAGAGGCCAGGCTGCATCTGGAATACTGTGTTCAGTTTTGGGCCTCTCACTACAAGAAAGACATTGAAGTACTGGAGCGCATCCAAAATAAGGGCTGCTAAGCTGGTGAAGGGTGTAGAGAACAAGTCTTAAGAGGAGCAACTGAGGGAACAAAGGTTATTTAGCTAAGAGAAAAGGGATTTCAGTGAGACTTGTTGCTTCCTACAGCTGCCTCAAAGGAGGTTGCGGCAAGGCGAGGGTAAATGTCCTGTCATTTGTTGCCCAGGACAAGAGGAAATGGCTTCAAGTTGTGCCGAAGGATGTTTGGCTTGAATATCAGAAAGCTTTTTTGCACTGAATGGGTTGTGAAGCTTTGGAACAGGCTGCTAAGCAGTTGAGTCACCATCCCTGGAGACACTGAAAACGTGTAGATGTGGTCTTCAGGGACATGGTGTAGCGGCAGAGTTGGCAGTGCTATTTTAATAGTTGAGCTTGATGGTCTTAGAGGTCTTTTCCAACCTAAATGATTGAACAGTTGTCTTAACATGGTGATTTGAGGGTCTGTAAAGTAAAACTGATGTCTCTTTTTTAGAAGATGTAAAGCTTAATATCTATTTCAAGGTTAGCTGATATTCTTGGATGCGCTCTCTTCTTTTATACCAGCAGTATTCATAATAGTACAGCACAAGGAAAGCAGTGCATCTGAAACTGAAGATGTACAGTTCTTGGAAACAGCTATGGTAGAAGAAAATATTACGCGCATCACCATGTCCAAGTACAAAAAATCAGCTTGTATTCCAGTTCTGAATAAGTATTTTGTAATTGTAACATGTAAGTGTTAAGAAAGAAACTTCTTGCCGGCAGAGTCAAATTTCACATTTTTCAGGAATGAGTTTGATCCTGTCATTATCTGGCCTTTTCTGCAGTTCAAAAATATGTCCATAAAGAAGGCAAAGTAGGCTTCATAGATAAGCACTTGCAGTTTGAGCAGACAATACAGTTGATCTGAGGATAGCTATTTCACAACAGAAGTTTGACTTTTTTTTTCTCTGCAAATAATATTGTCATACCTGAAATGTTTAGATCTCTGGTATCTGCATTTTTTCCCCTTTTATCTTTGTGCAGAGGTACATACATTATCAGCACAGCTCATGCAGGAAATACCTTTACATCTGAAACCCTCAAGGGACTCCTGAACACTGAAATGTTTTAATTTGCGTTTCTCAAAGACTGAGGCATAAGCATGGTAATGCTGTTGACCAGATTATCTGGTCTTCTAGTGCTGTTATTTGCAAAGAATATTCAGAAATAAAGGGAAAGTAGTTATTCAGTCTTTTAGTTGTGATTTATTTTCAGTAGTTTAAGGAAATTGAAAATGTATCTTCTTCTGTCAGCTACTGGAACAGTGATTATGGAGTAATAGATCCAGGTGTTTGATATAAGTGAACTGACCCAATATCAAAAGACCTTATTGTGAGCAGATAACTTTGCTGATGGATTCATCCTGTAACGTAGTATCAATGCAGAATTCTACAACAAGCCTTTTAGTTACAAGAGACTTAGAACCTACCCTGCCTGGGGAATACCAATGCTTCTTGTTTATTGTGTAAGTTGATGGCAGCATGTTACGAGGTGCTGTGAGTTGAAAGCATGTAGATGTTCTGAAGCTGTAAAACCTGCATGAATGTAAGCATTTTTCTCAAGTATAATGCTAGTGAAGTGCACAAGAGTGACCTCTGAAATGGGGAAAATGTTACAAGGATTTCCTGGTGTTAGAGGTGTTTGAGAATACTAACAGGCTGCTAGTGTACTTGGGCATCAGCATGAATGTTTGACAGTGTTGCTGATAAGCATGTTTTAACTTCAACTTGGAAATTGATCAAGTCTTGTCTAGCAAGAAGTCAAGTAAGTGGCCTAGTGGCAGACGTGCTCCTCAGTGGCTTTGCCAAGAGAGTTATGGGCAGATCCTTAACAAAGAAAAAACACCCTTACTGTTTTATGTTCTGTATTTCATTTGATTGTGTTTCATGTTGTGTCACTGTCTGTTGTTCATCTCTGTGTCCCATCCCAAATTCCTAAACAGAAAGCCTGTGCCTTCCTTTGAATGACTGTAGAGGCAGCTTGTAGCATAATATGTTTCAATTTTTGTATTGTTGGCCTTTATGATTGCAGGCAACATCTTACCTATATGCTTGTTAGAAGTTCCCAGCAAGCTGTCAAAATCTTGAGAAAGTTTGTGCATTTTAAGAGGAAAAAATGGAATATGGATACTACTGTTCTTATGCTAAGTGCTTATTTTGATATTTAAATGTAATGTTCAATCTTAATGTTAAATCTTCTTTTTAGGTTTACCTTTACTTGTGCAAAGAACAATCGCACGAACTATAGTACTCCAAGAAAGTATTGGTAAGGGTCGCTTTGGAGAAGTATGGAGAGGGAAATGGAGAGGAGAAGAAGTTGCTGTGAAGATCTTTTCTTCAAGAGAAGAGCGCTCATGGTTTCGAGAGGCAGAAATTTATCAAACAGTTATGCTACGACATGAAAACATTCTTGGATTCATAGCTGCGGACAACAAAGGTTAGAGATGTTACTAATTACTTTTGCTGATTGTTGTATTGTCAGAATGGTAATTACAACAACTATTTTACAAATATGCAATTAAGAATTTAAAAAAATGTTACTTGAACACTTAATTTGACATGTTTAAACAAACAAACCAAAAAAGATCCCCTACTTAGAGGTGTAACTTCCACAAGCTGCTGGGGCTGTGTGTTGCCTTGTTTTGAACAACCAAAGCATGTAGTTTGGGGTATTGGTGGCTTCTTTATTTGTTTTGTTTGATACCCAATTTTATAATTTGTTAATTATCTGCTGTAGTCTACAGGCAGTGGCAGGAATTTCTATTCCCAGTACTCATGAATTCCATGGGTTTAGCTGTCTGTAGAAGTAATTGTTTTCATACTGTAAATAAGTTGAAGTTATTCTGCATGCTTCCAGGTAAATGTATGCATTAAAATATTTCAACTTCTGTTCCTTCATCTTAATTAAAAGCTGTACCTCTCTAGGTAAAGGTTAGCTTTGTTCTATCAGCCTGTCTTACATGGTAAGTCTGTTTCTCAGAATGCTAGGCAATGTACTCATTCTGTTGTAGTACAATTACCTTGCTCTTGAGAAATGTTTTTGCCATTCTGTTTGAAGCTCTGATATTAGCTGGGGAAGAAGGCATTTGACTTATCTTAGTGTGAGAGTCAGGCTGTTTCACTTCACGGAAAAAAGGTTTCAGTTTAAAAAAAGTAGTTTTTCAAAGTTCAGTAGGATACATTTTACTGTAAGATACTAGAGAACGTAAGCAATTAGGTAGTTTTCGTAGCTTCTTTTTAAATATTTGACTTGGAGCATAAATCTGGGGTTAGAATTCTCATTACCCAGCAGTGCTGTCAAACTTTAAAACTTAGTGTTTGGCTTACGGACAAACATGCATTTAATTTTAATTGAAATTCGGTTGTATAGGTTTGATAAGGCACTTGTAATATATTTATATTCTTCTGAGGGAGACTGTCTAAAATGAAGATTACCTAGAATTCATGTTCTATAATCAGTGTTCTAAAAACAAATCTGAAAGATTTTTTATTTAGAACTTCAAATTTTATTAATCTTATGAAATAAACTTTTTGCTTCTGAGTTGTTTTGATCTTAAAAAGTTTTCAGAATGTTCCTTGCAGATGGGTGGAATTATTAAACTCTTAAATTGGTTTCCAAGATACCTAAATTCTTGCAGTATTTTTTGACCATTCTGATCTTGCTTGAGGTTCCTGATCATACTGTCTTAGATAAATTAGGTTACTTTGTCATGGAAAGTTGTGCTACTGCATATAATTATGACCAAGTGTAACTACTTTTTCATGCTTGATAATGTGAGTCGTATAACTGAGAACTTTGTGGCAGATGCTGTTTACTCTGCAACCAGAATATTCAGGGTCACCAAGTAATAATTAACCACACTGTCAACAGTATGAGACTTAATAAATTCATAATAATTTGTGTTCTGCCAATATCTCTAAAGAAATATAAATGCATAGCTTGTCAGATAGAGTGAGGTGAAGTTGTAGTAGTGGGTGCCATCTAAAAGCTGAACTCCAGTGTTCTTACTGCTGCATTTCAACTGGTCTGTATCTAATAATACTCATGTAAGCTTGTATGTAAGACCATGCCTCGTTTAGAGTCTAATTGGAGGGCCACAAACATACATAATTCAAAAAAAGGCTTCTTTCAGAAAGGGTAATATGCCAAGCTTTTATTTTTTTTCCTTTAGAAAGTAGGTAAAAACACTAAATATTAAGATGAATGAAGTAGGAAAAAGAAGTCCAGGAGCAATCAAAAAGGACAGTGGGGGAATTGGTTAAAGGATCAGGTGGTGTTTTCCTCTGTCCTTCAATTAGCAGGGAACAGTATTTAAAGGAACAGGCAGACCCAGCTGATCAATACATGGCTCCAAGGCTGGAGTCACCAGCAGAATTTTGTGGTTCTTGATTATGGGATTTCCTGTACAACATCAGGCCTGCTGGCACCTAAAGGGAAGCACTTTTCTTAGAGAGTTTGAAAAGAATTTTTAGCTGCTGGAGTGAGCAGGACTGATTTGTAAAGTTTTAAACTAGATTCAGAGAGAGAAAAGGGAAAAACCGGGTTTACCAGTGATAAACTGTGGAATGGCATACCAGCACTTGAGAGGCTGCATGCTAATGATAATCTTCAGTCTGCTCCACAAGGTGCTGGGCACACTGGATCACATCTAAAGTATTGCATACAATGCTGCAGAAACATGAGGAATAAAGCAGGAGGAGCTAGAAGTCTTGGCTCTGTCCCAGAGCTTTGATCTCATAGAAATAAGTGAAACCTACTTGGAAGACACCTGTAACTAGTGTGTCACAGTGGGAAATCTTTCTGTCTTCAGAAGGGATAGGCAGGGCAAGCAAGGCAGGAGGCAGTGCTGTGTGTGAGGAAGGGGCTGGACTGTAGAGAGCTCACAGCTGGTGATGATATGGTTGAGAGTCTGCTTATCCCTTCATCCTTACCCAAGTAAAGTGGATTGTTATTGTCAGAGCCTACAGCAGGCATGCAACCACAATGATGACATCAATGAATGCTTCTCTAAAGGAACTGAGATACCTCTAGATCGACTGCCCTTGTCCTTATGGATGGTTTCAACTTGCCATGTGTTAACTGGGAATACCATGCAGCAGCTACAGACAGGTCCAGGAGATTCCTAAAGCACATTGATGATAACTATGGGTACTGAGGGAGCTGACTGGGAAAGGTGCCCACCTACATTTGTTACTTGTAAACAAATGCAGTCTTTTGATTGAAGTTGTAGCTGCTGGCTGCGTTGGCCACAGAGACTATAAAGTAGTCAAGTTTAAAATCTTTGAAAGGAGGAAAACTGCCACCAAAACTTCAATCCTAGATATGGGGAGTGCAGACTTCTGGCTGTTCAGGGAACAAGTTGGAAGATCACCTGGAAACTATTTTTAAAGGCACTCAGGTCCATCAACACTGGTCTCTTTTTTTAAGTGTCACCTCTTTAAGACAACAGTAACAGATAATTCCAGTGTGTCAGAAGTCGGGGCACGAGCTTAAGTGGAAAAAAAATGTACAGCCAATGGAAATAAGGCTGGGAGGAATACAGAGATGTTGTTTGCCATTGTAGAAAGAAAATTTGTGTGTCCAAAGCTCAGTATGAGTTGATACTGATCAGTACTATAGGGAACAACCGAAAGGGCTTCTAAAAATGTGTCAGTAGCAAAAGGAGGATCATAAATAACTTTGTTTCATTTGATGAGGATGGTTACCTTACAAATAGGGATGCAGATAAAGCAGGGATGTTTAAAGCCTTCTTTGCTGCTGTCTTGAGTATCAGTGAACATCTGGAACCCCTGGAGCCCTGAGTTAAAGCACTATGACTGTCTTAACAATAAACTTCCAGTCAGCTCTGACCTTGTGTTGGATTTGCTGCTTCAGCTGGATGCACATAAATCTATGAGATCTAATTCATCCCAGGTTCTTATAGAGATGGGTATCAAAACATAACTTCAGCCTTCAGTTATTTTTCACGGTCTTGGGAATCTGGAGAAATGCCAGTTAAGTAGAAGCAGACAAACGTTGACTCAATTTTCAAGAAGATCAAGAAAGAAAACTAGTAATTACAAGCCTGTCAGTCTCACTTCGGTGCCTGGCAAAATTATGGAGAATATTCTGTGGGTTACTGAAAAATATCTGAAAGGCAGTGCAGTCACTGGCCACAGTCAGCAAGGGTTCGTGGGGGGGAAGATCCTGTTAACGAACCAAATCACTTTGTATGATAAGGTTACCTGCCTAGCTGACCAGACAAAATCAGTTGATGTAATATCTTTGGATTTCAGTCAAGTTTTCAAAACTGTTTCTCTCAGTATCCTTCTGAACAAAACAGTCAGCATGCAGCTAGACAAAAACATAATGGGATGGATGAGCAGTTGACTGATGGTCAAGCCCAGAGGGTTACAGTAAATGGCTGGTGGTCAGTCATTATTGGGGTTCTGCAAGGCTTTGTCTTAGGGTCAGTTCTCTTTAATGACTTGAATACAAAACTTGAAGGTATAAAACTAAGCTTGTGGATTATACTGATTTGGGAGGGACTGCTGACTCCCATGAGAGGGTACACAGGTCTTGCAGAGAGATCTTGACAAACTGGAGGGTGAAGTGGCTACCAAGCACATGAAGATGAAGGAAAGTAAGCACTGGATTTCTATACCTGGGACAGGTATAAAATATATACTGTGTACAGACTATGGAATGAGAGTTTGGAAAGGGGCTCCACAGAAAGGGATCTGTGAGTTTGGGCTGATGGCAAGCTGAATCTGAGTCAGCAGCATGCCCTGCCCTGACAGTCAAAAGGGCCAGCTGTAACCTGGGGTGCATCAGGCACTGCCAGATGGTTAAGAGGAGAGGTTGTCACGCTGTGTTCTAAACTGGTGAGTCCTCACTTCACCAGTGTGTGAAGTATTGGGCACCACAATGCAAGGAGGACATAAAACTATTAGATGTTGAAGGGTCTGTAGCAAAACTTAAGAGGAGTGGGTGAATTCCCATGGCTTGTTCAGCCCAGACAAGAGGCTGAGGGGAGGCCCTGTGGCAGCCTACAGCCTCCTTATGAGCGGAGCAGAGAGGCTGGTTCTGATATCCATTCTCTGATGGCAGTGGGAATGGCATAGAGCTGCATCAGGAGAGGGTTGCACCCTTCACCAGAGGGTGGTTGGGCACTGTAGCACACTCCCCATGTCATGAGATAAGCCTGCTGGAGTTCAAGGACTATTTGGACGGTGCTCTCAGAAACACGGTTTAAATTGTGGGTGATGTTGTGTGGAGTCAGGAGTTGGACTTAATGATCCTTGTGGGTCCCTTCCAACTTGGGGTATTCTGTGATTTTTGCACTTTGCAGGTAGTAGAGTTGTACAAAAGAAAATAGAGGGATTTGTAATTAGAAATACGTTCTTTTCTTAGATAAGCATCTAGAGTTCAGAGGAAAAAACTTTGAGTAGGCAATACGGTCTTGACTCGGCACAGTGGTGGTTTTTCATGAACAATCTGGTGTCTTTGAAAGCTCTGTTTGAGTGCAGGAGATCTAGTAGATAGCTTAAACTAAATTGCTCTTGGATATCTGCTGAATTCTGTACTTACTGTTGTCTAGCTTAAACACACAGTCAGAAATCCTATCCATAAGAAACATAGAGGATGAGTCAGTGACTGTGTGTGTGACTGCATGCAGCGTTAATGGCCAGGCATTGTTTCAGTCAATGTGGGGATGTAACTGGTGAAGCAATAAAATGAAAGGAAGAAAGTGTTCTGACGTGTAACTAGGTTATTTCATTTTGAACTGCTACAGCTTTTTTTGAGCTTACTGAATGTATGCATTGGAAAGAGCATTTTATGTGCCTGTGAATGCTTATCTAATAGTTCTGTGAAGCTGGTTCAGTGAAGTTACATTTGATGCCTATTTGGAAGTAAGCTGTGAATGTAGTGAGCTAGAATTCTTCTAGTGTAAGAATTGACTTTTATTTTCCTGCTCTGAAACGTTCAGATTATTTTAAAATGCATTGATATTGATGTAGTTTCTCTTTTAATGGTAACTCTGACCTCTCTTGAAACACACACATAGAAGTGTTTCTTTAAAGTTTTCTCACCCACTCAACAGTGCTTAAATATATATATGTCTACGATCTGCAGATCTGGCACGTTGTGCTTCTGACTTTTCTGAACCAAGTGTGTTTTTGAGGAGATTGGAGGAAGAAAAAAGAAATGTAAGAAGTTGCAGAACTTTGGGTTTGGTTAGCAGTATGTTTATGATAGAAGTTAATTTCTGCATTCATTTCTTCCTGTTCTTCAAATTATGTTCTTCATATGTTTAGCTTGTGTTGTCACCTGTTATTAGGGAATAATGGCTGTGTAGTTTGGGATAGAAGTCCTGAACTACAATTTTATAATTGTAATTATAAATATAGCCACAAGCAGCTATAAAGTACTTCTGAGATTTGTCTTGAGAGCTTTGAATTCATAAATAAAGAAATAATCAGAAAACCTGCAGGACTGTTCTTTTGTGGATGTACTTTAGCTTCCTAGGTCAGAAAGCCTTTCTTCCCCATGACTTGACTTGTTAAATAGTCTTCTTTCTGTAGATAAACTTCAAGACATTGTGCCCAGTGTTCTTATAGTTTGAACAGCTGGATTCTTGCCTGTCACTTTTGTACTTTTCTTGAGGTATTTGCAAGCGTACTACAGTCTGTCTGTCTCAGTTCAGTGGAAAACGATACAGCAAACTGGTTTTCTCATAACTGGTGTTTTTCATTCTCTTTATCCTTGTTCTTTCTGGAAACCACAGTTTTGGCAGCAACTTTGAGGTCACTGGTGGTGGGATTTGGTTTAGTTCTTGAAATAAAACATCGGATTGCTGCTTGCAAGCTCCCACTCCAGGAGAAAAATCCAACAGCTGCTCATAATTGTGGGCAGTGTGTCACAGGCTGAGGCTGGATAGGTAATGGGGAGAAACTGAAAGAGTTATGAAGCAACACTTGATTTGCAAAGGCACATAGTTATGCAGAAGTATGATTGAGGGCAGGAGATAACTGGTTATTTTTTTTTTTTTAACACTTAATACTCTAAGTAATTAGCCTGGTAAAGCAAAAATACAGTAATAAATAAAACAAGTTAAGCTATAGACTCATGTAATAAACTTGCAGAAGTTTTTAGACAGGTTTTTTTTCTTTCTGTAGTCTGGATGACTTTGGACTGGACTGGTACTGGCGTCATTAGCTTTGCATCATGCATTCATACTGTTCCCTAAGCAGGAACAATAGCAACATAGGCTTTCTGCAGTTTGCCTTTTAATTTAAGTAAATGAATATTCCCTAAGCTGTTCGGAATGTTTTTGCATGGTAAGATGAGCCCTTTACAGAAGCATTTAAATGTTACAAGGCGAGAAGTAAAGACTTGAAGTCTAACTGGTGGGGATTACAAAACACAGTTTGTAATTCCTAAGCACTGTGTAAGAGTGGGGGTCTGTAGGTGCATTTATGTGTGTGATATTCATGCCAGTGTTGTTTTGCAGACAATGGTACGTGGACACAGCTGTGGTTGGTGTCAGATTATCACGAACATGGGTCACTCTTTGATTACCTGAACAGGTATACAGTAACCGTGGAAGGAATGATAAAATTAGCCTTGTCTACTGCCAGTGGCCTTGCTCATCTTCACATGGAAATTGTTGGCACACAAGGTAATCTTTAAATTATTCAGTCTGTTTCATGGCTAAATAGATCTACTTTTTTTTTTTAGTGACACTTAGCTCTTTGTACTTTAATTGTCTTCATTAGAACATTGAACTCTCTCAGACTAGCTTTTTTGCAACAACTGCTTACTTCTGTAATCTTTTGAGCAGCTGAATTGAGAAATGTTTGTTTAGGACCTAAAATAATTTCTGAACTAAAATAAGGTCTTAATTTGATGTAGACAGTGTGTTTCAGTATCCGTTTCTACTGAGAACAATATGAAACTGAAAGTTTTTCTTCCACTACTTAATAAAAAAAAAAAGGGGGGTGGACTTCTGAAAATCTATTATTTATACAAATATGCTTATCCCTTCTTCATTGATGACCACAGGCTTTCTCTCACCTGTCACCCACCAGCTACATTCGTTTATGTGCTAAAATGGCTGCTCTTGTTTTACTACAGCAAAATCATTTTGGTTTCCTTCAAAAGCTTGGAAAGAAAACATGCTGTCAGAAACTTCCCTACTGTTAAGATGTATATGAAGTTTCTAGTTTTACTGATGCACTTTGTGACTTTCTAACTACTGATCTGTTAAAGCATTCCAGGGGCTTGGGTCTTTTTTATCCTTCCCTTCTGTGATATATCCAGTTCTTGTGATTATGTAATTATCTTTCATACAGTACACATATGCAGTGCCTGCTTTTGATTTGTGGCAGCATTAAGGATCTGTTTCAAGAGATAGAAGTCTTTTGACAGCAAGTAATACTTATGCACTGTATGTATGTACATATGATGTGGGAGGGAAGCAGCATAGACTAGGGTAATACAATAAGCATTTAGTGCACTTTTCTGGTCAGCTAGCTAGTCCACAAAGAATGATTTCAAGGATTATCTTGAGGATGAGCTCAAAGTAGCAGATGTGGAAAGAATTCCATAATTTGAAACAAAGTCTGCACCAGGTTTAGAATATTAGCAATTGTCTTTTACATATGTGTTATTTTTGTTTTTTCTTTACAGGCAAACCAGCGATTGCCCACAGAGATTTGAAATCAAAAAACATATTGGTAAAAAAGAATGGAACATGCTGCATTGCAGACCTGGGGTTGGCAGTTCGGCACGATTCAGCTACAGACACAATTGACATTGCCCCCAACCACAGAGTAGGAACAAAAAGGTAAAAATTATTAGTGTGATCTATCAGATGTCGTCTTAATAAAATGCTTTGCTTTTTCTTCAGTTTAGAAGATTTTTTTTAGCTACAAACTTAAATAACAAATATAAACAGTATCAAGTGGAGTTCTGTTGCAGGCTGTTCAGCTGGTGATTTAGACTGTATTTAAAGCACAGGTTGGTTATTGGCTTCTACTGCTAGCATGCATATAAAATGCTTAAATATGCAAAATTGTAGCAGGACACAAGTATATATTAAACAATTAGGCCTCAGAAATAACAATTGCAGAGATCTCACTTGCTCCGTCCTTGTATTTTATGCCTTGTTGCCATCTGGTTGCATGTAAGTTGGGATGTTGATAATGAGAGTAAAGTGTGTGCTTTTTTTTGCTTCTCGATTTTCCTTGTTTTCTGGGGGGCAGTGTTTTATTTGTTTCAAATTTGAAGCCCACATGGTAGAACGAAGTACAAGGTCTTGAATATAGACTTTCATGGAGTTATATTTATGAGAGAAATAAAAGACCTTAGAAAGGCAGTCATCTTCGTCATCTGTTGTATAAACAGAATTATCAGTGGATGGATCTATATGCTTTTTTTTAAAAAGTCTACCTCTAAATTTGGAAATATAGATTTTTCTCATTCTCAAAATAACTTGAGAGATGTATAATTGCATTTGCATACAATTAAATGCTTCAGCATTAGATCAGTGATGCTGCTTGTACCAAAGTCCATCACTGAGAAATAGCCCTGTGATCTAGGGCTATGCAGTATTAAATTCAGCCATATGCTCTAGCTGCCTTGGAGAATATTCTGTACTAATGTTGCCTGATCTAATTGTTAAATCAAAATGATTTTTTTTTTCTCTTCACTTTAGTGTGTGATGCTATTAGAACTCTATTTAGAACTTAAATGCAAGTTATTTTACTGACAATTACACTGCTGACATTACTTCATCCCAAAGCTCTGCTGTTCTTGCTCCTTTTGCCAAATTAAAAACACTACACAAAAGTGTCAGATGATTTACTTTCTGAATTCCGGCTAGATTACAAAATTCTGGGAATTACTGCTCCTCAAAATCCTCACTAATCATTGCCTCATGCTTCTTCACAAGGTTGAAGATATAGCAGCTCTTTCTGCAATGGGCAGCATCAGGACTAAGTCCACTGCCCACTTTAGTCACTTTGACAATTGTTCATTGTCATAAAAAGGCTTGGTCCCTTCTTCCTCCCTTTTATGTATTTTTAGGTAAGTAACTCTGCATCTTCACTTATTTTTCCATAGTAAAACTCAGCTTGCACCTATTCAATAACAACTTTAATTCAGTTGCTGACTACCAGTATCTCTTCTTTGCATGGAAGCTCTGTATGCAAATTTAGAGAGACTTGACAAATTAATTTTTTTTTCTTGCAGTGATTATCTACAGTAAAACTTATGGTCTAGAGAGCAAGCCAAGCTTCCTCTTAAAAGTTTCAGGGGTGAGGATATTCTTGTTTTTCTGTTCTTCCTTGAGGGTATGAACTCAACCACAGGCCTCTGAGTTTTTTTCTGTTAAAATTCTTGTCCCTAGGATGACTTACAGAAATTAGACAGGCTCCATTTGTGCTTGTTTAAAGAGATTATGCCTAACAGACTAGCATCATGGTTGGGGTATTTTGGTTTGTGCTTTTTTCCCCTATCCTTCAAACTCTTTCAATATTCTTGTCCCCAGTGTCCCCATATGATCTTGAGATAGATTAAATGTTCTTTCCTCTAGACCAGAAGCTGAGCACTATACTGTTAAGGACATGAAGTAACGTAAGACTATAATCCAGTATGTGTGTGCAAAGTCCTTGTTGAAATCAGGAAATGCTCACTGTAATCTTGCATTTTTCTTGATTTAAGTTTTCAATGTACATGGCCTAGAATCATTTGAGACTTGTAAAAGACTGACATTTCATTTGGTAAATGCAGTCAAGGTAAGCCTCATGTTCCTGTTCAGACAGTTGTTCTCCGCTTGTGCTGTTATCATGTGAGGAATTCATATGCCTATACTTTGTTCAGGAGAACTTCAATCTTCAGCAACCCTTATTGGACTATGCATGTTTGTGCATTCTTGTTGATAGCCCTTTTTTGTATGTCTATTTATATTTCCAGTCTTGTATTTTACATGCTATCTCTGGTGCTAAGAAAATTGGAGTCCTAGTATATTTAAGTCTCTGCTATACAATTGCTGATTGGATATAATTCTTTATAAGCTTCTGTGACTGTTCCAGAAGTAGAATTATTGGCTGACACTGCAGTAATCTATACATGTTACTTATCTGAGACCTCATGCTTTTATACTTAGTCTGTAGGGGCTGCTGCCTGCAATGCTGTCTTCACTCTCTGACACTGAGAGCCCTTATTCCGCTTCTCTGATCCCAGTCCTGCAGAAGCTGGTACCTGTCAGCTGGAACTGTGGGCCCTGTGACCCGTGGTCCCATTCCAGTGTCTGAAGCAGTGACCTTCATTTGCTCATGTTGCTGGCACTAGCAACGACACTGACTTGCTCCAATTGCTGGCAACCCAGCCCCAGGGATGTCTTCACTCACTGTTTAACTGCAGTTGCTGGCCCAGAATTCACTCCCACAAGAGCTGTCACTCCAGATGTATGCTCCAAAGACTTCTAGGATGTGTAGGTTCTCTTTCCAGTTGCTGAAGCATTCTTCCTCTCTAGCTGATGGCACTCCAGGCCCAGTGGCACCTTCATCCCTGGTCTGATTCCAGTTAGGTGTGATTCAGAGCCACTATTTCCAGTTGTGGTCTGTAGACCTTAAAGCACATGTGCATTGTGGGGTGGCAAATGAGATTATATGAAATCTTTTTTTAAAACTATCATTCTGTAAGATAACAGTGAGCAGACAGACACAGGCCTTGATCAGAAAAACAGACAGTCTAGCAACTGTTTACATGCACCTGGCTCTCTTGTCAGGTCATTTTATGTATTCCTTCAGTTTTACTCCTTTTGGATTCCCTTCTCCTAAATATTGCTTGATAAAAGTTTCATGTTGTCCCACAGTACAATGTGAATATCCGTGGTCCTTACATTTCTCTTGTTTTCACACTTATTAGCAATTAGAAAATCCAGACTGGCCTTTTCCTGAGCTGTGCCTGGAGTTTCTTAATAGCTCATCAGTCAGTGACTGGAGACTTTTGGTCATTATTGCTGTCTGTTACATCTACCAGGTTTATGGCTCTTGTTATTTATCTTTTCACCTTTTACTTATTCCCTCTTTTTCTTTGCTTATTGCTTTCTATTTATATCATTTACAATTAAGGTCTTTGTTTGGATAACCTTAATGAAACAGGTGCTCTCACCTTACATATAACCTTATGTATAATCAATGAATGTTATAACTAAGAAATATACAAGTTAGCCTAAACAGGTTATCACACCAAAGAAGAATGGATGGAAAGCTTACCCTTGTCCTGGGCTCGCAGGGAAGACTCCAAGAGGAGCAATCTCCAAAAAAGATCCTTCCCCAGGGGTACTCAGCTCTTAAATGGGGTCTAGGAGAGGTGCAGCCAGGCTTTACCCCTTCCAGTAGCACAGGAGAATTGCCTTCACCTGTGCTCCCAGGACTGACTCATTGCTTGCCTCAGGTGGTCAATCAGAGGTTCAGGCCATGATTCAGCAGTTCCCATACACCTTACAACTACCTTTTAGTATTATCTCCTGCAAGTCTTTTCCTCTGTGCCTCAGCAGCATTCTCAGAAAATCCTACTTTCGCTGATGTACTCTCTTCTGTATAAAGAGCAACTAGCATTCCTGTAAACTGCTGCCCATGTGTTTTTTATGTGAGAATTCTTTTTTGCTCTGTCTTTTGTGAAAATAAAGACTTTTCAGTCTGTAGCTGAGAACGATCTAGGGGTTGTGGTGGATGAAAAACTGAACGTGAACCAGCAATGTCTACTTGCAGTCCAGAAGGCTAGTGGTGTCCTGGATTCCATCAGAAGAGAGGGATGGCAAGCAGGGCAAGGGAGGTGATTGTCCCCCTCTATTCTGCCCTCACAAGGCCCCAGTGGGAGTACTGCATTCTAAATCTGGGGACACCAACAGAGGAAAGATGTGGAGCTTCTAGAGAGTGTCTAGAGAAGGGCCATGAAGATGATCAGAGGGCTGGATAGGCTGAAGGAAGTAGGCTTCTTCAGCCTGGGAAAGGGAAGGCTGCAGGGAGACTTGCAGCCTTTCAAATTTAAAGAAGTTTATAAACATGAGGAAAATCACACAGGTAAATAGGGGTAGGGAGGAATGGTTTAAAACTCAAGGAAATGAGATTTAAATCAGATATCAGGGGGAAGTTATTTACTGAGAAAGTGGGGAGGTGCTAGAACAGACTGCCCAGAGAAGTTGTGGATGCCCATCCCTGGAGGTGTTAAAGGCCAGGCTGGATGGGACCCTGGGTAATCTGATCTAATATTTGATCTTGCAGCTTGTTTCCCTGCAACAGGGTGTTGATGCTTGATGGTTCTTGAGATCCCTTCCAACCCAAGCTGTTCCACGATTCAGGCTCTCTACTGTCCATTCACTTGCTCTTCAAATTGGCACTCAGTTATCTTTACTGTATTCTAAATTGTGAAGTATATATTCTGTTAGTAATCAAATCTAAATATCCCTCATAAATTCTATTTAAGGACTACATTAAATCTTACAGCTGTTTATTTGAATGCTTTGATATTTTTTTTTTTTGTAAACGTATATGCCAAAAGCAGGAAAACTTTGAACATCTTAATCTTTGTAAAGTGCATTATTTCTGTCTCTCTCCTTTTCCACATAAGTGTGTTTGAACTGAACAGTAGCACTGAATTTCTTCTACAGGAGATATTTATGAAATCAAATGTTTTCTGTTCTTTTTTTGCAAATAGGTACATGGCACCTGAAGTTTTAGATGATTCCATAAATATGAAACATTTTGAGTCATTCAAACGAGCAGACATCTATGCAATGGGATTAGTATTTTGGGAAATTGCTCGTCGATGTTCAATCGGTGGTAGGTAGCAATTTTTACTTACAATTCTGTCAAATTTTGTAATTTACAGATCCTTGTGAGCAGAAGTTTGCTTAAAAAAAATTTCTCTAAAAACACTGCAGTGTATTTCAGACTCTCTAATTATTAATCTTGTAAATGATGTCGGGTTGATTCCACCTCTGTGTAAAATAATGAACCAGTTGAAGAATATGGGAAATAGTCCTGCCTGTATTGTTTTTTTTTCTCTCTAAAACTTTTGACGTAAAGAGAATAAAAGAGTAGAGTTAAATGCCCTTGAGATCAAGGGGCAAAACACCACAATTAAGACCTAGACATAATGTATTCAGGTAAAGTGTACAGTTTATTCAAAATGGTATGTTTCCAAAAAAGATTTCTTTAGCATATGAAAGATTTGGCATAGCTTTCATCTTTTCCAAATACATACGTTTCAGAATTTCTTCAAAGGTAACATAAAGATACGTTTAAGGATTTTTTTAAAATGTTATTGTAGATCATAATGTAATTTTTAAAAAATAAAAATAAAAGTAGAAAAATGGCACCAATAAGGACCGTAAGTAAAAAGTAGAGTGCATGTTTCAGTGTTAGGTAAAAATAAAAGATTTTTTTCAACCAATTACAGGAATCCATGAAGATTACCAGTTGCCATATTATGACCTAGTTCCTTCAGATCCTTCTGTTGAAGAAATGAAAAAAGTTGTTTGTGAGCAGAAGTTAAGGCCCAATATCCCAAACAGATGGCAGAGCTGTGAGGTATTGGCTAACCTCTATAAAGCTGTTTTAATGAACACTGGAGCTTTTATTGATTTCAGCAGCTTAAAAGTTGTGCTTGTTGTGGAAGGGAGAGGGTTGCCTCTGGGAAAACTTTCTTTCTTTCTAATCATTGTGGCTTTATTGAATGCTCTTGCACTTTGATTATGCCTAAATATTTAATGAAGTCCTACAAAAGTGAATACCTTATGTTCTATGAAGGATTCTAGTATTCCTTCCTGTGAAGCATAGGTGAAGCTAACATAAGTTAAAGCTAGTATCAGTTATGTTGTCTGGGAAGTGTCATTGTGAATAAATGGCTTAATAAGAGGCTGTACAGCATCTGGCTAGGATACATTTAATCTTCCCAGAATCGTAGAGTTGCATCTTATTCCAAGTTGGAAGGGATCTGTAAGGATCATTGATTCCAACTCCTGGCCCCACAGAGGACCATCCAAAAATCAGACAGTATGACTGAGAGCATTGTCCAGATACTTCTTGACTCTAGCAGGCTTGGTGCCATCCGTTTCCCTGGGAAGCCTGTTCCAATACCCAACCACCTTTGTGGTGCAGAACCTTTTCCTGATACCCAACAAGAACCTGTTGCAGGTTCATGGTGTTCTCTCAGGTTTTGTTCAGCAGAGGGATCAGCCCCTGCCTCTCTGCTCCCCTCATGGAGAAGCTGTAGGCCACAATGAGGTCTCCTCTTCTCTGGGCTGAACAAACCAAAGTAGTTCAGATGTTCCTCATAGATCTCCCCTCTGGACCCTCCATCATATTCGTACTCATTCTTTGGACACTGTTTTATAGTAGTTTTATGTCCTTTTTGGACTGTGGCACCAAAAACTGCACACAGTACTCAAGGTGAGGCTGCACCAGTGCATTGAGTGGGACAGTCATTTCCCTTGACCAGCTAGCAGTGCCATGTTTCATATACCTGGGATACAGTTGGCCCTTCTAGCTGCCTGAGCACACTGTTAACTCAGCTGTGCTCCCACGGCTTGTAATTTGGTAGTGGACAAAGGCTGGAAGGAAACACAGGACAAAAATACAAATTAATCAGTGGGATATACCATAAAGCTTAATGTCTTACTCAGCAGTTTAATTCTGTTGCTTGGTGACTGACTAGGTATTGCTCAGCTGCTGGTGAGCAATGGCTTTTATATTTTTTGTTTTTTATTGGATTTCTTTTTTTTTTTTTCATTATTAAACTGTCTTTACCTCAACTCGTGTTTTCCTGCTTTTGCCCTTCTGAATTTCTTTCTCCACTTCACTGTGAGTGAACAGGCAGCTCTGTGGATTGGGAGTCAGTTGCCTGTTGGGATCAACCCACAGCTGAGGCAGTAAAAACATCTGATTTAATCAGGAAAAATGCACAGCTTCTCATTAGATCTGTGCCAGTTGGTTTACAACTAGGCTGGCTAGTAAATTTTTTGAAAAGCAGGCACAGTTTCAACTCAGCATTCTGCAAGGACAACAGCACTGCTCATCTTCAACAGTGCTGTCCTGCCTGATGTGAAGCCAGCCTGAAACTAAGTCAAGTGTCTTTTCCCTCTCGTTTGACAGAGGCATATCTTGCAGAATTTAGGCTGACCAAAACAGTAAACGTCTATGAATTTTAATCCAAAACTGTGATGGCCTTAATACATTATCTCTCTCAGAATTTGCACTGGTTGGCGATTACTGAAATATAAATGCAGTAAATAGGAAACTGAGAATTGTATAAGCCAGAAGTATAAAACTGAGATGTGTGTGCTTATGATTGTGCCTCTCTGCAGATGAGCTTGCCTGATTCTGGAATGAGTTTGTTACGCAGCTTGCCAGGGCCAGAGCATAGGAGAATAGCTGCAGGAAGCTAAAACAGGAGTAGGAGGTTGATGTCCATTAGATGGAAGAGGTAACTGGGTTGTGGAATGTATAAACTTAATACATACGTGAAGGACTGAGAAAAAGATTAGGCAATGCAGTACAGCTTGGAGAGAAAGGCAGTACACACCTACTGGCTACAAAAGCTTTTTTTTTTTTTCTAATGCTTCCATTCAATTCTTGCAAATCAGCTAAGTAATTTCTTGTCATATAGCTCTGAGTGTAAAATCTGTATATCTATCGCTTTATTTCATCATTAATTTTTGTTCTTTCCATTGTGACTTGATAGTAGCATTTACAAGTTTCAAAAAATAGGTTTTTGAGGGATAAAAAGGGTTCTAGTTTTCAGAATATTATAAAGTTCAAATTCGAGGAAAGTACCTGATTTAAAAAAAAAAAAAAAAAGTACTGAATTGCTACATATTTAACTAACCTACATATTTAACTAACTCTTTTAAAAGCACATAATGATTGAGAAGGTGTTTGAGTACGTTTTCAGCTACACAGCACTTCCATGCTAATATTGAGTGCCTTCTGGTTTTCTACTATTGCTTTTTACCTGGATTTAAAGCACAATTAGTGTATTTTTTCTAATGCAAAAATTTAGTTTAGAAAATAGAGAAGCTATTACATTTTGTTACAGTATTTTTGCACGTGCTGAGTAATACCAGTTCTCTTACTTACAGGGAAAAAAAATCTTCAAGATTTGAGTTTACTTATACAACATGCCAATGTAGTTCTAGTAATAGACTTTAGAAATATGTACTATAAGAGGCTAATGCAAAACAGAGGTTACATGGGAACAGAAATGCATGTAATAATTTGTTTCTTTTGCAGGCATTACGAGTAATGGCAAAAATCATGCGGGAGTGCTGGTATGCCAACGGAGCTGCTAGGCTAACAGCTTTGCGTATTAAGAAAACACTATCACAGCTTAGTCAACAGGAGGGGATAAAGATGTAATCCTGGATTTGCTACCAAAAACAAACAAAAAAAAAAACTGTAAAAATCCATATCTGCACCAGAGTGGCGTGTTAAGAAGGTTAATTGTTCTACCTCACTGGGGGAACAGAAGGATATTGCTGCCTTTTAATACTTCATAGGAACGTCACTTATTAGGATTTCTGTGGATGTGCTAAGCAGTTGCTTTGGGTCCTTTCTGTGCACTATGAACCTTTTTCTGAGGTTACTTATAAAACATCGTGTAGACTAGTTTTACTTTTATTGACCTATGATTTTTTTTTATTTTATTATTTGGAAAGTTCATAGCTGGTCTTAACTTCTAGTAAACTGTACTGAAAACAAGATCCATTTTAAAATGGAAATGGTTCACTGTATTGTTCTAGAGTGCATTGAAGGCTTCTTAAGTGACGTTATTCCTGCCTGGTACATTGAGTATTCTGAACCACTGTTACAGTTCTTTGATTCAGATTTTGAATGTACTGTTGGAGTATGCTTTGCTGCCCATTAAGGTTGTATGTCTTTTGAATGCTTACCTTTATTTGCAAATTGACCTCATTCAGTAGTGGGGAACATAAATTATGCAACTATATACATGATTACTGGGTTTTTTTTTTTCCATATTTTCAAAACACTACATTGCCTTTAAAATAGATTGTATTATATCAGTAAGTGCTGCTTTTGAGTCTTTTCATGCATACCAGCAAGTATACAAAGCCCATGGTACTTTTGATTTCCAAGAATGAACTGTTCCTTTCCCTAGCTAAGATTTAATTCACACTCATTTCAGCAAGTGAGTATGTAATTTGTGGAATACCTTGAATTTTACCAAAATCTAAGTCTTTAAACCATTGTATGAGTCTCAAATCATGTAAACTGGTTAATTCATTGTCACGCTTTGTAATTGCCAAGTCTTTACAATTTAAGGTTTATTTTATGTGGTAATTCTGAAATATTGAAGCACCCACCTACTTCAGAAAAATAGCAAGAAAATTAAGATGATCATAAGGAAGATTTTCCCCCTTCAAATTAATAATAGAAGCATATATTCTGTGCAGTTCTGTGGAGTCTTTAGGCTTAAAAGCTAATATTTGCAATTAAATGAGCATGGAGTGTACTTGTAACTAGGGAGACTTATTTAGGCTTTTGTACAAGAAAGCTAGAAGCTGCCTGTTAATCTTCTGTGCATTTTTTTGTGTGCCACTTACGAAGAAAGTGATGAGCTATATAAACCAGTGAGCTGAAGGTCTTTAGATACAAATACCAGAAGACTCCATCAGTGTTCTTCAGAGTTAGAAGAACAAAGCTTATGATGGCTTGTGTTATCGTAAGAATACAGAAAAGTATGCCTGGCTTTAGTCAGACTTTGCCTGAAATTGTAGGGACATCATAACATCTTCACAGACTTATTTAGAAATTGAATTCCTTCCTGCCCAACTTCTGGATGAGGGTAGGGAAACTTTTTAAAATTGTCCTTTTCAGGATATGTTTAATTGCAGTGGTAGGAAGAGCGTGGTTGATCTTTGGCTTCCTTCCTTAGTGCCTGGTAATTAGTATATAAACTCACAATTAACCTTTTACTCTCCAGGAGTATTCTTGGTGAGCTACACACAGCAACCTTAATTCTGCTTTCTTTTTGTTTTTCAGCATATAGCTCCTCGAAGGTTTTTCACAGAGCTAGTAGGGATGGCAAGGTGATTGCTAATAGTAGCATAGCTGAGATTGTGCCCCTTCATCTGTGATACACAATTGGTAACAGCAGTAAGATGGGCAGATCCTAGTGAAAAGGCCATGTAGGTGGCAAAAGCAAAAGGTGGCCAAGGCTTAGCGTTAGGTAAGTCTTGAGCAGTTCCAAATTCTTAATGCTTGCTTGGAGATGGGTTTAAATGATGTGGGAATTACACACTGGCAGAGCTTGAGCTGCGTGTAATGAAATTCTTTCTTCAGCCACCATTGTGGATGAGTTTAGAGAACAGAACACAATGAAAGAGAAGTTCTTAGTAGAAAACAGTTGGGTTGAAATGTTCATACAACTGTCACACCTGTGTGTTGTGTTTCTTTTTGGCACACTGCTTTCAGGACACTATCAGTCAAAGTTAAATCAAAATGACTTCACATAGGGATTTTAAACTACCTTTATGCAAACGACCAGTTTTCCAAATATGACCATTTAAACAAAATGGCCAAATGTAACTAAACTCTTCATTCTACTTATTTGACATCCCCTTTGATGCATCCCATAGATGCAGAAAAATACTTACAGAAAACAAGTCAGCATCAGAGGAAGACTTACTATTTGTTCCATACCAATTTTAAAGACTTACTATTTAAATAATGTTAAATTTTGACATTTGTCATAGCTTTACCTGGTTCCTTATCATAGATACAAATGGTATAGTTCATAATTTAGAAACATCATACCATGGGAGGGACAGTCAATACAGTGTGACATTACAAATATTATTTTAGAACAACTATGTTGTTCATATTGGAATGCAGTACAGGAAAATTCTGAATGGATATGTATGTATCCTCAGTTCAGATACCACAACTTCATGCTGTGTTCTTTTACATTATAAAAACTGAACACCTTTTACAAAGGCTGTGTCTGTATATATTACGTAACTTTAAATGTTACCTGTGCAAGATCATATCTTATATGTATGGACACAGGTACACATAAGTATTTTTTAAATTAAGATTTTATTATCACCGGATCTGCTCTTGGAAATCCAGGGGGACCAAAATATTTTAGCATTCAAAATACTAATTTTATATCATTTCAAGTATATACCAAAACAGTTTGAATACAGATGCAAATGTTTATTGTAAATATACGTACCTTATATGTTCACTTAAGTTTTATGGATTCAATCAATTTGATATTTTAGTAGCATTGGAAGCCTCGGCGATCAGTTGGATGCATACTGAAATGTAGAATAAAGAGTGGGGAAAATTTTCTGATGCTGAAAAGCCCAAAATAATGCTTTTGGAATGCTGGAGTTCTTCAGGGACCTTCTAATGTTGAAAGCTGGAATTCTGAAATGTTTATCAAGCTGAATTTCCAGGCATCATGATCTACCATCACCCTCCTGTGGTCTCACTTGTAATCCTGAGAAAGACTTTGTATATAAAAACATTGACTGTATGGGAACATGAAGGTGTCAAACAAATAAGAGGCTATATTATATTTTCAGTAATGGTTCTGTGTGTGATTGTCATAAATTCCAGCTTTTAGTTAGTTCCTTGTTTATACTGTTCCATTGAAACGATTGTATGGTGTTAATCATTTTATGTTTAAAAAAAAAAAAAAAATCACTATCAGTTGCTTTAAACTCTAATTACCTCTTAAAAGGCCAAGGTACATTTACCTCGTGTATATAATGCTTAATATTTTCAGAACATTTTCCAGGTTTGCAGTTACATGTTTTTAGAATATGGCTAATCCTAAATTTTTAGCCTCAGTGGTACTAAATGTATTTTCCCGTGCCCCAAAACACTTTCATATTCCATATTTTATTGTATTAGCAAGTCTGCTGCTTTGAGTGTAGCACCTACCCCTTTATGTAGCTGTGTGGATGGATACTGCCTTGTAAATTTTACTTCTTGGATGATAAATTTGATGATCCTGTACAGATGACTGTCACTTTTTTTAATCCTTAGAAAATTGTGCATTTCCCCTTATATTTCTGAAAATGTATTGTATTTTTAGAGTATACATTTCAGTGGATTGTAAATAGGATGACAGTAGAAGAGTGGATGCTTATATTAGGTGCTAACACTTCAACAGAGAGATTAAAGGAGTGAAAATGTGTATATATATATATATATTTTTATTTTTTCCCCTCAAAATGTTTGAATTGTCTTTTAGGGGAAGACATTACAGGTACGTTCTGAACTGGCATAGTGTGGATTTACAGTGAGGTACCTGTGGATTCCTTTTCTGCTGCTGCCATGAAAATGATGAGAAGGGCTTTGCTAATGCTGAAGCAATCCATCCCATGTATGCCATACAGATGATGATGAACGTGCCCAGTCTTCCTTGTATCCTATAATACGTTTTGGATAAATACAGTGTTGGTGTCTCTGGTCTCTTAGCTAAAACAACACGACTGGCTATAAATTTTGCTTCTTTTTTATGTTTACGTAGAAATAAGCTAGCATTTAAATGTATGTATAAGAGAATTTTAAGACTTGAGCAGCTAACCTCAGTGCATTGCAGAATAGCCAGTAAAGTCTGTGTGTTGAATTTAACTGATACCACAACAAAAATTAAGATATCTTGCTCTTCTACAATGTTACGTGCACCTATTTTTATTAGAACTGTTCAATTGGAAAAGGGCCTGCGAAGGCCATGTAGTCTGCCTGCCTGACCTCTTTAGGGCCATGGTTCTCATAGCTCTTGATGCCCCACGCCTGTCCATGTTCGACCACCTTGCTGGTAAGCCTGTTCCAGTGTTTGCCCGTGCTTGCAGAAAATAAATACCTCCTAATACCCAGTCCTCTCCTTCCACAGCTTTGGGCTGTTCCCTTGCACTGTGAACAGTGGTATAATTGCCTCCTTTGACTAGCTGGCTATGTTGCATTTAATGCATCCCAAAATGTGATGCCAGGGCATCAGTACAGCTTCCACTAAAATCTCTCCAAAATAGGAATCCTTAAGGTGTCCAGAGAAAGTCAAAAGCTACATCAAAATGTGTTCTTTAAAAACTGTCACAGGAGATATATATATATTTGGCTGAAAACATGCCTCTCTGCTGTAAGCTGCCAAAGGAAGGCCTAGCACTATGAACTATTAAAATGCAGTAAAATTCAAGGTCCTACTCATAAATCTGCTGGCAGAGGATATATGTGGCTTCTAAATCGTATAATGGTGTTACCATCTACCAAGCTTAATTTTATCAAATGTGGACTTGTCAATCTTATCCTGAAAGCATGAAACACAAGTTGAAATCAGGTTATAAAAATACACTTAATAGCAAGCAGTTGTTCTTCTGGCAGGTGATTTTTAATCTTGAGTGAAATATGGACTTGTATGATCATTTATATATATATATATTTTTACATTGCTGCAAGGACTTGACAAAATGTGCATGGTCTTCATAGGTCTCACTATGGTTTATGCGTAGTTTAAAAAACAAAAACAAAACACCTGTAAGCTGATAATCTGTGAACAGGAATCATCTATGAGGCTGTTTTAAGATAATTTAAGAGGAGCTGCTGAATGCATGAGTTCTGCATTCTGTCTTACACAAGTCATTCAGCAGAGTTGGAGTTTCCTATCAAAGTTCAAGATGGAAAAAGTGTCTTAGGAAAACTTGAGGGCATTTTCTGCTTTAGAAATCAAAACCTCCTACTACTGTGATGAGGCAGGATGATGAATGCATGTGCCACTACTTCTTACACTGTTCAACTACAGATCTATTCACTGATAGGCCCCCAAAATGTCCAGTTCTAGTCATGCCGCAGATCAGATGTCTCTTCCTCTTTTTTTGTCACTGTCCTAAAAAAAGAAAGAACCATAGATAAGTTCCCTGCATTTAAAAATGAGTCAAATTAATTGAGCGCAGCATAGGAAGCGTTCTTGCTAAGTTAGGCTGAACACAAGTTGTTATTTTAATCACTGTGGGTGGTAAGTAGGTCTAACTAAAAAAAAAAAAAACACACACATAATGAAGGGCTATTTACAAGACTTAATGCTGTCTCTATAGAAGAACACCACCACTATGTTTGAAATAATATAGCACAAAACACTGTACGAACCTAATGGTTGTTTTTGTTGTTGTGATTTCTCAGACTTCTTTGGAAGATTGAGTAAACTCATCTCCCTTCAAAGTTCTGTATGTGGTCTTAGAATAGTGAAAAAAAAAAATCCCCTAAGTAGAAAAACATGTAGAACCCAAGGTAAATGTACACTTTCTGTTTGAAGATGCTGACTTCCAAAATTTGTAATGGCCAAGTCAAGGACAATTTTTCCTTGACAAAAAAAAAAGCCAACAACAACACCTCTGCCCTATTTTATTATTTTCTATGCGTTGGAATGCAGCATGTGGCCATAGAAAATATTGATGGGTAATAACTGGATCACTGCTTGCTAATGTAGTTACATATTATTTAAAGTGGTATTAATTAACCAAATACTGACTGGTCCAAACCACTGGAAAATAAATAGCCACCTGAAGCTTTAGAGGGGTGCATGCTCATCTTGGAAGGTTCTGGAGTACTAAGAGGATTAGGCAGAAAAGAGCAAATGTAGGACCTGCAAAATGGGGAAACGAAGCACTGGAGGTGACAGGACAAAGGATGTGTATAGAATTCATTGTAAGCTCAAAAATTAAAAAATATACTGGAATGAGCAGTGGGGAAAAAATGATCTAATGTTTGTTGAGGAGGAGAAAAATGATAAACTATTTTTTTTCCAGCTTGCTCGGTAGATCTGAGCTTCTTTAGTTGAAGTATTAACTTATTTGTTTCTAAGGATATTGTTGGCTTTTAATGACTCTGGTGGATTGTTGCTGCTTGAGAAAGGATGCAGGCAGTTCCCACTCAAAGCACTAGTTCAACAAATGGTAGGAAAGACGTCAGTCTTCAGTAATTTCAGTTCAGGATTTCAGTTCAGTTCAGTTTAGGATAGTGAGGACTTAGTAAAAGCCACAGACTTAGTAGAAGCTGCCTGTTAGCTGTGTGTTTATCCACATTTCCTAGGCACTTGTTACAGAGCCTGAGCAACTATTTTGAAAACTAAATGATGACATCAGAAAGAGATGTCATAGATTTCTACTCGTGTTGTTCAAATGCATAAGAAACTTGCCTAAAGAAAGGAAATACCACGAATTTCACAAAGCACTGTCATGATGTGAAAAACCTATGCTCATGAAAGAGTGCAAGATCTGAGAGCTGTGGACATACAACTTAAACAAGTGCTATACAGTCTTGTAATGTTTAGGAAAGGGAAAAAGTTTGCCATTTCTCTGATGTATAAATATGAATATTGAAAAGAAAATCGTAAGTCATAACCATCTTTATGGAGTTGCTCTAAGCAAATGTTATCCTCTAGGTCATAGTCCACTATTTCATGTTTGAATTGCTAAATAATTTTGCTAGCTGCAGAAACTGATCATAAAAACTAGCTTTGCAAATTTTCATGCTCATCAGGAACATCTGCTTGATTTCATATGATTTCATGAAAGATATTTTCACATGTCCTGCCAGGCGCCAGCTTTTAATGCAAGGTATCCAGCATACTTTGTGTATAGTAGGCTGTATGGACACACATCTTGTGTTTGTATTGTGAATACATCTTGTGAGTATTGTGTCAGTTCGAGGACAGGGAACTGCTTGAGAAAATCCAGCACAGAGCCACAAAGATGATAAAGGGTGTGGAGCATCTCCCTTATGAGGAGAGGCTGAGGGAGCTGGGTCTCTTAAGCTTGGAGGAGACTGGGGGGTGGCCTCGTTAATGTTTATAAATACATAAAGGTGAGTGTCAGGAGGATGGAGCCAGGCTCTTCTCAGTGACATCCAGTGATGGGACAAGGGGCAACGGGTGCAAGCTGGAACACGGGAGGTTCCATGTAAATATGTGGAAAAAAAGTTCATGATGAGGTTAACAGAACACTGCAACAGGTGGTCCAGGGAAGTTGTGGGGTCTTATCTGGAGTCATTCAAAACCCAGCTGAACACATTCTCGTGTGACCTAATCTAAGTGTTCCTGCTCCAGCAGGGGGTTGGACTAGACAGTCCTGACATTCAGGAAGTATGAGCTACAAGTCCTAGCAGTGTATATGATAGCGGGCCTGACATGAAGTACCTGAGCAGAAGTGACATTGACAAGTTTTCATGAAGAAAACTTAGTGAAGCTTGAAGAATTAATGGAAGCTGATCCTCAAGCAAAGCTGTTAATGCCAGGCCTACTAAAAGCAAAGAGAGGGTATTTAAAGTCAGAGATGATCACAGAGAGAATAAGAACATGGAAAAGCTGGCTATCATTAGGTATTGCTTATGCACAACATAGTATAGGCTGATGGTTTTGTACCCAGACAGTGAAATCAAGGATGAAAAATCAAGGCAGAAAGAAAGAAGCAAAGCTGTATGTATAACAGTTCTCATACCATCTGTGCATATGAAGAGGTGCTAGACAGAAATTTGCTGATGCATCCTATTTCAAAGGCAATGCTGAAGATAATGCAAGCATTGTCTGTACTGTTATTTTTCTTTCATATAGAAAATCGAAACAATTAATTTGTATTCACGTAGCTTTTGAAAAAAAAAAGTGACCCTAAGACATGGATCATTGTAATCTGAGCAGAACATCAAGACAAGGAGAAAACACAGATCTTCATTAAAGAAAAGAGTGAAATTATAATCACTCAAGGAAAACATGCTTTGTAGGTAGAAGGAAAACAATGATTCTTTTCATAATCAGCCATTTCTACTATAGAGAAAGGACATAAAGCAAACTGAAAAATACTGATGTAATGAAGTATGTTTTTATTGTGAATGTAGTGGACAAATTATTCCTGATTATTCCATGCTGCAAAAGGCATGTTTCTTATGGCTTGAGGAAGCCAGAAAAAAATAGTGAGCTTTGGCTTGCTAGTCTGTGATGAGGTTGATTCCTTGCTTTCACAAAAAAGTGACACTTTTATCTTGTAGCAAGTTGTAACCTTTCTGTTGGTAATTGCAGTCCATGTTTTAGTCTTCCACTGCAAGCTCCAATTCACCCTTCAGTTACTCAGAAAATGATCATTATTAATTTATATAGTGCAATTACACAGCACATTTGAAGCAAAGCAGCATATCAGAAGATAGAGATGTGAAGACCATATCTGTATGTTGGACAGTGACTGCAGTCAGGATAATGTGAGCATTGCTGTTTCCAGACTGTACCACAGTACCAGTGGTATTCATCACAAATGTCAGGGAGAACATTATCACCAAGACAATTTTTTCTGTTGATACCTTGTAAGCTTGGCTTAAAAGGTGCAAAACAGGAATCTCATAATGGTTTGAGCCATGACTGTTCAACCTTTTGGCTTGCCTGGGCTGCACTAAGTGAAGAGGAATTGTTTTGGACCACATATAAAGTATATATTGTAGCTGACATATGAGGGCTGTTCTGGAAGTAATTCATCTGGAAGTAAGAAACATTCTATTATGTAGGCCCACCATGTCAGAGGCAGATGTTGGCAGTAGAGGTGAAACTTCCTGCAAATACTGTCACGTTTTATTGCTGTACCAGGGAGGGCACCAGAGGGGCAGTCTGACAAAATGGCATCTGACATGAAAGTTAATATGAAGCAAAGGTATGTCACTGAATTCCTCCCTGGGAATTACTTTACCTTCTAATGGGATCCTGGTCAGGTCAAATATCTTACAGTAAAAATGTGTGTTCTGACCAGTCATTCAAAAGGTGAGTACCTAAGAATCTTCACTTAGTGCTGAAGAAGTCTTCAACATAAAATGTAAAGTTCAATCTTCTTAATTTTTCAGCATTTTTCTAAGCTAAGGAAGCTGGATTAAACACTACATGTAATAAAATACAATGAACTAAGCAAGCTACTCCAGAAAACAAAGTAGCTGAATGACCAGGGTTTTTTATGTTCTAAGAAACAAGGATTTAGCAGATAGAATAAAATATTCATTTTCTCTTCACAAGAGGAACAGCAAAAAGAAAGATACTGTTGCAGAAAGTTCTCTGTCTTATGGCTAGACTTAGAAGGTAACCTGTCGGTATACTGACAACAATCTGTTTTACACCAAGGCATTTGATTAGTTTAAACTCCAAGATTCCACTTCTCATTGTTAAGCCCTGGGTAGGAATTGATTTGAAATGGGTTCTGTTTTCATAAGGTCTATTTGGATGGTTTAACTGGAAAACAACAGCATGCAGATTAACATATAAAGTCTAAGGGAAAAAGTACTTGGTCTCTAGAACAATTGGGTTAAACAAGAGCCTATTTTAAGAACTTGAGCTGTTATTACTGAAAATCAAATTTTAAAAGGTTTGTATAATTTCAAAAATGAACTTGCTTCCTTAGAAGTGAAAGAATTACTTTCAGTGGTTTCGTTTATTTCTTCTGGACCTGCTAGAGTGTCTTGGTGAGAATACCCAGAGCCATTCAGTTACCAGAAGTACCAGCATCTTTCCTCTGCCTTTTTGTTTGTGGAATAGTTAATTATCATTTTGATAATAATTTTGCACTTAAAAGGCATTCAGGGAGAACAGTCTGTGCAGCAAACAGCATTCACCCACATGCTGAACTGAGACAAAGTAAACCACTTAGCATAACTAGGAAAAAGTGTATCAAATTCATTCAGACCTCCTTGTACTTCAATGAAACTGAAGCAGAGTAAAAATTCGGCTTTTTGGCTGATGCTGTTTTTGGATCTGCTGCTATCTAGTGGATCCCTGGTGAATTATAAGGACATATATAAGAACCAGCAGAAGTTAACCTTGGGTTTAGGGGGAAAAGCCCAGCGTTCAACTGTTATATATTGGCAGCAAAAGAAAAAAAGAAAAAAAAGAAAAAAAAGAAAAAAAAAAGGACAATTTTTTCTATGGTCAGATTATACTGGCTGCTTTTCAGTTTCATGAATTCACATTTAGAGCAGCAACTTTAATTTGACTTCAAATTAGAATGTAACTAAGTGTAGTGTTATTTCTTATGGCTTTGCTCCATAAATACATGATTTAATTACTCTATAGCCGATGGCCAGGATATAAAACTTACATTTCACTGCAGTGTTTTTTGGTATGGCCTCGTTGCTTTCTTTTTTGGGACCTTTTGTGAATTTGATTCTGGAGCTAAAGAGCACTCAGCTACTATGGATTCTCGAGGCTGTGAAAACCACGGAGTCATGAATAGCTTGGTGGTTTTTCAGATTGTCTTTGGAGGGAGAAGTCGATTGGGATGACAGGCTGGGGAAAGGGTAAAAGCAGAACAGACAGCATCATGCAAACTATGTTTTTTAAGACTCCTGTTTTGCTATTGCCAGAGTCAGGCAGTGAGATGGCTGTGGCACGTCGCCAAGAAGCCAGAACCATGGAAAGTCTGCCTACTCGACTTTGAAACGGTTCAGAATTCTCTGAGACAAAGTAGTTAGCAGTTAGGAATGGAGCAGGAACTTCAATCTGCTTTGGATAACTTCGATTTAATTTCTCATGAGTTCTATAGATACACAAAGCTTGATCTTCACAGAAAAATAAATAAATAAAATAAAATAAAATATAGCTGCAGTCTTCCCTTACTCGTCTCCACGGGCTGAATCTCCACGGGTTATCTTCACACAGGAGCTGGAGCACAGGGAGGACGCTCGCAAAGAACACACAGCCCTAAGGACGGAAGAGCAAAAGCAGCAGCAACCAGCAAAGCGCTTCAGGCTCCTTCCTAGAATTACAGCCCACGGTCGGTCCCGCTAGAGCCGAGCCCACGCTCCGCGCCAGCTGCAGCCCGCCGCCTCGCTTCACAACAGCCCGCGCCGAGCCCCGGGCGCTCGTCGGAATGTCCGCGGCCGTCCAGGCGGCGGGGCGGGGCCGGGCGGGGGAACCGCAGCCAATGGAGACCGGCGGCGTCACAGCCTGCCCGTCGGCCCGTCCGGCCCTCTCTTCGCTGGCTGAGGGTTCGTGACCGGCCATGGCGGCGGCGGCCGCGGCTGCGTGGCCTTGGGCTCTGTTGTGCCTGGCGGCGGTGCCGCCGCTGCTCTGCCCGGGAGCGGCCGGTGAGTAACGGGGCGCGGGGAGCGTGGCGGGAAAGGCGGCTCGGCTCGGCGGGACCCCGCTGCACAACATGGCGCAGGGGCGAGGCCGGGGGTGTCGGAGCCTGGGAGAGGGGCCGGGGCCGCTCGTTTGTCGTGCCGAGGTCGTGCTGTCCGTTTGCGGCTCGGAAGAAGGCGGCACGGATGTAGATGGTGGCGAATAGCTGTTATTAAACGCGTCGCGCCGGCAGCGCGAGTGGGAAAGGTGAAAAACGTAACACCGTAAAGTAGAAAACCTCGATAGCGGAGGCGTCTGAGGGCACGGTGTTGTTGAGCCGCGGTTCTGATTTCCACTCTGAGGAAGAAAGTCCAATTTTAGTGAAAAACCGGCGAGTTGGAACGTGGCGTAGTGAGTTCCAGCTCTTTGGTAAGGCTGGCGGTGTGACGGAGGTGGCAGACCTTCGCCAAAGGACGAAGCGTGAGGGCTTTGCTGTGGTTGGATGTAAGTTCCGAAGTGAAATCTGGAGCTTTTATTAAAAACGAGAGGCGGCTGGGTGAGAAGGAGGCTGAAAGAGAAGTCACGGGGCGCTGCAGAAGAGAGGCAGCGCTCTGAAATCGTGTTTGGGATGGATACTGTGCATAACGCAGCCTTCTGACTTCAGCACTGCGCCCCTTACATTGCTCCTCATTCATGATACCGTTACTTGACTAGAACGTATATTTTTTTTCCTCTGGAAGTAGTACCTCCTATTTATTTCCGTGGAAACTACAGCATACGAGGAGCACAATCGCCCTGTTGGATAGACCAAATTCTCAGCTACAGAATACAGTTCTTCAGACTCACCACCATTGGCTATGCGTTTTCACCAGTGATGAACAAATGCCTGCGTGCCACGGTCATAAAAATCCCCACCAATGGAGATGACCCACTGTCACCGCTGCTAAAACACACCACCCACCTCCTCACTGTGCTCGCATCCACTGCTTGGTCTCCAGAAATGCTCAGCGACAGATGAATGTCACTGGCTGCAATTGCTTCCCCGTGGAGGAATTCAGTGACACACTTTTGCTTCAGACAGACTTCCATGTCAGGTGCCGGTTTGCCAGACTGCCCCTCTGTTGCTTTCCCTGGTATGGCAAGAAAATGTAACAGTATTTGTGGGAAGCTTCAGCCTCTGTGTTGAGCCAACGTAATAAAATAGAATGCAGTACTTTAAGAGCAGCATCATATAAAAGGAATTAAGTGACTGTAAGATTTGGCATATTAGTATTTTGTTCTGAGACACCTTTGGTATAATTGCTAAGACTTGAAACCCAGTGATAGAAGTGACTGAGAAGAGCAAGCCTGGGTATCTGTTAGTTCATTGTAGAAGGGATATGAGCCACTTGGAACTAACGGATAAAGCATTAAATAACTGAGTGTTATCTAGGATATTCATGAAGTGACATACATACTTAAATACTAAGACAGTATGTACTGTCTTAGTAGCCAATATAAATTCTCTTCATAGGCTGGAAGCTCTAAATTCTTGGGTCTCTTAAGTGTAAGGATTACTCTGAGGGGAAATTTATGTGATAAAAAATGCCTGAAACAAAACAATGAGAAAGTTGACTGAGTAACCACTATTTCTGGTTTTGAGTAAAGCATACCTTTAAGAACATCTGATTGGGGGGGGGAGGGGTTGTTGTTTATTTTGACAGTTAATTTGGTGGATATTTTTCCACTATGAATCCTTTCCCCATCATTATGTTAATATGTTTTCAATCTGATGGCATTACCAATGACAATTACAATTTGTAGAACGTGCTAATGAATGATGAAACTGATACTGGTCAGATTGTCCTGAGGAACAGTGTGCAGGGAATCATAGAATCGTAGAATTGCTCAGGTTGGAAAAGACCCTGAAGATCATCAAGTCCAACCACAAGCCAACCATACTACCCTAACTCCAACAACCCACCACTAAATCATGTCCCTGAGCACCACATCCAAACGGTTTTTAAACACGTCCAGGGATGGTGACTCAAACATCTCCTTGGGGAGCCTATTCCAGTGCTTAACAACCCTTTCTGTAAAGATGTTTGACCTGATAGCCCACCTAAATGATTTCCCCTCATCCTGTCACCTGTCACCAGTGAGAAGAGACCAACCCCACTCTCACTGTAAACACCTTTCAGATATTGGAAGAGAGCAATAAGGTCTCCCCTCAGCATCCTCTTCCCTAGACTAAACAGGTCCAGTTCCTTCAGTCTCTCCTCCTAGGACATGTTCTCCAAGTCCTTCACAAGCCTTGTTGCCTTTCTTTGGACCTGCTCCAGCACCTCAATGTCCTTTCTGTACTGAGGTGCCCAAAACTGAATGCAGTGCTCGAGGTGAGGCCTCACCAGTGCCGAGTCCAGGGGCAGGATGACTTCCTCAGTCCTGCTCACCACACCACTCCTGATCCAAGCCAGGATGCCATTGGCCTTCTTGGCCACCTGGGCACACTGCTGGCTCATATTCAGCCACCTGTCCACCAGCCCACCAGGGTCTCTTTCCATCAGGCAGCTTTCCAGCCACTCCTCCCCAAGCCTGTAGGGTTGCCTGGGGTTGTTGTGTCCAAAATGCAGGACCCGACACTTGGCCCTATTGAAACTCATACAGTTTGCCTTGGCCCATTCATCCAGTCTTTCCAGGTCCCTCTGTAGTGCCTTTCTCCCCTCTGGCAGATCAACACTCCCTCTCAACTTGGTGTCGTCTGCAAATTTACTGAGGGGTGCACTCAATCCCCTCGTCAAGACCATTAATGAAGATGTTCCAGTACCGAGCCCTGGGGGACACTGCTCATGACCAGATTGGATTTAACTCAATTGACCACAGCTCTTTGGGCCCGGCCATCCAGCCAGTGTTTCACTCAGCAGAGCACATGCCCATCCAAATGATGGGCAGCCAGCTACTCCATGAGGATGCTGTGTAGGACAGTGTCAAAGGCTTTACTGAAGTCCAGGTAGACAAAACACATTGACAGCCTTACCTTCGTCCGATAAGAGGATCACCTTGTCATAGAATGAAATCAGGTTTGTCAAACAGGATCTACCATTCATGAACCCGTGCTGACTGGGCTTGATTCCCTGGTTGACCTTTAACTGCTCCATTGTGGCTCACAAGATTATCCATTCCATGACCTTCCCTGGCACTGGGTGAGACTGATAGGTCTGTAGCTACCAGGATCATCTTTCCAGCCCTTTTTGAAGATGGGTGTCACATTTGCCAGTCTCCAGTCCCCAGGACATCCCCGGTTAGCCAGGACTGCTGAAGGATGATGGAGAGTGGCTTGGCAAACACATCCAGCAACTCCCTCAGCACTCTAGGGTGCAATCCATCAGACTCCATGGACTTGCGAGTGTCCAGCTTTAAGAGCAGGTCCAAAATCATTTCCTCATGGATTATGCAGGGCCTTCTCTGTTCCCCATCCCTATCTACCAGCACAGGGGGCTGTGTGCCCAGGGAGTAACTAATCTTACTATTAAAGACTGAGGCTTTCTACATTAATTACAAGTGTTTTGCTGCACTGTTTCTATTTACTAATGAAAACATTCAGAACTTATGAGTTAAATTTCAGTTCATCTTCGCTTCATGAAGTATAGATTTCAGCATTAAAACATAGTTCAAAAATGTAGTAGCTATTTTAGATTGTGACAGCTCTTTGGTTGATATTATGATTTTTTTTTCCAGTTCCTTGACATTTTCAAGCTGAATTCTTCTGTTTATCTTTTTTTTTTTTTTTTAGCATCCTCTCAGTATTGAAGAATTTTGGGTTTGTTGATGGCTGTTTTCTTCTAACAACTAGAAGTTTTTGGATGAGAAACTTTGTAAGCTGTGAACATATCAGAGAATTCATGCCTAAAACCCCTCATATTGATCCCATGAAAATCAAACTGATTTTCATAACTACATATTGCCAAATACAGTTTTTATACATACAGTATCGCTTTTCTATCACATTGCCTCCTGAGGGGATTTGGCAGGTGCTAAGCTCATGCAAATCAAAGAGCAGAAACATGGCTGGAAGCATAAAGCACATGGTGCTGCTCCTGGGCTGGCAGTAAATGTTCAGTGTGAGGCTGGGCAAAATGAGTCAGTGTCAGCTTTGAAACAAAAATTTCTTGGATTTTTTGGTTTTTGTGTTTTGTTGTTTTGTTTTCTGGGAGGGAAAATTTCTCACAGTAATCAGTGGACCAGGCAGATCATTCTGATAGGTCATCCATCAGCTGAGTAATTCTCTTTCAGAGGAAATAGTAAAGTACTTCAAGTCTTTTAAACACCATCTTCCTCTCCTTGCTTTTCTGTAGGCCTGTCTTGTTGTTACCATGCGAAGGACAATCTAATGTGCCGGGATGTCTGTGAACAGGTAAGCTTACTTTATTATTTGTTATATCTCCCAGAGTTAAAATCATGCTTTTAGACAATGATTTAGCAAAAATAGTGGTAGAAGTAATTATCTACATGTAAGCACTGCATGTGAATCATGAAACGTCATATTGTTATCTAAATGAGAACGTAAAGGTTTGAGGTGTAGTCCTCTGCCTTTTCAAAGTGAATTCTTCATCAGGTTCTATTGAATTTCAGAAGACATAGAGTTAAAATTGGAATTCAGGATTTTGCCAGTGATGAGCACGTTGGGAAATGTGAGGGATGAGGGATATTAAAATACATTTCTGGATCATGTGGTTTTTTGAGAATTTTAAATGAAGAGCAAAGGGATGGTACTGTTCTTTTTTTCTCCTACTTGTTGCTTCTTAACTAACAGTTAAGAGAGCCACTGTGCCTTGGCAGAAAAGAGGATAGCCTGGGATATTTTAACAGGAGCACAGTCGGCGTTTCTTGAGAAATGATTGTCTCCAGAACTTGTTACACCATCTCTAGAATACAGTGTCCAGTTTTGGGCCACGCTGTTACAAGGAAGACATCAGTTAACTGGAGAAAGGTGCACTGAGATGATCAGGGAGCAGATGTCATGTGTGGGGAAACTGGGGTAACTGGTTTTTGCAGGGGAGGAAGGAGAACATCAGCAGCCTTTCGATACCTGTAAAACGTTGCTCAGGATGTAGAGCCAGGCTTCTCACAGTAGTCCCTAGAGGGAGGCTGAGAGAACAGGCATAGATTGAAAGCAAAGAATTCTATCTGGTTTTAAAGTAAAACTTCTCTACTATAAGGACAGAAGAGTGTCTGTGCATTCTTTGCCCTTGTGTTTTCAAGATTTGACTGAGCAATGTGACATCATAGGTGACCCTGCTGTGAGATGGAGGTGGGAATAAATTATTTTCTGAAATCCCTTCACATCTGAATTATTTTATTCTTCTATGACCACGAAAGACCCCAGATGCTACTGCAGTTCTTTCCTTACTATCTTTTCTGAAACCAGCAACTTATTGTTATCTTGGTTTCCTTGATGTGGGTTTACCAAGCTGTTAATGCAGAATAGAACTGCAATGTATTTCTTCTTCCTAAAGATATGAAATGCATCCATGTGTCAGTTATTCCTGTATCTTCCAGTTTTCTTCCCACATGAACAGATGTTTCCATTTCTTTTGTTGACTGGCTTCATATTTTAATTTAGAAGTGTTTTACTTGATTGGAGTATTACAAAGAACTTAAGGCATGATCGATGTGGGAACACAAAGCAATTTAAAATATGCTGAGAACTCAATTTAACACATCCATGATTTTTAATGTTTTTTTTTTTTTTTAAGAAAAAATTTATGAGATGCAGGAAATTAGAGAAGCAACAGTACAAAGTAGTCTGAAAGAAAGATGGGGGGAAAAAAACAGAAATGTACATGATTGAGAATTGTTAATAAGATAAGATTTCTTTCCAAGTTTGGCTGTTCAGATATTTTTACTTGTAAGATATTGCTGGTGGCCATTTTGTCTGACCTGCTGCTCAGAGTGCTAGTGTCAAAATTAAATCAAGTTTCTCTGGACTTTGTTAATGAAGTTCTGAATGCTCTCGAAGGATGGGCTTTCCAAAGTCTCTCTGGGGAACCTGTTCAAGTGCTTAATTACTCTCATGGTGAAGAATATTTTTTTCTTCCTGTGCATCCCTTCAAAATTTAACTTATTGCAAAATCATTACTTTTGCAGCTCATCTTTCCACTGTGGAACTTTAGAGAACAGTCTGGCTTTGTCTTTTCTACAATCCAGTTTCAGATACTTGAAGATAGGAGATCAGATACATGCACCTTATCCCCTCTTAATCAGCAAACAGCATGTCTTTTTATGTCGTAAACTCCAGCATCTTTTTGACCTTTTGCTGAACTCTCTGAAGTTCATCAGTATGTTTGTTGCAAGGAGGTGGCAGAAGACTGGATGTGGTGTTACAGATATGGCTTCTTCAGTGCCTTATGAAAGGGAGTGGCTGTCTATGGCCTACTGATGATGCTGTTGCTAATGAGGAATAGTATGGTGTTATCTTTCAGCGCTGCACTGGTGCATTGCTAAGCTATGTTCAGCTTGCCATCAACCAGGATCTCAACATCCTTCTTTGCAAAGCTGTTTTTTAGCTAGTGAGCAACCAGCCTGTACCGTTGCATAGGATCTTTCTGTTTCAGCTATAAGATTCTGTATTTGCCTTGGAACCTCCTGAGTTTCCTTTCAGTTCATTGTTACGTTGATTGAGCTCATTACTCATTGAAAGCAATCTGTGTAGCAGGCTCCACTCTGGTATATTAATGACAGCTCTCAGTTTAGAACATCTTTGTACTTTCTGAGAATTATTTATGTAAAGAGATTAAACAGTATTGGTGTAACTGCTGTTTATACCACTTCTAAGTGGCCAGCACCTAGATAATTGAAGTGCTGGCTGCTATTTTTTGAGGCCTACCAGCCAGGCAGTTTGTCATCCACCTTACAGTCCTTGCATCTCATCCACATTTCACTAATTTCCTGTAAAATACTGTAAGAGACCATGCAAAAGCCTTTTTAATGTCAGGATAAGCAGCATACACTGTTTTTTTCACTTCCTTACTGAATTAGTCTTTTTGCTATGGGAAACTGTCAGGCTAAATTTGCTATGGTGTGTGCCTGTGCTGAACATTGTCATTGTTGCTGGTCACCTTTCTTCTACTTCAAGTGCCCTGATGTGGCTTCCAGGAGGATTTACTCCACAATCTTTGTGTGGTGAGCAGCCTTTATTTCCACAGATTATCTTTGTTGTCTTTCTTATGGATATGAAGTTTACCTTTTCTTTTTTCAACTCATTAGAAACCTTGTCCAATTGCTGTGATTGTTCAAAAGTGATAGTCAGCTGCCTTGCAATGATAGTAGCCAACTTTTTACATCCTGTGATTGAGCTCTGCATGATCAGTTTGATTAGATGATGCTTGATCTTGCTCCACTGTTCATTCCCTTTGTTTATTTTGACAGTATCTTTACCTTTTGTTCATATTTATTTCATAACAGTTGCTTTTTCTTTTTTCCTTCTGGAAGGAGTTAGTTGCCTGAGGTCATGCAAGAAGATCAGTTAAGTAAACAGAGTTGTATAAGATGTTAAGAATAATTTTTTTATGTTTTTCACACTGCCTATTCTGTAGAAACTTCCAGATGTAAGAATTTTAGGAGAAAATTCTAAAATAAAAATCCCTCCTTCATGAAAGTATTTGGGGGACTATAAATATATATAAAAAAATCTTAAGTGTGCATTCTTTACATGCTGACTATTAGCAGAAGTTTTCAAAAGGTAGGCAGTAGTGAAACTAGAAAAGGAAGACATCAGTTTATATTCAGTGTGTGGTTACATTTTCTGTGTGTTTTGATTTTTACAGATTTTGTCTTCTAAGAGTGATTCCCGTTTAAAACATTTACTGCAACGGGCACCTGAATATTGTCCAGAATCAATGGTAAGGCTTGCTAGATTTTAATTTAAAACAGTGACAAAAAAAACACTCTTGTATTAACAAAGTTTTGTTTCCAAAAGCAAAATTTCAAATTAGCTTGCAGAGTAATTTTCTTTCTGAGTTTTGAGGTTTATGTTTTCAAGAGTTTTCTTTGTTTTGGAGGCTAGAAAAGTTCTTAAATTGAGATTTGATCCTCACAGTAGGATTTCTTTTTAAAACTTGTCTGTTGAGTTACTTGGTGATCATGTAAACTATGAAATGGAATGAAAATCTATCTGATATTATGAAAATTTGCACTTTGTGATTGTCATTTACAAATTAATAGCAGTGATTTACAAGCAAGAACACATGATCCAGTTTGTATGGGGCAGAGCTGTCAGGTCTTGTCTTTACAAAGGCATGGACATCCGTATAGCTGCTCTGATTGGCCTATAGGCATTTCTGACAACCTGAAAAAGTGCTTTTGTTGGATCATGGTTTCCTAAAAGTTCTGCAGTATATTAAATGTGTGTGTGTGTGTATATACATATATATATACAAACTCCCTATCTCTATGGTGGAAATGATCTTATGGATGAAGAGATGAGTGTGAGCATTGACATTGCCGAGAGAGAAGACCATAGAATTAACAACTTAAAATATCTCAACTTGTTTGTTTTTTAAAAAGGTTTGATTTCTTTCTTGTAATTGTTGTTACTTCTAAATGGTGTCAATACTGTTTCCATCTAGTAGGAATGGTAAATCTGAGTCTATCGTTTTGCAGGCTTCTTCCCATAATGTGTTTGCTTATAGATCCCTTCTTCCTGTGCCTCAAAAATATGTTTCTCAAGGTTTGGTTTCTGTGGATCCCCAGCTCTAAAACCTTGGGAAATTGTAGACATCTGATGGCATGAGTAAAATCGGTGGTAGGAAAACATATTGAAGTGGTACGTAGCATTTGCTTTGGTACTGTTTTTCTTTATTATTTGTCCCCTGATGGGAAGAATGTGGTTTATCTGTAGGTAGTAGATTTTTAGAAGACAGTACCAGAGAGCATATGAAAGAGGAAAGTGATTGATACAGGTTTTTTTTTTAGACTCCCAATTACCATCTTTATAAATGGTACATTTGCTATCTAGTGTGTGCTTAAATTAATGTTGCTGCACTAGTAATATTTTAAAAGACTTCTACTTATAAAGTAGTTGACAGTTCATCTTAGTGCCATTTTTGCTGTTTTCAGATACCACTCTACTTTGTTGGAAAGGTGTTCTAGTGACATTCCACAGAAGAGTAAATAGGTTGTAAATGTAATCAATTGGTGTATTTTCTGGTGTACTGATTACAGACATTGTTATCTCTACTCTTTCATGTAATACAAGAATTTTGCCTGATATTAAGTGATTCATGAATGACCAAAATGAGATACTACTATTTTTTCATGAAATAAAGGAAATCAGTTGAACCAAAGGAGCAAAACTAGTAGAAGTGGCAGCTCTAAAGTTTTTCTTTTGAACTGACTTTGCCTCTTCTCTGACATGGGAAACTCCTTCAGACAGAGAAGATATTCTTAGAAATTAGATACAGATTGATTGTAACTTTGGATAGTCAGTAATTACTGTGATGACAGGGTCATTACATGACAGTACAAGTTGCTTGTGTGATTGAATTGAACTTTTCTCTTCAGGAATATTTAACATTATTTCACTTAAAGCCCCTTTAAGACTTCTAATTTGCCTTTGAATGCTGCAGAATTTTCCTGATTTCACCTATTTAGACTTTTTCCAGTGCTTGTTCAAAAAAAGTTTGAATTCAGTTAGATTGCACTAAAATACATGCCCAGAACTGAACATAGTATTTGAGGTGCAGCCTCAGCAGTGCTGAATACTTGAGTTCTTACCTTAGATTGAATCCTTCCTCTACTGCCTAAATCTTGTTATTCAAGGACATTTGTAAATTTTATTGTGTGTATCGTAACCTTTGAGGAATGTATGTAGTTGTGTCATTTTTAATTAGAATGCAATAAAATCATATTGTCTAAGCATAGTAAGATTTCAGTTGTTGGACATTAACCATCGAACATATACTGTATGGAAAATTCCATACCTTTTATCTTTTCAGCATTTTAATACAGCACACCCACTGTTCTGTACTTCCTTCCGACAGTGGAAATTACTGTAGAATCATTAAAGTTGAAAAAGACCTCTAAGATCATCTAGTCCAGTCGTCAGCCTATCAACACCCACTAAATGATGTCCCTCAGTGCCACATCTACACTTTTATTGAAAACAGTGACAGTGACTCCAGCACTTCCCTGGACGGCCTGTTCCAATGCTTGAGCACTCTTCCAGGGAAGTTTTCCTAATATCTGACTTGAATCTCCCCTAGCACAACTTAAGACCACTGCCTCTCATTCTGTTCATCTGGGAGAAGGAAGCCTACACCCATCTTGCTACAACCTCCTTTCAGGTAGCTGTAGAGAGTGATAAGGTTTCCCCTGAGCCTCCTCTTCCCCAGGCTAAACAATCCCAGTTCCCTCAGCTGTTCCCTGTAAGACTTGTGCTCCAGACACTTCACCAGCTTCATTGCCTTCTCTGGACACGCTCTATAGCCTCTATGTCTTCCTTCTAGTGAGGGGCCCAAAACTGAGCATGGTACTTGAAGTGCAGCCTCACCAGTGCTGAGTACTTAAATTCCTACCTTACCTGAATCCTTTCTTCCTCTACTAACTACCTGTGGTAAGATGGTGTCTTACTTGAGAGTTCTCTTATACTAGCCCTACAGTAAAAAATTCCCCATGATCATTTCAATCAGTAGTCTCAGTAATACTAGTAATGAGGGAGATGAGGACAAAGAAATCTGTATCTTTTTTCCTTTGGGTTGTGGGGAAACCCAACAGATGTGTATTTTAACCTTTCCTGTTAGTAAGCTTAACTTTTAGAACTCTCTTCCATACATCTGTCTTTCCATGAAACTGCCTGTATCTGGGGTAACTTAAAACCTCATTGTTTACTTGTTGGGGTTTTTTTAAGTACGGTTTGGTTTTGTTGTTGTTTAGAAGAGAAAAAAAAAAAAAAAGAATCTAGTGGAAAGGAGTGAAGGAGTGCTAGAGTAACAAGCTGCTCAACAGGTCTTGGTCCTAGATGAACTTTTCTCTTTTAAAACAATGACTACTTTGTTCTCTAAATACTCATGGCAAAAGCTGACCGTCTAGCATAGGTGAGATAATAACAGTATGTTCTCCTACAAAAATGCTGCTGTTGATTAGATACTTTGGAGATGACAACCTTCTTTTCAAAGCAAGTGAGTGGAATATAGCTTATGTAACAACTTCTTAGAAGACAGTGTAGACAAATATTCCATTGGAATAACTCTTTTAGAATACAAAGCAAAATTACTGAAAATACTATTTTGTCTATGTTAAAAACACTTTTATTCTGTAGATTGATTATTGCTTTTTTACGTTTTAATTTTCAGGGGGAAGTTTGGGGTTGTATAAATTCTTCTTTGCCAGGTAAGAAATACTAGTTTACTGTTCCTTTGTGATGCTTTTTCCCTAAATGTGTGTTTCAGTGTTCTGACTGCCACTTGCATCTGTAGGTTTGATGATGGTTTAACTTTCATTAGACTTCTGTTACAAACTATGTTTCTTTTAGTCTACACTGGGTTACCTGAGCATCTTCTTAATACACTTCTCTTCTTTTCCTAGTTAGAAAATATTAAATATGTTTTTTTGTGATTTTCTGTGACCTATCCAGAAAATATCAGAGAATTCCTTTCCTTTAAAGGCTTTCAACTATTTTTAGTTTGAATATACCTTCAGTTTAAAATCTATACAGATTTCTGCCACTGTTTCAGAGGCAAACCTAAGTCACGTGCAGAGAGATTTGCTGCCTTACTATAAGTAATTTTCTCTCACCTAAAAACTTCTAACTGTCTGCAAATAGGGGGACACAAGATAAGGAGAACATAGAACTATTAGAGAGCATGCAAAGGAGCATTATGAAGATGATGTAGTATCTAGATGGCAGAACGTATGAGGAGCAGTTGAAGTCACTTAGTTTGTTCAGTCCAGAGAAGAAGAGACCAAGGGGAGACCTCGTGACTACCTGTGTCTCACTCACGAGGGAAGCAGAGGGGCAGGCACCGATCTCTTCTCTGGTGACAAGTGACAGAGCCCAATGGGAATGGCATGGAAGATGCATCAGGGGAGGGTCAGGCTGGGTCAAGGAAAAGTTCTTCACCAAGGGGGTGGCTGAGCACATTGGAACAGGATCCCCAGGGCAGTGATCACAGTCCTAAGCCTGCCAGAGTTAAAGAAGCCTATAGAAAATGTTCTCAGAAATACAGTTTGAATTTTGGGTTGTCCTGTGTGGAGCAATGAGTTGGATGCAATCCTTGTGGATCCTTTCCAACCCAGGATATTCTGTGAGTTTATGATGCCTAAATGTCATTGTAGCTTAATAGCTACATACAAATGAGTGGTAATGACTTTATTCTGTATGAGCAATGTACATTTTAGTTTGATATGCAAGGAAAAAAAAAAAAAACATTGTAAGTTTTTTTTAATGAACCGCTTCCTAATTGTCTTTCTGGATGGTAGGATGTTATTATCCTCTAATTTGTAGGGACAAGCTCCTTCCTGAGTAGTGATGTACATCTTCATAGACAAACTGGTAAAGCATGGATTAGATAAGTGGACAGTGAAGATGGATAGAAAACTGACTCAGTGGTACAAAGTCTATCCGGAGGTCAGTAATTAAGGGGTCAGTACTAGTTCTAGTCCTGTTAAACGTTTTCATTAATGATCATACAGCATGCACCCTCAGCATGTTTACAGATGATACAAAATGGGAAGGAGTGTTGATAGATCAGATAGTTGTTCTCTGCATTGATGATGTCCTCATGTTGGGCATGTTTGAGAACAGGAAGAAAATAATTCACATCCCTCTAAAAGCCAGTTTTGTCATAAAGCAAAGTAAGGTCAAGGGACCTTCACAGGAGATCAATTTAGTTCTTAGGAATAAAATGGCAAGATGGTTGTTATCAGATCACAATGGATGTGATCAATAAAATAACTGCTGTCTCCACCAGCTTACAAAAAGGAAACGCAATCTTTCTTAGATGTTGTGGGGTTCTGGAGAATGCATGTTTTGGATTGCAGTCTGATTGGAAACCCTGACTATCAAGTGACCCAGAAGAAAAACGCTTTAACATATGGCCCTGAGGAACAGCAAAGCTTTGAACAAATTAAACTGGAGATAGCTCATGCAGTAGTCCTTGGGACTGACAGGTCAAGGTGTAAAAAAACTGCTCTTCATTGCAGCCAGGGAGAATGATCACACTTGGAGCTTCTGACAGGCTCAAGGTTGACTCCTATGGTTTTGGAGTCAAGTATTCAGAGGATCTGAGGCCTGCTGTACTGCAACTGAAAAAGAGATGTTGTCAGCATATGAAGCTGTCCAAACAGTTTTGGAAATGGTTGGTATTGAAGCACAACTCCTTTTGGCACCCCCACTGCCTGTGCTGGGCTGGACATTCCCCCCCACACATTATGCAACTGATGCTACACGGAGTAAATGGATCACACTGATCACACAGTGGGCTTGGATTGGGAATCCCAGTCATCCCGGCATCTTAGAATTGATTATAGATTGGGTCAAAGGCAAAGAATTTGGAGTATTGTCAGAAAAGGAGGTGACGTGCTGAAGAGGCTCCAGTACACAATAAACTGCCAGAAAATGAGAAGAAATAGGCCCTTTTCAGTGTTGGGTTCTGTTGCATTGTGAAAAAGCTTTGGAGGTGGAAGTCTGCTGTATAGTGCCCTATATGATGAGTTCCAGAAGCTTCTGAAGGGAAAGGTGAATCGAACCAATTTGCAGAAGTGAAGGCCATCCAGCTGGCTTTAGGCATTGCTGAAGGAGATAAGTTGCCAGTGTTCGATCTCTGCATGGACTCCTGAGTGGTGGCAAATTCCCTATAGCAATGAAAGCAGACCAACTGTCAGCACAGAGGCAAATGCATATGGGCTGTTGCATTGAGGGAAGATACTGCTGCCCTGGTAGAGAACATAGTTGTAAAGGTAGGTCACGTAGGTGATCACGTACCAAAGAGTCACACCACTGAAGAATATCAAAACAACCAGTAGGTGGATTGAGCTGCTGGGATTGAAGTGGGCGAGGTAGATATGGACTGGCAATGTAAGGGTGAAGTATTTCTGTCGGTGGGCCCGTGATACTTCAGGTTATCAAGATGCAACGTATAGGTGGGCTTGAGATTGAAGGATGCTATTGCACAGATTATCCATGAATGTGAAGCATATGCTGTAGTTAACCAAACCAAGTGGATGAAACCTCTTTGTGTGGGGGACGATGGTTGAAATATAAATATGGAGAGGCTTGGCATGTGGACTATATCACATTCCCACAAACTCACCATGGCAAATGCCAGGTGCTTACAATGGTGAGGGAAGGAAAAATAGCACAGGTGCTTTTGCTACTGTAATATGTACTGTAATTTTATTTTTAAAGGAGTTCTGAAGAAGTCTGATGGTTGGGTTGGTTTAGGTTGCTGTGAGCTAGCTATTGCTGTGGAATGTCGGCAAGCATGTAAACAGGTAAGACTTTCTAACTGTTTTTTTTTCCATTATTAATGTCAAAGTGTTAATTCATGTTACTGTTTGTGATTTACAGGCTTAATGAATTTTTAATATGAAAATTAAACTACCGCACAGATTTCTTACAAATTGCCAAGACTTCATGATCCTGAAGTTTAAAGACCTTTCTTGTTAGCATTTCCATGGAGGGAATTTGCTGTTCTCATGAGTGTTGTATTGCATGTACACATGTAAGAAAGTATGCAGCTACACTCCAGGAGGAATTTTCTAGTTTACAGACCTGTTGTTTGTTGTCTGACATACTCGGTATTGTGGCCATCTCTTAGCACTGGGGAGGTGGTGGAAGGCAATCCTTTGATTTTTGACTCAGTTCATGGTAATCAGATGAATTAAAAAGTGTTCAGATCCATGACGTAAGTAATGTTTTTTCTCATATTGAGACCTGATATTTATAAATTTGAAGGCTTTGTTGTTTTTTACATATAATCTACAAATTATTAAAGGAAGGAATTAGGTAACAATTAACATCTTTCCTTTCGGTAGTGTTTAACACCTACCAATATATTTTGATCTAAGCATGATCATTAAGATCACCAACACTTAGAAAAATTACCATTAATAGTTAATTGTAGTAGTTTCATGCCAGAATTGCATTGAGATTCAGTAAGCAGCTGAATTTCAGTGTATGCCAACTGTCCTGATCCTCTGCATAAAAATGTTTACTATGACATGCTAGCCTGCAGCTGTTAGGCAGTTACTTGTTTTTATGGCATTTTTATTTTTTTTTAGTGGCAAATTAAGACAGGGAGGTAGTTCTAGACAACAGTTCTTGTAGTGACAAATTGCTAAATGGTGGTTTCACCAAATTGTTTTAAGGAATTACCGCTTCTCATAGCTTTTTACACAGTTACCTGAGTTAAAAGAATTGGAGCACCTCCCTGAAAATACTCCAGTACATGCTGGAGAACTCACGATTCCTCTGGTCCACAGAGTCTGGAGTCTGGAGAGCTTGTCCTATCTAGGTTGCCAAAATTGTCAGTGAAATTTGGGAATAAAACTCATCAACCCAAACGACAGGGTAGAAGTCCAACATCACCTTATTGCAGTGCTGGATGCATGGGGGATCACTCTGTCCCAGCATGCACACCCATGATCAAAAGCACACGGATTTTATATGTGTTAATATATGAATACTCATATAATTTCTGCAAAGTGCCCACCTATTCCTAGGATTGCTATACATATTAAAATCAAGTACTATGCGTGCACTGTGTTAATTTGGAGTTTTAGTAAGAGGTGATCATATCCAGGTAAAAGGTTGTGTGTTACAGAAGCCAGGTGCCATATATAGTCAGAAGCGTATTTACAGATAGAAATTGGTGTTGACTAGGTTTTTGGTTGGTGTTTTGACCTGTTATGGTGCCTATTATCAGCCCTAGCAGGGTACAGTTTACCTCCCACTCAAAGCTGGTGGAATGTTGAGTCTCTGCTTTTTAGGCTCCAGAATTCCTTTTTATCTAGAAACAAAAACTTTCCCAAGAGAATAGTTCTGCTGAGACATTTGAATTAATTGCCAGAAGCACTGAATTTATTGACAGGTATCAGTTCCTCCCTTTGTAGTTAACTACTAATTCCATATGCTTTTTTCAATATATGTTTTGATGCATCTTCCACAGAGTCTTTTACTGCTTGTAACTACTAATAAACCAATGAGTTCTAGAAGTGAGGCTAACCATCCTTTCAGAGACAATTCTCCTAGCAAGACTGGACCTAGTACCAACCACTAGGGAGCACCGCTAGCAACAGGCCTGCAATTAGACTCTGCGTCACTGATCACAATCCTCTGAGCTCTGCCACTCAGGCAGTTCTCACACTACCTCACTGTCAATTAATCTGTCCCACACTTCCGAAGCTTAACTGCAAGGATGATATGGGAGACAACGTCAGAAGCCTTGCTGAAGTTAAAGTATACAACATCTACTGCACTCCTCCCACCTACCGAGCTGGTCATGACGTCATAAAAGGTTACCAGGTTGGTCATGCCTGATTTCCCCTTGGTGAATCCATGTTGCATACTGATAACCTTCTTCTCTGCCACTTGCTTGGAGATGGCGTGCAGAATAAGTTGTTCCATCACCTTCCCAAGGATGGAGGTGAGACTGACTGGTCTGTAGTTTCTCAGGTCTTCCTTCTTGCTCTTTTTGAGGACTGGAGTGACACTGGCTGTTCTCCAGTCTTCAGGCACCTCTCCCCTTCTTCATGACCTTTGAAGGATGATAGCAGTTCAGCAGTCCGTTCTGCCAGTTCCCTCAGCACTCATGGGTGTGTCCCACTGGGTCCTATGGATTTGTGTGTTTGCTTGGATGATTTCTGACCAGCATCTCCACAATCAATGGGGAGTCTTCTTTGCCCCAGACTCTTCTACATCCACGGTCTGGGATTCCAGAGGGTCAGTCTTAGCAGTAAAGACTGAAGCAAAGAAAGCATTCTATAATTACGTTTTCTCTGTGTCTTCTGTTAGCAGGGCATCTGCCTTATTCAGCAGTTGCTCTTGCTGGCCTGGCTTATTCCCTAGGTGCTTGCAGTGGCTTGAGCATTGCCATTTTGGAACCCACCTCCTGAGTCCTACAGTTTAACATTCTCCTCACTATATTAGTCAGATTCTTCTAGACAGGTAGATGTTATTCCTTTCTAACAGGTCATAATCTTCATAGAAGGTCCCATTTTCATAAAAACTAAAACCTTCACACTGGCACTAGCCAGGAATTCATATGCATTCATATGCTTCTGGCTTTTCTCTTTCCTCCAACTGGCAAAATTGAAGAGAATAAAACTTAGATAGCAGTGTTCTTCACTTGCACTCACAGGGCTTTATAGAAAAAGACCTACATTTCATCCAGTCCAACCATCCACCCATCACCAATAGTTCTCACTAGAGCATGTCCCTCAACACGACATCTAAATGTTTCTTGAACACCTCCAGGGTCAGTGACTCCACCACCTCCCTGGGCAGCCCATTCCAGTGCCTGACCACTCTCAGAAAATCCAGCTTGAATCTCTCCAGCACAACTTGATTCCCTGTAGTTCTATCACCAGTTGCCCAAGAGAAGAGGCTGAGCTGCAGCTCACCACAACCTCCTTTCAGGTACTTATAGAGTGTGGTAAGGTCTCCCCTGAGCCTCCTCTTCTCCAGACTGAACAATCCCAGCTTCCTCAGCCACTCTTCATCAGACTTGTGCTCCAGACCCCTCACCAGCTTTACTGCCATTCTCTGGATGCACTTCTGGGTCTCAGTGTCTTTCTTGCAGTGAGGGGCACACAACTGAACACCAGTACTTGAGATGTTGCCTCACCGGTGCTGAGTACAGAGGAATGATCACTTCCCTGCTCCTGCTGACAACACTGTTTTTGTGTTTTCTTTGATTCTACCCCTGTTTTTGATTCCATTGTCATTTGTGCCCAGATGAAAGAGCAGTAGTGGAGAGCAGTCTGTTCTGCTGACAAGCTGTGGCACCGTCTTGGCAGTGTCCCAGATCTTGGCTCCCAGGAAGCAGCAGATGAGTCTAGGCTCCCTGTCAGGCCGGCAGAGGGAAGCCTCAGTGCCTTTTAACAGGGAGTAAACCACTGCAAGCGTGAGGTTTTCTTTGTTAATATTAGAATGATTTTTCCTCACCTCTTCTTTGATACATATGAGATGGGCCTCATGGGGCAGAAAACAGGGGAAGCAGAGAGGAAGATCTTGCTATGATCCTACTAAAAAAACCTTGTGTGATCTGTCTTAAACTGTACCTGCATCATTGCACACTTGTGTCCCAACATTCTCCAACAGCAAAACAGAAAATGTGTCTGAGAATGGTGCTGTGCCTTTTTTTCTATGTTTTAAAGCCATGTGTAATGAAGATACAATTGTTAATAACTATAAGATTCAGCAGCCATCTTACCACTGCAGGGGCTCCAGTGTGAGTGCTGGGTTGTTGCATGATGTAACCATGCCACTTGGCAAATTGAGATAACAACTTTAGCTTTTCTTTGCAAACTGGAGGTATGTGATTGCTGCTGACGTGCTCTATTTTGTTGTTTCATAGCAGTAATGTATTTATTACATCTGCAGAGATTGCACAGCTCTCTTTACTTTGGTTACAGTAAACCTAATTTCTTGATTATTTTTTTTCCTACTTTTTGCAATCTCTGAATGCAAGTTTTTACTCTACAGTAGCGTAGACTGGAAGCCAACATGTGAGGTGGCCATTGCATGTGAAGTTTCATGGCACAGTGAGGGAAAGAGAAACAGTAGACAAATGTAACTGTAGTTCAGAAAGTATTTTTGTTCTTCTGAAAAGAATATGTGTCTGTACCCAAATGCATATCTTAGCAAAGTTTTCAGATTTATCCTAATGTTTAATTCTTTTCCAGATCTTTCATTTATGGTTGTGTCCTGTGAAACTTAATTTAATCTTATGTTTGCTGTGTCATTTCTCTTTGTTCTCAGTATCAAACGCTGTGTTGCTTGATTGAGGACTGCTGTCTTTGTATCTTGGCTATGTTTTGTACTGACTCTGGTTGATATGATCCACATGATTTTCATTTGAACTAAAATAGACGTGACTTGGCAAAACATTAAGGATAACGGTGAATACTGGATGTTAATATTGATTCTTAAAACTTGAGGGGGTTTTGCGGGCATTTTGAAGGTGATACTATAGGTCAGATCTTACCTTGGTTATTTTAAATTTCTGGAGGGAGAAATATCTAATCTAAGTAACAACCATAATATTTAATATCTGACATGAAAAGGGAGCAAGAGTTAATCTACCAAAAAAAACCAAAAAACAAACAAACAAAAAAAACCTGACCTGCACTTCAAAAGGGAATTTTCTGCAAATTGCTTTGACAATAGTAATTGTAGAACTTCATATTCTAGAGGGAGAAGAAAGGAATAAAACAGATTAACATCACTGAATATACAAAATGAAGAAAACTGATGAACAGGCTCTTCCATTTCTTTGGTTTTTCCAGTATTCTGCTCAGTCTGGTAAACCTCTGATGAAAACTAAGTTGTTTTGTCTGTGCTTCCAGTATCGGCGAACTTGATGCAGAAATAAGTGTTTTGGGGTTTTAATCAAATGTAATGTAGACAAAGTTGTGGCTTCTACTTTTTTTTCCTTGAAGCTTTAAATGGATTCTTCATGTTCCTAAAAAGGAACATTAAAATAGATCTTGTATCCACAGTTATCTTAGGTAACAAAAAGTTAGAATCATTTTTATTTTGCAACATGTTTTTATTGTTTTCTACTTCAAATTGGGGCATTTTCTGTTTTCAGGCTTCTTCAAAGAATGATATTTTAAAAGTCTGTAGAAAGGAATATGAGGTACGTATGTATTTATGTGCATATATATCTTATTAAGTCATTTGTTATATAAATAATGAGGGAAAGTCCAATCGTCTTATAGTAGCATGTCTGAATACTTACTTCCAAACAAATGTAAATTAGTTGTCTGCAATTACTGTAAAAGTACAATTGCTTTCTGTAAAAAAAGGGGCTTGCATATCTCTTAATTTGAATGAAAATGATACAGCTTTCAAAATGAAGATACAGATTGTAAAACTGTTTCATAGGAGTTCTGATGAAAGTAGCCATTTACTGTGAGCATTCATTGTCAGCAACATTTTGACTTCTAGAATGGGATGTGTAGCTTAAAAAAAGACTAAAAAACTAGGGAAATAAATGCAGGAAACAATAAGCCTTTATGTAGCCTATCCTCATTCAAAATGAATAATTTTTGCTAACAACAGTGGAAGTGTGAATGCCAGCACTTACTTATATTGTTCTACTTTTAAAATTAATCATTAGAATGTTTTCAGAAATGTGCAAATGAAAATTTGTGTTCTTTTTGTAGAATTTTGTAGAAATGTTAGTTTGCCAGGACTTCTTCCCTTTCAATCTTTCTTAATTAAAAAACAGAATTCTCCCACCCTTTCATCCTGCCTGCTGTCCTGAATTAGACAGTCCTGTGTAAGTCCTTCCCATATTGAATGGTATCACACAATTCTTTTTGATTTGGGAAGAAATATAGCAGGTTTCTTGTTTTCCAGAAAATATTTAATTCCTTGTTTGTTTGATTTTCCTTTGGTCTTTCTGTATAATCAATCTACGGAGTATTTTCCTAGATTCTTCTCCACTGAAATTACTATAGTTTATTGTCTTTAAAATTATTTTTCATTTTAAGTAGTTCTGTCTTTTCTGATGCTATAATATGCTATACTGTCAACATCTGTAAGCTTCTCCTCTATTACGCTGGTCTGTTTCCTTCTTTTTTTCTGCATTTCTGCATTGCTGTAGGAGGTTGGCCAATATGTGTTGAAGGAGAACGGGAGAGGAAAGGTAAGAGAATAAAGAACACCTACAAAATAGTGATAGTCATCTTACTTACTTTTCTTAGTCTCTTTCTCCAGTTTTTGTCTGGAATTTTAGAAAGTGGGATGTTGCTGTTATTGCACAGAAAACCTTAACTCTTTCTATCTGTGCAATACTTTAAGAGACTAGGAGAGGCAGCAAAATAACAGAAGGGGAAATCAAGTCTTCTGGTTGATGAAGAAGGAAAGAACTTTTTTAATGAGCACTAGGATTGGTAGGCACAGATGTTAGGCGTAGAAATGAAATTATCTCATACACTAGATCCTCACTTACTACATTTTTTGGTATGAAAATAGATTTTCCTATGTATCTAGACTTTACGGGTAGTCATGAAAAGTAGTATTTGCTAGGCTTTCAAGAGGTCTATTGCGTGCATAAAATTCAAGGCAGTTTTGTCTAAGGTGTGAGATTTGAAAAGCTGCTTCTGGAGGGAACCTGCCTTCTCTTTTTCCCTCCTTTCTATTTATTTATTTTTAAATAGTTTTCATGGTGAATGTTGCATGCTCGTTGTGTAGTCTTCTGAGTAGCTTCCATGTCTTTGGCTAGTACCATACTTTGTATTCAATTGAGTTATTGGGGAAAAACTGAACGACTGGGAGGTGAGTGGCTAATTAAAACACTAGGTGACAAGATCAGAAACAGCCTGTGAATCACATAAATGCAATGTTTTATGTATTGTGTTTGCCTTTTTGTTTAAGAAGCCGTCACTCACTAAAAGGAAGGATCCAATTTGAGAAATAGTTTATTGAGAACTAGATGTGGAGGTGTTGAACGTGATAAAGACATAACATGTAGATAAGAACTAGCTGAAAACACTCTCCTAGCTTATCAACTGATGCATCTCATATACTCACACAAGGATTTTGGAGAATGTGCACAAGGTTCTTACAGTAGTAAACCAAACTTTGCGTAGTACCTTTCAGTAGTATTTTGAGAGTAGGAAAGCAACTTCATTAGCTTACCTTCAGCTTCCCACTAAGTTAGTGAGCACAAAGAATGAGAGAAGTCTTCAAGTGTAAGGCATAGGGATCAGAGCAGTGAAAGCAGGAGAAAAAAAAAATCTTCAAATGGGAGTTGTTAGAAAGTTAGAAGTTGCTAAGCAATGCCTAAAGTTGTGCGATAAGTGAATCACTTTTGCACTGATGTGCCAACTTTTGATAAGATTAACTGGAAATGCTTTTATTGGATTGCAGTTACTGTTGATAAAGTTTGTGATTCTTGTGAATCAGAGATTGTACACTTTTTAGAAATGATCTGTGGTATAACAAGGTGTTCATTCTTGATCTGTGCGTTGAAGGTTTTAAAGCATACCCTATGAAGTGTCTTCTATTTGCAAGAAGCACTGCATGCAGAAATTTTATTAAAAAAAAAAAATGCACAGTATCCTTGAAGAGTTTTGAATGTTACTTGAGTATGCATTATTTGGCTTCTTTTGAAAGATGTTATTGTGGAATTCCTTTTTCTCATCTTCTGTTTCTCAGACACTCATTTTTGTCCTCTTTTCTCTCTAGCTCTGTGCACCTCTTATCTTTTATCTTTCACTACTACCAGCTTTCTACTATCTTGTTCATCTTTACCTAAAAAGAAGGTAGGTGATAATCAAAGACAGAAGAAGAAAGTGAGCTGTATGGCTTGATTATGTGTAGGGTTTTCTAATTTTTCCTATTTTTAAAAGTTTTGTGTGAAAATTCATTTTTTGAAAAGGCTACATGAAATGCATGCTTCAAAAAGTAGCAAAGTAATATATAATGCTTGAAGTAAGTTGTGAAGAGTTTATTACCATATTTAAGATGCTGAGGACATAGAAAAGATTACAAAATGGTTTTAATGAACTTCTAAAGAATGCAGCTGTGGCCTCTGGAAGCACAGCATCACTTAAGAATTTGCAGCAGACTTGACCTCTGTATACACACATTGTAGGTAATAATAATGTGACCTTTGGGTGCTTCTTGGTACTGCTCTGCACAGTTCAAAGAAAGTTGATGCAAGATTTTGGCAGTATTCTTGCCAAAACTTAAATTCCAGTGATTATGTTCTATCTTACTCTGCAAGGTTTTTTCTTTTTCCTTTCTTTCTTTTTTAACCGTTTAACACAATTGAGGAAAACTTTGGCTTTGCTTGTTACTTTTTGAAAGTTTTTTAAAAATCTAAACAATTCTGCACCATAATCTGAAATTTCAGCTTACTCCACTAAGCCTTAGTATGTTACTTTCTGACTTTAAATCCTGTTGATTAAATTCTAAGATTAAATTAAGTTGAGGAAAGGTTAACAGAACTTAAAATGCTTTTTTTTTACATGGTTAGTATGTGCAAGACAATAGTACTAAACTTATTTTTTCACAGGTTGATAGAATATGTGTAATTACAGCTGTAATTTTCAGGAAGATAAGTAATATTTTTTTAAGAATCCTCTCTGTTTTCTTGTGTAAATGAGCAGCTTCAGTGCTATTTTTCATTCAAGATACAAGAAGAAACTGTTTAGAAAAAAATGCAAAAGCATGCCTTACAATGCAAAAGATTTTCTCTTTTAGCAATTTGTTCAGCACTGTTGATGTGCATGTGTTTTGGGTTTTGAGCCGTTACCTGCAGCTGATGAGCTCCAAAAAGAGCGAAACCAGTTAGGTCCTGCAGTACTGGCTGAAATCTTTCTTCAAGGAGCTTCTGTTGAGGAAGACTGGAAAATCTTTTCTGCTAGATAAGCTTTAATTGCCTTTTTCAATTTCCATCATGGCAGAAGGTCTTTGAGACTGTTTTCTTAATGCATACACATTTGTTTTAGCTTTGTCTGTCTGCTGCTTTCCATTTCTCCTACTTGTAATCTCATTTAGTGACCAGTTTCAGCAATGCTTGTTGTTATGGGGTTTTTTTTGAAAGGAGGAGTCTGAAAGATGAGGTTAATCAACAAGTAGACCGAATAATTTTACGTTTGTCCTTTGAAGTTCAATATTGCCATCTTTGTTCTCTTAATATTTTATTCATTAGTTGAAAGAGGGAGTCAAATACTAATTTTTTTAATCTTCATTTCCACAAGTCTTGGTGTGTTAGCTTTTTCTTTTAAGGCAAACACCCTTTTCTGCTGATATTGTTTTTGTGCATGGGAGGGACCTGTTTGTTTTGCTTTACGTGTATCTGTTTTATCTTCTCTTTTGTTTTCTCTCTCTTTTCTCACAGTTCACTATTTCAAGAGATTTTGATAGCAGATTCAGGAAGAAGTTTGAATGGGCTGATGAGGCTTAAATATGACATTATTTTTTCTAAGATTTTGTCATGTGTATATAGCTGTGCTTCCCAAACTTATAGATTTATTTTCTGAGACAGTGAATGATTTTCCAGACCTACACAAAGAGCAAAGTCAGCACAGAATACTTAGCTACCACAGAACACAGTGATATTACAGGCTACAGTTTCATGAGGCTGAGTTGCTTTAACAACTCAGTGCAGCTGAAGTTCCTCCTGTTCTCTCCTGCAGCTGCCATTTTTCCACGTGCTCTCTCCATCTGCTAGCCATGCAAAATCTTTTTGCCTGCCTTATTCTGGAGCTGGCATCTGGCAGGTCCTTCTAGAATCATAGGATCATCTGAGTTGGAAGGAACCCTTAAAGGTCATCTGGTCCAACCCCCCTGCAGTGAGCAGGGACACCCATCAGGTGCTCAGAGCCCCATCCAGCCTGACCCAGGCTGTCTCCAGGGATGGAGCATAATCTTCTAAAAGATTTTGTAAATTCCTAGCACAAGAGGAAAATGTTCTTCAGGGTTACTGAGAAAAATAAGGTCATTAAAAGATTATTGGAGTCAGTGATGTGAAGGCGTACACAAGACTATACAATCAGGAGCAGGGAAAGAAGAGTTGAAAACAACATAGAAAAGGGAAGTAAGACCAAATTCTTTTTAACAGTAATATGAGTGTTATTACAGTGATTCAGCCATCTGCAGAACTCCAGTTTTGAATCACAGAGTGAAGATTGATTACCTGGTTAGAAGATCCTGCCTGTCTTAGGGGGGAGGGGGAGAAATATGTATGAAAGAGGATAATTTTATCTCAACTTGAGCCCATTTTGAGAGGAGAGGAGGAGTTTTATTAGACACCACAATCTTCTCAACATTCTTGTCTTTTGGTGTGTGTTTTTGTTTTGTTTTGTTTTGTTTTTGGGGGGGGGAGGGGACTATAAACTGAGTGTAAAAGGGACAGTGATTCTGTTATTCCAAGCTGCTTTTTAATAACTTGTTTTATAATATTCAACTTGATAAATTTTACCTGAGTTTCTGATCATTCTAAATATTGCTTATGCTACCTGAAAGTATGTTCAGTAGTTAGACATAACCATGGCAGACTTCAGGCTTTTCAGAATCCTTTACTGTCTTAGTGCAATTGCTCCCCTTTACTTTGCTCTCATGAGGCCCCATTTGGAGTGCTGTTTCCAAGCCTAGGACCCCAGCATTAGAAAGACATGCAGATGTTGAGCCAGGTCCAGAGGAATAGCACAAAGGTGATCAGAGGGCTGGAGCACCTCTCCTATGAAGAAAGGTTGAGGGATGGGCTTGTTCAGCCTGGAGGCTCTGGGGAGACCTCATTGTGGCCTTCCAGTACTTGGAGGAAGCGTATAAACAGCAGGGAGGTTGTCTTTTTACGTGGACAGATAGTGATAGGACAAGAGGAAATGTCTTTAAATAAAAAGAGGGGAGATACAGACGTTACGTGGAATTTTTTCACTCACAGGATGGTGAGGTGCTGGTACAGCTGCCCGGAGAAGCTGTGGATGCCCCCATCCCTGGTGGAGTTCAAAGCCCAGTTGGATGGATCCCTGGGCAGCCTTATCAAGCAGATGGCAACTCTGCCCGTGGCAGGGGAGTGGGAATTAGGTGATCTGTAAGGTCCCTTCCAAGTCAAACTATCCTGTGATTGTAGGATAGTGTTGCTTTCTGCTTTGCTGCTGTGTACGCAGCGTTGCAGTGTTTGATACAGGCTGTGTGTGTGGGAGTCCATCCTTAGAAGCTTCTGAAATTAGTCAGTTTTGGATCAGACTCATGTTGTGTGTGACAGCAGATTATTTCTGATTGTTCTGTGATACACCAGAGGTACCAAGCTAGAAAGTATGGTGCTATATGAATGACATGCTCCTTTATGTAACAGTATAAATCTGTTCTTTACAAACGTAGGATGGTTATTCTGTCTACATGTTGCTTCCATTAGTTCTTGTGTCTGTCATCCCTGTTATATAGGTGAATGGATGACAGAAGTTGCTTTGCAAATAGTTTCTGAACTGAATCAGATGAAAACCTGCTGCTGGGATGAGTAGTTTTGCTGTGAAGTTGTTCATACTCTTAGAGAACTTCTGCAGTAAAAGTGTTCTTGTCAGTAAGGATCTAAAATTTGATACAGGATTCTAGAAGGATTAAAAATATTGGAATTTTACTTAGTGAGGTTCTGTGTATTATTTTGTGTAGAGCAGGCTTATGAATTCTTTTATCTGTGCTTTTATTCATGATCAATAAAATGATAAACAGTAAAGTTTATAGATAAATCTAACTTATATTTTAAAGTTAGCTTTTTTTATTCTCTTACATTATATCGGTGTTGTGTCTGCCATGGTTTACCCAGTAAATGAATTTCTGACTGTAAATAGAAGAAAGCCACTCTGCTCACTACAGTATTGGAGGTATTTTCTTTAAAGTCCTACATTTGACTGTAAACTTATCTAACCAGCCAAGAATAAATTATCCAAAAGATTATTTCATTGTGATGCTGTAGAAAACGGGATTATAGGACTATGTTTGACACGACATAAAGATCAGCTGATGAGTTGGTACTTGTGATTCAAATTTGAATAAAATAAAATCATCAATGTAATGATACAAACTGAAACTTTAAGACTTGAGGCTTATCAAATCTAAGTTAAAACATCAATCATCCATCATTTGCTACCATAAATGTTTCTTGTGGCTTTTCAGATTTTCATCAGAACTGTCTATTTGGGAATGCTAATTCATGTGTAGAGAGCCAATCTGTGTACTGAAAGTTCTTGCTTTTAAGAGAACAACAGAAGATAGCTGTGTAGATAGCTATGAAAATAAAGAACAACATTAAAAAAAAATCTTTTTTACTTGGGTACATACAGAACTTTCACGAGGAAAAAAGCTTAAGAAGGGGAAAGTAGATTTGTAGAATTCTCCAGTTTTTTAGTAAAATAAATGTGAATAATGAGTAACATACCAACAGAATAAGAGATTGGGACTTACAGGTTTCAGTATCAGGAGTTAAGGTGTCACTGAAGGTGAGTAGGAAGAGGGTACAGAAATTGTAGGTTGTATATTTGCCTACACTGAAACCGTCCAGTAGATGTGAGGCTGCCTGTTTGTTCTGCTCTTGTGGAAGGAAATAAGCTCTATATTTACCTTTCCCTGTTGAGCATAACCAAACGTGAGCACACTGCTTGAAAGGAAATCATCAGCGTTCTGAAGTTGCAATTACTTGTATTTTTATGAGTTAGCCACAGGGAGGACTGGTTACTTTGATACTGACTTTGCTTTGTTCTGTAGTACTTCCCAGAGTGGGATTCAGGAGAGAAAATAAGGATATAATGCCAAATCAGGTTGACTCAAATGATCTCTGGGTACAAAGCAAAAAGAGAATTTGAATTAGAAAAACAAAGTCCTGCACTGTAAGCAATTTCTGAGGGAAAAAGAAAAATCAAGGTGATTTCTAATAGAACATTTAAGTATTTTTAAGTGAAGAAAATGTAAAATTTCAATCCGTTTATAGCAGTACAGATTTGTTTGCAAAAAATAATAAAAAAGAAATCAGGTATTACTGGAGATACCCACTTCTCTGCAATGTGGTAAATATTAGTAAATAATGTAGATGATGAATCTCAAGAAAATTTTGTACGCTTATTTACTGTTTGCTTCAAGAAAGTGACAGCTGCTGCCCTCTTGCCAGTTGATAATGGAAGACCTCAGCTTGCTGCTTTTTGACTTGTAGCCCACTTGGCATCTTTGTGCTTGTGTTTTGCATTGCAGGTGGGGTGGGAGGGGGTCCCACAATCAGAAGATTCAGCTGTAGAAAATCTAGCTGAGGAAAGGATCATGAAGTCTTCTGAGTAAACAAATTTTAAAGTAATGCTATTGAGGGAATTTCAATTTCTCCTAACAGAGATCCTGTTAGATGGTGAGAGGAGAAATGAAGGAGATCAGGAAGTTTAAGAAGATGTGGATTATGTAATGTCTTTATGTTAATGGTCTTGGTCACTTCTGATAATCTTAGAAGTGTAGACAGGCTTCACATTTCTTTTTCAGAATCATGTAATTTTAGTCTTTCATAACTGGCAACTGTATTTTAGAATTTCAGCTTCAGAACTTCATCTTTCCATTGAATTCCAGAGAGTTTATATGTAGTACTTTATGAAGAAATGTGGGGAAGACAGTGGTTATTTTGGGCAGTTCAGTATGCAGTCTGTCAGTCAATTGTCCTGTGTGTTATAGAGCCCTCTGAAACCAAACAATTGGATGTGTGTTTTCCTCCTCCTGCAGTTTAACACGTTGATTATCCCCCAAGTGTACTATTTGGTGACTGTAATTCAATTGAATTGATAGCATGTGTTAGATTTTAAGATACATTGCTGAGATTCTTGAAATTTTGTTTGCACATCTGCATATGCAAAGCTCTTTTTTTTTCTTTTTCTTTTTCCCTTCCACAGAAATCCTTTAAAATTGTCATGCAATAACATTTTGGTATATCCTATTCTGATATATTCTCTCTAAGGTAGTCCAGAAAAATCATCCTTTTGCTTGAATATATTTCACTAGTATTGTTCACAGTACTTAGGTGATACTTGATCTTTCCATTTCTTTCATTCAGGGTTTTTGTTTAGCATTCTTACTTGTTCCAGTTAAACTGAACTAGTTGAACAAAAACATTAGAAATGAGCGGGCACCTAAATGTTTATTTGGAAGTTTTCAGGCTTGTAATGCTATTTTTGTTTTGATTTCAGAATGCTCTCTTTAGTTGTATTAACAGAAATGAAAGTAAGTATGTAATGAATAGTTTTTTTGTTTTTTGTTTTTAGTTTTCTTTATATAAGCTAACAATTCTTCCTCTGAAATGCAAGAAATTCTGTAGGTGAACATGTACACAAATCACATGGACTTGGTTCCACAGAAGGGCTAGGCAAATGTATAATTTTTTTTGCTCAAGTGCTAAGAAGATTGGGCTGATTGCATAATTGCTATCAATTTTTAATTAATATATCTGTATTTGTTTGGTTTTTTAACAAAATAAAGCAGATACGTTTGAAGTCTTATGCCACACAAGTGTTATGTTGTCTGATTTCTGTCTATAGAAAATGAAATAGCCGGACACAGAGAACCCAGTGTCTCAGAATTAATTCTAATGATAATATTTAGTGGTTGGCAACCCTGCCCATGGCAGGGGTGCAGGAAATAGCTTGTCTATAAGTTCCCTCTGAACCCCAGCCATTCTGTGATTCTGTTTCTCAAGAGCAGCATATTTAATAACATGGCAAAAATGTGTGAATCACAATGATTCAAGCTCTCTCTCTTATTTGGTTCAAATGAATTTTAAGATACTGGTTTCATATTTATTTGTTTACCATTTGTATTTGTCTAATAATTCAGTTATAGAGAAAGATTAGTTACATTAAATAGGAACAAAATATCTGAGGATATAATTCAGCTGGCTTATTGATGATTTAAATGTGAATTCAAGATATGTGGGGACCAGAAAATGTGCTTTAACAAATTACAGATATTCCCATGCATTCTGTAGACAGAGATTATTTTGCTGAAGATAATTTGGTCTCCTGTGTTGCTTTTTCTTTTTTTTTTTTCAAGTAGTATCTTGTGCATCATTATGTGGGGTACAGACGTGGTCACATCTTTGTTCCTCTGTGTAGGAAACCATGGATTTTTCTTTGTCTTTCTTTTTTCCCCAGTGGGGTCAATCTGTTGCAGTTATGCAGGTCACCATACAAACTGTCGAGAATATTGTCAAGCGATTTTTCGGACAGACTCTTCTCCTGGTCCTTCCCAAATAAAAGCAGTTGAAAATTACTGTGCATCAATTAGCCCTCAGCTAATACACTGTGTGAACAACTATACGCAATCCTATCCAATGAGAAATCCTACAGATAGTAAGTATAACAATTCTTTTATGAACATTTTTCCTCTAAAAATGTATGTAGGGTGCTCTGAAAGTCATGCCTGCTATTTATTTCAAACCACTGTTTTTCAACATAGTCACCACCACTAGGTATGCATTTTCACCAGCAATGAACAGGAGCCTTCGTGCCAAGCTTGTAAAAATGTGCATCCATGGAGATGAACTACTGTCGTTGTCACTGCTGAAACATACCACTCACCACCTCACTGTGCTCCCCTCCACTCTTTGGTCTCCAGAAATGTTAGGCAAGCACTGATGAATGTCAGTGGGTGCCTTTTTTTTCCCCCATACCTTTTCTGTTCCACACTTTGCATTGTACAAGCTTCCTTGTCAGACATCATTTTGTCAGACTGATCCTTTGCTGCCATCTGTTGCAACAAAATGTAGTAGAATATTGGTGGAAGGGTTCGACCTCTACTGCCATACCACCAACATAAACCTCTGACATCGTGGGCCAAAATAATTACATTGGAAGTGTTACTTTTGGAGCAGCCATCATATTATAGAATATTGTTTATTCTATAAACTATATTAACACACTTCTTAGTAATATGTAATTATATTAATTTATACAGTGACTACTATTATTTATAGGTGTACTGTTCATTATTATTATTATTTTATTTTTCTGTACTCATTCCTGTTTTTCTTGTTTGCATTTCAAAGAAGCAATGTTATCTGAAATAGAATAGAAAATAGTTTCAGGTAGAAGGGACCTACAAAAATCATCATACTACTGCAGGGCTGACCCAAAGTTAAAGGCTATCATCAAGAGCATTATCCAAATGCCTTTTTAGCATGTACAGGCACAAGACATCAACCGATTATCTAGGAAGACTGTTCCAGCATCTAATTACTCTCTTTTTAAATAAATTTTTCCTAATGTCAACTCTGAACCTGCCCTCACACAAGTTTAGCCATTCCCACGTATCTTGTTATAGACACCAGGGAGAAAAGTCAAGCACCTTTCTCTACTTCCTACTCCACAAGAAGTTGCAGAGGGCAATGAGGTCACCCCTCAGCCTCCTCCTCTCCAAACTTAAGAAGCTCAATATCCTCAACCTCTCTTTGTAGGGCATGCCTTGCAGGTATTTTACCAGTTCTGTTGCCTTCCTTTGGACGCAATCAAGTATCTTAATATCCTTTTTATATTGTAGAGTCCAGAACTGCACAGTGTTCAAGGTGAGATTGTATCAGTGCTGAACATAGTGGGATAATCACCTATTTTGACTGGTGACTGTGCTGTGTTTAATGCACTTATTTCCCAGTCTGTACCTGCATCTAGCATTACTCTGTCCCAAGCACAGTCTGATATTTGTTCTTAAATTTCACAGCATTGCACTAGTCTTTCTAGATTCCTTTTCAAAGCCTCTTCTTCCTCAATCTTGAGTCACAAGCACCTCCCAGTTTTGTATCATCATCTAATTTACTAGGGATGTGTTCAAATCCTGCATCCGCAGGTGATCTGTAAAATATGTTGAACAAAACTGGCCCCAAGGTTGAGCTCTAAGGAAGTGACTGTCTGCCAGCCCCACTTATTGCAACATTTCGAGCCCTGCTGTTGAGCTAATTTATCCATCTAGAAGATCTGATAGCATACTCCATAGTCCGGGTTGAATCTCATGAAGCCCAGAGGACTTACAAATGTTCAGCTGACATAAGTGGTTCCTTACACTTCTGGCATCCACAAATGAAGAGAAAGTTGCTTCTCTCCCAGTTAGGTCATCTAGCTCAATGGACTTGGGCAACTCAGGGGCCCATCATTAATATTATAGGGAGAAGCAAATAAGACACTGAATGTTTCTGCCTTTTTGTAATCCCTATTTATCAAGTGGTTGGTTTCATCTAGTAATGGTGCAGTATTTTCCATAGACTTCTTGCTGTTGGCATACTCAAAGCCCTTTTTTTGTTATCTGAAAAATCACTGGCTAGCTTTAATTTTAGTTGAGCTTTGACTATGTTTTCTTCCTGAAAATGCAAACTGCAGCTCTGTCTGTCATTTTCTTGTATGGCCTGACCTTGTTTAGGGAGATGATATACTTTCTGCTTGAGTTCCAGGAGGAGTTCCCTGTTCAGCTCAGTTAGTCTAACGCCCTGTTTGCTTGGCTTGTCACACAGTGAGATTGCCTGCTCCCATGTTTTATAAAGGTAGTTCTTAAAAAGTGACAGTCTCTCATGGGACTACGATGTCTTCAAAAGCAAATTCCAAGGGGACTCAGCTAAATAAGTTTGAAGTCTGCTCTCCTAAAAGCTGGGGTAACGATGCTGCTATTTTTCTCATTTCACCTCCCAACTAAATAAATAAATAAATATTTTTTTAGAAGGACAGAAAAGTGCCCTATAACACTTTTTCTGTGTTTTTATGTCATGTATCTCGGTTGTTGCTGTATGCTTGAGAATTAATAACTGTTATTTCTTAAACAGGTTTGTATTGCTGTGATAGAGCAGAAGACTATGCATGTCAGACTGCTTGTAAGAGAATTCTAATGTCAATGAAAACAGAGCTTGAAATTGTTGATGGACTTATAGAAGGCTGCAAAACGATGCCTCTTCCTCAGGATCCACTTTGGCAATGTTTTCTTGAGAGTTCAAGGTCTGTTCACCCAGGAGTCACTGTGCATCCTCCACCTTCAACAGGCCTCGATGGAGCAAAACTTCATTGCTGTTCTAAAGCAAACTCTTCCACGTGTAGGTCAGTATCTCTCTACCTCCCTTTCCAACTGTGAAAAGGCTTCAGAAGTTGTTTGATGTCAGACCTTTGCCCAAATCTGACTGTGTACATCTAAATAATGAGTTCTGTGAATTCGTGGAAACAAAATAGGTTTGGGTAGTCTCATGAGTGTCATGTTTACTTAAGAAGAAAAACAAAAACTGTTCCATTGGAAAAATCAAACTTCTCATTTTTAGCAGTGGCAGAATTTAGTAGACTCACTGAATTTGATGAAAGCTTTATCTTACCTGTGGTAATACTAGTATTGAAGAAAGCTGAAGAGTTTTGATCAAGATGCTGATGACAATGAATAGCATTCTTGCAAATAATTGCTATTGGGGTCCTTTTTAGTTCAGAGTGCTTATATATCCACTTTGAAAAGATAATTGCTACATTCTAAATTCATCAGTTTGACAATGTGAAATTGAATTCTGAGCTGTTGCTTTCTTTTATGCTTAAGTTTTCATTAGCAAAGCAGCAGGCCTGCTGTTTTATGGTCAGTTTTGTAGTATAGCCCTAGAATTACGTTATAATGTAGAATGCTGTAGCACAGGGCAATTAATACAATAACTTTTAGTTGTATGCTTTAATAATCATTTCTTTAAAATTGATCCTTTCTTAACATTTTCAGTGTGCAGTAGACTTTAATAGTATAGCAAAGCATCATACCTTCATTTGGTGGGGATACCTTCATAGTTTATGGGATATTGCTGTGAACAAGGGGAGCCTGAGTGTTGTTAACACGAGAAAAATCTCAAGCAGTACACTTGTTTCAAATATCATGGCAAAGGAAGAAATGTGTTTTGCTCGCTAGTCTTTTCTGTAACATGGATAGGTGTGATCTGAAGATAAAGGGTGGGATTAGAAATTGTTGTGTTAACTAGATCTATTATCTATCAACGTTCAGACTCCAGGTATTACATTTATGTTCAGTGTTTTATATTCTGAAGTCTTTCAACTTAGTGGTGTAAAGATTTGCTAACATTCTTAAGCAAAACTGAACAACATTGGAACCATTGGGAAGTGGATATTTGCTTAGAACACATTTGGATATTCCTGCAGAATTTATTGGCACTAACACAAGTTTCTAGTCAGTGCAGGCTGTTGTAATCAGCAGGGAGACTACAGGCTCTGCTATAGCTGAACAACTGCTGTTCTTTTCATTTGATTTGATTATTTTTTTTTCTCTCCAAGGGAGCTCTGTACTAAGCTTTATAGCACGAGCTGGGGCAGTTCACAGAGTTGGCAAGAATTTGATCGCTTTTGTGAGTATAATGCAGTTGAAGTTTCCATGTTGACCTGTTTAGCAGATGTACGAGAACCTTGTCAGCTGGGCTGTAGAAATCTTTCTTACTGCACTAATTTTAATAACAGGTAGGAGAGAGACACTGGATGTTTTAAAAAATAATTTCTGTGCTTTGATTAAAAAATATGTTTTTCAGGCTTGTTTTGATTATATTTAGCTTTCAGATATTTTAAAATTAGGTATTGTTTAGAATATTATAATAAACTCATGAGCTTGTAAAATGTCATCATATATTAGCAGTATATTCCTCAATTACAATATAGGCAAGTAAACCATATTTGCTGCAACATTATAATATTATGCATTATAAATAAGTTAAAGAATGCTCTAGTTTCTATGTTATTTAATAACATTTTCCTAAGACTGTTAATTTTCTTTCAAAATTCCTTTTCTTTTAGAGATATTTGTGTGGTTTTATTCTCTATAGGACAAAATGTATAATTTTAAGTGCTGCCTGAATTAGTCATTGCAAGGTTATTAGTTAAGTCATGTTTGAGTTTCAAAAGCACATTTAACATTTTATCATTTAGCTGGTATGGATTTCTGGCTTTTCTTTGAAATATATCACCATGCCACTCTGTGGTCATATAGTCATGCCACTATATACTGAATAGTAAATGTGATAAATGCAGCCTGGGCAAAAATTAAATCAACTTGCATTAGTGATTTGCCATGAAACATTCCAGCAGATTTTCAGTACATTTAAATGTTTGCTCAATATGTCAGTTTTCTTCAAGTAAGAAAAATATGAATGATGCGTGATCTGAGAGAGAAGTGAAGAAGGCAATTCAGCCTTGAGCCTTCAAGAGATTATTTTTCTTAAAGATAGAAATTAAACTGATTTTGGTCGTGCTTAACTGTGGAAAGGATTCATGTATTTTATGCTACGAAAGGCAAGCCATTTCAAAGCTGTAGAATTCATATGGTGAAAGGTAAAATGTGTGGTGTTTTCTTTCTCGTGTATGCCTGCAATTTCTTAACTTTTTCTTTTAAGACCAACAGAACTTTTCAGAAGCTGCAATTCACAATCAGACCAAGGAGCCATGAATGACATGAAGCTTTGGGAAAAAGGGAGTATTAAGATGCCATTTATAAATATTCCTGTTCTTGATATTAATAAATGCCAACCAGAAATGTGGAAGGCAATTGCCTGCTCACTGCAGATTAAACCTTGCCACAGCAAATCTAGAGGAAGTATTATCTGCAAGTAAGTACCAAGAAAAAAAGAAAAAAGAGGTTCTGCTAAGGATTATAATGAGAACTGAAAAATTACTATAGAACTGTGTATGACTGCTGTTAGGAAAACATGGCAGAGCAAACACAGAGGGAGTGTAAACTTGCATAGTTGCTCCATCCCTGTGAAGTTTTTCTTTGCAGTGTTCCATCACTGCAAATTGAAGATGCTTGCCTTCAAATGAGATGGATAGGTGAGCTTCTGTTGAAAATTGATTGTTGTTTTTTGTGTTTGTTTGTTTGTTTAAACTCTATTGTCTATGAAACTCTCTTTTTTTTTCATTTGTGGATCTATTTTCAAATGACAGACAACTCTATAAAACACGTTTTAAAGGAAAAACAAAATTTGAAATACATGACTGGGTAGAAGAGAAACCAGTTAATATGTACCAGTAGTGAAGTGCGATTTTCAACCCATAAGTTGAACCCAAGGAGATGTTAGATCTTGAAAGATACTTGCAAATGAAGTCATAGAAAACAAACAAAACTCACCAAGCCCAAAGATTTGGGCTTGTGTGTGTGTGTGTGTGTGTGTGTGTGTGTGTTTGTGTGTGTGTATGTGAAGTATATCCATTCCTCTGCTGTGAGGCGGGTGTGAATTAGAGGAAGAGAAGAATAGTAATACAAGACCTTTTCTTTTTTAAGTGGTGTTCATGAAGTTCTTTTTGCTTATTTACCTGAAGATCAGATTGTGTGGAAATACTAAAGAAATGTGGAGATCATAATAAATTCCCTGAAGGCCACTCAGCTGAAAGTATTTGCGAGCTCTTATCTCCAACAGATGACTTGGAGAACTGCATTCCTTTGGATACATACCTGAGTAAGTACTGACATATGTAAACAACAAATTAGAAAACTGATGCTTTGAATGCTTATCACTACTTTTAATCATTTGTTATTTCTTTCAAATAAAATGTTATTGAACATAAATTCTTGTTGTACAAAATTGGAGCTTTGTAAAATTTCGGTTAAAGCTACAACTGAAAGTATTGCTAACCTTATAAATTGATTCCAGAGAGATAGTGTATTAAAGCTTTGGGTAGTTCTTTCCATTTGGTTGCTTTGTTTTGTCTTCCCTTTCTTGTAATAGGAGAATGGGACAGTATTATTAGTGAATTTGATTCTGAAGAACATAAATAAATAAATAAAGAATAAAACTTGATCATACCAGACTTGGTAAAACATAAAGTCTACTTCAAACCAATAATTTCTTAATTATTGACCATAAGAATTTTCTTGATTGAACTAGTAGTCATTCTCAGTTTGTCTTTTTGTTATTTAGAGAAAAATCTTAGAGAAACAAGATAAGGAATTGTATTTTGCTTGTGAAGAATCACTTGGGTCAGTGCTTCCATGATTGAGTACTGAACTTGGCAAACCACATTGTCATATCAAAGTTTTACAAGTATAATTAAAAGTTGTATATAAAAAAGATTTAATAGTGTTCAAAAATAAGGTTTTACTGTGTGTAACAAATGCCATGTTTTCCTGTAGATAAATTAACCTCATTTAAATCATTGTAGATGCTATATACTTTGCTTTCAGGTCCAAGTTCTTTAGGAAACATTGTAGAAGATGTTACTCATCCATGTAATCCAAATCCATGTGCAGCTAATCAGTTGTGTGAAGTAAATAGAAAAGGATGTCAGTCTGGAGAATTGTGTCTTCCATATTTGTGTGTACCAGGTAAGGGTTTGAACTCCTGTTTGCCTGAATTTTGGTGGTAAAAATTTTACTGAAAAATTTATGAAAGCTTTAAAAAGAATTGCTGATATCCCAAAAGAACAATTATCACAATTATCTTTTCAAAACCTGTAGCACACTTTGCAGATCTTCTTGGTTCTTATGTTTGTATTTTTATTCTTGACTAAAATGTAACATTTAATTTATAAATACTGTTACTTTTTCTTCAGAAGAAATAAATATCCATATATGATCTCTAGACATCCTGCCTGCTATTTAAAATTACAAGCATACAGTACTGTAAGATACACTTCAGTTCACTGCAGCTCCAAACAATAGCGTGTTACCCTGTATTTCCATGCATTGTTAGCTATATCCATATAATTTTCCTCATTGGTCAAATAAGTGCACATTGTCTCTTGCCTTGAAATTAATGAAAATTTGGATATCAGTCTTGGAACGACATTCTGAGAGCTTTGAGAATCTGATCAAATGCACGAGGATCAAGGATGTGCACTTGCACTGGCACAGCAATTCTGATATTATATTGAAGTTCAAGATGGTATCTTATGTGGAGTTGTCCCAAATCCATCACTGAGCAGAACAACATCTTGAACTCTTTCTAGTGGCTCAAAGGCGAGTAGTTCAGCCCAAGTGAATACTCATACTTTTGCATAAGAGCTTCCTTGTTACTACAGTCTTTTACTTCACAAGATTCAGAGTTCCAGGACTTGAGAAGAAAGTGGCATGGAGGTAATTTATTTGCCTGTCCTTCTTTCTCTCTACTGTTCAAGCTAGCAGCAGTGATGTAGTATCTTTGCCCTTTAATGACTGACAGCACTATGAGCTTACTGATTCAGGAAAACTCCAAGTATCAAAACTCCAAGGCAAATTAACTCCATGTCTCTACAAAATCTGTAGGCTTGTACTTTTGAGGAAAGTGACACCAAGCTTGGGAAACAACAAAGATGCAAGTAATGAAGATTGCATTGCTGTTTTGTCCTTCCACATAAGGCCAATGGTACTTCTTATTAAAGATGAAGGCTGGAGGTGCAAAAGTACACAACTGACTGCATTCTTGCTGCTGCTTGGATGAGTGATAATGTAGCTGCATCTTACTAGAAAGGAATTCATAGCCATATGGGGGGCTAGTTTTTTGAACATTGGAATTGTCTAACTTCTGTACTGAGCTTTAACTTGAACCGATTTTGAGAGAGTCCCTCATGTAGAATGAGCTTGTTATCTAACTTCAGAATAGCAGGCTTCGATGGTGATGATAACAAGATCTGAATCTGCAAAAAGAGGTAGGAGATTGTACTATGTTCAGATTCTACAGCCCCTTAGACACCAATAGTGCTTGGTGAAATTCTTCTGCCCCCTTTCAATCAGAAGGTATCACTGAGTGATATGAGGGATCACCTGTGGATCTTGAAGCAAAGAGGAAAGCTGGTGTTTGGTAACTGCTTAAAAGTGTGTTTTGAGTGAGGGAGAGTGAGAAGCACTGATTTTTAACCTGAATTGCTTGCAGCAGCAGCCCCTTTACTAGAGGAAGTGACACAGAATGTGGAATTTACCACATCACATGTCTCCTACTTCTACAGAATTGTGGAAAATAAGGATTACTTGAGAGATGTTGAAGTTATGAGTCTTTTTATCTTATGTGGTGTTTCTGCATGTACTTCATAACACTGTCTCAAACAGTTTTCTTCCATTTCTCTTACTTGTTGCTGTAATGAGTGAAGGGTAGAGAAAAACTGCTTTGGCTTTTTTTTCTTTTAAACAAATCAAACAGTAGTGGTTTTAGTAGTGGCACTCAAATTCAAATATTAAATATATTTTTGGTTAAATTTGTCTTTGTATACAGGCTGCAAACTGGGAGAAGCCTCAGATTTTATTGTCCGTCAAGGTACACTTATTCAGGTTCCATCCTCAGCTGGTGATGTTGGTTGTTATAAGATTTGTACCTGTGGACACACTGGATTGCTAGAAAATTGTGTAGAAATGCATTGTGTTGACCTCCAAAAATCATGCGTTGTTGGAGGACAAAAAAAAAGTAAGTATCAGAATGGTAATTATATCTTTACAGAGCACTTTTTCCTTAAGTAATGAAATTTGAGTTGCATATGAAGATCAGAGGAATAGAATTCAAACTTTGTCAGAAAATACAGTGATTAATACCTGCATCCTTATATGTAACACTTGTTTAATACTTTTATATGCTGGAGAGTTGCATTATTTAAGTCAATACTGAATAAAGTCTGACTAAATTAATGAAATTTCTTTGTAAGTTGTTCTTAGTATGCCATTTTTCAACCAAAAGGTCACTGACTTCCTTCACATGCTCTGTATTTTATAGTACTTCATAGTACCTAGCTTCTTTTCTGATAGCAGAACTTGCTCATGAGAGCTTTGTCAAGGAAACGTTCAGAGGAGAGTCAGTAGGCAGCAGGGATGAAGCAAACACAGTAGAACAAATTTCTTTGCTTTAAACAAGCTTGGTGCTGAGGTTTAAACCAGTATGCGTCACTCTGCAGTTACAAAACTAGTGATACTTTGTGTAAATCAGCTGTAAAACATTCAGGGACTTTGAAGATTCATGTGCTGAAAGCAGTCGTTAAATCTTTGTTTTGTTGGACTTTTTTTTCTTCTATGTTTGCACTTAATTGCTCATGGTACCATAGCAACTGAATACCTTGCTTTCCCTGGCATATTTCTCATAGAGCTCTCAGACAATATAATATTTTAACCTCCACAATGTGACATCATATAATCACAGAATCATACAATGGCTTAAGGTTGGACAGGTCCTTACAGATCACCTAATTCCCACTCCCCTGCCATGGGCAGGGTTGCCATCTGCTTGACAAGGCTGCCCAGGGATCCATCCAACTGGGCTTTGAACTCCTCCAGGGATGGGGGCATCCACAGCTTCTCTGGGCAGCTGTACCAGCACCTCACCATCCTCTGAGAGAAGAAATTCCACGTAACATCTGTATCTCCCCTCTTTTTATTTAAAGACATTTCCCCATTTCACCAATTCTTCATCCAGTCAGTCTATCAAATAGTCCAGCCTGCTACCTACTGAGTTCTCTCTTTGATAATGGAAGCTAACAGTCTAGGAAAGCTTTTCAAATAGAAAGTCAGTTACTTTTTTAATTCTATAGAATCACATAAGAAAACATTCTTTTTAGTATATGCTCCAAATCTTGGAAACTTTTCTTGGAAACTGCTGAAAAAAATCCTCTTTCTTGTCTAGTTCTGTTTTATACAGCTTCTTATGCTACAGATGCTTTCTTCCTCCAGCTGTCATTTGCCTTGGAGTATCTCTTCCAAATTGCTGAAGTTCTGAGGATTTTACTTGCGCCAGATTATTATTTTTCAAGAATTGTAATCTTTAAACTGAACCCTCTGAAAAGGGATTAGAGAGAATTGCCCTATTTTCGTGGGGCATAGTTACTTTCATGCTTTTTACCTCTTGACAAAAAGTACACACTAAGGATAGAAGTACACAAATGAGATAGAAATTGAAGTTCTAAAAGAAACTGAAATTAAGGTAACAATAATTTAAAAATTTATCTGTTCTACTGTTTTCTGGGATACTTGTATTAATCGGATACCTTTACTTAATTATTTTTATTATTAAGGCCACGGAACATCTTTTAATATAGACTGCAATGTCTGTTCATGTTTTGCTGGAAACTTGATATGTTCCACACGTCAGTGCTTAACTGAGCACAGTTCAGAAGATGAACGTCGGAAGTTCACAGGTAATAAACAACAGAAACTGTAAGTTCGTTATTCTGAGAGTAAGGATTAGCTTCTAAATTCTTTCTACGGAGTTCATGGAAATAATTCAGTATAAAGATATTCTTTTAACTGTTTATTTTTTCATGTCCAACGTTCACTTCTGGAAGAAAATGCTTTTTAAAAAAAAAATTTTTGTTTTTAAATCAGTACAGGAAAATTAAACCTCAGGTAGTCTGTGGAAATAGGCAGGCAGGATAACGCCACTGGGAATGACAGACAAGGACTTTGTGGAAATGATAAAGAAACTTGAGTAGAATCAGGAAGTAGGTAGAACACAGACTTCCTTTCCTACTACATGTCACTGTGTATGTGCTACAGTATTGCTTACTTAATTGCTAACAGGTATGAGGTTGAAGATCACATTTCCTAGATGATTAGGATGACCTCTTGTGTATCTTTCACCTGAGAAAATAAGTGTGAACTACATCCTTGCTCTATGTGTTGCTTTTGCAGGTTTGCCATGTAACTGTGTCGATCAGTTTGTACCAGTATGTGGTCAAAATGGGCGCACGTATCCAAGTGCGTGTATAGCTCGATGTGTTGGTCTCCAAGACAATCAATTTGAATTTGGATCGTGTATTTCCAAGGATCCTTGTAACCCTAACCCTTGTAGTAAAAATCAAAGGTAAAAGCAAAATATTCTTACGCTTTGACGTCTTCCACTTAAAAAGCAAATGGACCTTTTTCTTTGGTGAATGTGTATTGTGTAGTAATGGTTTACTTTGGAGTAGTTTGATAAAAGCAGTCTCTTTTTACGTATTAATTTATTCACTTATCATAGCAATGGACTGTAATAACTGCCAGTTCTTGGTTCTCTGTATATAGTGCTGTATCATTTATATTTCTTACTCACATCTCAGTTTTAGAAATAAGACAGTACTCATGTATAGTTTAAAAAAATGGGAGAAAAAAATTTACTGGACATTTTACTGCTCTGATTCATAATTTCTTCTAATACCAAAGAAAATCACCCTGAATTGAAAATTTTAATTCATTCCTGCTTATTCAGTTAATAATCTGTGTTTTTAATTTCTGAAATTGGAAAATATCTATAACTCTGGAAGGTTTTAAGATTCTCTGACAGAATTTCACTGTTGGCTTGTGAAAATCATCTCTGTACAGTCTCTGGATTTTTTTTCATGTAAGAGAAAAATCTATATAGGGAAGTATAACAAAAACTGGCTTACACCAATGACAGGACAAAGTCTGAACATTCTTCAAGAGATCAAAATCCATGGCTTTTACTTTTAGTCTCTGTCTTTAGACAGAGTTCTTCATTTTCTCAGTATTGTGCAATTTGGAATCGTAAATTTTCTATTTGGAAAGAAAACTACCATAAGAGGTTGTGTAATACTTTGCTTTCATGGCAAATGATGAAAATATTTTTTCCCCATATATTTAAAAGCAGAAAGCTGCAGACAAAACAGTGTTGTTTTGCAGCTGTAATAGAAGTTGAGGTATTGAGACTACAAATTTTAAAGCTGCACTGTTGGCATACATTCTTTAACTTACACATTTTTAATTTGGGAAGTACTGAGTTAGTTTCTTTTCAGATTTATAGAATAATCATTACATTTAGAACTTCAACTTATTTAAGACTGTACACAATAGGTTATTCTGGGTATGTCTGATAACGTAACTAAACATGTAAAACTTCATTTTAAAAATTAGAATGCTTAGAATGTATTTAAAACTTTATGTTCCATTTGTATTTTTAAAACATTTGAATCTCAGAATTTCTGAGTCTTCCCTTTTATAAATAATGCTTAAGACAGCAACACTGAAAAAGAGTAAGGGCAGACTGTACATGATTATTGTAATTCGTAGAGAAAGGAGATTGTTAGAAAAGCAATTTGGACTTCCATCAGTCTATTTTTCAAATCCCCTTGGTCCTCATGTGTCTACTAGAGGGATATCTTGCAAGATGTATGGCAAATGTTTCAGAGATAAGCCCACAGAAGGTGTGCATTTCATACAACAGGAAAAGTACTTCTGGTGTTTACTGCTCTTCACTTGTCTGTGAACACTTGAGAGGGATGATAGGCTAAAAAGGAAGTTGTTAGAACTGATTATTAGTTTATTTTTAGTCATCCCCAGGATTGGATGTGATATAGCCTACCAAACCTACAAAGCTAGAATCAAATTACATGCTTGCAATTGGGTCCATGTCATCTTTTATTTTCACTGTTCTCTCAGCATAGGTTAGACCTCTGCAATAGAATCATTTTCCCTTGCAGTTTACTGTTTGGTGTTTGATCTAGTTTTCCTTAAATACACCTCAAAGCGAGGTTTGGGAGTAAAAAGAAGTTTTTTGAAGCCTTTTTCAAAAATCCATTGAAAAATATTTGGTAGAAGAGACATTTTTACAGAAACTATAGTTGTGTGCATGTACATTGACTAAACGTTTGGTGGATTATCTTCTGGTTTGTACCAAGTTTGTAAGTGGTTATTCAGAATGTTTTGGCACATGTGTTTCCTGTAGTTCTGCTTAACCTCAGTTAGCTCTAAAGCACTGGAAAAGTTTTTACTGAAAATGTTTCCACCGAATACTTGGAAACTTTCTAATAAACTTGTGATTATAACTTAATTTTCTTCAGATGCATTCCAAAGAAACAAGTTTGCTTGACTAGTTTTGGAAAGTTTGAATGTAGCCAACATGAATGTGTGCCAAGGCAATTAAATTGTGACCAGACACAGGCTCCTGTTTGTGACACAGACGGCGTGGAATACAGTAATGTCTGCACTTTGTACCAAAAAGGAAAAAGTCTAGCGTATCGAGGACCATGCCAGGTAAGGAATACTTTAAGAAATGAGTATTAAATCTCTGTTTGATTGTACAGTATCCTGCTTTTATCATTTAGAAAATGTTTACGTTGATAGTAATCCTTTAAAGCTAATTTTGACTAGTATAAAAATGCAGGAAATGATATCATTTGGGATTTTGTTAAGTGTCAAGGTGTTTGAGGCAGGCATTTCAAAACCAACCAAAAGCTTTGCTTCTGCTTTCTAGGAGGACATACTCTGATGCTTGTATTAAGTCTTCTTAAGTCTTCTACTGCAAACACACTCTAATGCAAACTTTAATTAAAGCAGTTCCTTGGGTAGGAATAGCAAATAACACCAAATTGAACTTTTTATAAATGAAAATTAATGCTTCATCATGTCTCCTTTGTAGTAGATCTATTTATTTTTTTTTTTTCAGAATATTTTAGAACAATTTTACTTGCACGTTAATTTTCACTATTTATGCTGAGATTGGGAGTTTGAGGCTCGGGGTCACTCCCATCTTGGCATTAAAAGGCTTTGTGTGGAAAGTCATTAGCATTTTGTTGGACCGTGTGTAGTATTTTCTTTAGACAGTCTGTATTTGATTGTTCTTCACGTTAATCCCTCATGAAGAATAGAATTAGATTGGATCTTCACCATTCCCTGCAGTGCTGGTAGATGGGCTGTTTCTATTGCTCTGCAGACGAGCTAGGAGTTATTCTTTTCAAAGTTGCTGGCTTTACCATTTATAGGCTGGTTATCTCTAGATTTTTCTTAAACAACGGAGATGAATCTGAAATGAGTCTGTGAAGAGACACTGATTCCATTTGCTTTTGCCTATATTCAAAAGGTTTGTTGGCTTTTGCCTTCCTGAATATGCTGTACAAACGTATCTGCAAAGGCAAGACAGAAGGAATATTACAATTCTCTATTATTTTGATGTGTATTTGAATCAAATGATGTTGCATATGCTTCTGTGAGAAAAAATGGAGACAATAAATACATTTTTTTTTTTTACAAAGCAATAATATATATTTTTCCCCAGAGGTGTGTAGTAATAGACTTTATTCCCTTGAAATAAATGTAGACATTTTGCTTTTCAAATAATGTGTTAGAAATACGACATTCTAAGAACATAAAATAAAAACACACTGAGATGAGTAAGTGATAGAAATAAGTACATTTCATAAATTAAGTGAAATTACAGTCATTATTAGCACAGAACTAAAATCCTTCTTCCCCAAACGTGTCTAATTGCACATTTCTCAGATTCTAACTTAGATTCTCCTGTCACCTTCAAGTAATTATTTTTTGTATTTATTACCTGTTCGTAAACTGGCAGATAATCCTCACTCTAGATTTATTTCTTTTTTTAATATCTGAATGTATTGGCCACAAATACCCCTGTATTTTGATTTACCTACTGTTAAAAATACTTTTGCTTGTAGCTTGAATGAATTGATCTTCAAAGCATTTCTGTGTGTTTCAGCCATTTTGCAAATCAGTAGAACCTGTATGTGGACATAATGGGGAAACCTACAGTAGTGTGTGTGCTGCCTATTCCGACCGTGTGGCTGTGGACTATTATGGACCCTGTCAGGCTGTAGGTGTTCTCTCAGATTATGGTTTTCACACAGAGTGTGCCTTTGTGAAATGTCCTCAGCTTTCTGCTACTGGCTGCAAACCAGTCATTGCACCAGGTATGTGAACTCGGTGTTCAAGTTTACTGCACATAGGAATCTCCAGGCCATATGTGTACTTAGAACTAAACTCATGTTTTAAAATACTGAATTCTATTACGTCTTTGAGACCTCCAAGAGGAAGAATGGAGATCTTTACTTAAGGCTAGAACAAGGCAGTGCTGGGACTCAACTAAGTGATTTCAAAGTGGAAAGGCCTTTGGCATTAGGAATCATGTTCCTTCAGTATTTAGAAACTTGCAGCTGTGCCCATAGGACCTGTCAGGGAGAAATGAATGAGGTCTGTGGTGCATAGGGTACGACATCAGTAGGAACTGGATGAGTAATTTTTCAGAACTGACAGCACAGATGCAACACAGGAATGCCAAACTATCTTCAAAACAGAGTTCCCAGAATAAAAAAAGATTATATTTAATAAGTAGACAGAGTAAGATACCAGTTGTATTTGCAATACTGTGAAGAAGGAAGACAGTAGGAATAGTCTTGCTATTTTGTTTTTTCATTCTTTCCACAAGTACTTCCTCAAGAAAGCAGTAATTAATTACTCACAAAGAAAGGTCAGTTTTCAAAAAGTTTCATGTGGTTTTTCTCATTCAGTACTTTAAAAAATGGCTTATGTGCTTTGCTGTTATATCTAATATAGTAACAGTCATTCTTAGAATGTGAATTATGTAGTCATGCATTGAACATACAACAGTGGGTAGGCAGAAAGTTGAAATATCAGTCCTTATGTTTCCAAGATAGTGAGGGAAAGTAGTAGAGGAAGCACGTGCTTCTGTGTTAGAACAGATCTATGGGTTTTCCTCCTCTCACTGTATAAAGATTCTAACACGGTACAACTCATAAAGTAATGTTTGCAATGTGCAGTTATGCATCTGTTATATCATCACTATTTCAGCTTTTGAAATTCATAACTTCTGTAGTTGCATATGAGTTCATACAGTATCTTGTCTTGCAATACACAACCTGTACTTTTCAGCTTACAGTAATGTTATATTTAAACAAATTTTTGTCTTGTTGCTTCACTTTGTAGTTGTAAATATGTGACTACTTATGCACTGTGAAGATTTTCAACATTTAAAAAAAAAAAGATTGTGCACTTCTGCTATCAAATTGAAAAATTTGCTTTGGTATTTTGATAATTTTCATTCTTAATACTCAGTTTTGAGCTTTACCTAAAGTGAAAAGTGTTTGTTTTTATTTCAGAGATTTTATTGTTGTTTTTTTTTTTCACTTAATCACACAGGAGCTTGCTGTCCACTGTGTGCTGGAATGCTGAGAATATTATATGACAAAGACAAGCTGGATAACTTTGCAAGGGTAAAGTTCAGTCATTTCTTGTGTTAAAGGGTACATGGAAAAGTCAAACTATTTTATACCCTTCTGAAAAATTAAATATTATAAAATCAGTTATTTTTCAGGTTTTTTAATACCTTCCATTATTTCTTAACATTTGGATATAGAAACTGAATGACAACAAAAACAAAACCGAATTGGCATAGAAAATAACAAGTACATTAAGTTGCAGTTTAAATGACTTTTAATGGTAACGGCATGCTAAGAAAACTCTGTTTAGCTATCTCATGGTACCAACACAGTTTGTGTTTGTTATTTATGGTGCATTTATTAAGACTGACTATTTTCTAATGTTGGTAACTTAGTTCTGACACTGTCTTTGGATAGTTTTAACACTCTTCATGTTTATCTGGATGGTTATCACTGATTTCTTTTGCTCTTCAGCTAAAATGTCTTTTAAAATGTTTTCTTTTTTTAGCATCTCTATAAATTAGATGCTTGCATTCTTCACTGCAGTTCTTTGAAAACCTCTAGTTTAAAATGGATCTTATGTTGAGTTGCCATCACTGAACACAACATTCTAGGTCCTGCCTCACCATATGGTGTGTAAAAGAATTGCATTTCTCTGTTGGCCCCTGCTTTCATGATTCAGTATATGGAACACACTTATAACACTTAGAATCACAGAATCACTCAGGTTGGAAAAGACCTTCAGGATCATCAAGTCCAACCACAACCCAACCATACTACCCCAACTCCAACAAGCTAAATCGTGTCCCTGAGCACCACATCCAAATGGTTTTTAAATACATCCAGAGATGGTGACTCAGCCACCTTCTTGGGCAGCCTATTCCAGTGCTTAACAATCCTTCCTGTAATGAAGTTTTTCCTGATAGCCAACCTAAACTTACCCTGGTGTAACTTGAGGCCATTTCCCCTCGTCCTGTCACCAGTGAGAAGAGACCAGCCCTGCTGTCACTGTAAGCAGATTTCAGATACTGGAAGAGAGCAATAAGGTCTCCCCTCAGCCTCCTTTTCCCCAGATTAAACAGCCCCATTTCCTTCAGTCTCTCCTCATAAGCCATATTTTCCAAGCCCTTCACCAGCCTTCTTGCCCTTCTTTGGACCTGCTCCAGCACCTCCATGTCCTTTTGGTACCGAGGTGCCCAGAACTGAACGCAGCACTCGAGGTGAGGCCTCACCAGTGCCGAGTCCAGGGCAGGATGACTTCCTTAGTCCTGCTCACCACACCATTCCTGATCCAAGCCAGGATGCTATTGGCCTTCTTGGCCACCTGGGCACACTGCTGGCTCATATTCAGCCGACTGTCCATCAGGCCACCAAGGTCCCTTTCCATCAGGCAGCTTTCCAGTCACTCCTCCCCAAGCCCGTAGGGTTGCCTGGGCTTGTTGTGACCAAAATGCAGGACCCAACTCTTGGACCTATTGAAACTCATACAGTTTGCCTTGGCCCATTCATCCAGTCTTTCCAGGTTCCTGTGTAGTGCCTCTCCCCCCTCTGGCAGATCAACTCCCAACTTGGTGTCGTCTGCAAATTTACGGAGGGGTGCACTCAATCCCCTCGTCAAGATCATTAATGAAGATGTTAAATAGAAGCAGCTCCAGTACTGAGCCCTGGGGGACAGCACTCATGACCAGCTGCCAACTGGATTTAACTCCATTGACCACAACTCTTTGGGCCCGGCCATCCAGCCAGTGTTTCACCCAGCAGAGCACATGCCCTTCTCCATGAGGATGCTGTGGGGGACAGTGTGAAAGGCTTTAATTGATTTTTGGCACCGCATCACAACAAAATGTGTTGCCTATTGAAGTTTATTTGTATCTGCATGTGATTTTCATTTAAAAAATCATGGAGAAAGAATTTGCTCAAAACATTTCACAAGTGCGCTAACCCATTTAAACACTCAGAAGTAGAGAGAATTAATTTTCAGCTAGACCTGAGCAGTCAGGCAGGTTCACTGTGCCCAACCCTGAGTTGGGCAGAGAAGAACCTAACAAGATTCAAGGCCAAGTCCTATATCTGGGGAGGAAAAACAGCATGCATCAGTGCTGGTTATGGGCTGACCTGCTGGAAAGGAGTTCTGCAGACAAGGTCCTACGTTTCCTGATGGACAGCGGGCTGCCCATGAGCCAAGTGTTCTTATGCCCAAGAATGCCAGTGATATTTTAGGCTGCATTAAAAAGAGTATGGCCAGCAGGTTGAGGGAGGTTGGTTGTCATCCCCCTCTGCTGTGGTGAGGCCACATCTGGAGTACTGTGTCCAGTTCTGGGCTAAATGATCTCTAGAGGTCCTACCAACACCTGTGATTCTGTTTCTCTAATTAGCTATTATAAGAACACAGGAAAAAAAAAAAATAGATGGAGCAGGAGAACGGTGCAAAGCGTGAAAGTAACCTAAGTGTGGGAAGTTAAAAGCTCTCTTACTCCAATAAGGGAGAGGCAGCAGGGAGCCAAACTAAGGAGAACCAAATTAAGTTCTCTGTTTGCTTAGGGAGCAAATAGCCATAGGACCTGTCTGAGAGAAATGATAATATAATTTTGCATAAAATCATCCATGAAGTGCTTTGGTTTTTTTCCAGGTGACAAATAAAAAGCCTATAACTGTACTTGACATACTTGAAAAACTCCGCCTGCATGTTTCCGTGCCACAGTGTGATGTGTTTGGATATTTAAGCATAGAATCTGAAATTGTGATTCTCATCATTCCTGTGGATCAGAAACCCAAACCATTGCAGGTAGGTTATATTCTTATTTTATTTACCCAACATGGATTTACATCATTTTAGTATGTACATACTTCATTATTTTCAATATAGCAGTTTTAAAATTGTCTTCCTGTATGTTGAATACATGAGGATTTCTCTAGTGACTTGATGGCAAATGGTAAAACATGCCTTGAGAATCTTGCTGTCCTGGTAGGAGGCTTTTGAGTGTGGATAATTAAACAGGTGAGGCAAAGGAAGGCCAATGATGCAATAACACAGTTTTTCTTTTACAGTGAATAAATGCAGAACCTTCAACTTTCTATGGCTAAAACAGCAGAAAATATACTTATTAGTGAAGGACATCTTAAATTAATATTGTGTAAGAAGTGGATTTTTGCATGAAATGGCACTCCTCTGTGTCTGGTGTCAGGGTTAAAAGTAGGTGGGCATACAAGTAATATTAGACTGAAGCACATCTGTGTACTGGTATCACAGTAATATATTGTGCCTATCCTGATGTAAAGTAGTAGCTCTTACCAAAGAGGATTTATTGATACTACATTCTGAGATGTGCAAGGATATCCCAAAATGCTGTTATATCCTTAAAAAATTGAAATAAGCTGTCCAGCATGCTATGTCATTCATGCTAGCAAATAAGAACCAAAAGCTCACAGGACTAAACTCTAAGTATAAGCCAGCAAATGCAGGACAAAATTCTTGTAGTCTTTTCTTAGGAATGCCTTAGAGAAGAAGCAAGACTCTGGCTGTGTGTTGCATTTTTAATTTGTTAACCTGTGCAAGACCAATGAGGATATCTTCTTCCTATTAAAAGGAACAAAACTCCTTGCCATTTTATAGTTGTTCCTAATAGTCTTGTTTTGCCCTGCTGACAGCATATATAATGAAGTTATAATGAAGTTATAATGAAGTCCCGTTGGGATGCTTTTGTGGTTTCACCCAGAAGGCAGCAAAGCACCACACAGCATTTGCTCACCCCCTCACCTCAGTGTGATGGGGAAGAGAATTGGGGAAAGAAAGTGTAACTCATAGGTTGAGATTAAAACTATCTTCTAAGACGAAAAAAGGAAATAGTAACAATGATAATAATGAATATATGAAATGATATATGTATGTGTACTAAACAAGTGATGCACAAAACATCTGCTCACCACCCACTAACCAGTGCCCAGCCAGACACCATGTAGCAGCTGCCCCCTCCTAGGTTTACAGTTCTACATGATACCATATGGTATGGAAATCCCTTTGGCCAGTTTAGTTCAGCTGTCCTGGTTCTGTCCCTTCCCAGCTCCTTGTGCACCCCAGCCTCCATGCTTGGCACAAGGAGCCAAGATACTAAAATGACCTTGGCTGTGTACAGCATTGCTCTGCAACAGCTAAAACTTTGGTGTGTTATCAACTTTTTTTTTTCTCCTAAAGGCAAAAAAACCAGCATGATACTGATGACTGAGGAAAATTATCTCAGTTAAAATCACGACAGGTGCTCTGACTGGTTCATTCTGTTGCCTTACACATCAATGTGCACTAGTTGAAAAGTGAGGACTTAGCTTTGAAAAGAAGGGGGAAAATCTGTCTATAGTCTCTAATCTTTTACTATTCAAACAATTTAGGCAGGTTGCTTTTGGTTGTTTTTGTTGTTGTTGTTATCTTGGGGTTACTTTGCTATTTTATATTCATACGTGCTTCCTGTTTCTTTTTTCATTTCTGCAGTCTAATTCTGCATGGTCAGAATTGCTTATGGGTTGGAAGTTATAAGTGTATAAAATGACTGTCATAAATTCTGCAAGCTGCAGTATCAAATAGGCCATTTGTTTCTCAGACAGAAACACTGTAGGTATTTTGCTACTGGAGCAAACAGCTGTTATGTCCAATTCTGCTCCAATGTTTATCTCCTTCTGTACCAGAAATAGCTCAGGATGTTACCAGTACTTTGGAAATAAGGTCTTGGGCCTCGTCCATCTCTTCACACTGAGTGAAGAGGAAGTGTCTTGGGCTGCATACACAGAAGTTGCTTGGAAATTAATACCTGCTATTTATTTCTGTGGAAACTGCAACAAAGATCACAATCACACTATTTGACAGAGCAAATTCTCATCTACAAAATACTATTTTTCAACGCAGTCGTCACCATTAGCTGTGCATTTTCACCAGCGATGAACAAGAGTCTGCATGCTGCACTCCTAAAAGTCTACACCAGTGGAGGTGACCCAGTGTTACCACTGCTGAAACGCACCCACCCACCACCTCACTGTGCTCACATCCACTGTTTGGTCTCCAGAAACTTTCAGTGAATATCAATGGGCACAACTTTTTCTGCATGGAGGAATTCAGTGGCACGCCTCTGCTTCACGGGCATTGCCATGTCAGACTCCATTTTGTCAGACTGCCCCTCTGCTGCTGTCTCTCAAACAGCAACAAAATGCAATGGAATAGTGACAGGAAGGTTCAGCCTCTATTGCCATACCACCAACACCTGCCTCTGATGTTTTGGGCCAAAAATAACAAAACAGGAGGCATTACTTTTGGAGCACAGCATCATTAATAAAAGCATTTCATTTTAAAATATTTCCTTAAAACGTTAAAAAAGAGAGGAACAAACCACAGAACTAGCAGGCTATTTGATCCTGTCTTTGTGAAACTTAACACATCAGGACCGTTCCTCATCATTCAAAGCTTATTAGGCACTAAGTCTGTGAAAACACAAACTTACAGGAAGCAGCCCTTGAGGCTGCTGAAGATCATTAATACTAAACTTATTCCTGGGATACAGTAGAAGGTAAGATGGAAAAAGCAATTCTAATATGAATTCATTATTACATCAATGGGGGAATTAAAAGCAAATGACTTCGCATCTCAGTTCCCTCAGGCTTTGCTTTTATTTCCTTTTCTTTTTTCTTCCTTTCCCATAAAAGAAATCAGCTTTCCCATTAAGCCCATTAAGTATGAAATCCTGATTTTCCAGTTGCAGATTTCAAGGCGTTGTCTTGCTCAATGTGGAAGTCCACAGTTACTTTTAGTTTTAATTTACTGTGAGCTTTTTGATGTCAACATTCAAAACGTGTCACCCTTGACAATTTTTATGGAGCTTCCTTCTTCCTCTGTTGCTGCTTCCACAGTAGTTTTCCAGTAGCAAAGCCTATGATGAGAGCTCTGCCATGTCTCTCTTAGTGGCTACACTGAATCATTACAAATCTTACATGCTGATTGGAATAATTGAATTTTTCTTTCTGAATTTTTCTGTCACCAGTAAGATGTTTGCATTGCCACCTTATGTGACAAGAAGGGAAACAATAACTTTTTTCTTCCTAGATTGAAGCCTGCAACAAAGAAGCAGAAAAGATAGAGTCACTGATCAATTCAGACAGTCCAACATTAGCATCACACGTACCTCTGTCAGCCCTAATTGCATCTCAAGTACAAGTTTCATTTAGCATTTCTTCTCCTTCTGTTAAAGTGGGGCCTGTACTGCACTGCCTGTTCATCACTTTTTCATTTACCTTGCTAAAATTGATGTATTACATATAGCTACAAAGCAACATACACAAGTATGACGGTATCTTACATTGTGGAGAACATGGAGAATTGTTGATCACTGAACCAGAAAACAAAAACTGTAGAAGACTTGACTTGATGTACTGATGTTTCTCACTGAAGAATGAGGAGTATTTGGAATAAGCTGAAAGATGATTCTTTTCTTCATTACTACCAAAGTGTTTGTTTCAGCACAATTTTCCACTGATCTGGAAACCACAAACGTACATCGGAAGGCTCTGACTTTATGGATCTCTATTTGTGAGAAGGTTCTTAGTGTTCTTTTCAGCAGTGAACAAAGCGTTTTGAGTTTACTGAAAAATGTTAACTTTGTATTATTCAGATGAATATCAGTGACTACAAAATGTATGTGCCTGTTCTAAGCATCATTTTTTGAAGAAACAAATTGCTGCTACTTCATTACCTTACCAAAAATATGAGTTTATTCTCATGTAAATACACTTTCATATTTTATTATGAAGGAAACTAACTAGTCCTGAGCCTATTTCGATAGACATCTTTACTTGGACTAGTGAAGATTCGTGGGACATTGGGCTCAGTGCTTTTGAAATGACAATCAAGCTCTATACCTGAAGTACCTGAAGAAATGAAGAAATGTGTTCTTTTTATAGTTTTGTATATTTCAGAATCTCGTATTAGATGCAAATTTATAAAGAATCTCAGTATCTATATTTAAGTGCCATTTAAAATATTGCAGTATTTGCATGTTATCTAATGAAAATTATACTTTAAATATGTTTAAATGTTTACACAGTGTTTTATTTCTTATTGTATTCTATGCACCTGACCTTACTCTGCATGAAGTATTTTATATCAGTATTATGATAACCAACTTCTGAAGTATTTACAGATTTGTTTTTTTGCCAAAATGCTGAACTTTGAAAGCACTGAAAACTTTTTGAACATGTATGTTATTGTAGCATGTCTGTAGCAAATATTTTATGCTAAATCTTTTAAATTTAAAAGTATTAAAGCTTTTTTATCTTAATAAAACTGTCATTTGTCCTTATACAGGAAAGCACATTACAGAATTCTGCACTACAATTTCTTCTTTCTTTCTCAAATCAATTATTACATCAATACAATTATTACATACATAGTGACTTACCTAGCTTAAACTTTCCAAAGAAAGTGAGTTTCAAGTATCTAGGGTTTATTTTTTTCTTTGCCATAGTTCTGTGTTATGTATGCACACATAAGTATGTGTCAGCCTTGATTAACTACAGAGGAAGGATATTTTTTGGGACCATCACTGTAAGGTTATGGTCACTCGTAGTTTTGATTTGGTCACTTTGTGCAGTAGTAACTCTGCATAAACATTAAGGACAAATTCAATACCTTATTTATACCTAAAATTTAAGGCTTGGGGTTTTCCAAAGCAAACCAAGTCTTTAGATGTGTATTCTTGCAAGCCCACACAGTGAGGTTCTTAGAAAAGGATTCAAAGTGAATCCCTTGCCATTGTGGTTCATTAATGAATGAAGAGCAGTTTTATATTTTAAGTGCTAATTTACTTTCAGTATAGTTTCTGAGCACTTAGAGTAGATGAGTACAAACGCAGTTAAGCTTGGGAAGTGTTCTCACCAAGAAACTACAGGAAGACTGATGCACATAATCAAAGCCTTTATAGAAGGAAACTGTTCAACATCTTTATCTGTTTCTTTTGCATATTCCTTAGAAACTTGGACACAAGTATAACGAATGCGTTTGAAAAGCTTTTCTTTCCTCTTTTTTTTTTTTTAAGCTGGAATAGTTTAGATGATCTCCAAAACTGCACTTATTATTTTTTTTTCCAAATCAATAGTAAGTATCTACAAAACACTGTTTTTCAACACAGTCGCCGCCATTAGCTATGTATTGCTGCCAGTGATGAACAAGAGCTTTGTATACCACGCTCATAAAAATCTGCATGGCCGTTCAGAATATGGACTGGCTTTCATGTCACTGTCGTCACTGCTGAAACACACCACCCACCACCTCACTGTGCTCACATCCACTGTTTGGTCTCCAGAAACATTCTTAAGTCTTGATGAATGTCAGTGGGTGCCATTCTTTCCCCACGGGGGAATTCAGTTACATGCCTTTGCTTCATGCACACTTCCATGTCAGACACCATTTTGTCACACTGCTCCTCTGCTGCCATCTGTTGCACAGCAACAAAATGTAAGGGAATATTGGTGAGAAGATTCATCCTCTACTGCCATACCACCAGCATCCACCTCTGATGCCATGGGCCAATATATAGGGGCCAAAATAGGAGGCATTACTTTGGGAGCAGTCCTTGTTTAAGGACAGACAGAGAGAGTTTGGAATGTTCAGCTGAGAGATGAGAAGGCTTAGGGGATCCTATCAGTTTGTACATATACATGATGGAAAGTAATATGGACACAAAGTCAGACCCTCTTCTGTATTGTCTGCTGATAGGGCAAGGCATAATGGGCATAAATAAAGAATACAAATAAATACCAGCTGAATAGAAAGAAAAAAAAAGCTCTTACTGTGAGAGTGATCAAACACAGGTACTGGTTTCCCATAGAAACTATGGAATCTCCCTCCTTCAAAATACTCAAAACATGCTTGGACACACAGTTCTCTGCAACCTGCTCCAGATGGCCCTGCATGAGCAGACTTGATTAAATAATTTGGAGAGGTCTCCTTCCAGCTCATCAATTCTGTGATTTTGTCATAAAGATCTGAACAGCTAGAAAGGCAGTTTTATACATGCTTAACAATTTGCTCACTTATTATGCACTTTAAGTCTCCTCACTTATTATGCGCTTTAGAATTCTGGCTGTCTCTAGAATTTGAAACTCTCACCCATGTCATATTTTCTTTCTGCATGCTAATTGGTCAAGAGAGCCAATGGCATCCAGGGGTGCATCAAGAAAAGCGTGGCCAGCAGGTAGAAGGAAGCGATCCTCTCCCTCTACTCTGCCTGGGGAGGCCACATCTGGAGTACTGTGTCCAGTTCTGGGCTACATAATCCCTAGGCTGCCACAGCACCATCAGATTAATCACCAGGAGAGGTCCCTCTACTAGAAGTTTTAAATTATGGCTTTCATAAACACTTGACAAAATTACGTGCATGTGATAAAGCACCGGTAATTTAATGGAATTATAAATAAAGCAAGGACCTTGGATGTGTGGAATTTTTTTAAGGGTGGTTAACACAGAAAGTCTACTGAGTCCTTATTTGTCATTTCACAGCTTAATTAGCAACTTGCATTGTATCTCACCAACAGGCAATGCCTAGCAACTACTGTTAAATTCAAAGTAAATCAAATACTATGGAAAGTAATGCCTCCGATTTATTTCCATGGAAACTACAACAGAGACAAAGAGCATATTAATATTATTTCACAGAACAGGTTCTCAGTTACAAAACACTATTTCTCAACACAGTCATCACCATTCAGTAAGCACTTTCACCACTGAAGAGCAATAGCCTGCGTTCCTCGCTCAGAAAAATCTGCACCTGCAGAGGTGACCCACTGTCATCACTGCTGAACACAGCAGCCTCTGACTCACTGTGCTCACACCCCGTTTGGTCTCCAGAAAGGTTCAGAAAGCGTTGATGAATGTCAATAGGTGCAAAGTTTTCTTCATGAGGAATTAAATTACAAATCTCTGTTTCATATGCACTTCCATGTAAGATGCCATTTTGTCAGAATGTCTCTCCACTGCCACCAGTCGCATGGCAACAAAATTTAGTGGAATTTTGGCAGGAAGGTTCAACCTCTACTGCTATACCACCACCATCTGCTTCCAAAGGTGTGGGCCAACATAATGAAACAGGAGGCATTACTTTCAGAGCAGCCCTTGTATAGCATTGTCTGCTGCAGTGGCTCCAAAAACCCCACAGCTACATGTATACTGAATTAAAGCAGCAGCCAGTGTTGCTCCAACCTCCTCTTAGCTACACTCTCAGGAGATCCATGCTGGCTGCAGTTACTGCTGGCTTTATTTCTGGAGGCCCCAGACTGCACACCTCCAGTGTTACCACCTGCCACTGTGATTCCTCAGATACGGGTTGGTGATGGGAAAATGTCTCCTTGTGTGCTTTTATTTAGTAATATGAAAAACAATAGTAATTCTTCCAGGGTTTATTGCCAAAATTTGTCACTGGCATATTTCCAGCACAGCTTACCTTTCCTATCTTGGCTGAGTCCACATACACTCTATAAATTTCTCTGTTGAAAACCTCTCACGTCAATCTTTTCCCCTCTGATTTCCTTCAAAGTCCACCTCATTCTGCCTGTTGAAAAGGAAGAGGACAAGGACCTTCTAATAATAACTTCACTATAATGAAAAATTTCCCAAACTGAAATCTGTACTTCCAAACATCCTAACTATTCCATGAAAATCGGGCCACCAAAAACACAAGCTCCAGATTTAGCAATTTCCTGTGATAAAGCAAAAAATAGCAAAATAGTTATGTAAGTAGAAATCTTGCAGTCAGTGACCACTTCTCTTCTACCTACTTCTAAACCACTGAATAAAGTATGAAACCCACAGCAACATTTTCAGGTATTTCTATTCAGGTGTTTCATTTTGTCAGCTGTACATAAAGCTCAGGACAACAGAAACAGTAGCAAGTACCTAGAATATCTGCTTTCAGAAGAAAATACACATATAAGTTCAGTTCACCTAGCAACCCTTAAATTATTAAGTTTGTTGTTGTTCTGGGTCATCCCCAAACTAAAGCATAAAGAATCGTAAGTGCAATTTTTAGAACTGTTTGTTAGAATACTTAAATGGTGTGTTATACATGTTGTAAGTATTTTACATTTTTCTTATGTGGAGAAAACTTTTGATTTTTTTTTTTTATTAGAAAGTCTCTTGCCCAAGTTTCCAAACATTCTGAAAAAGAACAGAAACAAGAGCAGAAGAATGTACAGATTCATGAGGAGATCCTCAGAATCTAGATTCTCAGGCAGAGGTCATGCTTACAAAAGAACCTCTGTAGTTCCTAACGGAGATGGAGGCCTCCAGCACTCCAAGCTCTCTCTGTACAGCACCACCTACCAGCACAAATTAGTGCAAAGCTGATCAGCTTGGCTTGCCTGGGCTGCACTGACTGAAGAGGAATTGTCTTGAGCCACACATGGAATATATAATGCAGTTATTGTACATAACTAACAGAACTTTGATGTTTTAAAAATACTTCAAAAAATACAGAAGTAGAGAACAACAAAACCATAAAACTAGTGGGATATTTGACTTTGTTTTTGTGAAATTAATGCATCAGTCTGGTTCAATGGGAGTGGCTGCCATTCTCAGTGAGTTCTCAAGGTGCCTGTTGTAGATTTTTGATGAAATTCTCATCTTCCTGTGCCTAACCCTCAAAAAGAGTTGTTCACAATTGTACACACTGCCAAAAAGCGATGGCATGAGTAAGGTGTGACTGTGAGCAAGGAGTATCTTTCTCTGCTAAGACAGGGCTTATGAAAGTCTAGTAAAAAAACATGGTCAAATTTTTCATTGAGTTGAATGTCTGATTGCAGCTCTAGACATTTCACTTGAAAATTTGCAGGTGATGTAATTATTTTGACTGAAAACAGAGTCACAAATATAGCAAAAATTGATGAAATCTTGAAACCTAGTCCCAAATTCCTTTATCAAAACTGAAAGCAAAGCTGCTTATTTTTCACTATTCACAAGACTGTGTTTAGCCAGCGTATGAAAATACATACAATTATTTGCCATAACTTGAGTTAGCACTGCACTGCGCCCTCTCAAGTTCTTCTCTCAGCCCAAATCACTGCACACCAGTGTTTAGTTGTTTCTAAGCAATGGGTGCATGCCCAGGGCAGAGCTGCCACAGTGTCACAAGGCAGGGAGGTAGCAGTGCAAGCTGTTCAGGGCCATGTTGGACACACTTGGGCCAGCAGCTCTGAGGAGCCCTGGGGAGCAGCTGCTATGTCTCTCACACTTCCCAGCACACTGTGGCTGCACACAGCGAGAACAACTTCCTTAGGTAGAGGTCATCACCACTCAGGTGACAACCGTAATTTTGTAGGAGATGGTGGATAACTGTTTCTCCTGAGATTGCTGAGCAGTCTGCTACCAGCACATCTTTCATTGTTTTCTGACACCAGGGCTCAAAGCATTCTCTGTAAGTTTCCCAAGTTGGACACCAGCACATAAAGTGATGTCTTTGAAGGCCTGGTGGCAAAAGGTTCTGTAGCTCCACTTGGGTGGCCACACTGCAAGTCTCTTGAGCAGATCAAGAGAGACCCTTGCATTTCCCTACAGAGCACTCAGGTCCCTGCAAGTTCTGCTGGAATGGCTCACAGAAATACAAGAAGCAAGCCCCTAAACCAGCACGAGCTATTTCTTCCTACTGCCTGCAGCCATGCCACACACCTCTCTTCAAAACTGACAAGTCTCACATCCTTCTCAAAAACAGGCTTTTTTCCTAAACTGCACTCAGATTCTTCTGAGTCTCACCGCCCTAAGTGCTGTCATTACATGAATCCACACTGAATAGGGTCAGGTTTTAACCTGTGTTTGTGCCATTTTGTTATTATTCACCATGAAATGTGAACCCTAACCTCTAAGTGTATGAGATTGTAAATCACATCACTGAGTTTAAGACAGGACAAACATTTTATTTATTTGCCCTTACTACATCCCTATTAGGTTGAACTAACTTTTCCTAGCACAGATGACCAGAGGTAGAATGACTGTTGGACCAAAAGTCATGTTTCAGATGAAGCATCATCTCTGCTTCCAGAAACCATCTCTTTCCAATGCCTGGAAGCACACAGCATTGTCACAGCCATGTCATGACCGCAGGATAACTGAGCTAGTCATACACTCATTAGAGACAATTCCCTAAACATGATGTTGTAGTTACACAAGCATTCACATCTTTAAAGATGCTCACAGCTTTACTTCCAAGTCTAACAAGTTAACAAATCTAGTTACAACACTTGCGTTTTTTCACATAATAACAACATTACTAAAACCTGTCCTAAAAGCCATCTTAAGAGGAATTCTATTCCAGAATACGAAGCCATGACACAGCAGATTCAGCTGTGCTGCCCATCAGATCCATGCCCTGCCTCCCATCTCTGCCCACACACAACCCTCCCACATGTAGGATCATTGCTGATTAGTCCACCTTACTTTTGGCTCTGTTGATGACCAGAGGATTAAGTGCTGCCACTGTGACATTAATCTGACAAAACTCATCCCATGCATCATTACACATTCAACACCAGTCCTTCTGCACCACATTATCTAAAAAGAGACCCCACTGCCAGACACTGTGCTTGGCAGCACAGCTAACACACTCAGCTCAAAGGGACAGACTTCCACATTTCTCACTGGTGTCTGGTATCTACTAGATTAATTTCTCACCCTTTTCACCATTCCTCCTGCAAACAATATATCTGCAGTCCTCGCTCTGTAATCTCTCTTCTACTACTCATTTACTGTGTTCTTGAGTTGCTGTCTTTATTTTTTTTGTCTAACACCCAATCTCCCACTCTAGATGTAAGCCAGACAAGAAACAACACATTTTCTACTTAGCAAGCCTGTCATATACCCATGTACAGCAACACTGTTTTATAGACTCTTCATTTTATTTAAAATTGAGTATCTTTTTCACTTTCAAATGGACTGCTAGCAAAACAACACAGCGATTCTGAAAATGCAAACTAATCAGCACTTTTTGTAGAAACACCCATGTCCCATGACAAATACATGACTGTCTCTTGTTGAATTCTTTGCTTTCTTGGTGCAGGCTGACAGACAAAACACCTACCAATCTCAGTCTTTAAGACTTCATATGCCACGGCAGCAAGAACTGCTATTTCTTTAACAGGTAGATAGCCAAAATAAAAGAACAGCACTTTCGCAGACTTTCAAAGCCTCTGCTTCCCTTGATTTTAGAATGAGGTGGGGTTTTTTTGCTTTTTGAGTTTGTTTGTTTTAGCGTACCACTAAGTAGAATACTGGATAAATAAATACAGTTCATATAGAATTGGAAGACAGGCATCTAGTTTGCATTTATATTCCTGGTATTTGCAGAACCACATTCTTCTCAAGCATGCAGGAGAGTACTAAGCTCACACTGCATATGCATAACTCTGAGCATTAAACACATTCAAAGAAACAAACAAAACACATCATACATGTCTGGGGATCTACTGATTAAGTAAAAAGAGAAACACCTGGCCACAGTTGCCACTTGCCCCTCAAGTCCAAACAGCAGGAACAATGAGGCATACAGGCAGTAAAAAAAAAGGGTGTTAGTCCAGATTTCACATGCAGAACCAACAATTTCTGCTTCATTCATTAATACATGCTTTTCATATACATTTCGCAAAGAAAAGAGTAAAAATTCATATGAACTTAAAATCAGCTACGTACGTTTCTCTTCTGCCAACTGCAGCAGAATTAAAGTTCTATAGATCTGTATAGTACCTGTTGGCAACTGTGCACCTGAAGTTATATATTACACCTACTTCAGTAAAACTCTAAGCTTAGCTGAACAATTTCAGAACAGTGTAGGATAAAATGGGCTCGATACACAAGAACTACAATACTGAAACAGAACTGCAAGGCTCTTTTAGTTTTGTCCTCTACCAAAAAGTCAGTTTACCAAACAATACCTTAATTCCTAGCACACAAATGTGAACAGGACAAGCATGACCACATCACACAATAATCACCATCCTTCATACTACATGTTCAAATAATAAGCTATCTCACTTTCACAAATGCTTTTTTCTGCTCAAAAACTCAAGAGACCACAAAGTGTTTCTCAAATGCTTCTCTTAACCAATACATTTCGGCAGTAGAATAAATACAGGTGTTTTTGTTTTTATTCCCATGAAGAACGAATGTCTTCTTGTGAACCAATCAGATATTCTTCCCAAATGGATGTCTTTCACAGTGGACCACAATTTTACTCACGCGCTTGAAGGACTTGCATTCAGAAAGTCTGCTTTCTGCAGAGGTGCAGGGAGAGCAGCTCCTTTGGTTGACCTGCCTTCCCCAACAGCTTATACCAGTAGCATCAGGCTGCTCCCTTACAAAAATGCCAGAGAAGCACTTACCATACACCACCCACGTGCACTTCTAGGCAGGGGCAGCAGTATCTTCCCAAAGTAGCAACTTCTCACCAAAGGACTTCGTGCTTGAGAAACCTATAGCAAAGTTAGGTTAAAAAGATGGATTTGGAGGGTTTTTTTTTTTTTCTGGTTCCTCAGCTTTTCTGAAAATCATAACCATACTGATAGAGCTGCTTTGGTTTTTCTGTCACTTTAGATTTCAAAATTTATCTGTTTGTTCTTTGTTTCTGTGGTCCTCAGTGAATGAGGATAGGAGCATCTGACAAAAGCAAATTAGTACCAGAACTTCAATTTCTTGGAAAATAAGCAGGTGTCAGTGGTTAACAAACAATGTTACTACACTGTGCTATTTTATTTTAAGGTCTACCTAAAACATCTAGATGATGCAGGTCCACTGTGCTTTTGTGTCTTTTAACAATGAAAAGAATGTTATAACAAGTTCCATGAATGTTAAAAAACAAAGTGAGGGAGCTAGACAATTATCTGCACACACGTCTATGAGAAAGTTAGAAAGTTGGTTTTTTGAAGACTTGAAACCCAACTCCAATATATAAAATCCTTAATATCACCAATGGATGCCAAGCAGGTTAACTCTGCTTAAGACTGGACTGCTTCCTTGGGGCATCAAGCATGGTGAACTCTGATACAACTTTCCAGCTCTAAACTCCAACCAATGTTCATACCTCGAAAGAGATATTGAGCTATTTATCACAAGCCTTCCCCAAATGCACACTGACAATCCCTTCCTGCTGGAGGGCCACTGATAGCAGCAGAACTACCTCAAAGATGGTACAGCTCAAAATATCAAGATTTGAAGACTGAAAATGACTGCCTAAGATTTCAGGACTTTTAGAGCTTCCCTCTATCTCACTAAGAGTCCTTCAAACTGGCTTACAAACTATGCTGTGCCCAAATCTCAACTGCTCACTGACTTTTTCATGAAGCTACACAACTGCACTGCTACTTACTGTCCTACAGATGAGGATAGGAGGTGTAGGCAACCCCCATAAATGGTGATTCAGCTTGTTCAACTAAGTCTATTCAGTAGCAAATTACTAAGTTTTTCCCAATGGCAGACCTTCCACATTTAGGTAACTGCTCGTTACATTAAAATTTGCTGAAGGTGTCAACATGTAAATATCAAGATTGTACCAAAACAGAGCTTTACCTACCTCACAGAATCTCAAGTCACCAATTCTATTAAGATGTCAGATGCTTTCAGAAAAATCACAAAAATAATTTTGTATCTGCTTTAAAAACTATTGCATAGCATGATCGGATGCTGACTTACTTTAAAAAACAGCTTGGAGACATTACCTTCTCCTTACCAGCACAAGGTACCAATAGGCAGCCTCCCCTTTTTTGTTCAGTGAAATAAGAGGGGAAAGAAGAAAAAAAATAAATATATAATATAATATAAATATTATAGATTGTTACAAAACTAGCTATTATTTAATTCTGGAAACAGTTCCACAAACCAAGTGAAACCAGGCATTTGCAGAAAGAAGGAACAGAACTAAAGGCCTCAATATGGTCACCAGTAACTTGCTATACAGTTGGTTCTCACCAACTTTTCTGTAGCAGAGATGCTTGTTCATATTGAGCAAGATCATCTAGTTTTATTTTATAGCACACTTATGCTGTCTGTAATGAGAAATGATCAAGTAATGAATTAGGATCTTGATGCCACCAGCTCATCCCATCTGTTTGTATTGTTTTTAATCTCAAGGATTTAAAGACACATCTAATCTGCTGAGAAGGAGGCATTGCTCCATTACCTCATACAAGAGCAGTTTAAAATAAAAGTTAAAAAAATCACGTTGTTCACCAAACTCCAGTGATACCTGAACAGAGCTTCTATAGATCAGCTATGCTTAAGGAAGTTGTATATGCCACATTCTCAGAGCAATGTGACACACTCCAAATCAGTTTCGCTTTTTGAGAAAGGAAAGAAACCAAATGCTGTTACTGAGCTTTGAACAAGTGACAGTTAAACAGGTTTCAACAGCAGCAAAGAGAGTAAATGCTTCTAGTTAGCAAGACCTAGTTCACAGTTGACAAACGCAACCATTTCAATTTAGCAGCACCTCAGCAGGACCCCTTCTCAGCCCCTCAATTCCCCACCACATTAGTAGCAGCTACATATTACAAGTCACCAGAATTAACTGGCCCAGGTAATACAACTGATGGGAGGTGGAAAAAAAAAAAAAAACACCTATCAGGTACTTCACTGTTACCAGTGCATTCAGAATCTGAAGGGGCAATGGATGTAAAGACTACAGTAGAGAGAACAACAACAAAAAAATTTAAAATTTAAAAAATTACGAGGACTGGAAAACACAATCAAATAGTCAAATCAAATTAGAAATACATCTAATTTACCTCAGTATTTTAAACAACATTATACATTTTATTGTTTAGAAAACATGATGACATTGCAGAAAAATAAAATAAAATTTGTATTTAACAGCACAAACATTTTACATAATGGTATAAAAAATCTATTGGGAGCCTGGAGGAGGGGAAAAGGGAAACAAAACCAACAAAAAATTACTACTCTAGAAAAAGTAAAAAGCTAAAACAAAGTCCAGAAGTGTAAATCACAAAGTTTTAGCTGTTTCAAATACACAACTGTGTACCTTTCACAATAACAGTCACAACTGAAAGTTTTTATATTACCACAGTCCTCCAACAGGCCAGTCTGCAAGTTAAATTCAATCATAATAAATTGCAACATTCACAAGTTTGCAATTATTGATTGCTTTTAGATGTTCTAAAAGGCTTTTTTTTACATATCTAATGGTTCATCTTTTATATTCAATTTGTGCTTAACATTTTTTAGTTCTGACATACTGAAACCCAGCAGCACAGATGGTTTGTGACTATTTATTGCCTTTAAGCATACATTTCTCCTTTTTCCAAAGAATGATGCAACATCAATTTTCCAAGCATACAGCAGCGTGGACAATAACTGCATCTCTTTTTTTGAAGGATATGGCCTCACATGAAAATAGTCTGTCAGAAACTGTTTTTGAATTTCATACGAACTGTGATCATATTGTCTGGGATCTACTGCTAGAACACGAAGATCCTCACTCGAAATTTTCTTTATCTCAGTCCTAATACTAATCTTTTGTCGTTTGAAAGGCACTAGCCCTGAATACAATTCATCTTCTGGATACAGAGCTAGTCCGGTACTTAAGCTTAGTGGCTGCTGTTCCTTATTCTTTTGGTCTTCTGCAACAAAGCAGGTATCAGACTGCTTCCTCTTAATTACAGAATCGTGCTTTTCACCATTCACAAACAGTAGCTCTTTCTTCTCAGAACGCTCAAGCTGCATCTTCACACTTGAGTTGCTGTTTTTGGGAGCACTTCTACAACGGAGCAGATGCACAGCAATAGCTGTTAGAGTCATGTTTCCAGTGTACACGCCACAACAGTGGATGCACTTGAAAGCTGGAGACTTTAAAATTGTATGTACAGTTGGCATAACATGATGCCTCTCTTTCAAATGCATTTCATAGGTTTCTTGACTAATAAACAAACTGAAACAAAACGGACAGGTGAACACTTTGTTGCATCCATTGTTCAATTCTGCTGCCTGAGGTTTCACTTTGATGTAAATGGGGACGAGCGTCCTTGAATTTACTCCAGCGAGCACCGCCAAGTGTACTTCTCTTTCACCAATGTCTTCTTCTGGTAACACTGTACTGAAATCAAAGTGTGGAAACACCAGGTCACCCTGAGCCTCATCACCTAACTGAAATCCTCTGTTGCTGTAATCTGCATGTAACTGCTTTTTGCCACTGTGTGTAGATTTGTTGTGTTCCGCAAGGCTTTTTAAGTCGTGGAAAGTAACTGTGCAAAACAAGCAAGCTAAGCCGTGCATCAGGAGATGTTTCATGAGCTCTTCCTCACAGAGAAAGCATTTACAAGAGAAACATCGAACCGTCTTCTCTGTCATCCACCTTAGAAACGGTGCACAAGCTGCAAGTTTGTCAGGTTCCTGGGCATCCTCTACTTTTACTTCACTATGTTTGTGGGCCACCTCCATATGCACCTCATAGACGTTTGATGGAAAAAGCTCATTGCAAACAGGGCAGATCTTCCATTGCTTCGCCTTTTCAAGGGTCTGACTTGTTTCAGAATCAGGTGGGGAAGCTTGTAACGATATACCCTGAGTTGTTAAAACCATTGGAGGAGAGGGTGCACCAGCTGGTGACTGAGATAACTGAGTTACTGTCCCAGACTGCATTAGCTGGATAGGCACTTGCGGTGGAGTTCCCACGGTTACTCCACCACCAGGAGGTACAGGCAAAGTAACTGAAACTGGAGCAAGCATGTAGGTAGGTATTCCATTAAACTGCTTCCCAGTTGGAATCAACTGCCTAAGTATAGAACCTACAGCCAAAAAAGTTGCGTTTTGAGAAACTGCAGATCTAACTGACTGATTTACTGGGATCACTGCTGGGGCTACCGGCTGATTAAGCTGAAGAAAGCCAGGTCTGACAGGCGGTCTGACAGGAACAACTCCAGACACAGCAGACTGATTAAGCTGTACAACTCCTGAAGCAACTGTCTGAGCCACAGGAAGGACTGTGGGACCAACGGGTCTGTTCACACTCTCGGCCGAATGGTTAACTGAGAGAACTCCTGGTGCAAGTGGTTGATTGACAGGGCTGACAGGCTGAGCGACAGGTAATGTTGCAGCTGCAACTGGACTATTTACAGTACCAGACTGATTAACAGGAAAGAGTCCAGGCCTGACTGGTTGATTAACAGGAAGAACTGCAGGGGCCACGGTTCTATTTAGGGTCCCAACTGAATGATTCAGAGGAACAGCCCCAGCTGTGACAGGCTGATTAAGAGGAAGCCTGTGGGAAACAATGAGAGGTTGAGAAGGAGATGGCTGAATATTAACATTATTCTGACCTACAGGAAGGTGACTGGATACAAGAGTAACATGTGATGGGGTAACAAGTGGAGCAGAAGTTGTATGTGGAACACTACAAGAGGCACTTGGGACAGTCAGTGATGTGACTGTATTCTGAACTTTTGGCTGCACCACAGTCTGGTTGTGATTATTCTGTGGGAATGCAAGTTGGATACAAGCTGGAGCTGAGATGGAACCTCCTGGGGCCACAGGAGGACCTAAAGATGGAGCAGTTACAGGTATGCTTTGGGGAAGCTTTGGAGCAATCTGCATTTGTTTTACAAGTCCTGGTTTCTTAATATGCTCTGAAATTACAGACCGAAGTTTGTTCTCCAGGTCTCTGTGTGTTTCAGCTGTCAAGACATGATACATTAAAGAATCTTGGCTGTTTGCAGAAGCATTACATTTTTTACAGTAGTTCTCAATAGAATTCTCTTTACTTTCATCAGGTCTCTGGCCAAAATATGTACTTATTAAGTTTTGAAAATGGTTCATCAGCACGTGTTTCTTCATGTTATAATATAATGTGTCTGTAAAGTTACATTTTAGACATGTAAAATTAATGATGTCACTCCTGAATTGTTTCATGCCATCCAAGATGCTAACTGTATAGTTCTGTATTCTCTTATTAGACGAATGAAACATTCGGATATGTTTTCCCACTACTTTTGGCTCAGAAGCAAACACACATTTTGGGCAAGGTACTACAAGCTCTTGATCCATTTCATCTTCATGGTAACGGTGCAAATGATTCCTCAATGAAGTAAGTAATTTTGATGAGAACTTGCATAAACTACAGCAGTACGGCTTTGTTCTGTATCTCTGCAAACAAAACAAGAAAATCCACTTAGAAACTTCCAGTTCCTGAAACTGTTTTCTGTTTGAAAAGAAGTCTACTCTATCATCTGTCAAAAATAATTTCACTGGGTGTATAGCATGTATCCTCACCATTCCATAGAGACCTGTTTATTGCTGAGTAGCAAACTTCAAGATGACATAAAGGGAGAAACATTTGTGACCATTCTGTTCCCCTGTATTTTATCAAAAAGCCTTATGCAGGTTAATTTTTATTCCCATTCACAAAAAAAATAATTATGAAGCCATTAAGGATGGGAATCACAGAACAGGATAAGAAGAATTTGTACTCCATTATACAAAGGAGATAAAAGTCTTAACAGGTAGGAATAGCAGTCCACTTAATATGAAACTATTAAAGCTTTGTTTAGTCAACACGGTCATCTGCTATTTATTTGAAGAGAATGGAGAAGTGAGAAGTAAGGAACTTTTAAATTTTGTTTTTGTATGTATTTCAACGTCCTACCACTGGCTGAAAAGTACTTCCCCCAGCAAAGCCAAAAAAGACTAAACTTTTAAGTATATTATTTGAGAGTCAGATCACTAACAGAAAGAGAAAGCAATAAAACCCCTTTTATCAGAAAATAGCAAATCACCTCATAATCTCAACATACTGGACATCCTATTACACTAATGCCTGTAAGAAATTTCATCTAGCATGCTTATTACAGACCCTTCCCAGAATTACTGCAATAATAAGCCTGTTTCTACTTAACGTTCGTATACTCCTTCAACAGCACTGGTTTTCATACATTCATGAATATCAACTGCTCTTCCTAAAGTGTATAACTGTCAGCCATTTCTAGGTATCCACACTTCCTAGGAAGCTGCCCCTGACTTCTAGTAATACACAGCCACTCACAGCAACACCTAAGTGACAAGTGTGCACTCAAAGATCTCGTGGAAAATGGTTGTTTATGAAAATGTCATTTCACCTTACTGACCACTGTCACTTACAAAATTACATCCAAAAGCAACAATAAGCTGTTCCATCAGTAAAGATCCAGCTTAGCTCTATCACCCATCTACATGCCCAATACAGAATCGAGAATCCAGGCAGTTATTTGTTTTGCCATTTTATATAGCCATGAAGGTATCACCTGGTAGCAACACTAAGAATCTATGCAGTCGATAAAGCAAAATCAAGAAAATCTAACTTCCAAACTCAAAAGATAAAGACACCGCCTGCCTAAAGCTGCTGAAGCATATGCTAGAAAAGTATCACCAAGTAATTTTCTGCTCTTACATTCTTCAGGTGTCTGTTCTCAGCTGTTGGTAAACAGCACTGCATCAAGTTAGAAGAAGCTTCAAACTTGTATTTGGGAGTACAATGGGTAGCAGCAAAAATAGAGAACTAATGAAGCATGGAGCACTATTAAAAGCTCCCCTCCACATCTGAAGACATCAGGTGACAAACTGATGTTACTGCCTATTTTAACTAGCTGTTAAAGGCTTAGAAAAGCTTATATGCCTTTAAAAAATTGGACCAATGCACCCCATGACCACCAATTTTGATTTGTATCTCTCCTTCTCAACTTATTTCCATATAAATAGAATTACTTTCTGTAAACAAAGTTTCCTTGCTGTCAACTAGGGATAATATGGGAGTATATACATTTATAGTTAGGGCCATGAGAACACTACTTCACAAGCAGGTGGTCCAAGTGCTGAATTTGTAATTCTGTAGTGAAGACGTTTTTACTTTTTAATACAAACAAGCACTGCAGCATACCACTAAAACCTGCCCTAGTACCTGGGGACAAGGTCTAGGGTAAAATTACATTTCAGGCCTTTTTCAAGCTTTTTTTTTTTTTTTTTTTTAAGGAAGGTCAAAATTACAAGACTTGACCTAAAGAAAAATAAGCTTCATATTTCATGTTCTGTTGAAGAAGGAAGAAACCTAAAATCTCAGCTCAAAATAAAAAACTGCTGCAGCAGGACAGGAAAGTTTGTGAAAATTTGGTGGTTTGGTTTTTTGTTTGTTTGGTTTTTTGGTTTTTTTGTTTTTTGTTTTCTTAAAATGTCTGTGAAAAGAGTTCTTCCACACAGACACCTAAGGAGATCATTGGGTCAGCACGTTCTTCACGCATGCAAGTCTCAGCTGCCTTCAATGTTTGAAAATGCTACTCTTTCTTAAAGAAAGAGATCTCAGTTGTAAGGAAGTTTTTGAGAATAAAAATTTGCTTAAGAAAACTGGCACATCTAAAAGTCTGACCAACACAACACTAAACAGTACAAACGCAATAAAAAAAAATCTTATTTAGGAAAATGTGATTGATTCCATTCCAAAGAACATACTCCAGAATAAAATATAACACTTTGTTTTAGAGTCTCAACATTCCCCACATCCTAGCCAACACAACAGCCTCCTAAAACCCAAGTTCTTCCGGAATTACTAAAATCTCTGTAAGAATAATCACACTGGTAGAAACCACAGACTAATTTATTTAGATAGTTTCTCCAGATTCCTGAATTTTTTGATGTAGCTTAACTTTTTTCCCCTTATTGTAGCAATTTTGGAATAAAACATCTTAAAGGATCGACTTCTTTTCTCTCATATCTAGGCAGCATGAAGATAAGTGAATAATACAGACCAAAGAAACAAAGTTGTTTGAAGAAAAGACAGGTACAAGTTTTGTAAGCAGAAGACATAGCTTGGCAAATGGGATTGACATCAAATCTTAAACCTATGGATCCAAGTTTAGGAAAGAAAAACTAGAAGATAATCTAGACAGGTCCTAAGTGCTAGAGAGATCACCTTCTACCAAATGAACCTGGCTAAGCCTGAATGGCATTTGGTCAGCTTGTATGTTGAGGGCTTTGTTAATAACAGCAACTCTGTACTCTGTGGCCTCCACTCCAGTTTTAAAAATGGTTAATGCAGACAAACTTCAGTCAAGCCATTACCATACTATTCTAAACCACTATTTACCAGGATGAAAAGAGGATACCTACTGCTATTTACAAGTTGCTGAAGGCCTTCCTCATACAAACGGCCAGGAATCTTGAGACTTCAGCAAGATTCAGAAAAGACTACCTTTCTTTTCTGGGTGTACTCCTGTGCTTTACTTACTGATTTCTGTGATTTTATATCCCACCAAGTCTCTAAGATACTTTGTTTTGATCATCTCAGCCCTGTCTTTTACGCAGATTCTCGATCCACACAGAAGCCCAGCTATACATGAAGTAAAACAACACTGTCTCAAGCAGCTAATGAAAATTTCAACTTAATTTATCTGTACAGTCACATTTTCATTACTCTGCTTAAAAAAAGTATTTTATATAAAAAAGCACGTCACAACTTCATATAATGTGAGGCTACAGTTGTAGAACACTGGTGTGACACATGAAATACTGATGTTCAGGACTTAAACACTTTAAACAGCACATAGAATTGTCCTTATAACCTGCAGCATTACAGAAAAAAAGAGGCAAGGGAAGATTATTCCCCAAACACTATTCAGAAAATAAATACTAGAGCAAATATATTTTAGTTTTTTCAGAAGTCCTGCTAACAGTAATATTCAGCAATTCCACGTGCACATCTACTCAATTTCAAATGCACATACCTTCCTTTTGCCCACAGACTCCCAGGGAGAGACATCACTCCACGAAGTGTTGCAGAAGTATTTTTCACCTGGGTCAAAACTTTTAAGATTCTAAAATGAAAATAAAGCACACAAGAAATAATCTGCTTTGGTAGATACAATCTGGTCTCAATTCAAAAGTAAGGAACAAGAAAACAAGATGAATGCAAGATGAATGGAAGTTCATGCAGCATTAATATAGAGGTTTCGAAACTCAGTTCAAAGAAATTACTTCTGACTCCCGTTTGCTTTATTTTACCTCAGTTGCTAGCTCATAACTTCCTCATGTAACATAGTAGGCATTCTGAACACCTTACTGTCACCAAAAACAAGGAAAATGAAGTGTTTATACTTTATTTCCCTCACTTCTAGCCAAGTTCACAGCGAACGCAGATCTTTTCTGCTTCTACCTTCCTCCTCCTTAATCTGTAGTATTTCAGCATCTACTTTCATGCATTTACTTACCATAATTCCTTACTTTGCAGCAGGTATTTCGGTGTTAAGTCTTCATGCTATTATTACACATTTAACTTGCAAAGACAAAGACATTTGAGAGACTTATTTCAGAAAAGTAGCAGTACTTTCTCAAGTTGTAAAAGCAGCATTACTACTGCGTCTGTAACAACCACATCAGAGTAAGCTTTCCTTACAGCATTCTTCTAATCAATTCTATCAGAACAATCTGAGTCCAGTTAAGAGTTCCCCTCCATTTTCATGGCAAGGAAAAAAAGAAAACTGCTGATTGCTATGTCCTTCCAAAGACCCTAGGTCAGCTTCAACAGTACACTGGTGTCTTAGAATGCAGACCACAGATCCAGGCTTAACCTACAGAAAATTAACATATTTCTCACCTCACCTTCCCTTCCATTTAACACTTACTCAGATGCTTAGAAAGAGCACTATGTTTTCAAATGTACACCAAAACCCACTGGAACAACAGGAGTAGGTAATAAAGGCTATTAAAGGTTAGCTCACCTTCAAGAGATGCTGAATTTATACACTGTCATAGTCTGAAGTTAAAAAAAAAATGTAGCATTTACAAACAAAATAGAATACATGGTCAACAAGAGGAGAAGAAAAGAGATTCAGAAGCAGGTAAACAAGGCTACTTGATGCAGGGTGTCTGTGCTAGGCTCCTGCCTGCACTGCACTCATGTGAGCATCATTATCTATGCAACAGACAAGCAAGCATGCTAGTGGTAATATATAAACAAAATTAAGTTTAGGAAAGCACATTTAAATTTACAATAAGCCTTCTAGCTTTTTTAGCCTGCGCATCTCCTTAGGACAAATTCTGAAGTTCTCAAGGCAACAATGAACAAAGCCCTACCACTCTAATCAGGATCTTACTACTGCATAAGTCCACCTACTCATCCTTACACCAAACACTCCAAGAAGCACACAACTTTTCTCTTACTCTGGGTAACTGTTCCTTTTAATTCCACAGCCTTATAGGACAGTGTTTTTCTTGTGTTTGCTACAGAATTCACAAAGAATTGTTCAGTTGAACACGCTGGAATGCATTTCTTAGAGTTGACAGGAAAGTTTAAATATGTTTTACTTTTGGTTGGAGTGCTCTCCATTAAGTAAGGCTCCTAGGATTGAATGCCAGACTCACACAACCCAAATGCATGTGCAAGCAGGCCTAGGCCTTTTTGCTGAAATGTCTGTCTTGTACAGAGAAATTCTTATCACTGTAATAGGCTTGACATCCCAGAAGCAACACATTACACTCTTTCCAGGTTTATTTCAAGAGGGGGAAAACTGGGCAGGGGGAAAGGATAAACAAGGGAGTAAAACTAATCTGAGAAGTGTGATTAATCAAGTATCTCAAGTTGAAGAAAAAAACATTTTTGAAGAGAAAAACCATTTTAAAACTGAGAATTGTTTTCTCCCCTCTATCAAAAAAATCACTGTTTTCCAGAACAGATTTAAGTGCCCAGAGTTTAAATGAATGCTTATACAGGAGGTCACACAATATGCTAAAGCTAGAAAGATTTACCAAAACTAAATCCTCTGACATTACAGTGTAAGTTACTTTGACATTCAAACATAGTTTAATGCAGAAGGTAGGCGTTTACTTCCTAGTGAAGAACAATTAAGAACTTTTAGCTAACAAATAATCCTTCTCTCTGGTCAATCTACCAAGAGTTACTATGTTGTACATGAACATTCCTTCATTTTCCCCAAGCTATCATCCATTATCATGTCTTAACTGGAGTGTTTAAAACCAAATTTTAAGACCAGACAAGAAGTCAAGTCTGTATCATGTCACTTCATACCATTTCCTCAATTGTCCTGTCTTCTCAAAAGCACAAAGTCCAGAAATCCACCTTAATATTCAAAGAACAAAAAAAACACCTTAAGCTACTTCTCTATTAAGACAGACACCCTTTTTATAAGAACAGTCACACAAAATAAACAGCCCTAGATTGTCTGGAAAAATAGATTTTAAGTTATAAAATTGGTTGAAGGAGAATTACTTGATATTTTGGGGCCCATATTTCAGTATTTTCCAGAATGTAAACTTGCACACAACTGTGTCGTGTCAATACCTTTTGAAATTTTATTTAAAAAAAAAAAACCAAAAACAAGAAAAACCACAACAGGGAACTCTATTTCTTGTTTACTATCAAACGTCAAAGATAATAAAAAAAACTTAGTACTGCAATCAAATTTATAGCAAGAATTCCCAACATACTAGCATCATCAAAACATCTTCAAAGCATCAAGACAGATGAGTTTTTGAAGGTTTATTTACAAAACACAGCACAATAAAAAGTGGAAAAAAAAAATACTAGACAAGTATACTTTGAGCTCTTACATTTATTTACACGTAGCACTGCTCAACTGCAACAACCAAGAATGTTCCAGATTTAGATAAGCATGTAGGCCTTAAGTGCTTCTTCAAATCATTTACTTACACAGGCTCCAAGAACACCCCAAGAGACAACAGCACCCCTAGAAAGACTTATTTCAGTACCATCACACAGAATTAATCCCAGCTTTTGGTTACAGTCAGTGTCAAGTCATGAACATGCCAGAGCCAGAAAAGCTTGTGCTCAGTAACCAAGTTGCTATGTTTATACTTTTTCCCAGTGTTAGGACTGCCAATCTGATGTTTGAGGGTCCCTGACTTATTGTACAGTACTTTCTCCAGTAAGTGGTAACAATAGTACTACACTCACTTTGCCTCAGCATACTTGCATATGCTTTTAAAAATACAGAACTGAACCACAATTCAGTAAGTTGGTATTTTCCTGGAGACAAGTTTTAAAAGCCTGCAAAATATTTGGATATAATTGCATGCTGATTTTTAGAAGTTACATTTGTTTGTATATCCTTCACAGGTTTCCTCTTGAACCTTTCAAAGCAATTAAGCTCCCATATATCAAGTCTTCCTCTGTTTGTAATTTTAAAAGAACAGAATTACTATGTAATATACAAACAGCATTTCATATACAAATATACAACATACACATATATACATATTGTATATTGTATTATACATACGTATATTACCACATACATAATATACAAACAGCTGACTAAAGGAGCTTTTTTCCTAAAGTTGTACCATTTCTTATTGGTGAAATTATTATGAGCAGAGAACACACAGCACCATCTGTAACATATTTTGTTGAGAAATGAAGCTTCTTTCAACATCATGTACCAAAAATCTAAGTTCCACTTCTAGCATATAGGCACTCAGACTTAAGTGATCCTTCAACTAAAGAAGCAATTTTCTCCTCTTTACCTCATCATAAAGACCCAGGCCAGAAAAACATCACATATACAATAAATACAGTATTTTTAAAGGTTTTCCTCAAGATCACTTTATGTTACTTTACCTTCAACAATTCCCTGCAGCTGTCAAGCCCAAGTTCCACAAGAATGCCTTTCACCCTTTTGCGAGCCTTCCTGATATTATCAAGATTTTGAACAGGAATTTGAAACATTTTGCACTTTTCCTGAAAAGGAAGTTAAAACATGATGTTATAATTGAATACAGGCACTCACATTTAACAGTATTAAAAAATAAAATGACAAAAATGCACTTGATATATAAAAGCTAAAGCCTTAAACCAATTACTTGTATGATCAATCAGTAGATCACTTACTTCCTCTTAAGGAACAAAGTTGGGTGGAGCCCCTTGGTTTCTTCTATCTAAACAAACAAGTCTCTTCCTTCATCTCTCTTCATCTCTATATGGTAGCTATAGTGTACCTGGTGGTTTTGCAGGTAAAAGTGAATATGAGAGTTTTACTCTTTTAGGAAAGGGGATTATCAACACCTTTCGCCTTGAACATTACAGTGCCAAGATGTGACAAGAAACCAAATCATCAAGAGAGGCATCTCATGTGTATGCTTTAAATACAATTGCTAGTTAAACCCAGGTTTCTCTTTTCTTCCCCCCCATGGATGGACATCTGCTGCCATAAAGTGAGTCTAGCATAAAGTAGGCTTCTAGAGTAATTAACAACTACAGCTGTATGACACTGATTGCTAAACTTGCTGAAAAGGGACAAGAATTTGAAACATATATTTTCAGCATCCTCTTCTGAAGTGCAAGTTTCCTTATCACCTGGAACTAGACTAGAATTTGAATTTACACCCTATTCCACTCCCTCCTAAAAGCTAGCTGGAGATGAACATCTCACTAAAATCAGATCACAAAAAGACAAGATCTGCTGGTGGTCACCCATTTAAGGGCTGTTGCACAATGTGTCCATCTATCTAGAACTGGAATGTCCAACCTGTGGGCCACACACAGCCCAGCACAGTCAGCAATGCAGCCACCCCCTGCCCTGCCCAATCATGACAGTAGTTCTTCATGGCCCAGCCCAGCTATGGGCACACACACATTGCTCAGCAACAACCAAACTGTCAGTATGATATTAATGCTGCCACAGGGCACAGTGCAGTGTGTATCTTCAGTTATGGTGAATAATTGTATGTGTTTTGATACACTGGCTAAACACAGTCCTGTGCACAGCATGGTATGCAGCTTTCCATTTTGATAGAGGAATTTGAGAATAGGTTTTGAGATTGCTGGAAAAATAATCAATTTTTGGTGCATTTCCAACTCCATTCCCAGTCAACAATTACCTGCAAGACTTCAAATGGAACGTACAGAGCTGCCATCAGACATTCAACTCAGTGAAAAATTGGACCATGTCTCTTTACTAGACTTTTATGAGCCCTATCTTACCAAAGAAAAATATTCCTTGCTTCACAGCCACACCTTACTCGTGTCATTCCTTTCTGACCATGTGTATATTTGTGAGCAACTATTTTCATGTGTGAAGTACAGGAAGAATAAATTTCATCAAAAATCGGACAAACACCTTGAGAACTCACTAAGAATTGCAATCACTTCCACCAAATCAACCACTGATGCGGTAGTTTCACAAAAACAAGGTCAAATATCCCACTAGCTTTATGCTTTTACTGTTCTTTTTAAAAATCCTGTAATAAAAATATTAAACTACAAAAAAATTTGTTGCATTAACTACACTGTGGCCCAGACAATTCCTCTTCACTCAACGTGGCCCAGGCAAGCCAAAGTTTGGAAAGCAATGTTCTAGAACATACCACCACCAAGGGTCCAGTGCATCCCCAGCAGCTGGGTTGTTGTCTCTACCCAGGCAGCTGTGTTAAGAGACTACCTTTTGTATAACTCCAGCTCCTGCTACAAACACAGGGAACGTTTACAGACCGTGCTTTAGAAGTAGCTGTATTTATCACATCCCTGGATCACAGGGAAATGCATTTTACTCTCAAATGTCTAAAATCTGCAAAACTTAAATAGGCATAAAATGTTATAAAACAACCCCATGCTGAAAGAGGTTAATGAAAGCCTCAGAGCTATTTCTTCTTTAACAGTTCCCTGAAGACAAGTTTAAGAGACAGCAGAGTTCTATTTCTAAACAAATCAACCATCCAGGGCAAGGGGTCATAGGGAAAAATACCCAAAACAGTACTTGAATCTCAATGGTCCTGAGCATCCTGAAAAGTTACTTCTCAACAAATAGATATTCAGTGTCAAAAGGATATCTTTACTCTGTAAACAACTTATAAAAATAAAAGCCTCCCACAGAAGGCTGAAGTCTTAGCAACCACCAAAAAAAAAAAAAAATAAATCAAACTTTCCAATTTATGTCATTTTTTTTCCTTGAATGATAATTTATGTACAAAATATACAATTTATATAATTAAATTAGAAGTCAAAGAACTCACATGCTATTCTCCTCTTCTTCTCCCCGCAAAGGAAAGGTGTGTAGAGAAAAATGGAGAGTGAGCCCCATTGGACAGATGCTAGTCTTGTTTTCTAATCTTTTTTATTGACAAGAAGTCTGGAAGACATTCTGATACCACCAGTGGCGTGGGTCAGAACCTATAAAGAATGAAATAAACCAAATTATCTGGTCAGGCATTCTACCATCAAAATCCAAGAAGTAAAATAAAGACTTAAAGTCCTCTTCTTAAACCAGAGCCAACTTGGATTTGCAGTCTCCAGTTAATGCTTTATTATCAGTTTCTCCATGAAGACGGGTTATATGCACCAACCCCAAGATCCACTTCAGACAACAGAGCTAACAGGACAACACCAGCTCAGCTCAGTCAGAGGGAGCTGTGGTTCAACACTATAAGTTTCACTGCAAACAGCTCCTTCATCTCAGTCCTTTAACTTAATACTGTAGAAACTGAAGCAGACATTTCCTGACACAAGCCTTAGTACAGAAAGGTAATACACAGTACATTACACCCATCTATCTCAGCTTTTTGGTGGTTTTTTTTTTTTTTCTTTTAAAGACCAGCAAACTTTCTGAAATAGAAGTCATTAATCCAGAAGACAGACAGAATAACAACAACAAATTTTGGGTATAGATGACTTATTTTCCAGTTTTCAAGTAGTTGATATTCAATCCAGCAAGACAGGTGCCACTGTACCACGTACAAGGTTATTCAGCTGGTCTTTTAAAATCTTACTGCTAAGCAATCTGTTTAGTTATCCACCTTGTATGTTCTGTATCTATAAAACACAGCAACACACCACCATAACGGTCATGAAATTTCAACTTCCTGAGATCATTCCTTCAAACCGTCAGTTTAATACTCAGATTACTGTATAGTTCATCATCCATACTCTTTTTATACTCATTTCTTTTGTGTTCTGAACATTCTTCAAACCTGAGCATGCACACAGTTCCTATGCATAACGTAGTCAATTTTTTGTTGGCATGCAGGCCATTCTTAATCGACAAAATTCAACACGAAAGCAATGCAGTAAGATTAAATCTGAGCTACTCTTGATCAACCATGTTGCTGAAAGTAAGTTTATTTCTAATAACTTTCAATTGAGGTTTCTAAAAGCTTGGTAGCACACCAAGTTTACACAGAGCACATTTCATAAGGGAAACTCCCGAGAAGTCAACAGCACGGTAAAAGAATCCTTGGAGGAGCTGATGTCTGGATCCCAACTTATTTTATATGAACAGGGCATTCAGACATTGCTCAGGCATTTTATCCACCAATATATTCCGACATCCAGTGTTCAAATAGGTACAACTCCATAATGATACACACAACTGAAAGTACTACACAACACTCACGGTTCCCTTCAGTTCTTTATCATCTGTACTCACACATAAGATACAACTACATTCAGCTTTCCCGCAGAGATCAATACAGCAGCTCTTCCCCTCCCAGTAGCACCAAGTATTTTAACACTAACAACAAAGTAACTGTGTGGACAATGTCTTATGTGTGAAAGACAAACACTGGTCATTCACCAAGTACTTACGTTTGACTAACTCTCGCATTAAAAAAGAAGTGGAAATGTCTGCATTTCAACTCTTTGAAGTGATAAGTAACCACAAAAACGGAAGCTCCCACTTGCCTTCCTTTTACACCTATCTCTTAGAACAATTCTCATTCACAGTGGCAGAGACCTCTGGACAAATCACAACCAGGGTATCCAGTGCCTTGCCTATTCATGTCTTCAAAACCTGCATGGACAGATTTAACAGTCTCTGGGAAACCTGTGCCAATTAATACAGTGAGTTTTTTCCCTTGTATCATTTGGTACCGTTTTAGCTTGCGTTCATGTGGAAATAAGACAACTGCAATCCAATCAAATACGGAGCTGGAATAGAGCTGGAGCAACAACATGAGTACACCTTCCACATGCATGCATCTCCAACAATATCTGAAACAATAATAGAAGTTACTAGAAAATTAATGAGAACAGGCATATAGAAACCCTACTAGAAAATCCAGAGAAAAAAAGGCTACAATATGGCCCTTTTCAGACACCAGAATCCACACAGAAACTGATACACAGACCTGTTGTTAGGATGCTGGCACTCGGTAGTGCTTATAACAGCAGGATTTTGACTCCTCTTACAGAAGTGACTACACTTACAGAATTTTTTTCTCTTTATAATATCTGCATTGGAAATCTAATAAACTGCTTAACGAGCGACTCTGGGAGAAAATCTTGAAGGTTTTTTGTTGTTGTTGCTGTTTTTTAAATGAAGACTGTTTGGGTTGCAAATATTTTAAAAGGTTTATTTGTTATATGGTTTATTTGTTTTCCAAGTTGACAAATAGTAATACATAATTCTTAATTTTCATTTGAATAAATTCATTTAAAGTTGATAAGTCAATTTCATTAAGAAAACAATAAAACTAACTTCCTGAAAGTTAAATGGTGGTAAGCAATAACAACTAATTCTCAAAATCTGAAGAACAAACAAAAATAGCAGAGGCAGCAGCTAGGAAGATAAGCACACTAAAACTGCCTAGAGGAATTTGAGGACAGCCTGGTCATGGTTTTACTTTCATTGATTTTGTTTCAGCCAAGAACCATTCTAGGAAGTATACAAGCCCTCAAAGAAGCCGTACCCATTTATCTGCTCTAACATCTCACATGTTTGACAGATGGTTCCATTCCCTGGACTTTTATCTGTGCCTCCTGAAATACAAGTTCTTCATGGCAATCCCAGATACAAGTAGAGACAAAGAATCCATTGAGAGCGACCGTGCAAAGAAGGACTCAAGTGTCCTGATGGATGAAAAGTTTGACATGAGCCAGCAGCATACTCTTACAGGCTAGAAGGCCAATAGTATCCTAAGCTGCATCAAAAGAGGCATCACCAGCAGGAAGGTGACTGTCCCTTCTACTCTGTCCATTGGAGGCTTCACTTACTGTATGCTTGAGGCCCACAGTACAGGAGGGATGTGGAGCTGTTAAAGCAGAGAACGGCCACTAAGATGATCAGAGGGCTGGAGCACCTCTCCTATGAGGAAAGGTTGAGGGAATTAGGTCTGTTTAGCTTGGAGAAGAGAAGGCTTCTTTATTGTAGCCTTCCAGTACTTGAAGAAAGCTTACAAGCAGGAAGGGGGACTGACTTCTTACATAGGCTTTAAACTAAAAGAGAAGAAAATTAGGTTCAATGTTAGGAAACAATTTTTTGTTCAGGTGGTCGTGAACCACTGGAACAGGTTGCAGATGCCTCATATTTGGAGGCATACAAGGTCAGGCTGGATGCAATCCAAGGCAGTCTGATCAAGTGGGTGGCAGCTCTGCCCACAGCAGGGGTTTTCTAACTAGACAATCTTCAAGGTGCACTCTAATCCAAGCCATTCTGTGACTGTTTCCTCAAAATCTGAGATGGTTTTAACTGTATGGAGAAAGGACTGCTGAGGTTTTGCTTTGCTTTAATAACTTCCATGAAGTCACTTGCTATTATTACTGTTCTTCTTACAGATAGTATAAAGTCATAAATAAGAATACTGGATATTTGCTACACATAGTGCTAGAAATCCACTCTTCTTGTTCAAAATCAAACAGAAGATTTATCAAAAAGAGTATTAAGATGTTCAGAATATCAACTGGAGATCCCAAGAGTCAGCCTTTATTGCATTAGTATTAATAAATATAAATATTAATATTTATTAATATTAATAATTATTTTATTAAGGAGTTCAGTGTATCTTTGATTACAGAAGGCATTCAAAGAAATCAACCTATTTTCTGCAACACAGCATTACACATCACAGCTGGTGGAGAGCTGTATGTAACTTTTCTAGTACAAAACTGAGCTGTTGCAGCAGGAGTCAAACACTTATACTGCTTCTCGTTTTGCACGCATACCATTAACATGAACATCACAGCTCCGTGGCAATAAAACTATTTCAGATACCCACGTTGCCTGTTAGTAATTAAGAGTTACCACCCAGAGATCTTGCAGCACAACAAATCAGCTCCTTACATACACGATCACCTGTGCGTAGACAGAAATTAGAACAAAACGAGGTGCTGAACAACAGCGTAGGCAACGCCAACCACACAGCACTAGAACCGCAGTGGAAAGCAGTGATTTCTAGCTGCAGATGGCAGACAAACCCGGAAGCCCCTCCTCCGGTCATACCCACTGCGAGCAGGGGACGGGGAGATGCTTGTGACACGAGCAGCGCCTTGACATCACCGTCCTTTAGTTTAACAAACCACCGCTGGAGCCTTGCCTCAGTTCCAGCAGCCGCACCGAGAGACACAGCTCCCCAGATCCTCCAACCGTTCTACGACCGCAAAACCTTCACCCCGCTACATCCCTGCTGCCCGTTATCCTTCGACCAGGAGCGGACGAGAGAACGAGGCCGCTTCGTTCCGTTCCGCTCCGCTCCGCCTCCCTGGCGGCTCCTGGCAGCCGGGCACCGCCGCGTTCACTCGGCCGCCCAGCGCCTCGCGGTGCCGTACGCGCGCCGCCGCCTGAGCCCCGCTGCACTTACCCGTCCGGGCTGCAGGGGGAGCCCGCCTCGCCGCCGCCTCCCCGCCGCTCCCGCCGGGCCGGCGGCCCACGCTGCGGTTCGCGGGGCCGCACTACGGTCCCCACAGCCGCGCCGTGCCCGGCACCTCGCGGCTCCTCCTCCTCCGCGATCGGCACCGGCACCACCGCCACCGCTCCCTCCTTCTACTGGCTGCCGCGCTCACTCCGTGCACCGCGAAGGCGGCGGCGACACCGGCATCGCCGGGGCTGCGTGCAACTCAGCCTCTAAATGCAGCGCCCGGCAGCCACAGCCCCGCCTGTACCCACTCCTCATCCACAGCCAGAAAGAGAAAATGGCGCCCGATTTACCCCAGGAAGTGACGTTGGGGCTTATTTGCATGCCGTGCAGCCAGCCAATCGGAAGAGACTTCGGTCGAGGCTCCCATTGGCTCCCCAGAAGAAATGGGCGGGGCTGGGGGAGGAGTCTCAGCCTCGAGGGGCGTGCCGTGGCGCCGGGGCTCACCTGGGCCCTTGTAAGCTGACCTCGTGCGGTGCGCTGCTGGGGGCTCTGAGGTGAGCTGGAGTCATGACGTCATCCAGGAGTCCGGATGAGGGCACCCTGTGCTCGCCCAGAAGCCCTCTCCTGGTTTGCGTGGAATGATGAGCCATGCCTCATTGACCTTTGGTAGGGGCTGGAGGCCCCGCCCCCCTCCAGCAGCCAGTAGAGCCCTGCAACCAGCCTTCAGGTTGGAGGAGGCCTCACCTGGCTCCTCCATGGTGGGCTCCACCTACAACCCTAGCACCTCTTCTCCAAGCTGGTGGCCATCCTAGCACTGAAGCTGAGTCTCTGCAGAGCTGGAGTTCTAGGTGGAGAAGCCCGGGGGAGGCCCTCTGATAGTATGGTGCTGTGCTGACCCTGTTCTGGGCACACCAGGACATATTTCCCCACCTCTGCTGCCTTCCTGAGGCAACTGTCAGGTCCTCTTCTTCCCTACATGGTCATCCTGGCTCCACTTATCTTCTTACTCTCATTTCCAAAGGCTTCACCAAGTACCTACTTCAACCAAAGTTCCGTTAAGTGTTCACTGTGTAAAGTAAATTCTCGTCTCATGGAAGCCAATGGGAATTTTGCTTTTGGCCTTATTAGCCATAAATTTCACAGTATGCCTATGTGTAGGTCATATGCAGATCAACGTTTTGGCCAACTCTCGTCAAAGGCTATGAAAGTTACACAGACTGACGTCATCTCAAAAAGTAACACTAAACACTAAAGTTGACATCTAAGACTGACAATTAACCTGTTGGGTTTGGGGTTTTTTTTTACAGTAGAGACCACAAAAATTCTCTGCAATCAACACTAATAAGTGTATTGAAACATAACTACTTGTAAAATGTTTTGTATGATACCCTTCTGTTATTAAAAATCAATATGATCTATTTCATTATTTTCTACACCTCTCTATAGTCAGGAATGGTGTAAATAAGTCAAGACTTGGAAAATTTAATGCAAAAAAATGGCAACCGTCTTTGAGAGATAAATTATGTATTGTAGACACATAACCACAATATTATAAAAAGTTATGCAGTGCCAAGAGTTACAATATATCCTAGTTAAACAAAATATGTATTTTTAACAAAGTTATTAGCTGCTATCTAATAATTAATAAATAATTAATAATAAATAAATAAATAAATAAATAAATCATGGCACTGTAAGAATGAAAATGCCCATTATGTCTGGCATAACATTAAATTTCTTTTACAACAAAGTATCACCAAATAATCATACAGCGTTTCAAACAATCTTAGAATCATTTAGGTTGGAAAAAAAAAAACCAAACCTCTGAATTCCAAGTCTCCAATCATTTCCCTAGCACTACCAAGTCTACCACTAAGCCATGTCCCATATCACCACATCCACATGTTTTCTCAATAACTGTAGGGATGGTGACTCAACTGCTTCACTGGGAAGTCTGCTCCAAAGCTTCACAACTATTTCAGAGAAGAAATTTTTCCTAATACCCCAACTAAATCTCCCCTGATGCAACTCCAGGCCATTCCCTCTTGTGCTGTCAATTGTTTCTTGGGAGAAGAGACCAACCTCCACTTTGCTGCAACCTCCTTTGAGGTAATCATAGAGCACATTAAGATCTTCCCTAAGCCCCTTTTTCTCTAGGCTAAATAACCCCAGTTCTATCAGCCACTCCACATAGACTTGGTCTCCACACCCTTCACCCTTCAGTGTATGTGTTAAAAAGATTAATTCAAATTGAGAAAAACTGTAGTATATCTCTTACTTTCATATTAAAGAATCAAAGAAGGGTTGGTGTTGGATGGACCTTTGAAGGTCATCTGGTCTATCTTCCTGCTCAAGCAGGGGCACCCAGCTTGAAGATAGCCAAGGTTAATGTACAAACAATTTCTGCAAGTTTCAAGCACTGTGGTAAAAATGGGAAGTACTTCACAAACTGCATGAATTAATCTACTTATATAGGAACTCAAGCTGTAAATCGGTCATCTGCTTACCTTCAGCAGTCAAATCCTGCAGAGTTCAATAAACTAAGTTCCTATTTGAACTAATCAAAGTTATTGCTCATTTACTTGAGAGAAGAGATTGCATTCTCACATTGCATGTCCAGAACTTAACCATACACATAAAAAATAGTCCCATTAGCCTCCGGCTTGAGATAAAGGCTTTCTAAAGTGAAACCTGTGAACAAAGTTCAGATTTCTCCAGCTGAAGAAAAGAAATAGGATAGCAACATGCAAGACTAAATTAGGAAAAGGACATGGAAGAATAAAAATGGATAGGGATAAAAAGGAGGACCAATGTTTGTATTTTTCCCATAAATTAACAATGTCATTAAGTGGTTCTGAGGACAACAACAGAATGAAGAAAGAAAATTCAGAAATACTCTATGTAGTGAAGAGTAAAAAGTAAAAAAGATTAGTTGTTTGGGATAAAATAATAGCTTTGATCAAGTAAACTCAATGGGATTGGACATTTACACTGGAAATGTATTTTAAGACAAGAAGTTCTTCAAGGCATTGTCCTTGGACAGCAAGAATTTGGGTGATTTCATTTTGTCTACATGTATCTTTGCTCTCATGCTGGAGTTAAAAACTTGTTCGGTTTATCTTGAACTAGCATTTTAACTAACATTTAACAGTAACATGTTAAGTAACATTTTTGTTTGTACTATGGGACAGTTAGGTCTGGAAGAAATGAAAACAGCAGCGAGTGAGTGCTTTGGCAATTAACATTCACAACTTTGGCTCTTTCTCATTAGTTGTACTCAGAACAGCAGGAGCAGAGCACATGTCTGCAGTTGTGCAGCCATCAGTTGCATTGGCAGAAGGAAATCCTCAGTCTCTATTTTAAAGACTGAAGAATTAAATTTTATAGCTTCCTTCCAGGTCCTGAAATAACCTCCCAGAGTGGTAGCTGATCTAAATGCCTCATCTGGGCAGGTTTTGGCTAGTATGTTTTCTCTTCAACTGCAATGTACATTCTCTACATTGACTTATATTAACATAATGTTAACAAAATTCTCCTTCCTTTAGAAGCACACATCAGTCTCAGCAATCAAAACTGCTTAATGAATATGTTCATTGATCTTTTCTAAAGTTTAAAGATCAATGTAAATTGCTTTACAAAATCTCTTACCCACAAGAAGTTCCAGTTTCTCCCATAGTCCATGACTCCTAGTCCCTGTGTTTACTTCGCTAACAAAGGTGTTTCATTGATTGTGGTAGTATTGCCACAATTCTCAACAGACAGAAGACCTGGGTAGAGTTTCCTAAAGGCAGTATGCGTTTGCACTCCTCTTCCATTGCTCTCTGCATTTTCTTGTCCATCCTCCCTAAACAATAATATCCTACAGTCACAACTCTTGGATTCTCCTGGTTCAAACAAAACTAAATACTAAGAGCTGAAGTTCAATTAAGTGCCCATATGTGCAATAAAAATATATATTTTTTAACATTCTCATTTGTGATGCTGATAGAGCCTATTTCCTTAAACCAACTCAATATTCCACTGAAATCTGTAGAGCCTCTGAATGAATGCAGTAGATATTGAAGCAAGTTTTTGTCAAGAATGAAAGAGCAACATCTCTGGAAGAAGGAAGCCAAGTAGGAACCCACAAAGAAAAGATAGAGCAAAATGAAACACAAGCAGAAATTATAGAAAAAGAAACTATATTCAAAAAGTCTGGTTGCTTTTACATCTTAATGCATGCTGCCAAGTAACTGCTGGAGAAATTAAAAGGATGACAGAGTTGAAAGCATTGAATACCACTGTAAAAACAAAAAACAGTCCCTTAAAGCTCTTCTCTTCCTTACTGCAATAAATCGGATCTTTCCATTTCCACTCTCTGTTGTGAGCAACTGCCATAGCTAGAAGGCATGTGACTTTTTGAGGGTTCTTTATACTCTAAATTGGAAACTGCATGCTCTAACTTGGAAATGGCTCGGTAGGTTTTCATTTCTGTGCTGAAGTTAGACATATTAAAGACAAAAGAAGAGGCATGTGCAAATCTCTAGCCTCAGTCCTCATGAGCATATTTTAACAAAGCAAATAGATCATGTCATATGTTCATAAATGTTTAACAAGTTCTTAGAATAAATTGTATTTGTGTTTTAATGTATCTATGTAGTCACTGTGGCGACCAGATCTGGAAGGGTGTAGTCTTTAAGAAAAAGCAACATTTCAGGGGGTGTATTCCATCCAAGTTTAGCTTGGTGTGCTGGGCATTTCATGGAAGATAGCTTGAAACAAAACATAGAATAGCTGAAGTTGAACTAAACTGCAGAGTAATCTATGAGAGAATAACTAGAGCCAAACTTGATGGCTCGTTGTCACCAGATTTAGCATTAAGTGAAACTTTTTAAGTTATCTGATCAAACAGATATTGTACCTAGTCCTTGGTTAAATGATGTAAAACAACGTACTTGAGTAAATTCCATGAAGCAAGGGAGATTTTGGCCAATCGAGACCCAATGTCTGGGAAGTTATTTGAAATAAATAAAAGCTTCATTTTTCTAGGGAATGTGCTACATGCATCTTAAAATCACTGAATGTATATTTAAGTATTTTATCCTACACTACTCACATATAAAGGAATTTTCCTACTGATATGAAAGGGAATATCTTTAAGTCAGAAACAACTGACAATTTTATTAAATGTGGGAGCTATGAGTCTTTATGGTCAATCTCAAATAGTTCAAAGTTCCTTCACTTTAAAACATAGTAATAACATTTAAGTATTTCTATGGTTGGAGCTTCTTTGCTCTCTGCACTAAGACTTTTAAATTTTCACTTACAGTGATTTGACTTTACAATACTCCAAGCAGACCCTAAACTTGTATGGGTTCAAGAGGCTTCATGAAATATTGCTGGGTAAAAAGAAAGGAAGGAAGGAAGGAAGGAAGGAAGGAAGGAAGGAAGGAAGGAAGGAAGGAAGGAAGGAAGGAAGGAAGGAAGGAAGGAAGGAAGGAAGGAAGGAAGGAAGGAAGGAAGGAAAGAGAAGGAAGGAAAGAGAAGGAAGGAAAGAGAAGGAAGGAAAGAGAAGGAAGGAAAGAGAAGGAAGGAAGGAAGGAAGGAAGGAAGGAAGGAAGGAAGGAAGGAAGGAAGGAAGGAAGGAAGGAAAGAGAAGGAAGGAAAGAGAAGGAAGGAAAGAGAAGGAAGGAAAGAGAAGGAAGGAAGGAAGGAAGGAAGGAAGGAAGGAAGGAAGGAAGGAAGGAAGGAAGGAAGGAAGGAAGGAAGGAAGGAAGGAAAGAGAAGGAAGGAAAGAGAAGGAAGGAAAGAGAAGGAAGGAAAGAGAAGGAAGGAAAGAGAAGGAAGGAAGGAAGGAAGGAAGGAAGGAAGGAAGGAAGGAAGGAAGGAAGGAAGGAAGGAAGGAAGGAAGGAAGGAAGGAAGGAAGAAAACATAGAACAAAAGAGCATTTACTGTGGAATCGTAGTGGTCCGTCTAGACAGTTTAGTCAGTGTGCAGCACTGATGACTGGCAAACTTATTCTTGGAAGTGAGATTTTTCAGCTGTGTAAGTGAAAAAATGGTTGTGATGTTGCTCCCTCTCCCAGAGTTGACAAATAAATTCAAACCACAATGTTTTAAAAGGTTTAAAGATTCTTCCATGGCCTTAACATGTTCCTAAACCAAGCAGAAAGATTTACCTTATATTTTATCTTATATGTTTGAGAGACAAGTGAGCAAGAGATGTATAGGTCAGCATACAGAGCAGCAAGGAGATAACTTACCTGTTTTTGATGGCTGGTCTGGATTTAAAGAACAAATTGATTTTGTCAGTGTAGCAAAGTAAAATCTGAATAACTTAGGTGCATATGATTTCTTAAGATTCTAAATATTGCCTGAAAATAACACAGATTATAAAGCTGATTTATACAATAATCCCAGACCACCTTATCAAAATTAGTCTTCATGTTATCTTGTCCTAATAATATGGAACACGTACTGTGTGTGGCTAGAGAAGTCCAATTGAAGACTGCTGGAATCTCAGGAAAGTTGCAAACGTCACAGAGAGAAGCAGATTTATAGTCAATTAAAAACCGTTCAAGAAAAGTGGGGGGGGGGGGAAGTGAGATCGTTGTAATATGGGACTTAATACAGCTAAACAGACATTCAGTTGTCAGCAAAGGTGGAGTAGAATCTTGATGTTTAGGGAACACGTATTTCTTCAAAATGCAGCACTGGAAAGTCATTGCAGAACTCAGTTCTGATCACATTTTTAATACCAGGAATGTATTTCGAGCTGCTGATATGAATGCATTTGCTCTGCCTCTTCACTGATTGACTGAACTTCTTATTCTATGTGTCTGCTTCAGAAATTTTCCTTGAAGTAAATGTTTCATGGATACGTTTCATACCTAACTAGCAGACTCTGGAGCTATTTTGAAGATTAACCCAGCTATTAAAATCCAGTTTGCAAGCAGATAGCAGAGTTGCCAGGTCTAAGGTGGCTGGTATAGCTGCTGTTCAACTATCAGTGAGATAATTAGTGACAGGGAAGTTCATGTTGAGGTTTCTGAGTTAATGGGCTGTTTTTAGATGTCCCAAAAGAAGAAGGGGTATGAATATCATAGAATAGAAGTAACCTAGATGAGAATGAGCCATACTTAAAATAGGAGCGTTTGCATTCTACCTTGAGATATGACAACTGACCCAAAGGTGCTTGCCTCACTCCATCAGCTGAGTTAGTGACTTATTGCTTCTTTGCAAAGCAAGGAGATAGGTGACAAATGGGTTCCAGAAGCTTCAAAGAAAGAATCCTACAGTGGACTGGACAGTTGCTGAGTTCAGACCTGCAATCTCTGGAGCCTTGGTGAAGGCTCTAATTGACCACCTTTTTGTGACCTCACACGGAAGTACAGTTATTGGAACAAACCCAGTATTCTATCACGGAGTGAAATTTGTGACAATGGCACTGACATCATTGTGGTGCACAGACATACTTTGAACACGACTTACCAGATGTTACTCCAGACTTCTAAAAATAGAAGGTCACATGCAAAACAGAAGAGTCTGAGATCATTACAGCCCATCTATACATTCCTTGAAAAAAAGTGAAACTGAAAGAAGAGAATAAATGTAAAGAAAATGAAGTAGTTTTAGGAACAAATAGACTGAGAAAGTAATTATTTCTTATTAATAATGCTTCATCACTGGATTTCAGTGCCTAATAACGTGAAAACACCTCCTACAGCTTTCTCTGTAAGTTGAAAATCTCAAAATACATTCATATTATTTGGATTTTCTAGTGCCTAGTAATCCTCAACTTCATCCATGCTGCACTGGTGGCCTTCCATGATGGAGAGATAGCATCGGTGGACAAGGGAAGGGCAATGGATGTCATCTATTTGGACTTCTGCAGAGCCTTTGACATGGTCCCTCACCACATCCTTCTCTCTAAATTGGGGAGCTGTGGATTTGAAGGATTTGCAGCCCTGTAGCCATATTCCCTGAGTGAGACTGTGGCAAAGCAATACAAATAGTGAAGAGTATGGTCTGGATCAGTGGCTCCAAATCTTTTCTGCTCACCTCAGTTTTCCTGCCTTCTGTGTCTTGTGCTGGACCGCTGTGGCTACTCCATCACGCATACTAAACACTTATCCTTTTAACCCCCATTTGACCTGACAGTCTCTTTTACATCTCATCCTTCCATACTTGACTCCAGCACTTCTTACCACAGACTCTGTCCTGTTACTTACTAAAGGTGCTGGCCTATCTGTATCGTGTAACAGGTCCAGAGGGCCAGGGCTAAACAAGTTAATTAGGAGAGAGACATACTTTATATGAGTAGTTATTAGAAATACTCAGTTTTATCATAGAATCATAAAATCTTTTGAGCTGGAAGAGACGCTTGAAGGTCACCTAGTCCGACTCTCCTGCAATGAACAGGGACATGCACAGCTAGATCAGGTTGCTCAGAGTCCCATCCAGCCTGACCTTGAATGTCTCCAGGGACAAGGCATCCACCACCTCTCTAGGCAACCCATTCCAATACTTTTCTACCCTTATTACAAAGAATTTTTTTTCTTATGTGCATTCTAAATCTCTTCTCTTTAGTTTGAAACCATTTCCCATTGTCTTATCACACAAAAGACCCTGGTAAAAATTCTGTCTCTTTACTTCTTATAGCCCCCCCCTTTGGATACTGAAAGGCTGCTATCAAGTCTCCACAAACCTTTCTCTTCTCCAGGCTGAACAGCCCCAGCTCTCTCAGCCTGTCCTCATAAGGTGTTCTGTCCCTTGGATAATTTTTGTGCCCCTCCTCTGGATATGCTCTATCAGGTCCATATCTCCTGTACTTACATCTGGATGCAGTACTCCAGGTGAGGTCTTGCCAAGATGTCACCTACAGAGTAGAGTAGCAGGATCACTTCCCTCAGTCTCCTGACCATGCTTCTTTTGATGCAGCCCAGAATACGGTTGGCTCTGTGGGCTGCAAGGTCACTTTGCTGGCTCATGTCCAGCTTACTATCCACCAGTGATCTTTTCGTCAGGGCTGAGCTCAATCCTTTTGTCCTCCAACTTTTATCGATAGTGAGGATTTCCGTGGCTCAGGTTGCAAAACCTTGCATTTGGATTTGCTGAATCTCATGAGGTCCTGGGTCTGCTGCTTAAATCTGTTTAGGTCTCTCTGGAGGGCATCCAGTCCCTCAGGCATGTCAACCATACCACACAGCTTGGTGTCATACAGAAACTTGCTGAGGGTGTACTTGATCCCACTGTCAGTGTCACTGATGAAGATGTTAAAGAGCACTGGTTCCAGTACTGACCCCAAGAGATACCACTTGACACTGATCTCCATTTGGACATTGAGCCATTGGCCACCATATCCATATCTTTCCAATTAGGAGAGAAGGATGTTATGGGGGACCACATCAAAGACCTTACTGAAGTCCAGATGGATAACAACTTCCCTTGTCCACTGACACAGTTACACTGTCATAAAAAGTGATGAGGTTGGTCAGGCAGGACCAGTCCTTGGTGAAGCCATGCTAGTTATCCCATATCACCTCCCTATCTTCCATGTGGCCTAGCATTGCTTCTAGGAAGATCTGCTCCACCATCTTCCCTGGCACAGAGGTGAGGCTAACCAGTCAGTAGTTCCCTGGATCATCCTTTCTATCCTTCTTAAAAATGGGTGCTATGTTGCCTTTTCACCTGTCACCAGAGCCTGCACCTGACTGCCGTGACTTTTCAAATATCATTGAGATCACTGAGAGTGGTTTGGTGACTATTTTTATCAGGGCACTGGGATTCATCTTATCAAGACCATAGACTTACGGGCATTCAGGTTCCTCAGGCGGTCATGAACCTATTCTTCGCTTACAACATGAGGGCATTGTTTCCCCAGTTCTCATCTTCCAAACCATCTGCTTGAGATCTGGGTGCAGAGCAGTTGCTAGTGAAGATGGAGGCGAAAAAGTTGTTGAATACCTCAGCCTACTCCTTGTCCATTGTTACTAGCCTGCCTTTGTTGTTCAGAAGTGGGGATACAACATCCTGGGCTTTCCTTTTCTGGTTTATGTACCTGTAGAAGCCTTTCTTGTTCTTCTTTGCACCTCTTGCAAACTCCAGTTCCAGTTGAGCCTTCCCAACCCCATTCCTGCACAGCGTAACAGCATCCCTCTAGTCTTCACAGGGTAACTGTCTCTGCTTCCATTGCCTACACATTGTCTTCTTGCTCTCCAGTTTGAGACCAGTAGGTCCCAGTTCAGCCATGCGGGTCTCTTGTCTTCCTTTCCTGCCTTCCAATACCTATGGATGGAGGGATCTTGTGCCCTAAGGAAAGCTTCCTTAAAGAGAATGGTGGTGAATGGAGTTAAATCCAGCTGGCAATTGGTCATGAGTGGTACTCCCAGTACTGGGGCCTGTCCTGCTTGATGTTTTTACTGATCACCTGAATGAGGGGATTGAGTGCATCCTCAGCAAGTTTGCAGATGACACCAAGCTGGGAGGAAGTGCTGACTGCCTGAGTGTAGGAAGGCCCTACGGAGGGATCTGGATAGACTGGATCACTGGGCTGAGACCACTGGGAGGAAGTTCAACAAGACCAATTGCTGGGTCCTGCACTTTGGCCACAACAACCCCAGGCAACTCTACAGGCTTGGGGCGGAGTGGCTGGAAGACTGTGTAGAGGAAGTGGACCCGGGGGTATTGGTCAACACTATGCTGAATATGAGCCAGCGTGCCCAGCTGGCCAAGAGGGCCAATGGCATCCTGCCTTGTATCAAAAATAGTGTTGCCAGCAGGATCAGGAAAGTGATTGTAACTCTGTACTCAGCTCTGGTGAGGCCACACCTTGAGTACTGCGTTCAGTTTTGGGCTTCTTGCTGCAAGAAAGACATTGAGGCATCGGAGCGTGTTCAGAAAAGGGCAACAAAGCTGGTGAGGAATCTGGTGCACAGCCCTTATGAGGAGCAGCTAAGGGAACTGGGATTGTTTAGTCTGGAGAACAGGAGGCTCAGAGGAGACCTTATCGATCTCAAAAACTACCTGAAGGGAGGTTAATGGCAAGGTGGGGTTCAGCCTCTTTTCCCATGTAACTAGAGATAGGAATAGAGGCGATAACCTCAAATTGCACCAGAGGAGATTCAGGTTGGACAATAGGAAAATCTACTACTCTGAAAGAGTGGTCAGGCAGGGGCCACCCAGGTTGTTGGTGGAGTCACCACGCCTGGAGGTGTTCAAGGAAAATACAGGTGTTGTAGTGAGGAACATGATTTACTGGGAAATACTGGTGGTTCATGGATGGTTGGACTGGATGATTTTGGAGGTCTTTTAACCATGGTGATTCTATGATTCTATGATTCTATGATTCTATTCTACGATTCTATTATGATCTTCCAGCTCTGCTCTGCTCCCTTGTCCTCGAGGACAGATTCCCAGGGGATTTTGTTGACTAACTCTCTAAAGAGCTGGAAGTTGGCTTCATTGAAATTTAACATTCTGATTTTGTCTGTCCAGTATCCCTCAAGAGTGTGAACTCCACCACTGCATGGTCACTACAGCCCAGGCAGCCTCCAATCCACATGTAATCAATCAGTTCACAAGTGCTGGTGAGCAACAGCTCCAGCATTGCATCCCCCCAGGGGGCTGTGTTTTACCTGGCTCAGGAACTTATGTTTGATACATTCCAGGCATCTCCTGGGTTGCCTACAGCTTACCATGCTACTTTTCCAGCAGATGTCAGGGTGGTTGATGTTCCCCAGCAGCACGAGAACCTGCGAACATGACTACTCCTGTAGCTAGAGTAGGTCAGCCATAAGGCTTTCTTTGTTGTCTTGGTCTCTAACCCTCACCAATAGGCTTTTGATTTGCTCATGGCCATTCTTCAGGGACAGCTCTTCATACTGTATTCTCTCCCTGCTATAGAGGGCAACACCTTCTCCCCTCCTTCCTCACCTGTCCCTTTTGAACAGTAGTGGGAATCATCCCACCAGGTTTCGGTGACAGCAGCTTGAAGATTATGCTCAGGAGAGGCCAAAGCATAGCTAGTGGAAGTAGGCAACAGATACAGCAGTTTATGTGACAATTTATGAGGAAGGTGGGGAATAGTGCTCAACTGTATTCAAAGCACTGTAACACAGTCTCAGATATAGTACTTACACATCACACTGCTGCTTCTCCAGCAAGTGTTCAAACATGTAACTGCCAGAGTGGAGACTGTAGGCAGAGCTGAAGAGTGGCAAGGCTCAGGCTGCAAGGAGTGACTAATGCTAGGAGAGGTGGCCCTCTGTCTTGCAGGCGGTATGCTATCATGAAGCAGCTGTGCTGCTAAATGGAGGAGTCATGGGAGAAAGCAAGCAAGTTCTCCAGCACCAGAGAAGATGAAAGGAAAAGAGAATTTTCTCTGAGACATACTAGCTTCAATAGCCTTAGACCCTAGCTGCAGGGGTGAAAGAGGAAGAACCTGCTGTTAAGGCAAGTGTAGCCTCTGCAATAGAAGGATGGAAACTAGTGATCTCTGGCACCAAGAGGAAGGCTTCTGTGCAACCTAAGGGCTTACACTTACAAAATAGGTTCACTGCTCTCAAAGTTGAAGAGGAGTCACACGTGCCTACAAGGAATGGATCTGGTCCACCTAACTGTAAACCAGGCAAGACTACCTGGAAGAAATGGAAAATCAGCACAACAGGTGACTCCTTGCTGCAGCAGCCAGATGCCACCCATTTGTCAAACGTGAGCTATTGACTAGAGGTGTCTGCGATCTTCTGGGAACCCAGATCTGGGATAATGTGGCATGAGAGTCAAAGTTGGTCCAACACTCTGAGTAGTATCCTCTGCTGAGTGGAAATCGTGTTTGTAGAGGAAGAGAGACCTTTTCAGTATCAAAACTGAACAGTGCCAGAAGTGACTGCAGAGCACTGTGGGCAGTAGTCAAGGGCACTGAGGCCTGGGTACTGACCTCCAACCTGACAGTGAGAGGAAAGCTTGTGAGGAGAAGAGCAGTGGTAGCACAAGTCAATAACTGGTTGTACAACCGGTACCAGTGACACGGTTTGGGGTTCTGTGACACTGGGACCCTTCTTGCAGATCAGCAACTGGGAGAGAAAGAATCCACCTCAATAAACAGAGCAAAGACATTCTGAGCAACAGGATGGTTGAGCACATAAGGAAGGCTTTTAACTGGCAATGATAGAGGAGGAAGAAAGTAACTAGAAGACCTGTGAGGGTATGATAGACAGACTTGACAAGCAAAGGGGATGGAGTGATGTGACAGGGAAGGATAACATGATCAGCTAAAAAGGGCTGAAGTGTGATCATCCCCACTACTTGTATGTGAGCAAAGGAAGTGGCTATAAGGCATGGGATGGCTCCCATGGCTGGAGAGTTGCAATGAAGCAATGCAGGCTCTTTATGAAGGACAGGCTGGGAAGATAAGGAAGGGGAGTTGTCCTCCATGTAAGAGAACAACTGGAGTGCATGGAGCGACCTCTGCCTGGCAATGGATTAAAGGGAAGAGAAGGTTAGTTGATATTATGATGGATGTTAGCAACAAGCCATCTGACCAGAAAGAACAAGTAGATGAGGTCCTATGCAGACAAATAGGAGCAAGCTGACATTTGCAAGACTTGGACCTCATGGAAGACTTCAACTTCCCTGATACCTTTTGAAAGGATAACACAGCAGAACATCAGCAATAAGGAAGTTCATAGAGTGTATTCATGGTGACTTTCTCCTCCAGGTGACAGGGGAGCAAAAAATAAGAGGTGTTCTGCTGGAACAACTGTGTGCTGGTCTTGTTAAGAAAGTGAAGGTCAAGGGCAGCCTTGGCTGCACTGACCACTAAACGATGGAGTTCAGGAACCTGAGGGCAAGGAGGATGGTGAAAAGCAAGCTTACAGCTCTGGCATTCAGAAGAGCAGATTATGGCCTCAGCGAGGACCTGCTTGAAAGAGTTCCATAGGATTAGGTCCTGAACGGAAGCGGTGACCAAGAAAGGAGGTTAATTTTAAACAATTACCTCCTCCAAGCTTCAGAGAAGTTCATCCCAGTGAGCAGGAAGTCAGGCAAAAATGCTAGGAGGCCTGCATGGATGAACAAGGAGCTCCTGGCCAAACTCAAACACAAAAAGAAAGCATGTAGAAAGCAGAAGACAGGACAGGTAACGAGGGAGGAAGAAAAAAACCAGGTAGGATTGCATCTGGCCAGGGATGTCAAAGACATTAAGAAGGGTTTCCATAAGTACATCAGAGGTAGAAGAAAGACTAGGAAAAATGTGGGCCAGTTGCTCAATGAGACAGGGGACATGTTTACATAGGAAAGGAAAGTGTCATCTAAGGAGTTAACTGGAGTTTCCTGGTATCAGCTGACCTTTACAGAAAAGCAAGTTTTGAGGGACCTCTTGCTATTTGTAACAAAATCGCATTTTTGGACTAAGTATCAGAAGTTGCTCAAAATTAGGAATGCCAGACCCATGAACATTAAAGAAAAATATGTCCAGGTCACCTGTGCTTCTAATACAATCAGTTCAATATGTACAATATCATTATGGATCTAAAGGCATTCTTACATTCTTGTCTGGGTCATGATGCTAGCGGGCTGTATATGGCTATAAACTATGTCATTTTTTCATATCTGATTTTGTTAGCATGACCAGTTCAGACTTAATCTAGTGCAAACATGAACCTCATCAGACGTAAATTTGAATGTCCTAATCAGCTGACTAAGTTTTAGCTGGGACAGAGATGTTTTTCTTCATAATGTCTGGTATGATGCTATATTTTGGTTTTAGGAGAAAAACGTTCTTGATTACACACCAGTGTTTCTAGTTGTTGCAGAGAAGCACTGTGTAGAGCCAAGGGAGGGGCCTGGGAGGGACAAGGAGCTGGGAGAAAACAGAACCAGGACAGCTAACCCAAACTGGCCAAAGGGCTGTTTCATACCATACCAAATCATGTGAAAAAATGATAAAACTGAGGGGAATTGGACAGGGGACAGTGGAATCAAGTGCACCTTGAATGACATCAAGCTGAAAGGTGCAGTTGATACGACAGAAGAAAGGGATGCCATCCCAAGGGACCTGAACAAGCTTGAAGAGTGAGCCTATGTGAACTCCATGAGATTCAACATGTCTAAGTGCAAGGTTGGGGTTGCACTTGGGTCGAGGCAATCCCAGATACATGTATAGAGTGGGAGAACTTCAGAGCATCCTTGCAGGCTGTCCTGGTGGATGAAAAACATGAGCCAGCAGTGTGCATCTGCAGCCCAGAAGGCCAATTGTATCCTGGGATGCATCAAAAGAGGGGTGGGCAGCAGGGTGATGGAGGTGACTGTCCCATGTGAGGTCCCACATGGAATACTGCATCCAGGTCTGGGGTCCTCAGCTCAAGAAAGATGCGAGCTGTTCAAACAGGTCCAGAGAAGACCAGGAAAATGATCAGAGGGCTGGAGCACCTCTCCTACGAAGTCAGGATGAGGAAGCAGGGATGCTTAGCCTGGAGAAGAGAAAGCTCTGGGGAGACCTCATTGCAACCTTCCAGTGCTTGAAGGCTGCCCAGAGAGGTTGTGGGTGCCCCTGGAGATGTTCAAAGCCAGGTTGGATGGAGCCCTGGGCAGCCCAATCTTATGCGTGGCAACTACCCATGGCAGGGTTTTTAGAACTAGATGATATTCAATGTCCCTTTCAATTCAAGCTATTCTGTAATTCTACGATGAGTCTATGATTCTATGACTCTATTCTATGGTTCATTACCTTCGTTTTTTGACCTTACTAGGGAATTTTCAAATAGGTTTCCAGTGAAATGAGATAAACAGAAACAAAATAGAACAGGCCTATAAAATAGCACCGCCTTGTGCTGTTGTGTTCCTTCCTGATCTCCAGATTTGAGCATTTCTGATGTCTCCGTGCCATCTCTTGTGTTACTATTAGCTGTAACAGGGTGTTGTTTGATAGTGCCTAAATAACATTTTCTTCCCTTTCCTTCCCCTCCCTCAAACCATTGCTTTCACTTACCTGTCGTGTGCTGTTAGAAAAACTGAAAAGTTCTCCCAGTAACTGCTGCTGCAGGAAATGGTGAGAGATGTTCTCTAGATGAATGAAGCATTGTGGGATACTTGACTTAGCTCTGCCTTCTTTGCAGACTAGGCTTAGATACAGCAAATGTACTGTGAAATTTTATGAGTATACAGTTCTGAAAACAAGTGGAAGGACTGAGGAAAGAGTGCAAAAGGAGCTGCCACTTCTTCATTAGATCAATGCTTCATTTTTGTGGAGGCACATCTGTCAAGTAACACATTAAATCAAGCTGCCAGAATTTTCTGTTTCAGATCTCTCTTCTGTTCTACTACTACACAGTGCATATTTAGAGACATGCTGCACAAGAGACTACATTTTTTAGGGCTGTCTTCTTTAAACTATAAGGCAAGACCTTTACAGCCTTACTTATCACATATTTCCCCAGCTGTGATGTAGTCATACGCTTTCTTGAATACAGTCAGTGTGCTGCACAACAGCTAACTGTCCCAATTACAGAAATGCTAGAATAAAGAACGTAGAGACTATGCAGAAGTTGAAGGCATAATGTTCAGGTGGCGAATGTCCACATTATGGTCTTTCACATTTTTCCAAGTTATAAAATATTTAAATTAGAAAACTCTGAGTGCTTTGATGTGTGCATTTACCTTATGCAGAAGTATACCAGTAGATTGTCTTCAAAACAGTCTTGCATTCCAAAGAACACAGCATGATTTCCCAAGTGTGCCCTAGATAATTATAGTCTGACTATCGTGCCTCTCTAAATGAAAGTGAGAACTGCAGTAGAATAAGCATGTTAATTGCCTTCTTAATTTGTCCATTCGAATTCATCACTTTTAGTACTGTCTTCCCACAGTTACCTTATTTTTTACAGAAAGGGTCAGTTCCGTGAGCCTCAGATAACACTACTACTGCATCAAAAGAGGGGTGGGCAGCAGGATGACGGAGGTGACTGTCCCATGTGAGGTCCCACGTGGAATACTGCATCCAGGTCTGGGGTCCTCATCTTGGCCTCAGCTCAGTAGCTTGAAAGCAGAGCAGTAACTATGTGAGATGTGCTCAACTAGCATGCTTGAGTGTTTTGGAGGATTGTGACTGCAAGTAACAGGGAATCATAGAATCGTTGTTGGAAAAGACCTCTGAAATAATCTAGTTCAACCATCAACCTACCACCTGTATTGCCCACTAAACCATGTTCTTTAGTACTTCAAGAGGTTCTCTTGGGCCCACTGCTCAACCCTTCTAGGCCTCTCTGGAAAACACAGGCTCATTTCCCAGGGCTGCTTCCTCCTTACAGTCTGTCCCATCACACGACTTGCCTGGTCACTTTAAGATTTTCATCTCTTCTAAATCTGGTTGCTTTTGCCTCATTTTCCTTATCCCCAAGTTTGAATGGCTGTCCCAGCCCTGGAGTCTTTATTAGATGTTAATCAGTCTGTATTCTTGAATGAAATGTGCCTTCTATGACAGCAGCAGTGGAATGAAGTGAAGTTTCTAGGCACAGAGTGAGCATGGGTTTGGTTGTTGATTACACCACATCTAATCTATGGACTGCAAATCTTTATTACAGAGATCCAAACTAAAAACTTTTGCACCAGATCAACCCTGGTCTCTTTCTTCATTCAAAAGTCTAATACACAGGTTGTATGTTTTACTTTATTGGGCAGTCAAGACATACCTTCATTTTATACAGCAGAAACCAGAAGACATAAGAGGATTCACTCAACAAGTACCAAACTAAGCACCAATAAAAAAACAAATTCATTAGCAAGTACCAAAAGGTGTGGAACCATTGGAGTGGTCCAGGGGAGGCCACCAAGAGAACTGGAGCATGTCTGCTATGAAAAAAAGGCTGAGGGAGCTGGGCTAGTTCAGCCTGAAGAAGAGAAGGCTCTAGCCTTTGGCTGCTTCAAAGGAGCTTACAATCAGGAGGGAAAGTGACTTTTTATATGGTCAGATAGTGACAGGACAAAGGGGAACAGTTTTAAATTTAAAGGGAAGAATTAGATTAGATGTTAGGAAGAAATGATTTACTCTGAGGCACTGGAACATGCTGCCCAGAGAAGCTGTGATTGCCCCATTCCTGGAAGTGTTCAAGGCCAGGTTGGATGGATCCCTGGGCAGCCTGATAGAGTAGGTGGGCAACTCTGCCCACGGCAGGGGATCTTTAAGGTTCCTTCCAAACCAAGCCATTCTGTTACTCTATGATTCTACTATTTAAGAGGCTACTATCATTCATCCAAAATGTTAAGAGCTTTAGCAAGTTGCAACGTATTCATGGTTAGCTTTGATCACCTGTGATACTGCACCTGAAGGGTTTCTGATGGGATAAATACCATCACTCACTGGAAAACAAACTACAGCATCTCCTCCAAAGCATGTCACTCCAATGAAATTTAGGGAAAAGTTCAGGAAACCAAGAACAAGGCACGCTGAAATTAGTGGGATTATTCACTCACTCCAAATTAGGAAAGTACTAATACGAGCTACAGCTTCAACACGTATCTTAAAGTGATGCATACATTTATAAGACCTCAACATTCATTCAATACAAGCCCTAAATATCTTATAGGAATATCTTATAGGTATTCATAGCCCATGATCTTACAGGAAATCAATCAAGAATATGCTTCAAGTGTAGTAGTGTATGCTAATACACTACAGGTGATGTTCTTTTCTGAACTTCTTTCTTCAACTTAAAAATACATAAGATTTTTAAAAACATTTTGGAGCTTATATTCACTGTCTTTTAATCTTTTAAAGTTTTTTGGAAAATGAAAGTAACGTACTGCAGTGCAGCCTTCTCTGGGATCCCCGGGCAGCTTTCTTCTTTACTTCCCCTTAACTAACAATTAAACATTTCTTATTTCTGGTGGAATTCTTTTTTACTACCTTGTTAGTTCTAACTTATTTCAAAGCTTCAACCATTCTGTCTTTATTAACTTGCACTACTATTTTGTATTTGCTTTTAGCCAGAGAGTTTTGTTTTCACTTCTTACATGCTTTCTTATCCACTTCCAAACCTTACAGGGGCACTCCTTGCTACTTTTTTTTTTTCACCTTTGAGATTTCAATATATTTCTTTAGCCATGGACAATGCTTTGCCCAGTTTTCCACAACAGATGAGTTCTATGAGTTCTCCATTATTTTCTGGTTAAAATTCTCCTTGCACAACTGTAAACTTCTGAATACTAACATAAATAAATTTATTTTCTTTCAGGGCTGTATCCTTATTAGCCATAATCTCAGTGGGTTTCACCTTCTTGTGGAACAAGTCTGTCCATTAGATTAGGTACTCTAGGGAGCACCTTGCTCTGGTCTTCACATGCTAAATGCTGTTCTTTGAACACTACCATCATTATTTCATTTTCTTCCTTTTTCCTAACCCAAGAATAACAGATAGCATCACTCTCTGATTATTTTGATCCAGATTATTTTTGAAAAAAACGTTTCAGCATAGGAACAATTTTATTGGAAATAACAAAACTGCAGGAAGATTTAGCTCACACTGCTGCACAATCTATGTTTTGTTATTAGAAAGCTGCTCTCTACTAGAATTCTTACAACTACAGCTGCTTTAAAGCTGCTTAACAGTTTGTTACAAACAGTATTCTCATTTTTCTAATATACCATGCAGTATTATATTGTGTGGCAGACCTGCAAGTCTGAAAGAGGAAGTGGTAAACGGGAGGTATAAAACTAATCTTTCAGTAGCTGTGACATTCTTTTTTGTGCCACTGGCATTCACAGTTTTAAAGGGAGCAACTCCTTCCACCTCATTTCAGTTTCATGGTAGGCTCACTTTGAGTTTGACCCTCGTTTGCCTCTAATTCGTTTACCTCCTGTAACTCATCCTCCAGCTCACAGTCTGAGATGGATTCAGTGTTATCATCAAAGTAATCAGCTTCATATCTGTCCAGTAAGTATTTCTGTGGTGTAATGTCATCATCAGGAATATTCTTTGTTTTTTTCTTTTTCATTTTCTTTTGAATCTTTGACAGCTGCTGCCCCTGGCTTTGCGTCCACGGAACACTTTCTGTAATTCTTGACAGTTTCAGTTTTTTGTATTCCATTATTTGCTTCTTCAGCAGTTCATGATCAATCCCAAAAAGATTAGACCGGATAGGCGAGTCTGAAGATTGAGTTGCTGAAGAGAATGACTCACTGTGAAAAGGTTACAAAAAAAAAAAAAAGGTCATTTTTCCTCGCCTGTGTATTATTTAAGGAGCAATGCTAATTGGGACAACCTGAATAATGGACACATAAACTGGAAGAAGAGATACCACTGGACCACCTGTCTGGGGACTGGCTATATTTAAGCTTGTTAGCATTTCAACAGGTTTTAAGTGGGGGAAGTAAATAAAGCAACTACATTCCAGACAAAACTGCTAGTTTCTTAAAAAAAAAAAAAAAACCAAAAAAAAACAGAATGAGCACTGGACCTGGGAGGAAGTTAGACAACTCCTAGGTTTTCCAAGAAGCGAAAAGTAGCAGCCTGTGCTCAGAAATATTAATTAAACTAGACTGAAGTATTTCTACAAGACAAAACTAGAGCTAGCTGTTAGGTGGCCTATGGGAAAGTCTATCACAACAGTGATTTTCCCTCCAAGAAATTTCTGATTTGCAACTAACGCACAGCCCCGTGAGACAAAGAGGCATAAAAAGTCATTCCCACTGACAGACTACACAAGTGGAGGCTTCTGGTTTTGAGAATGTCCAACCCACAGGATCTAACAGACTGTTCAACGTTATACCTCATGAGCTATAAGATAATGCTAAAGTAAGTAACGTTTAGTTAATTCAGGGAAACTTATCAGTAAACTCTACTTATGTACAACCATAACGATCCAAACAGTATAGAAGTGTTGTATTTATATTGGTAAATGTAAGGCTTTTAGAGTCATGATAAGACTATCAGCAAGAAACAAATATTACTGCTATGAAACACTTGTTTAAAAAAAAAAAAAAAAGGGAATTATTGCAAACATACTGAGTCTTATATTCCAAGTTCCAAAATTATTTCTCTCACAAAAGGTACTAATACCAGAATAAGTATTGGGTCCCAAGTCTTATTAATATGTTGCTCTGATTATAGATGTCAAACACAGCTGACTTTAAAGACCATGTTCTGTTATTAGCTTATGGGTTAGCTGCTTCTAAAAGCATACACACTACAGCATTACAAATTGTAATTCAGTCATTTTCCACAGCTTAACACAGGTCCACTTATATATATAACAAAAATAGACTTTCTGTTTGTATGTTATGTTCAAACCTGCAGGCAGAACCTGTGCACAATAACCAGAGACAAGATAGCCTATAAAAACATCTGCACTTAAATACAAAAGTAAATCAGACATCTATAATAAGAAATATCTTCCCTCCATTTTAATAGATGACTGTAACATTTGCAAAGAAAGCTTAAACCACAAATTGAAATGCTACATTTAACTTCTTGGATAATTATTTCTTTTTTTGTCCCAGGTTATCCTGTAGGTTTGTTTATAAAAGGGCTCCTAGTTGGTAAGGGCTTCCACAGAGTATCTTTTTTTCTACTTTTTATACCTTGCTGCTATGAGACAACAATTTTATTTACAAATCTAACTAAAATATACTTTGTGTCACCTAAAATAATCTCCAACTAAAGCTGGCCACCAGAGATGAAAACAGACACTTGTATCATTTTGATTCAAAAAGCCCACCTGGAATCATTTTGAGGTATTTCTTCTTCTGGAGGTCCAAAATCAGCAACAGCCAATAATTCCTCAATCTGTAAATATGTAAGACAATAGATGGTAAAGGCCTTGTAAACAATATATTTAGTTCATACCTTAACAACAGACAAATATCAAATACCATATATACATTTTTTCCTACATCCCCAAACTGCCTTTTTAATACTGTTAAATATATGTTAGAGTATAATTTTTCACTGTTTAAGTCACATCTGATCTTGTGAATATTTTAGTTTACAGAAATGCCAGGAACTGCTATTCTTCTTGCCTAGAAAGCTTGTTCCAAATACTGGAACTGAGCCATGGATTGCTCATGGCTTGGATTCCCATGGATTCCCATGATTATTTTTGCCTTATATATTCTGAAGAGTTGGCTAGGGATTGCATGACAGACATAATTATTTTCATTTGGTCTTACTGCACCTTTCAAAATCCTTTTTCATGACGTTCTTACACTAGGACTTTTTTTTGCTTTCTGTAAGATTTTGTCTGATAAATGCAATTTCCTAGTTCCCTTTTAACATCTAACTAGTAAATGCTAAGTAAAATCTAGTATATCTAGGGCTTACAAAATTCTCCCTGTTAGGTACAGTTTATCTCATTTGATATTTTTATTTCTACGTTTATTTATCATACAAACAGAGAACTATAGAATGGCTTGGGTTGGAAGGAACCTTACAGATGATCTGGTTCCAAACCCCCTGACTCAGGAAGAGTTAGCACCCACCACATCAGGCTGCCCAGTGATCCATCCAATCCAGCCTTGAGCAGCTCCAGGATGGGCCATTCACAAATCTTCTGGGCAACCACTTTTCACTACCCTCTGAGTAAAGAATTGCTTCCCAATATCTAATATAAATCTCTCCTCTTTTAGTCTAAAAATGCTCCTCCTTGTGCTGTTGCTCTCAGACTGCATAAGAAGTTGGTCTCCCTCCTGTTTATAAGCTCCCCTTAAGAACCGAGGGCCACAATGCCATCTACTTGGAGCTTTCTCTCCTCCAGGCTGAATAACCCCAGCTCCCTCAGCCTGTCTTCATAGGAGCGGTGCCCCAGCTCTCTGAGCATCTTCATGGCCTCCTCTGCATCTTCTCCAGCAGCTCCACGTCTTTCTTTTGCTGAAGGCCCCAGACCTGGATGCAATACTGCAGGTGAGGCCTCACAAGGGAAGAGCAGAGGGAAACAAACTTCTCCTTCTCCCTGCTGGCCACTCCTCCTTTGATGCAGCCCAGGATGCAGCTGGCTTTCCAGGTCTCAAGCGCACACTGCAGGCTTGTATCAAGCTTTTCACCTACCAGGACCCCAAAGTCCTTCTCTGCAGGACCATTCTCAAAAGAGTTGTTCTTCCAGCTTGTTCACATATCCAGGACTGCAACATCTTGCCCTTGGTGAACCTCACGAGGTTCACATGGGTCCACTTTTCAAGCCTGTCCTGGACCCTTTGGACGGCATCCTTTCCTCCTGTCCTATCAACTACACCAGCTTAGTGTTGTCTACATCCCTTTTAATTCATAGTTTTATCTTTTCAATGGGAGGTAATTAGGATGGCGCTTCTGTCTTGCAATAGTTAAAAATCACTTTCAGCTACGTTATTTCAAGTCCTGTTATTTGAACCTGTGGATTGCTTACATCTGATTATTTTCAAAGTACGAAAAGATCCAGCAAAGTGCCATTCAATGACAGAAACTATGGAGGGAGGGTTTTTGTACATCTTGAGTGCTTAACTGTCTTGGTGGTTGTGCACTGAACTTTAAGACAAGATGATCCTAGGGTCTTTCATCTTCAAAAAAGTGGTTGTTTAAAGAAGTTTGAGAAACAGTGACTATTAGAGCAGGTTTCATCACAACCAAGGTATCTAGTTGCAGGGGTAGACAGCTGTAGCTCCAGATATGTTAATACCACAGCAATTGTAATGACAAAGCTCTTCCAGAATCACAAGTAGACTATATACTGTGTTAGACAGAAGAAGTGTAAGAACAAATATGAAGAGCTCTCAGAAGTATTTAGCTCACTTCTATTTTTCTGCTAACGTAGGTGAAAAACATTTGCACTGTGGATCTGTACATTGGCATGAAAGGTGTCAGAACTTTTCAATAGGGAGAGCTCTAGCCATCTAGACATCTACTGAATTTCAAGAAAGTATGATGATGTTATGTCTCCTAGTTCTGCTCACATGTACCACGCAAGCCCATAAATGACTAACAAATAGCTATGATGGTCACAATAGTAGCACATCTAAGAATAAGGCAATTAAAGGCACAGAAATATGAACACGCCCTCTTCAGATAATGCTCTCTAAATTCATATCAACAGCTTGGGGATGCAATTTTGCATGAAAATTCACTCACTGGTACCATCTTTCTGTTTTAGAAATCTCACTCTGTAGTCTTAACAACAGATAACATCATTCAAAAAATATTCCACATCGTGATAGAAAACCTGGAATATTAAAGGTAAGTTAAAAAGTTGGGGGGAAGTATGCAAAAGATGTGCAATTCCAGAGAAAAACTGTAATAATTCACAACTGTGAAAATGTTAGGCTTTAAAATAAATAAATGAGTAAAATCACTGATTAGATTCACTAGCATTTCAAAAACACATAATATTTAAAGTGTGGAACACAGTTCCTCAGAACTCATTTCATACATAATTATGTAAGCTAGACAAATGGCTACTACATATTGCTTAAGAGTATAATGTCATGGTTTAGGGCTTCTTACTTATTAACCTCATTATTTCTCACAAGCATCTCTGAATATTTCACTTCAGAAATTTTAACAGTAGCCTCTAAAAAAGTTAACAGGGAAATAGTTACAAAGGTTCTTTTTACACTGTATATAAACATTAATCTTTCTAAAGATTATTTTTTTTAATGCTCTGGAAGAGGAAGAGGTAAGGGTATAGATAAGGCTGGTTTTTAATGGAGCGATTAATGTTTATCTACTGAAGCATCAGCTCTCTCAGTATTCATACACATTTGCGTATCATAGTATTTGAACATTGAGTCAAGGATTACAATTACCTCTTTTACAGCTGCAGCTTCTTTGTCTTTTACAAATACTACTGGGGGCACATTTCCTAGAATTTGTTGACTCATCAGAAGATACCTGACAAAAAATGCAATATCAAGCAGTGTGAATACAAGTACAGCATCTTGAGGAAAGATAAAATGCATTAATTCCATGAATACTACAAATTTAAGGATTTTGTTTGCAAAACTTACAGTCTGACAAATATCCATTCTAGTTAGTGCTAAGGCACTGACTTACATCAGTGCAGAACCCCAACTCTGAATGGGTAACACACAAAAAAATATTAGCTGCAGATCACACTGGATAGAAATAACATTAGGTTTGTATCCTATATGCACAGGCTAACCTGGGTCTTTCCCCTTTTGATTTTCTCAGAGTGTGGAAGGAGAGCATTGTGTTGGAGCAGGAATTACAAAACCTAGGGAAACTAGGGGAAAAGGAAACAGACATACAAGTATGTTTCAGTGACACCTTCCCCATGGGGTGAAATTCTGACCCTCCAACAGACAAGTCAGACTACAGAGGTAAGCCAAGCAAAGAGGGAGAAAAAAGTCTCCATGGTATCCTGCAAACTCACTGCAAAAAGTGAGTAATCATATCACAGTGTATGGCAGCATCCTGACATTTGTTTTTTATCATGAGCATTGCAAAGAATTTCCGTAAGATCAGACACCTCTTCAAGTTGTCCAAAGCGTCTCTAGAGATCAGATTTGGCCAATGAACCTCTAATGTGATACTTGTAACTGCCAATCCTTTTGTGAGCATCATATTCTGGCCCTCTGTCATGCACAGTATGTCGAGGACACCATCACTGGGTACAATGAAATGATGCTTTAACCAAACTCCTCTATTCTTCTGCTCAACCCACTCCAAACCTTTGAAAGCACAGAAACCATGTAAAGCTAGCTGTGCTTCAGTGGGAGAATTGACAGCTGTCTGACACAGCTACCTATCTAAAACACTAGAGCATCCAAACAGGTCAGATTTAGACTATTAGAAATATTCAAGGAATGTTACTAATACATGGCAAAGAATGGATGAAGCAGCCTAACTGCCCATCAGATAGCAGTACCGTATACGTGGAGCACTTTTCCGCAGTACCCCTTCAACATAATTATCACTCTCTGTAGTAGAAGCAGGATTCCAGTACACACGACATGCTGAAAAGTTTGATGCCAGGGACACCTGCAGAAAGACAAATGTCTCTTTAAAATTCCATATCTATATATGCACATACACATTTTACATACAGCCAAGTCTCTGATTTACAAATAAACATTCAGTGATCCAAACTAAATACCTACATTGTTAAGAGAATCTTCTCTTCCATCCTTGCTTTTAAAAGCCAAAAATATACAGTGTCTTTACAGAGCTATGGTTTAAGAGCAATTAAGATCTATTCGGTACACAAAGGAGCTTTTTTATTTCTGCAAGTTACTGTCCAGCCTCCCCTTCAATTGAAATTACACAAAGAAGAAGCCTGTGTTACTGACAGGGCTACATTTAGTCAGTGTGAGTGTACTATTATCACAACTAGCCCAGAACAGCAATTTATTCCATGCTGTTTTGGAATACAGTTATTGAAAACGTATGTTTCTGCTAAGAAGGACTCGTGATACAGCCTGGTCTGTCGTCATCAGAAGGTTGGTTTTGATATTGACAGAAAAAAGAATGCCCTTCATATCATGTGATAGAAACCTCTCGTGGGAACCTCTAGTGTTTGAATCTCTAGCTCACTAACATAATCTTCATTGCTGTTTTGCATGCAGTTTAAGAGGCTTGGTATGCAGAGGCCGAAGTCCTACAATTCTGTGATTCTGTGAGATGGGCTACAATCACAGAATGGCCAGTGTTGGAAGGGATCTCAAGGATCATGAATCTCCACCCCCCCCGCCACATGCAGGGCCACCAACCTCCTCATTTAATGCTATAATGCTAGACCAGGCTGCCCAGGGCCCCATCCAACCTGGCCTTGAACACCTCCAGGGATGGGGCATCCACAACCTCTCTGGGCAGCTGTTCCAGCACCTCACCAGTCTCTCTGTAAATAATTTTCCCCTGACATCCAACCTAAATCTCCCCTCCCTCAACTTAAAACCATTTCCCCTTGTCCTGCAGTTATCTACCCTTTCAAAGAGTTGATACAATCCTCCTGAAGAATAATTTTTGAAAAATTAATTCAACACTGAAAGATCTACAAAACTACATCACTCAGAGTTCATTGCCAGGAAAGGAAACCACATGGCAGTCAAGTCTGCTATCAGTAAGTTAAGAGTGCTGCTCCTCCCTAGGACAGAATAGGCTGTCCAGTTCCCAAACTGAGTCTGAAACAAGCACACAAACAAACTGATCTAACACAAGCCATTCCTTGATCATTATGTGAGTAATGTTATGGAGTGAATACAAACTAGGATGTTTCAAGCCTGAAGTACGTAAATTTCACTTTTGATAAAGTGAGAAAAAAAAAAACCAAAGTTTTGGAAAAAAAAAAAAAAACAAGTTCTGCTGGATAGCAGAAAGCCTTCAAAAGGGTTTGCTTTGATAAGAGAAGTAACAATACCAGATTAGAATTAGCTTAGGAGTAAATCAAGTCTCAACCGCATCTTAGAGCAGCACAAACAATAAACACTGCCCTGTTTCAATAAAATTTGCACTATATTTGGAAAAAAGCTGTTTCTTTCCCTCCCTTTAGGGTAAAATAAGTTGTTTTGTCTATAGCAATGTCTCCTGAAAACAATGCAGCTCATCTACAACAGCCAGTACTTTTGTGCACCATCAAGGTTAGGAAAGCGATCCCCAAAACCCCACAGAACAAAATACTACACGTAGGACATTGCAATACTGACAAAAAATGACTTCACTCATGTCATTTTAATCCCTTGTCTGAAGACATTCATTTCAAACCTATGAATTATGACAGAACTAGTTACAATTAGGTACAAATTTCCATTCTTTCCAAAACCTTGTTTGCCAGTGCCATTTTCTTAATGCTTGTATTTTTATTTTTTTTTTCAAACCTAAGCTCATGTTGCATCTAATTCTTCTGCCAGCACAATGAAGCTGGTAAGTGGGGTATTAGCTCTTGCACAGCTGCACAAAGAAAAAAACTCCGGGAAAGACAAATTTAGAGTGGTAAAATCAGGCTCCTCCTTCTAAAAGAGCAATACAGATATTACATGTCCAACTAACAGGGAAAAAAAAAAAAAACCACACCAACAACACCATTATTTAGCTGGCCTAAGTGGCAATAGCATTATACTGGCAAAGGTCTACTAAACCAGGTGCAACAGTGGCAGAGTTCTCCTAGCACATGAGGAAAACCAAAGCTCATCTTGCTCTGCCATGCCACAGCAGCAGCAGTGCTGCAGAACTGAAGCAGGTGTTACAGCATCCAAGGACCTCCTCTGGCAGACCTTTCACCAGCCTCAAATTCTACTCACAACACCTCAGGAAAAGCTGAAGCTTTTTTACTTGCCTTGCAGATTTCCAGCTTGAGATCATAAATCTCTTTATTAATCTCACAGCTACTCATCATCTCTGTCACAGCTTTATGAATAAGACCATTCAAGACTCTGCAGCGTATGTTGTGTTCTTTTCTAGTTTTTGCCTGGTCAGCTTTCTTTATAGCAGTCAATTTGGTTGGCTCATATATCTTTAAAGAAAACAACAACAAAACAGTTAGTACAAACTCACGTTAGCAAGTTACAGACAGTTTTGTATGCTAAGCATAGTTTTAGAATGTCAGAGTTGCAGCTACCGACCTTTTTATTTCTCAGGTGTTTCAGTAAAGAATATTTCTGTTCATAGTTTTGATCTTTATTTAAAAAAAAAACTGTTTTTTATTATTTTCTAGCAACTTACGTAACTCAAATCAGCTGTCTAAAATACAGCTGGTAATAAGTGAAAAGCACTGCTTGCTTGAAAAGCAAACATAAAAGCTTGTTTTCTGTACAGTTCTCACATATTTATGTTTCGCAACGCAGTTTATCCACATGGAGAACTATGAGCACCACCAGAACTGGAAGTAAAACAAATTCCAGCACATAAGGAAAACAAAGGCAACAAAGTCAGAGGACTGTCATGCTGTGACTGCTAACACCATCTCCAGACTGCTGATCTGAATTTGCCTCATTCTGACAAGAATTCAAAGCAGTTCCAATCACTGATTCTCGTAGCGCGAACACTATGATCAATACAGGTGTCATGATTTTATGTTTTTTTGGTTTTCAGTATTCCGCATCAAAACATCATGTACTGGAATTCAAGTGTTAATGCTCCAATCCCAGGTACCTATCCCTTTACATGACAGAAGTCGTGGGATCTGACCCTTCGGGTGGGGTGGTCTCTTACTGCCTGGCAGTGGGTGCTGGAGGTGCTTTCCCAGCCATTCCATGCTTTTCAGGTTTGACTCGGTCTCGGGAACTCTCTCTCCTATCTTATTTGATTCATTAGTCTCAATTTCAATTAGATTGTATTATATTGTGTTATCTTGCATTCTGATATCATAGTTAGTAAAATAAGTTTTTGTCCATAGATTGTTGCCGCTGTTTTTTTTTTTCCTCCCTTCCTTCCTTCCCATTTTGTGGGGCCAGGCGGGGGGTGGGGAGGGCGGGGGCCTTCTGCCCTCTGTCACGGGCATAGATTGATCTAGTTAACTCCGTGACAACAGGAAAACTGGGCAGAAGAAAATCTCTGGGATCATAAAATCCAGCTCCTTGCAGACACAGGCAGCCACCTCACGGGCACTCTTTCAAAAAGACGCACAGAGCATCCAATCTACGCACTGCACTCCTCTTACAGGAGCAGAACAGAACGCTGCACTCGGTCTGAAGGTGACTTCTTCCTGCTGGCCGTTGTTTCATGGCTGTTTCTGCTGCCACAAAGCAGCGGTGCCATTCACGCAGCAAACAGTTACATTACATTACATTACATCCTGCTCCTTCTCCACTGAAAACGCTTTTCCAAAGCGATGCACAGCGCTGGAAGGATAAGCCGTTCCTCCCGGCACGGACGAACGCACGCTTTAAGCGCTTCCTTACCATTCCAGGTCCCAGCGTAGGGCTGTCGTACCAAAACTTCTTCCTGTCGGACAAGAAGGAAGGCGCACGGCGTTACCTTCCGGCAGCTGGGAACTAAAGGTTCCCACGCCATCCCGCAGACACACCGACACAACCCCGCCAGCAGCGCTTCCCACCCGCGGGAGAAGCGGGGCGGGGAAGGAAGAGCGTAAAGCCGCGAAGGTTCCCGCACGGCTCGGAGCCGCTCGGCACGTGGAAGCACCTTTACGCGCGGGCCCGCCGGCGCGGCCCGCCCGAGCCGGGAGCGGCACGTACTTCTTTTTGCGGAGCATCTTCTTTAGCAGCTTCCCGGAACCGCCCGGTGCGGCGAAGCCGCGCAGCGCACGGCAGCACGGCGCGGCCGCGCTCCCCGCCGCCCGAACCCCCCACATGTTCCCGGACGGCCTCGGCCCGCCGCGCTCCGCGGAGTCGGCGCCCCCTAGCGGCGCGGCGGCCCCGGCCGGCGGCGCCCCCTACGGAGGCTGCGGTAAGGGCGGGGCGGCGCGCTGCAGGCGGGCTCTTCTGGCGGCCGGAGCGTCGCGTCTGAGGGAAGCCGTGCGCCGCGCTCGGTGCCGCGGCGCCTGGGGGAGCTGGCGGCTCGAACGGCGCCGGCTTGAGACTCTGGGCTGTCGAAGCTTTCGTGACGCAAATGACAAGATACGGCAGCTTTTTCACACAGAAGGAGCTTTTGTATTTAATTACAAAGTATTTAAACCGGAAGTGAAAAACGTTAATTAAAGTTACACCTCCACATCTTATCTGCGTCGCGTTACCTTCGTGAATTGCAGGGGAAGGTTATCAGCCCGGCGGTTCCTCACTGGGTAACCAGCAACAGCGTTAACGTGCAGTGCAAGGCCCTTCACAGCAGTACTTCGTTAGGGATGGGAAGACCTGCGAGACCTGCCTGTATGCTTTCAGTCATGTTTTCCTTCATCAGGTGCCGCGTCTTGACGGTGGCGCTTCCGATGTGAGGAGTTATAAGGACGTCCTTCAGTTTTAACAAGGGGTGATCCCTGCGGAGGAAAAGAAGTGCTGAGGTGAGGGCCGCTCACACAGCACGTTTCTTCAGCACCTGAAGGAAACCGGGGAAATGTTTAAAATAACGATTACAAACAAACAGGAATAATGGTAAAACCCAAGCATACTCAAGGCTTGAAACTGAAGCCTGGCTTGCAGCTTTCTATGCAACAAATTCTCCAAATGAGTCGGCATGGATTTTGCTTTGTTGCTGCAGAGGGACTGGGGACATCGCTTCAGCAGGGCTAGCAGCAAAATTACATAGTTTCTTACACGCCTATGAGCTTTGTCCTATTTTGCAGCACACACACTCACTTCTATTTAACTTAAATATATATCCAACCTTGGCAAAGGTTCGGGATAGGTCACATCCAGAGCAGCTGCCTTAATAACTTTGTTTTGAAGGGCCTCCACCAAAGCATCCTGATCTACAACCAGACCTGGGTGACAGAAAACAAAACAAAACAAAACCCAGCTCTTATTTTTCATATTGCCTCACAATGCTCTATCATCTTTTACGGCACGGCAATTAGGCAACTTGTAGGGCTGTTAATGTTCACAAAGCAGAAGCAGCAGCAGGGGGTGGTGAACCAGGAAGAGAAAGCTTGGGTATGCACATGAGAATTGGACAGTCAGGGTTAAAATGAACATTTCAGAGTAAAAAACACTTTATTAGGGCTGAGTTTCCCAGAACTACTTATACAAAATAAAAATGAGATTAACAACTGCCAGTGAATCATAATGTAGTTTTATTTATCTTGCACCTTACCTCTGCTGATATTAATGAGAATGGCTGTGGGTTTCATCAGCTGTAGCTCCCTCTTCCCAATCAGTTTGTGTGTCTGAGGTGTCAATTTCACAGCCAGCATCACAAAATCTGCCTGCTGGAGCAAGTCATCTATCTTCTTACAGTAGGTAGCTCCAACAGCATGTTCTTCTTCCTTGTTTCTTGGGGGGCAGGGAGGGAGGGGAGGGAGAGAGAACTCTAGTCGTAACCAAGAGTTTGCAGAAAACGTTTAAATCAGAGTTAGAAAAAAAGACCTTTTATTTTTTTTTTTCCTTTGCTCTTTAGTGAGAAGCAGCTAGTTAATTATACAACTGAAACTAAATGAAGAGAAATGCTAAGCTCTGCTTCTCATAATATCAGCCCTACTATGCAAAACCATGCACTACTGCACCCACGGCAAGAAAGTAAGAAGTGCGTATAAATGCACTGAGTAAATAATAAGATAAATGCATCTATGCCACAGCTTTTGGATGTAACGGAGATTCTTTTCCAACCCAAATGCAAAATTGATGTTTGACACAAATTCCCTTCCTTGTGAATAGTAACTCATCCAAAAATTGCTGAGGAAACAGATGAGACAGAGCAGAGGATAAATCCTCAGAAACAACAACAGAAACAGAAACAACAGAAGCCTGCCTGCTCTGTGAATTGGTACTATCCCATTGGAAGCATACACTGTAAGATCTGCCAGCATGTTTATCCACATCAGGACAGTTTGGGGTGTGTACTGTGCTGCTCACATTGGCTTCCCACAGATGTAAAGGATGCACAGCACGTGGGATGGGTCCCTGAGAGGCAGGTACACAGAACGGTACGTGCATTTCTGTCTGAAGACAGTCAGAATGGCTGCCAAGACTGACTCTCCTTATGAGCAGCTAGTTCTAAAAGGAGGAGGTGTTTCTGCCTGCATTCCTGCTGTGTGTAAGTCACGGCAGTGACAGCACCTTAGACTGTTTTCTCCACTCCTCGATCTACTGTGATGTCACCAACATTGTAGGGAGGTTCATAGGGAGATCAGTGAGACTGATCAGTTCTGTTCCTTTCTGACTTTGTTTTCATACAAGTCATGAAACCGATGATCATCCTGAAGCCAGCGCACATATTTTGCCACTTACAGAGATAGTCATAAGAGAGCTACACTGGCAAAGCAGACTTTCTTTGGAGTTGTAACCAGTTTTACCTCTGTTTCCTGTTGTGGTATAAAATTTTCATTTCAAAGGCTTTGGCTCTCTCAGCCACTTTGTAGCCAATGGTGCCCATTCCAACGATGCCTAGAGTAGCTCCAGAAACCTCAGCACCCAGCCAGTTGGCAGGGAAATACTCAGTATCAGGGGATATTGCCATTTGATGGCCTTGGAAGGAAAAAAAAAAAAAAAAAGAAAGAAAGAAAGAAAGAAAAACTCATGTAAAGAATTAAACCATCTGGTTACTTTCTGTCACAGAACAACACAGAAGCAGAGGAACAGTAACATGCTGTTATATTTCTGGACGAGACCTGAATAGTGATGCACTAGCAACTCAATTTCTTACACTGATCTCTTTCTTAGGATATAAGCATACCCAGACCCTCTTTGGAAGAGGACAAAGAAGCAACCGCACCAGAGCTGCTTGCTGTCTTTTCTGCCTGCAGTACAAATGAATTATTGCCCCATTAAAATGCAACTCTGCAACACAGCTTCCTACTCACGGGATTCATCAGCAGGACTACTGTGACAGTGCTACAGATGTCACCTGTGCTGTATTTGCTGAATAGTGCATCTGATGTAACACAGGTTAGGTTGTAGCATCATCAAGACTTTCAGTAAGGCCAAAGTATGTTTCCCTGCCATCCTGCAGATAGAACACAGCTGGCAGAGGACAGAAACACAGGAAAGGATGGACTGGATTCTTAACAGTTGATGAAAAAAGTCTTAACAGTTTGTTTACAATGACTCAAATTTATGTTAGCTAGGCAAAGACAGGCATTAGGAATCCTTGCAAACATCTCTTTTTATTAGAACTTGGAAAGCAAGACTGCACTGGACAAGTGGAATGAGTGAGTGGCTACAAGCTGAAGGAGAAGAACCCTCAAGACTCTAGGGCTAGCTGGAAAAAGAAATGTACCTACGTTACTGATACATCTGTTGGGAAGCTGAATGCACTACATGCAAGTTACTACTACCAGTGTGACAGAGTTATCCTTTTCCTCATCCCTGTTTTTCTTCCAGTATTTCTGCTCCTAAGCCCACCTTTGCATCAGAAAGCACACACTTTCTAATTGTGTGTTTTGAAGAGTCAGCTTCTCTCTAAAAAGTCAGAAAGTGTTTCAGTTATTACCTTCCACAAGTCTCCTGGAAGATGCCAGCATCAAAGCCATCCCCAAATCTGCAGTGTCAGTGGAAACAGTCAGTGGAGTGTTAGACACTTTCACACCATAGCTAGAGAGGAGATTCAGATCCAAGTGATCTACTCCCGCTCCAGAGCTTGCAACTATCTTCAGGTTAGGCAGGCTCTGCAGCAGCTCCTCATTAATAACTGGTTTGTGATACCACATATAAATAGCTCTGATCTTTTTGCCAAGAAAGCTCTTGTTTTCAAGATATTCTTTCATGGTGATGAGACAGAAACGTTCCTTTAGAAATTCAGCATGGTCTTCATATACCCCATGCTTCCCTCCGATGCAGTCAATTAGCACACAAGGCAGCTCCTGACCCTCCATGTCCTATAAAAGCAATGAGAAACCAAAATGACATCTCCCACGGTGACCCGTTGTAAGCTTTTTGAAAATAGGAATTTATTGGCTCAACTGCATGCTCTTTTCTCACTTGAGGATCGATCTGCTCAAAGATATTTGCTCTCGTGAGTGAGTTCTGCCCTCCGTATTCAGAAGGATGTGTCTGTGATTCACAAGCACAGTCCTGGCATCAGAGCTACAGAAAAGTTCAGCGTCACACACCGCCAACAGCAGCTGGCAAGCCTGCTTTGCTGGCTAAGAACAAGCAGCAATGCCCACTCCAGGACCGCTGCAAAGCAAGCACCACTCTCTCGCCCCGGCTGCGTGAAACAAGCACGCACCTTCCCCGCAACGTCCCGTCCCGTCCCTCACCGGATCCCCAGCCACCGAAGCACGGTGAGACACGCCAAAAGTCCTCTCGGAAGGCACTTGCGGATGGGACCGGAGATGGGAGCCCTCCAGAGCAGCCAGAGCAAGCCGCCCAGCTCTCGGTGCAGGCGCACGAGCCGACGGAGCCGGGCCCCCAACGCCGCTCACCTCCGCGCTGCTCGCCAACACGGGCTGCGAGGGGAGGAAGCGGAGGAGGAGGAGGAGAAAGAGGAGCGGGGGGAGGAGCCGGCCCTGGAAAAGCTGCCCGCGGCCGCGGCTTGGTGTGGTGGGGATTGGAGCTTGTCCGCGTGGCTTCGGGGGAAAAGGGATAACGTGCGTTAACGAATCCTTTTAGCTAGATATGTATTCTAAGGTGTGAGCTGATTCTATACCATTAAGACCTTCAAAACAGCTAGGGTTTCGGAGCTTGGTGATCCTTGAGGTCCCTTCTATGATTCTGTGATTCTGAGGCGATTCCTCTTGCTGTGTAGATGGTGAGCAGAACACTCAAGGAAGGCTCTGACCTGTGTGGTAGGAGCAGCTGAGAGCTAGAAAACCCTGCCTGAGACCACGGATCTCTATTCCTTCTGAGCCAAGAAATAACCAGCACCTGTGAACTACTGTACCTGACCTGAGCTCTGCCACACTTTGCAATTGGACAATTGCATACAATTCTATCTCCTCCAGTTCTACCAAACACATTTTGGTATGCTGAACATTCAGGCAATCGAGTTCAACATGAGATCCTCTCTAAAATAACTAAGAAAAAATGAAGTGTAATAAACTGTCGTAATGCAAAATGATACATCACTGTAACTTTTTTATCCTGTTGGTGACTTTTGGGTATCATTTATTGACATGAATTTCAAATTCACACGGTTAGACTTTAAACCAAAAATCCATGAACTAGCTAGACGGAGTTAAAGCACATTAACTGGATTCCTAGTATGAGTTCAGTTTTTGACCTTTCTTTAAAAGAAAGCAATAAACATTTAATGCTTACACATTTCGTGTTTCACATCAACCTCTTGTGAGTTTGCTGATAAGACATAATGGGTGACCTTTTAACTTACTGCTTATGTAACAGTGCCTGAGATTAAAGGGTCACTGTGAGGTAGAAGACAAGAGACATTCCAGCAACTAATTTTCTACCAAATTTTAGTACTGAAGGTCAACAAATCCAACAACAAACAAAAACCTTTCAAAGATCAATGTAATAGTTATCCCACTTGCACATCAAATCAACAAATTTGGATTAACAGAATGAAGATATGTTTAGTCAAAGAATAAGCGATCAAATACTCGAAACACTGTTATTCTTCTTTGAGTAAGAATCGAGGACACATACATCAAATGTCAAGAAAATGAACTTGGTTATGTGGCTAGATACGAAGAGAATCAGACAGCTTCCAAGTTGCTTTGTGTCACTTCAGCAAATTTTCAAATTTGTTTCAGGAGCTGATGTTAAATAGAGCAAAATATGTGACAGAAGGGGTCAGGAAGTCACTTACATTCTGAATGACTGAAGAGCTGTTTGAATGGCCAGAATGTCACAAATAGCAAACAGCAGGTTGAGATACGTGCACATTGTTGCAGGTGAGAGTGTTGCACGAGTCCACTGCAATATTTTAGGTACCTTGCATTGGAAAAAGAAGTATTGCTGTATGCTAATATTTCATTATTGTTGAGAGAGATCCATTATACCAGTGACAAAGTTCTCTGAAATTCATAATTTCTATGACTACAAAGAAAGAAGTATTGCACAACTTAACTCCTAGTTTCATTAATTATTGCATATTGCCATTGGTTTCTGTGTATTACTGCAGGACAAGCTGATGTTTTGCATAAGACAAGGTGCTTGCATAATGATTGTTCCTTAAGGTAAGGCTTTGAAATATTGCATCGGCCTAAGAGACTTTTGCACAACGTAATACATTTCCTAGCTGGGATGTTTAACCTGGTTTAAGCATGAAATTGGATGGGGATATATGTTCCTTCTATGTTTAAAGTAGTGTTATATGTGAGCAGAGAGCATAGGGGAAAATAAATACATTAAAAACACACACACACACAACTACCAAACAAACACAAGTAGGAGGTCTATATTCTCATGGTTTTGCTTTTCAGGCAAGGCCAACCCAAGGAAACAACTACCTCTTATTCACAAATTACACCACAAGAACATTTGATGCATTTGATATGCATTTGATTTCACTGATTGGAAGCCATCATGAAGCATCACCACTAACCTGCCTGCATGCTTTAGGTAAGACCTGCATCTCATTAGACTGTTGAAGCAGCAGTCTGTGCTAGATCATACAGTTTGCCTGCCCAAACATTCCAAACAAACCTGGACTAACAGAAAAACTATCACATTTTGCATTACAGTGTCTGCTGCATTTTTTTATTCTTCTTCTAGAGATTTTAAAACTGAGGGTACTATGTCTTCCAAGTACAATCTAAGTAGAATAGGAGGTGGGAAACAGCATGGAAAGATATCCTTAACTGTACGTAAGTTAATATGATACTATTCAATACTGTCGTGGCTTTATGTTTTTTGGTTTTCAGTATTCCGCATCAAAACATCACGTACTGGAATTCAAGTGTTAATGCTCCAATCCCAGGTACCTGTCCCTATATATGACGGAAGTCACGGGATCTGAGCCTTCGGGTGGGGCGGTCTCTTACTGCCTGCCAGTGGGTGCTGGAGGTGCTTTCCCAGCCATTCCAAGCTTTTCAGGTTTGACTCGGTCTCAGGAACTCTCTCTCCTATCTTATTTGATTCATTAGTCTCAATTTCAATTAGATTGTACTATATTGTGTTATCTTGCATTCCAATATCATAGTTAGTAAAATAAGTTTTTGTCCATAGATTGTTGCCGCTGTTTTTTTTTCCTCCCTTCCTTCCTTCCCATTTTGTGGGGCTGGGGAGGGGGTGGAGGGGGGCAGGGGCCTTCTGCCCCCTGTCACGGGCATAGATTGATCTAGTTAACTTCGTGACAAATACATATTTAGATTGAGGAAAGGTAAGAAATGGAGGAATATTTCTTGTGGTGTAATTTGAAGATAAGAGGCAGTTGCTTCCTGAAGACATTGTTAGGAATTTGTACTTCAGGTCATGATTTCCAGTTTGTAAGGTGATATCAAGTAGCTAGGTGTTGTATTTGAATCAAACCTATCCTTCCAAGCTGACACTTGCCCAGCACTCTGTCTGAAGCACTGCACTGGCAAGGAGCACTTCTCTAGAAGATCAGCTCAGACACCTAAATATCTGCAGCAGTGGAATTAAAAGCAAGCAAATGACAAGTGCATTCTGTTGTGCTCGTGAAATGATGCAACTGATTCTGTTTGCTGCTTCTGTTTCACATCCGGAGAAAAGTTTGTATGTGCAAACTCTTGCCCGTTTTCTCTAGTTTGTGGACATTAATCTAATAAATGTTTTTTTTTTTTTTTTCCATCTGTTATTATAGATACTGGTGGCTTTGTTTTCAGCTTTGTAATTTGTCACTTGGCCTTTTATTATGAAAGGGTAGACTTACATTTGTCAGGATAATACTGGTGATGATCAAACACATAGTGGTGCCTGTACCTCAGGGAACAGGAGGTCTTTTGTAGAAGGTAGATGGGACAGTCTTAAAATTCTTGTCAGCAAAACAGCTGCTCCTTAAAAGCTACAGTAATTTGTTTCCCTGAGCCACTGGAGTTGTTATACACAGGTTGATCCAAAACCTAGGTGTGCTAACATTCACTGTTTGGTCTCCATAAACATTAAGCAAGCATTGATGAATGCCATTTTCTCTGCATGGAGGAATTCAGTTCCTCACCTTTGCTTCATGTACACTTCCATATCAGACATCATTTTGTCAAACTGCCCCTCTGCTGCCATCTGTCACGTGGCAACAAAATATTATAGAATATTGGCAGGAAGGTTCAGCCTCTACTCCCATCCCACCAACATCTGCCTCTGACATGGTGTGCCAACATAATAAAATAGAAGGCATTACTTTCAGAGTAGCCTTTGTACTTAAAGCTGGTGGAAGTCAGTGTCTATTGGCATGCACAGGTGACAACCTGCTCTAAGAAACAGGAGGTGGAAATGACTCTGTAAAGACTTACAAGGGTTTATAAGACTACAGACAGAATCCAAGCTGTGCTTATGGGCAATTTTGCTATAAATGTTACTAATGAACAATCACACTGATCATAAAACCATACTAAATGATAGCATACATAGCAGTGCCACTTTGAGTTGTGCACTGGTAGTTTATTTGTATTTTAAGACAACAGAGTGTACATAAGTTTTAGTTAGGGGGATGAACATTCTTCTATTCAGAGAGTTTTCCTGTGGAAATTGAAATAATTAATTGTATTAGAGATGCTGTTTCTAGTGTGGTAAAGCCATGTCATATTGCTTTTTTACTGTGATAATTGCAGCCTTAAAAACAGTTTGTCAAGTTGCTATTTTTAATCTCTGTAGTACTGATGCTCACTGTTATATCTCGTTTCAAATACAGTTATTCTTGCAGAAGCAGTGACACAAAGGAAATCTTACTGACTTGGGCTTCCATGGTGTTTGTTTTTTCACAACCATTTTTTGTGTTCCTTCTGAGTTACAGAATGGTGCTGGAGTCTTACAAGCATTCTTCCAAATATTTTGTGCTACGTTGAAAATATTAAAGGTAGACTTCAAGTAAGTTTGGTATTCCAAACGTGGCAGCACGTCCATCTTGGAGACTATTTTTCATTGGTGCTGTTGTTTGCAACTAATACTTCAAACTGTCGGCTCACATCTGCTTTGAATAAATGATACTGAATATGTTTCTGAAAATTGATTTTTGCCTCAGCATTTCAGGTCTCAGGTGCTACTTTAAAAGGAGACTTCCATATAGAAGGTCACTAGTATTTCTAGCAGGTAGTTTGCACTGTTTTGATATCTAATACAGTATGAATGAGGTGAACTATGTTATCTAAACAGACATGTTCTTTAGGACTCCTATACGTCTTTTTAAATACTGATGTAAAATTGCTATTTTCCCCTTTGTATTACCTCTTTCCTTTAGTCAGGCATACTGTTTCCAAAGTTTTCTAAGAACAGTACAGAATGTTGAGACATTTTTTCTTGTCTCATGACTATCTGGTAGCACCCTTAAAATGACTGGTAGATAGACGGGATCTGTCACCCATGAAAGCTCACTTTCGAACATATTTTTAATAAAATATAACTATATGAAAATAAAAATAACTATAAAGTGATCTGTTACATCTTGTAAAGTCCTGTTTCTCTCACCAGTAGGCAAATTAAAACATAAGTTCTAGGGAGCCTTTCAAAACCTGCAAATAAGAAGGCAATCAGAAATTATTTCTCCCAGAGCCTTTTAAAGCCTGCATGCATTTATCCATAGCTGAAAATGAGGAGCAGTTTGTTCCTCCACAAAGAAAATAAACTTTTAAAGGCCTCATTACATGTAAGACTCAGCCAGAGTTCACCCTGCCCATTCTGAACAGGTGTCTCTTAATGGGGGAAAAAAAAAAAAAGAAAAGAAAAAAAGAAAAAAGAAAAGAAGCATTTAGAGCTGATTGGGAAAAGGAAAAGAATAGAAATATTTAGAGCTCCTTCTGCTCTTCAGCTAGGGAGCACTTCACTAGGCATGGGAAGACCAGTAAGAGCTGCTAATATGTTTTCAACTGCTTCCTCTGTTATCATGCGGGTAGCCTTGTCTGTTTTAATGCCAAGGTGAGGTGTTATAATTACATTCTTCAATTTTAATAATGGGTGATCTCTGGAAGGGAAAAAAAACAAAGTTAAAACATACTGTCATTTATCCAAATGAAGAAGAGTCTTGTTTAGGCTTTCACACTGTATTTAACTATAAAGACAATTTAATATAACTTTACAAATCCTACGTACGTCTGTAGACTTTAATCACCTGTGTTCAAGTAATTCTAGATGTTAAAAGGATATGTTAAGTATTTATACTGTGCTCTTTTGCCCAAGACCACAAACAGATTTTTGCCACGAGCAGCAATTTGTACTACATCAGAATAGAGGATTAAGCACTCCCAGCATATTAACACTACACAATGCTCAGAGCTGTAGCTATGCAACTCAGGTAATGGACAGCAGTGTCCTGGACCCTAGGTCCCCAAACCCCAAAAGCCAGCCACTTCAGTTGTCTCCCCAAGGAACCATTCTGGCAAATGTGCCTGTAGCCTCTGGGCCCAGGAGGTGTGCAGTACTTCAGCTTTGTACTGGAGAAACAAGCCTGTGGAGAGGGAAAATTTGGGACAATACAGCAGGTCTAAGGAGGGCTGATTCAACCAGCTTCCGCACATTCAATATGTTGCACCTTTAGATAAAACAGGGAGTGAAGTACATGTGTACCTTCAGAGTGTGATTTTGTGGAGTGGTCTAATACTCCCCTCATGCACAAGCTCCCTCGTGCTGTTTCCTGGTACCCACGCTTCCCTTCAGCCTGTTATCAGTTCCAACATCTGGGCTGCATCCCTCATTCACAGCAATTTCACACAAACGTGCAGCCCAGGAGCAGTAGGAGATGCATCTCCATGACCCCTGCCTGACAGCCTCATGCAGTGTTTCTGAGGAATAAGGATAAATGAGATGGTGACCTGGGCAGCGGCTCTGGGTAGGTGACATCCAAAGCTGCAGCCCTGATAACACCAGTGCGCAGAGCTATCACCAATGCCTCTTGGTCCACCACTGCACCTGGGTTGGAATAAAAGTAATGCTGAGCACAATTTGCAGGTAATAGTCTCAGACAGGAAAGAGGGTGGAAAGGGGGTGTGAGGAATTTTTGCCATGCCTGCTCTGTTTTCAGCACGTGCACCAGCTCCACGAAACGAGCTGGCTCGTATTTGGTAGTCAGGCTAGCAAATACTACAAATTTTCCAAATACTACCTCGGCTGATGTTCACGAGAGTAGCTGTGGGTTTCATCAGTTCCATCTCTCTTTTCCCAATCAGCTTGTGTGTCTGAGGTGTCAGGCTCACCACCACCATCACAAAATCTGCCTGGCAGAGCAAATCATCTAGCTTTTCACAGTAAATGGCACCAACAGCTTGCTCTTCCTGCTCTTTCCTGATGGGGAAACAAAGGATCACACTGCATTTCAGAGCATCAATCATGCAAATATCGTCTACTACGATGCCACTGGTATACAAACGCAGATCTGCCATTAATGCAGCCAACAGGTGGCAGAGTAGCATGTGTTCAGTGTCAGCTGGCTGTGTGGGCCCTGCCTCTGGAAGGCAGCAAGCCCTGCCTGCCTCTCAGCTTCTGCAGTGCAGGTTCACGGGCTTATTTTAAAGTCTGCAGGTGGACTGAAGCTAAGCACAGGATTGGACACAGTCCATTCTGCAGGATCTCTGTGGGAAAGGTGCACCTCACAGAATACAATAGTCATTCAAATTGGAGTAGTCAAATTTGCCAGAATTCATCCATGGGACCATGGGAGAATGCTCATCCCATTGATATAATCGAGCAAACGCATCATTTTGCAACGAATGGCATCAGCAAGGCAGTACTTTGGTAATTTAGGATGATTCCTGGCCACTCCAGGACTTTCTAAGTGTGGGTTCTTGGGATTCTCTAAGTGATAAAGCGTGTAGCAATGCCAAAAGATACCAAATTAAAGTGAGATTTCTAGTTGAATTTTTCACAGTAAGGATAGTTGCCATTTTTGTTTTCTTGCCTGAACTTTGTGAACTAAAGAAGCAAACATAGGAGACTGTGTGTGAAATTTTTTGCTCTTGGTTGCAAGAGAATGACTTTGAATTATCTCTAATCTAGAAATAAAGAAAGAAATCACCCTAGGAAAATAAGCTCAGTGTCACTTTGGACCATGTGTCTCTAATGCATGCATTTTGTTGGCTTTGTTCAGTGTCAAGGTCAACAGTGATTGAGTAAGGAACAGACTGGAATTACAGCCAGTTTAGCAACATGCAGAGTGTGTCTTGCTTCAGCACATAAGGCAGAAATATAAATGGACTTTAAAACAACCCATTTTTTCACTTCTGTTGCAGCGTGCATTGCTATTTCACGACAGCACTCTTAGATATACATTGAAGACTAAGAAATACTAAACAGAGGGAGATAGTGAAGACCAGCAAATAAATAAATACGTAAATAAATAAGTAAATAAATAAAAAATGTGCTTTATTTTCTTTTCTCTGTGGTTTATAAAGAAAGTCTGAAGGACTTATATCTAAATCCTGCAAAAGGAGGGATTGGTCCAGTATTTTTTTAACATTTCCCTTTGTATTCCTGACATAATTACATACTTTCTTGGAAAGGAAATACTGACTATATAAAAGGCAGTTTCTGCTGCAATTAGGGTTTTTACCTCCGTGTTCTGTTGTGGTACAAAATCTTCATCTCAAACGCTTTGGCTCTCAGAGCAATCTTATACCCAATGCTGCCCATGCCAATGATTCCCAGAGTAGCTCCAGTAACTTCAACTCCAAGAAAATCAGCTTCACAGTACTCCATACCAGGGGAAATGGCAACATGATAGCCTACAAAAATAAATATCAGGATAATGAATGAATGAGGTCCAGCACAGGTGAACATGGCAAAAGAATCCATGCTCAAAGTGCTACTACAGTACCCACGTTTCACAAGTGCAAACACACAGTTCTAAACAGCAGCCTTTTCTGTAATATCCTAGGTGATTTCTTAATACAACACATTTCCCTGCCATGTGTGACATTTCCCATTTGTTCTTACTGTCCTATAAAAAGCATTTTAATGAATCACGCCTAAAAATCATTATAACAAATGAGACTCGTAAGAATGTTGATCTCCTCTTCATCAATAACCAAAATCATTACTGCTAGTGACACTGTAGAGGTAGGAAAAACCACATTTAGAATACCACAAAATGTTGGTGTTGCTATTTAGAATGGGAATAACTTTCCTGTCCATCTCTGCCACTCTTCTTTGAAAAGGAAGCGTGACTTCTTTAAAAATCACTACTCGATTATTTCCATAGATTATCTTCTAAACCTGCCAAATTTTGGGTAGCCACACAAACAGAAAATAAACTTGTATGCACAGAGATTATTAGCCAGCTAGCAAGGGGGGAGGCTTCTGATGTTTGTGTCTTCTGATATGGCCAGCTCTTTTTAAACACAAGCAGAATATTGTGAAAGTAACAAAAAATGCCTCAGGTCATGCCAGAGGACAGCTATTAGAAATGCCACCACAGGGTAATCTCTCCCCTTTGAGTTTCTATGACTCCTCTGGTATAGGTAGCAAATCAATGACAAGTAAATTTTATAGGATAAATCTGAATAATCTTTTCCTGAAGCTGGAGACATTCTAATCAAGCCAAGGATGGATTAATCTGGGGAAGCAGCAAGAAAAAAATCTAAAATTTTGGAAAAAACTAGAAGGGGTGCTGCTAACAGAAACTGGAGCAACCTGCTTCGATGGCTGCTGATGCACCTTAAATTCCTCAGTTCCAGCTTCTAAGACCGAGCTCTGTCCCTTAAGCAGTGTTTTACTGGAATATAATGTGTTGCTCAAATATTTGCAACCCATGCTGGTGAACTGTGAAAAATAAACTCTTCTGATTTTATTTATACCTGGTATATAGGAGCATTTCTGTAGGCTGTAACAATTTGGATATTGAATATATAGAGAATATATCAAAATACAAAATCTTCAATTTTCCAGCCCAACATAGTTAGTTATTCACATTTTGTCACACTATAGATATCTTCAGAAAAGTCAAACTAATGGCATGTAAATTGTATCATTTCTAGAAGATACACAAAAAATGAATCAGATATTACCTTCTACTAGTCTTCTAGCAGATGCCAACAGCAAAGCCATCCCAGTATCTGCTGTGCTACTGGAAACAGCACGTGGAGCATTAGCCATTTTCACACCAAAGCTAGCTATAAGTTTCAGATCCAGATGATCCATTCCTACTCCTGAATTTGCAATCACTTTCAAGTTTGGCAGGCTCTGGAGGAGGTCTTTGTCAATGACTGGTTTGTGCCACCACAAATAGATTGCCTGGACCTTTTTTCTCAAATTCTTTTCGCTTTCAAGAAATTCCTTCATAGTGATGAGGCAGAAGTGCTTCTTCAGAAACTCCACATGGTCATGCAGTATCCCATGCATTCCTCCGACTTCATTTACCAAAAGCCCAGGCAGCTCTTCTCCCTCCATCATCTGTACAAAGAAGAAAGAGACACAGCATCAAAAGACATACAAATAATTTTTTCCAAATATTTTAAAGAATCATTGCTTTCATGCTCTTGTTCATGACAACTATGACAAGAGAGCAAAAGAAGTATATATTTAGTTAGGGTGGTAAGCAATTTAGGACAAGAAAGCAGCTCTTCTAAGTATATTATCAATTATATATGAAAACAAACTAAAAAAAAAAAGCAGCCAAAAAAAAAAAAAGCAACCCCAAACCCAACAACAATGAAGCAAAACAAACATACAACATACAAAAATAAACAACAACAACAACAAACACCCTAATCTTCATATAAGGAAGTATGAACAAGTTCTGTCCCTCACAGGCTGTAAGGTCACTGTCACCAGGCTTATAATATGCAGTAATTTCTTTTTAATAACTGAGTTTCAGGCCATAAATGGTCTGGCGTATAAATCTTCTGTCCTGTCTCAAAATCACAATTTACCATGTCTAAGAATTTTAGAAAAATGCTGGAACTAATCTAACTCCTGTAAACTGCACAGGTTCATCATGAACTTTGTGATACAGGTTAATTTTTCAATTCTTTATTTTTCCAGCCTCCTGTCCTGAGATGACACTAGTGACTTTTTAACTGTAGTTGCTTAGATATGTGTTTTTAAATAGGGACTTCAGCACTCAAGTTAAAAAAGCGTTAGATTATTTTTCTTCAGAAATCACTGACCACTTGTTTGTAGTTTCCAGGAAATCTCTGAATAGACAGCTGTTAAAAAAAAAAAAAAAAAAAAAAAAAAGGCTATTTATAGTTACCTTTGGTTTTCAATGGGAATCTTGTGAAAATCTGGGGGTGAAGAGAGAGCAGGGTGCTGCTGGAGGACTGATAATACAGGAATTTCCTACAGCAGTGAAGTCTGTTGTCTTGTTAGTAGTGTTTTCACTATTTGCTTGTTAATATTTGGCTCTTTGTCTACAGTTACTGTGCTAAACATTCATTTTACCACCCCTTCAAGAAGCCTGACTGTATTCCAGAATAATGGGAAGTCTTATTTTATTTTATAAAGGTGACAAATATTGTACCGTAGGGTTGTTTTTCCCCTCCTATTTTTATTGCTTGCTCCTATGGGGAAAAAGACCACCACCAAGAACAAACACAAGAAAAAGCCTTCTGAAGAGCCTGGAAATGTTAGTCCACTGTGACACACCAGTCACAAAACTCTTCCAACCAGGTTTCAGTTATACCAAGGATGGCATGTCTCTGGTTCTGAGCCAAGACATCTAGCTCCTCTTGCTTGTTCCTCACGCTGCTTACATTGTTGTACAAATACTTCAAATGTGCTTCACTATACTCAGCATGTCATGGACAATACTCAAGGGTCTCATTAGCATGCACCATCTAAAACGTTGGTGTGCTATCCCCTGTCTTACACCTGGTCAGATTGGTTTTAGCCAGTTTTCCATTCAAACCTAGTCTAGAGCTCTATTCATAGGCTCTGACAACACCTGTGCAAAAATATTTGAAGCCCTCTGAGAAAGGTGCATCCCATTAGGGTATGTAGACCATCCTGCAATTGAAAAACACAAAACTGTGCCAACAGCAGCAGCGTCAGAACCACATCTTTGCATATGTGCAAAGGTGTTTTGAGTGAAATGATCCTTTGGAGTAGATTTTCTTAAATAAGCTGGTTACAACCAGGCTTTCAGAAAGATAAGCTAGTGCATTCCTGAACTCTGGTTCTAATTTCTAAAATCATGTGCTGTTGGGATTCATAAGTAGTGACAGACATTTCTTTGAGTTTCTGCAGTAGCTGGACTAAGTAAAATGTATATAATATAACACAAAATTCAGAAGTATTATTGATCTGATTAGAGCATTAATCTCCTGCTCTCAGCTTTGCAACTCTCAAAAATTTATCAATTTTTATTACTGGATTATCAGTTTGGTTTCCATTTACTGGGCCTCCTTAAATAAATTAGATAGTTTAGAGGACAAAAAAAACTTGGAGGTAGGCATCCACGGTACTTCAGATTGCTAACTTCCTGGAGAGTGCAAGCAGCTAAAAACAGAGGTAAAACCTGACAGGTGGTTTGCAGAAAGCAGTTACTCCTTGAGAGCTGTGCATGTCACTGTAAAGTCTCAGCTATTTGATGTAGTCCTTTTGGTTCTGCCCCACAGCCGTGAAGAGTCGGACCAAAACCGTGTCAGAAACGCAACTTTTCTGAAGTTTTCTCCTTTCCTCTTTCTAGGGGACCTTTGTGAGACGCGCCTCCTTCATCGGGCAGCGCTTTCTCCAATGAGGTTACCGGCACTGACTGGAATGCCGGGCAGAGACCAGACAGCCGAGGAGAAAGAGCCTCGCACCAGGTGAGAGTCCTGGCAAAAGAAACGCGGGCGATGCCATGCTCTTGCCTCTGTGGGAGTGAAGTTTCTCCCGGATCCAGAGGCTGTATGAACTCAAGCAGCTCTGCATGACAAAGGTCCCGTAGCGTCACTTCTTAGCTGCGTAACTAATGGCAAACGCTCCTTGCAAGAGTGTAGAGGCTTTCTTGCTTCCCTTCAGATGGAAGTGAACCGGAGCTTTCTGTTTGCCGAGCCTGGTGCCTAAAGTGACAAGAACCATCCCGAGCAGAGATGAGGGTGTTCCTTTCCTAGGAGCGTTTGAATAGTAGTGAGCGTGTTTCTGGGCTGCTGTCAGCGCTGCAGGCTGTTCCCAGGTCTCGAGGGAAGTGGTGGAGACCAGATCAGTCATTTGGGGGCTCTTGCAGACTTTTTTTTGCTGCGGAAGCTGCTAAAGCACTTTCAAGCACGCAGTGCAAACCCAGCACCTCCTGCCCTCCTGTCAACCCTCCCCCACCGTGTCTTTACAGGCTGCTACCAGCCATCACGAGGAGATCCTTGCCAGAAAAAGCAGAGCAAGAGAAAGTCACTCCTCTGGTCCAGCCTGGTCCCAGGATGATAGACTTCTTTGCCGAAGCGATGGAGAAGAGGAGAAGGGTACGTGACAGACTGCTGCAGCACATTTGTCTTGTTGAACTGTAGAAGAGCATCACTGATTCTCTCAGTGTTCTTTACTGCGCGTTCATGTGACAACAAGAGAGATCAATTAAGACAGCATTTGAGAATAAGTGTCCCAAAAGGCACCCCAAGAGCTAATTTGGGGATGTTCCTGACTGCTTGCTTGTGTAGAATTGCCAGAATGATTTAGCCCAGCGGCTGCTGATTTTCCTGGCTGTTACAGAAGGGCTCTTCAGTCAAGTCTGCAAGAGCCTGGCAACAGACCAGGAAGGCAGAAGACAGAGGATGAAATGGAGTGCAGGAAGGGAAAGCCCTCAGCCTCCACAGAGACTTAACAGTGCCTGCTGATGCATGTAGGCCACCCTCCTAGAATCTCCTAGAAAGAACCGCTTTCAGACCAAGACGGGAAAGGAGGAGAAGAGGAAGAAGGTGATTAAGGAGAAGGGGAGAGAAGCTGAGAAAGGAGGTGGAGCAGAAGGGGAAGAAAGTGAAGGAGGAGAAGGCAAAGAAGGTGGAAAAACAGGAGGAGAATAAATTTCCAAAACACATCCAGAAGCTCTTTGCTGCAGAGGAAAAAAAGAACAGAATGCTGTAGAAGGAGAAAGAGAATGGAGCCAGGCAGGAAGAGTTGGCACCGAAGAGCACAAAAGCCAAGCCAGAAGTGGAGGTGCCAATGGCCCAGGTACTTTGCATCTCTTCAAGAAGACAGCTGTGCTTTCCTGTCATCTGGAGCTGAGACTTCATGTTACCTCTAGCACCCTGTCCAGAGCAGCACTGTTGCTGCAGCACAGCTGGATGGGGGACTGCTACATTTTGTGAGCAAGAGGACCCAACAGGGAGCTGTAACAAAGCCCTGGTCACGCTGGGACATGGCCTTAAGAGCGTGCTGAGGTCCCTCTCCTGCTTCCTTTCCTGGCCCACTGCAATCCCCACTGGAATGGTCTTGCGGGGAGCTGCATGCTGGGAAGCAGCACCTCTGATGGCTGAGTGTCTCTTCCTATACAGGAAACCTCTGCCTGTGAGGAAGAGTATTTCATCTCTCTGTCTGAGAGCGAGACAGAGGATTCCAGCCCCAGCCCCAGCCTGATGGAGAAGATGATGGAGGAGTGGGAAGAGGGCGATGAAGAGCCGCCCAGAGTCTTCTGGGACAGCGCTGCTTTGCCTAAACGGTAAGCGTGCACCAACTCCATCCGAGACCAGGGGGCAGCGGAGGGGTGGTGGTGATGAGCCACTTGTGCTGCGAATGAAGGAAGCCAGCCTGTGAGTCACGGTGCTGCACACAGCGCCCTGAGAGCTCTGAGGCCGTGGCTGTGAGCACGGATAGGGCCCGATGCCACGAGCCTCTCTGGAGCCCAGAGCAGCCCATGCTTGAAAGTCATCCTGCATCAAAGTGGCTGGGGGGCCAAATGTGGCTGCGTGTGGAAGAGACTGGGTGAGGGAGGGGGCAGGAGCGTCACAGCTGAAGAGCGAGGCAGATTTTGTCTTTGCTTTGCTTATTCCCACGTAGGAGACAAGGAATATTGAGTTCAAGTCTGTGATGCTTGGGTTATGGTGGTAAGTTGGGTACGTGCAAAGGTGAAATGGGTGAGAGGGTCCTTTGGAGTGAGTTTTCTAAAAGAACTTGGCTGAGACTGGAATGAGACACCAGAGTTTCAGAGCTCTTGCGCTCTCATTTCTAAAATCGTACACTGTTGGGCTTTGTGGGCAGGGACAAACATTTCTGGTTCTGCAGCAGCTGGACTAAGTGAGATGTACGTATGATACAAAGCTGCGAGAAGGCAGCCGCCTTAGCAGCCCAGGGGCCCGAGGAGCACTTGGGCAGGTGTGACTCCTGGGTTCTGTTCTCGGCCTGGTCCCTGCCTTCCCAGGGATCTGCGAGCAGAAGCCGCCACTGGAACTGAATTGCTCGTCTCAGAAATGCGGCGTTGCTCTGGCGGGAGCTCGGTGTGCCGAAGTGCTTCGAGGTGGCCGCCTGAGAGCATGACGCGTCTTTCCTTTTGTTTTGCAGAACTCGCTAAGTTCTGGTTCAGCACGTCCTATTATCTGAGTCGACAGCTGGCTCTCTACCAGGTGGGACTCGCCTCCTTCTCCTTCCCTCCCTCTCACGGTTGTTTGAGCCCCGAGGGTCCATTTGCCACGAGCGCAGCTATTCTTCCCGTCCATGGAAGCAGGAACCACGCCCCAGAGGGGCACTGCAATGCGAGATGGCCAGCTCCACTGTCAGTTCTGAAATGCCAGGGGGTCCACGCCTAATGATGGAAAGGGGGCTGGACATTCTCTGGGCCTTCCTGAGTCCTCTGCTGGCAGAGTCGAATGGACCCTGTGGGGGGTGACTGCAAGTTTGGGAGCCCCACTTGTGTCTTTAGGAGCCGGAAGACTGCGCTCTCTGGTGCTACACGGGGAAGGAGGGGTGAAAGTGAAATAGTCTTCTGTCATTCCCTGCAAAACTTCTTCTGATCCGCCCTTTCTTCTCTTTCAGGTTGTGTGCATTCCTGGACTGGGGGCTTTCACGGTTGTCAGAGAGCATGTAGTCAGCCAGCAGAAGGATCTGGTTGCCGTTGAGACACTCGTGTTTCATCTGGCAAAGGCTCTTGCACAGGACCGTCATTTCCAGTACAACTCCAGCGGTGTTGCAGCTAGGAACAGTGGAGTCTGACAGAGGTGACTGCCCTGGCACTCTAGTGGGGAATGTGCCAGATTGCCATTACAGATGGAATACAGCATAACAGCACCCTCTTTCACCAGTTTCAGCGGCAGGTTTCATTCCAGTCTCATTGGCTCCATGTCTCAGCGTCTCCTCAGAGATGTACCAATGGTTCCACCTCAAAATCTCAACAGTAGTGCATTGCCTGAGGGCCTGGAAGCTGCTGACTGTTGAGCGTGACCTGCTCACGCTGACTGAGCGTGACCTGCTCAGTGGCTCTCCAGGTGCTCATGTTCCTCTCCTCTCATTTCTCCAGGACACGACAAGTATGTAATGGTTTTGTGATTTTTGGTTTTCGGCATTCCACATCATAACATCATGTGGGGCACTGGGAGTTTAACTGTTAATGCTCAAGCTCTGGGTACCTGCCTGGAAGAACTACATTCCCCAGGGGACTTTGCGGTCACAGAGTGTCTCGAGATACAACTCCTGGCAAGGTCACCTGATGCACTCTTCTTCGCCTGCTCTTCGTCGGCTCTCCTCCCTTTTTCTCCCTGCTGCTCGACTGGACTGCGCATCTCACCTCAGAATTGTGGTGAGGCCTATCCACCTTTTGGACATTCTCTCTCTCATTATATTTGATTTATTAACCTCAATTTTAATTATATTGCGTTATAGTGTGTTATCTTGCATTCCAATAATATATTTAGTAAATTAGTTTGTTTCTCCTCAGATCATTGCCGCTGTTTCTAATTATTTTGGGGTCCCCTGTTCCTTTTTTTCTGGAGGCGCGGATCTGCGGATCCCTCTGCCCTCACGGAACCGGGCCAAACCAGCCTGTAAACCATTGTCAGAGTATCATCAACTTCCTTATGATGAGATAGCCTCAGAAAACGGCATCTCTGAAGGTGCGGCGCAGTTTGCATGGAAATGACCATGTGTCTTTTCAGTGCCTGCATAGGGAAGAGGCAGAACGATGCCTTCATTTGGTGAGATGTTGGCATGCTGCTGATTGAAGGAAAGCGTGTCCAAACGAAATTCTATGAGGACTTCCTGGGGAAGCTCAATGAGACTGCTGTTATTTTGCAGGCTCTTCTTGGGGTAAGTCTTGCAGTACCTCTGATTCTTCCAAAACACATTCTGGGGGCTAGGGGACTCCTTTCTCCTGGCCTGCCATGCTTCTTCAGCCACCTGGACTCCTGGTGGTGTGCAAGAAAGCAGGCTCTGTAGAACTCTTACTTTACGTGAGGTGGCCTGGCTCTGTACCAGGATACGCGCCCTCAAAAGGCCTTGCTTTCTGTGAGAAGCGTGATTGCTCAGCCCCGACTCAGAGCAGGGAGCAGAGACTCAGGCAAAGCAAGGCTTGCTGAGGCCCGGATCCTTCCCTTTGTCTGCTCCCATGTTGGCTAAGAGAGACTGGAGCTGCCAGCCATTCCCAGTGTCCCCACCTCCCATCGTCTGTTTCTGTTCTGATTGCAGATGCCAGAAATGAGCAAGTCGGTCATCTCACGGAATGACTGCACAGCTTCCCAAACGACTTCCGGACATGTTACTGTGGGTTGCCAGCAGGAGGCTCTTTGTTTTCTTTCCTCCTTGTCTGGTGATGAGTAGTGCTGACATTACCACAGAGTGCCTAGAAGAGCATGAGATACTTCTGGTGACTCTCTGTATCCGCTATGGGAAGGCCTAAGTGTTTCCTTGCAGAATAAGTTCTCAGGGCAGCCCTTCACTGCAAGTGACCACTGGGATCATCCCATCAGAGGCACTTTCCCAGTGGACTCCACTCGGCAGCCTGTCCTGCCAACTCTGGAAATCCCTACTCTTGCTTCCCTTCGAATTCTCAGATGACTCAAAAGCAATTCCCCTGGTGTGAGCATGCCACAGTAGCAAAGCTGTGTGACATGTGTGACATGCATTGAGAGATGCAGACGCCAGCTCCGCTTGTGCTAAACGAGTGGTAGATTTTCTCCTTGCTGTTGCAGAAACCTTTCTGCAAGGATAGATCAGGCCCTGCAGTAGATGGTGAAGTGCATTGTGACGCAGGTGGCCCATGAGCAGCAAGGATAGAGAGATGCAGAGAAGGATCTGCAGGACCGGCTCCAGAGTTAAAGCTCTCCAGACAGACAGTTTGCTAGTCTTCTGCTAGCTGCTGAGATCAGAACCTCAGGAAACAAGCAATGGCACTGATATAAAGGGGCCATGTACACAGGATTGGCAGAAAACATAGGTAAATTTGTTTACCCATTTCTACGTCCTCTCTACTAGCCTCAGTGCCTTGCTTGGCGCTCATGTTGACTTGAAAATTTGGCAAGGCAGAAGAGTTGGTCATCAACATCGGATTGCGCAAGATAATGTTATATAAGAATGCCCTGAATGAAGGAAGAGGAATTGTCTTGGGCCACAGACAAAATATAATATGAAGTTGATGGACATGGGCTAACACCGATAATTTTTGTTTTTATCCTTTCTAATGAGCGTTTTTTTCAGCAATCTTGAAACCTAGTCCCCAATTTCTTCAGCAAAGGGAAAGCAAGGCTGCCTTCCCACACACTCCTGTGGGAATACAAGGAAAACTGTTCAAAGCAGCAGCTGTGCAGCAAGATGAATGGCATGAGAAGCAAAGATAGCTCAAGAAGAAGAAAGAACATCTAATAGCTCCTATGGCGTAAGCTCCTGCATGAAGGGTTGAAGAGCGTTTGTAGAATGCTCTGTTGACATGCAGGGGTGGATGGGAAAGTTGTAGGGGCGGATGGGAAAGCCAGGAACAGAAAACTTGTGAAGATACACAAGTAATGTGAGCACTTGTAATAAACAAGATTAGGATCGTTCACACCTGAGTCCGCGCATCAGACGCTGCAGTCTTGGCTTTAGGCAGGGCTGCGTTCAGCCCACGGATGGAAAAGCACACGATCCGTTGCCGTAACGAGAGTCAGCGCCACGCCGTGCGCTCCCCGCGTCCTCGCGCCAGAGCCGTCTGGGCTGGCTCCGATCCAACACGGGGAAACCGCAGGGCTCCGCTCCCACATGTTGGAAATATCCAAGTAGTTTTCTAGGAGGGTATCTCTGATAAAGCAGAATTTATTCGCAATTGCAGTGGCGGGCCTCCTGCAAGCCGGAGAGCACCCAGAAGACAGAGTGACATCTTTTATTCCCTTTTCCCCGACGCTGATCTCCTTCTCCCCTAGTTCCTCACTGGCTGAGTACTTCAAGTTCACAATCTTCTCGACGCTTCACTAAACATGGAACCACTGGACAAACAAATTTTTGCTGCGTAAGCGTAAATCTGTAGTTAATTAATTAACTTATTCCACACCTGATCATTATTCTGCAGATATCTGCTTGTCCTTCTTTCCACAAAGAGAAGCTCGGGAGAAAGACAGGGCAGTATCCTGTGCCTGCCTTCACACCGCAGCCTTCTCACGGAGTGAGACGGTCCAGCCTCGTGTAGAGGCCCTGACTTCTCTGACGTCTGCTAAATCCGTTTTTCTGTTGCTGGGAGTTTCTTACCCTGACAGAACAACTCTGCAAGATGTTTTCTAATCCCTAACGCTATACTCGCATTGTTTGGAACACGTAACAGCTATTCCAGTCTTGCAAGAAAGAATTAATCAAAGAACTCAGTAATAACGTTTCTACATCATGCCGCTAACGTATGCAGTACTTCACTCCTTCTACCATATAGCACGCAGACGCATGATGTTCCACTTCTTCAAACCAACCGCTCCTTTTACTACCAGACGCAGAAACAGCATTCCGTTCCCACACACGGGCCAGCAGCGGGGCCCGCCCGCTCCCCGAAGCCCGCCGCGTCCGAGGCCCGGGCAAAGGCGCGAGGAGTCGCAGGAGGCCGGCCAGGAGCCCTCGGCAGCTCCAGCCCGGCCCGGCTCGGGAGGGACCTCGAGGATCGCGAATCTCCGACCCCCCGCCACGGGCGGGGCCGCGGCCGCCCCGTTTCGTCCCGGACCGGGCCGCCCGGGGCCCCGTCCCAGCCGGCCTCGAGCGCCTCCGGGGACGGACGGGGCGTCCGCGGCCTCTCCGGGCAGCCCGCGCCGGCACCTCGCCGCTGTCGCAGGCGAGAGCCCATCTGCCGCAGGCCCGCGGCCGAGAGGCGGCCCTGCCCGGAGCCCGCTCCGCCGGGCCCCGCGGCAGGGCGTGCGCGGCCCCTCTGTGACGCGGCCCGAGCTCACAATGGCGCGGCCCCGCGTCACGGCGGCGGCCGCCCCCTCGAAGCTCGCCGACCCCACGCGCCCTGCCCACATCTCCCAGAGAGGCCGACGAGGCTCCGGGCGCTCGCCGAGGAGCCGATCTCGCCGCCGCCGTGCTCTGAAGGAGCTGCTGTGCCGCGAGGAGGAGCGGGCAGAGAGAAGCAGAAGGAGGGCAGGGCTGAAGGGCTGAGCAGGAGGGCTGTTTTGCCGGACGGCCGCCCGCCCGCTGCGCTTGTTGACCTGCGGCGAGGGGGGAAGCAAGATGGCAACGTCCCTCTGCTCGAGCCCTCGCTCGACTCCCACTGCGGAGAAGATCAGACAGTCTGGTAAGGCCTTCGGGCCCGACGGCACGCACGTTGTCGGGCCCGGGGACATCTCTGAGAACAGGCGTGGAAGCCCTGCTCCCGAGGGAGGAAGGCGGGGACGGCCGAGCGGGGCGGGCTGCTGCGAGAAGGCAGCCGCCTTAGCAGCCCAGGGGCCCGAGGAGCGCTTGGGCGGGCGTGACTCCTGGGTGCCGTTCCCGGCCTGGCCCCTGCCTTCCCAGGGATCTGCGAGCAGAAGCCGCCACTGGAACTGAATTGCTCGTCTCAGAAATGCGGCGTTGCTCTGGCGGGAGCTCGGTGTGCCGAAGTGCTTCGAGGTGGCCGCCTGAGAGCATGACGCGTCTTTCCTTTTGTTTTGCAGAACTCGCTAAGTTCTGGTTCAGCACGTCCTATTATCTGAGTCGACAGCTGGCTCTCTACCAGGTGGGACTCGCCTCCTTCTCCTTCCCTCCCTCTCACGGTTGTTTGAGCCCCGAGGGTCCATTTGCCACGGAGCGCAGCTATTCTTCCCGTCCGTGGAAGCAGGAACCACGCCCCAGAGGGGCACTGCAATGCGAGATGGCCAGCTCCACTGTCAGTTCTGAAATGCCAGGGGGTCCACGCCTAATGATGGAAAGGGGGCTGGACATTCTCTGGGCCTTCCTGAGTCCTCTGCTGGCAGAGTCGAATGGACCCTGTGGGGGTGACTGCAAGTTTGGGAGCCCCGCTTGTGTCTTTAGGAGCCGGAAGACTGCGCTCTCTGGCTGTTCACGGGGAGGAGGGGCGAGAGGAAAATAGTCTTCTGTCATTCCCTGCAAAACTTCTTCTGATCCGCCCTTTCTTCTCTTTCAGGCTGTGTGCATTCCTGGACTGGGGACTTTCACCGTCGTCAGAGAGTGCGCACCCAGCCAGCAGAAGAATCTGGTTCTTGTTGAGAGACCCGTCTTTCATCTGGCAAAGGCTCTTGCGCAGGACCACGACCTCCAATATGACTACATAGACGCTGCAGGTAGGAAGAGTGGAGTCTGACAGAGGTGGTTGCCCTGGCGCTCTAGTGGGGAAAGTGTGCCAGACTGCCATTGCAAGTGGCAACAGAGGGTAACAGCGCACTCCTTCACCTGCTTCAGCAGCAGGTTTCGTTCCAGTCTCATTGGCTCCGTGTCTCAGCATCTCCTCGGAGACGTACCAATGGTTCCACCTCAAGATCTCAACAGCAGTGCATTGCCTGAGGGCCTGGAAGCTGCTGACTTTTGAGCGTGGCCTGCTCAGTGGCTCTCCAGGTGCTCATGTTCCTCTCCTCTCGTTTCTCCAGGACACGACAAGTATCATCAACTTCCTTATGATGAGATAGCCTCAGAAAACGGCATCTCTGAAGGCGCGGCGCGGTTTTGTGTGCAAAGGACTGTCTGCCAGTTCAGCGCCTGCATAGGGAAGAGGCAGAACGTTGCCTTCGTTTGGTGGGATGTTGGCATGCTGCTGATTGAAGGAAGGCGTGTCCAGATGAAATTCTACGAGGACTTCCTGGGGAAGCTCAATGGCACTCCCGAGCTGTTGCAGGCTCTTCTTGGGGTAGGTCTTGCGTTTCCCCAGCAGTACGTCTGATTCTTCTGAAATGCCTTCCTGGGACGAGGGGACTCCTTTCTCCTGGCCTGCCATGCTTCTTCAGCCACCTGGACTCCTGGTGGTGTGCAAGAAAGCAGGCTCTGTAGAACTCTTACTTTACCTGAGGTGGCCTGGCTCTGTACCAGGATACGCGCCCTCAAAAGGCCTTGCTTTCAGTCAGGAGACAAACGGTGCGCGTCACTGCTCAGCCCCGACTCAGAGCATGGAGCAGAGACTCAGGCAGAGCAAGGCTTGCTGGGGCCCGGACCCTTCCCTTTGGTGGCTCTCGTTGTGTTGGGCTAAGAGAGACTGGAGCTGCCAGCCATTCCCAGTGTCCCCACCTCCCATCGTCTGTTTCTGTTCCGATTGCAGATGCCAGAAATGAGCAAGTCGGTCATCTCACGCAGTGACTGCGTGGCTTCCCAGACGACTTCCGGACATGTTACTGTGTTTCCAATGTAAGTATGCTTGCTGCTGCCACCTGCGCCTGAGTGAGATGGTACTCGCCATGGTACTTTTCGGAGTTTAGAGGCCTGGTTTGCAGGGAACTCCCTGCTCGCTCTAGTTCAGTTGGGTTGCATTTGGAGGAACATGTCACAGCAAAATCATGTTTCCCATCTGTGCCACTGTCAAAACTGGGGTGAGGGCATTTAAGCCAGTCTTCCTCGCGGGGAGTGGAGCACATCCGCTCTCACAGCAAGGACAGAGAAACGTTGGCACGTACTGACGGGCCTCACCTGCCCCTCCAGACACTGGAGATCCTGGTACGGTTCTCCAGAATGAGCTGCTCTGGGAAACGTGGCCTTACAGCGTCTATGCGTCTATGCGTCTGTCGCTCCACTATTGGGTCAAACTGCAAGGGGAAGTGTTGCCCTTCCTTCAGCCTGCTTCTTCCTCTTTCAGGTTCAAGCACGAGATCGTACTTGAGAAGCCCGAAACAGCAAAGGTGGACCTGAAATACCACCTGAAGACCAGACGTGAGCAAGGCTGGGCAAGAGCTGGTGACAGAGGCAGGAAAGGTGAGGGACCCGTGGGTTGCCGTCAGGAGACGGTTAGAGATGACATTACCACAGAGTGCCTGGAAGAGCATGAGACGCTTCCGGTGACTCTTTGTACCATTATGGGAAAGTTCTCAGGGCAGCCCTCCATCGCAAGTGGCCGCTGGGGTCATCCCATCAGATGGATGTGCCAGTGGCCTCCACTCGGCAGCCTGTCCTGCCAGCCCTGGAAATCCCTTCGCTTGCTTCCATTACAATTCTCAGATGAGACAGAAGCAATTCCTCCGGTGTGAGCACGCCCCAGTAGCAAAGCTGTGTGCGTGGGACACTCATCAAGAGATGCAAGAGCCCCTCTTGTGCTAAACGAGTCCCCTCCCCGGGGTGGCTCTTTGAGACCACCCGCAACTGCCAGGGCCTCTCCCATTTCAACACACAGACCAGGCATCAAATAGCATTCCCCAGGGAACAGCGTTGCCTCACAGCCGTGAAGAGTCGGGCCAAAACCGTGTCAGAAACGCAACTTTTCTGAAGTTTTCTCCTTTCCTCTTTCTAGGGGACCTTTGCGAGACGCGCCTCCTTCATCGGGCAGCGCTTTCTCCAATGAGGTTACCGGCACTGACTGGAATGCCGGGCAGAGACCAGACAGCCGAGGAGAAAGAGCCTCGCACCAGGTGAGAGTCCTGGCAAAAGAAACGCGGGCGATGCCATGCTCTTGCCTCTGTGGGAGTGAAGTTTCTCCCGGATCCAGAGGCTGTATGAACTCAAGCAGCTCTGCATGACAAAGGTCCCGTAGCGTCACTTCTTAGCTGCGTAACTAATGGCAAACGCTCCTTGCAAGAGCGTAGAGGCTTTCTTGCTTCCCTTCAGATGGAAGTGAACCGGAGCTTTCTGTTTGCCGAGCCTGGTGCCTAAAGTGACAAGAACCATCCCGAGCAGAGATGAGGGTGTTCCTTTCCTAGGAGCGTTTGAATAGTAGTGAGCGTGTTTCTGGGCTGCTGTCAGCGCTGCAGGCTGTTCCCAGGTCTCGAGGGAAGTGGTGGAGACCAGATCAGTCATTTGGGGGCTCTTGCAGACTTTTTTTGCTGCGGAAGCTGCTAAAGCACTTTCAAGCACGCAGTGCAAACCCAGCACCTCCTGCCCTCCTGTCAACCCTCCCCCACCGTGTCTTTACAGGCTGCTACCAGCCATCACGAGGAGATCCTTGCCAGAAAAAGCAGAGCAAGAGAAAGTCACTCCTCTGGTCCAGCCTGGTCCCAGGATGATAGACTTCTTTGCCGAAGCGATGGAGAAGAGGAGAAGGGTACGTGACAGACTGCTGCAGCGCATTTGTCTTGTTGAACTGTAGAAGAGCATCACTGATTCTCTCAGCGTTCTTTACTGCGCGTTCATGTGACACCTCGCTTGAAGAGAGATCAGTTGCGAGGGCATTTGAGAATATGCTGTTCACTTCCGTTAGCCTCCCGAAAGGCACCCCAAGAGCTAATTTGGGGATGTTCCTGACTGCTTGTCTAGAACTGCCAGCTGCCAGACTGCCTTTAGCCCAGCGGTTGTTTATTTTCCTGGCTGTTACAGAAGGGCTCTTCAGTCGAGTCCGCAGGAGCCTGGCAGCAAACCAGAAAGGCAGAAGACAGAGGATGAAATGGAGTGCAGGAAGGGAAAGCCCTCCGCCTCCACGGAGACTAACGTTGCGTATTGTTGCATTTAGGCCGCCCTCGAGAGAAAGTCTGTAGAGACCAAGAAGAGAAAGGAGGAGAAGGGGAAGAACGTGAGGAAGGAGAAGGAGAAAGGGAAAAATGTGAGGAAGGAGAAAGAGGAGAAGGGGAAGAAGGTGAGGAAGGAGAGGGAGGAGAAGGTGAGGAAGCAGATAAAGGTGAAGGAGGTGAAAGTGAAGAAGGAGGAGAAGAAGGTGAAGGAGGTGAAGAAGGTGAAGGAGGTGACGAAGGTGAAGCAGGTGACGAAGGGGAAGCAGGTGACGAAGGGGAAGCAGGTGACGAAGGGGAAGCAGGTGACGAAGGGGAAGCAGGTGAAGCAGGAGGAGGAGAAGAAATTTCCAAAAGAGGTCCAGAAGTTCTTGGCTGAGGAGGAAAAAAAGAACAAAATGATGCAGAAAGAGAAAAAGAAGCAGCAAAAGTTGCAAGGGAAGAAAGCAGAAAAAGGCAAGCAGCAAAAGTTGCAAGTGAAGGAGACGGAGGCCGAGCCGGAAGAAGTGCAGATGCCCGCAGCCCAGGTACTTTGCATCCCTGCAAGAAAGCAGCAGCACTTTCCCATCCAGGGGAGCTGAGACTGCATGGTACCTCTAGCACCCTGTCCAGAGCAACAGTGTTGGTGCAGCACAGCTGGATGGGGGACTGCTGCCTTTTGTGAGCAAGAGGACCCAACAGGGAGCTGTAACAAAGCCCTGGTCACGCTGAGACATGGCCTCAAGAGCGTGCTGAGGTCCCTCTCCTGCTTGCTTTCCTGGCCCACTGCAATCCCCACTGGAATGGTCTTGCGGGGAGCTGCATGCTGGGAAGCAGCACCTCTGATGGCTGAGTGTCTCTTCCTATACAGGAATCCTTAGTCCCTGAGGAAGAGTATTTCATCTCTCTGTCTGAGAGCGAGACAGAGGATTCCAGCTCCAGCCTCAGCCTGATGGAGAGGATGATGGGGAAGCGGGAAGAGGGCGAGGAAGAGCCGCCCAGAGTCTTCTGGGACAGCGCTGCTTTGCCTAAACGGTAAGCGTGCACCAACTCCATCCGAGGCCAGGGGCAGTTGGGGGAGGAGGGGTGGTGAGTCACCTGTGCTGTGGATCAGGGAAGCCAGCTTTTGAGTCATGGTGCCACACACAGCGCCCTGAGAGCTCTGAGGCCGTGGATATGATCATGGTTAGGGCCCGATGCCACGAGCCTCTCTGGAGCCTAAAGCAGCCCACGCATGGAAGTCGTCCTGCATCGAAGTGACTGTGGGGCCAAGTGGGGCCGTGTGTGGAATAGACTGGGTGAAGAAAGAGGCAGGGGTGTCCCAGCTGAAGAATGAGACAGATTTTATCCTTGCTGTTGCAGGACGCTTTCTCCAAGGATAGATCAGGCCCTTCGAGAGGTAGTGAAGCTCATTGTGGAGCAGGTGTCCCGTGAACAGCAGGGACAGAGAGATGCAGAGAAGGATCTGCAGGACCAGCTCCAGAGGTAAAGCTCCCCAGACAGACAGTTTGCTCTCCCGCACTGCCTCCCTGTGCTCACACCCCCTCCTACTGTGTGCCTACAGTGAGCTTGCAGTGCTGTGGTGGAGTCGGCCATCGATACACGCACCCGGCATCAATCATCTGCCCGGAGCTGAGTACAAACCTGCACCCCCTGCCGGGCCAAGGCCAGACAAGGCATCACGTCGAGTGGTAAGTGGGCTCTCGGAAGCAGTGTCATAGCTAGCTGTAGCAAGCCATGGGAAGACCCTCCTGGGCCTGTGGGATGGAGAGCAGCTGGCTGCGGAGCTGGAGACCTCCGCACAGAAACTCCTTCCAGCCAATGGGCGCTGGGGATGAAGGTTCACAGTGCGGCTCAGGCAGCTGCAGGCGGAAGGGTCTGAGGTGCCGTCCGGTGTCTGGCGGCCCTCCCTTCTCCAACCAGAGTCCCTCCTTCTCCTCCCAGAATACAGAGCCCTGAGCACCTCGCTCTCACAGCCTGTATCTGCCCAGGCCGAAGTCTCAGCCACTGCCTGACTCAGTGCCTGGTCAGTCAGCCCCACAGCAGGCTACCCCAGATCGGGACTGGCCACAAGGGCTGCAATTACATTACAGGGACCGTGAGCCTGCTCTCTCTAGACCTAGATTAGCAGAACCACTCTCTTGTACTGCAGAGAGACTTGCAGTGTTGTGCTGCATGTCTCTGCATTCACAAAACTACTGAGCTTTACACTGAACTCCTTAGGTCCGGAGAGTAGTGGTCATGCATGTCGACCAGGACCACGAGAGATCCAGCAGCTGTGAGACTGCCAAGTCAGACATCCACTAAGTGTCACCCAACAGTTCAACGAGGACCATCTTTCACTACTGGCGACGCTAATGGTGACACTGTCAAACGCGCGTTGCCACTTTCCTTATTACCCTTTCCCTATACCCAATAAAACCCCAACCCCATTACCCAAACACCGTGGGTCTTTCCTTGGTCTCTGTGAAACGCACGCTTTACAGAGAGGGCCTTGTTAGGCCAGGTGCTCCTCTCCCCAGAGTTCCCGGGCCTGCATTGGCAGGCCTACCTGGAGCTGCCTGGGCACCACAGTGTGCTGCGAGGGTGGTGAAATCCATGGCAGAAACTTTGCGTGAGAAGGTGAGGAGGAAAGCCCAGTCCTCCCTCTAAGCTCCATCTCGGAGTGGAAGCCTTCTCTAGTGTCACGAGTGTGGCTGTGTAATCTGCATGCTGACAGCTCTGACCCCAACTTCTTTGGCTGGGTTGAGGGTGGCCCCTTCCACATCCTGCCCCTTGACGTTGCTGGCAGATCCATGGCTGAAGCATGGAATGTCCATGCTCAAAAGGTGACATGCTCACCCAGTGGGGCTTTCTGAGCCCAGGCTTAACAGCTTAACAGCTGGAAGTCAGTTCTGAGACAACATCCTGTCAATCCTGTTTGGGCTGCTTCTTCCCGTCTTGCATGTATTTTCCATTTAACTCAGAGAAAAATCTGATCTTGCTACTGACGTATTTTAAAACGCACTTTTTGATATCTGTCTCCCAGAGTACGGGCCACCTTCAACTCCAGGTGAGCTTTGGCCATGTTAATATTCTTCCTACAGAGGTGAACAGCGTATCTGTAGTTCGCTCCTGTCACCTGACCTTACTTCCATTTGCTAGACACTGATTTTCTACCCCAGCTCTAGAAGATCGAGGCAAACCCATCCCGTGTCCCACTTCCATGACTTTTGACATATTGCATTTGCCAGTTCCCCCGCTCTTCAAAAAGAGGAGGTGCTTGAAGAGGGTCCAGCACTCATTAATGGAACCCTACAGAGATAATTCAGTGACATGATGAAGACATCAAAGTATTCAAACAGAACGGTTTTGTCTGTTCCACTTCGTTGTTTTGATTTTGTAAATGCCAGTACAGAGTAAGCTGAGCGAGTCGACAGCTTTGCAGTATAGTGACAAAAAGAGCTGTGCAGGAACACGGCTGCTTGTTTTTCCTTTTCAAAACTAAGAGTGGTTCTGCATGAAATCGTGCCTTCTCATAGGTCAGAGATGTAGCACTGTCGTCTGGTGCACATCACTGGGGAAACACTTCACTTGGAATGGGTTGACACTTGAGAACAGACAGCATGTTTGCTATTGCTTCTTCTGCCATCATGTGGGTGGCTTGAACTGTTGCAGTTCCAATATGTGGGGTTATGATGACGTTATTTAATTTCAACAAAGGATGATTTCTGCAAGAAACAGCAAGGACAACGTATTACATCTGCAAGAGCAGAAAGAACAGAATGGATATCACATGTTGAGTTCATTCTTCTGCTAGTTGCTGAGATCAGAATCTCAGGAAACAGCAATGGTACTGATATGAGAGGGGCCACATACACAGGATTGGCAGAAAATGTTGGCAAATTTGCTTACCCATTTCTCTATCCTCTCTACTAGCCTCGGTGCCTTGCCTGGCACTCATGTTCACTTGAAAATGTGGCAGGGCAAAATAGCTGGTCATCAACATAGGATTGTGCAAGATAAAATGTGGATATGCTCTTACACAGTAAGAGACTCCCCATAGAGATCACAGTCATGAGTACACTTCTGCTCAGCATTTTACAAATTCCAGAGTAATAGAATGAATGCAAGTTATTCTACCTTGGCAGAGGCTCAGGGTATGTCACATCCAGAGCAGCAGCCTTAATAGTCTTATTCTGGAGAGCTTCCACCAGTGCATCTTGATCAATAACTGCACCTGCATTGAAATGATATCTTTGTTCCACAACAAGTCAGCGAACATGTTTTCACCTGGGAGTGGGGAAAGGTCTCAAGGCCCCAGGGGAAATAAATTCAAGGATCTATGTCTTGTTAGAAAGTAGAATGTCTTTCTAGTAATCATCAACCAAACAAAACAAAGACTTTATTAGCCTTCACCACAGAGCCATAACCACTTCTGGGAGATACGCCTACCTCGGCTGATGTTTATAAGAGTGGCTGTGTGTTTCATCAGCCCCAGCTCCTTTTTCCCAATCAGCTTTTCAGTCTCAGGTGTCAGGTTCACAACCAGCATAACAAAGTCAGATTGCTGCAGCAAGTCTTCCATCTCACTGTAGCAGGCACCAACGGCCTGCTCCTCCTCCTTGCTCCTGAAGGGAAAATGCACACCTAGTTTGACACAGCTATTCTGAACTGTTTTTAACAGTCAGCAAATCAGTCAGTCAATCCTAAACATCGTCTCAAACAGCATAGATATTAAGAAGTTTGAAGCCAGGAGAAAGGAAGAGACATTGCTATGTACCAGTGAATCACAGAATCATAGAATGGCCTGGGTTGAAAAGGACCACAATGATAATTGAGTTTCGACCACCCTGAGTCCCATGAGTCTCTGGCCAACCACCAGACAGGTTGCCCAGAGCCACATCCAGCCTGGCCTTGAATGGCTCCAGGGATGGGGCATCCACAACCTGTTCCAGTGTGTCACCACCCTCTGTGTGAGTCAAAGCAGCAGAAGGGAGGGGTGAGAAGGTAGTGGATTAGAGAGGCCAAGAGGGCAGAGGAGTGGCAGGACCCTGGAGGATTGACATAAATGTGAAAGCAAAGCACACAGGTGGTATTAGGTATAGGAGGATGGGTATGCAGGTCTCATTCTTCTCTCCTGCTGATGTATCAGTACAGTCCCCACCAACTCTCTCTCTGCCTGACTTGCCAGTTAGAACTTACAATGGAAAAGGAAGCAAAGAAAGGTAACGATAAAACAAAGTGAGGATCTTTGCCATCAAGGTGATGAGTGAACCGGCTGGGCTGAAGGAAGGAATGACAGCCTGGATGCCTAGGGACCTTGCCAGAAGCCTGAGAGAAGATACTGGCAGGACATAGTCTGGCTTGCTTGGCTTACATCTTCAGAAAAGTTAGCGTCACCCTTCCTTCAAACCTTCCAATAGCTGAGAAGGGATGAACAAGGACTGGGAGGTGAATGGGAGCTGCTTCCCAAGGGGAGAAGTAGGGAACCGAGAAGAGCAGCAGAGGCACACTGGCGGTGGTCCTCATGTTGCTTCAAACTGTTACCAGCACCTAGGAAGAATGGGGACATAGGCCAGAGCTGTGGTTTCCATTTCTGCCCCTGGACCAGTTACACACAGTAAACAAACATTTTTACCTGCGGTTCCTGTTGTGGTACAGGATCTTCATTTCAAAGGCTCTGGCTCTCTGAGCCACTTTATACCCGATTCTTCCCATCCCAATGATCCCAAGAGTCGCCCTGGTAACTTCAACTCCCAGCCAGTCAGCAGCAAAATACTTTGTGTCTGGAGAAACTGCTATCTGGGAGCCTGAATGGGAAAACATGCTACAGGTATGAACTGATGACAAATTCAGGTCCAAACAGAGAGGAAAAGTTTCTCACTGTCATAGTAGTTGGTTTCTGGAACGCCCCTTACAGAACATCCTAAATTTTAAGGGGGTGGGCAATGGCTGTTTTTAGAAAGTCTTGGACAGTGTAACAGTCAGGACTGGAAGCAGTGACACAGAAGAGATTATTGATGGTGGTATTCTGCTGAGAGGGATTACCACCTTAAGGAAATAACGCTTCTGTGTCTTCAGTATTTTCTTTGAAATTCAGAAACAGCTTCTGGGGCATTTACCAACCCACAAGCACTGCCTTCACTTTATTTTTTCTGTGCCAGGAGTAAAACTCCCTGTCTATCTCCTGGATCTCAACCCAATCCAGTCATACTACTTGAAGGGGGTGAAGTTATACTGCAGAGTCTAGCTTGGCCAGTGATCTCATTAAGCCTTTATAATGTTGAACTTCAACTTAATAAAAGAAAGTCCAACCTCTACTGCCGTACCACCACCATCTGCCTCCAGCACAGTGGGCCAATGTAATAAATTAGGAGGCATTACTTTTGGAGCATCACTCAACATGCTCTCATAATTTCTGCTCTAGCAATGGGGACGTGGCCATCTCTAGATGCTGTGTACCTTTGTACAACTATTAAAAAGTACAGAATAAGGAAAAAGAGAAGCAGTGACATTTTATCTGGATGCATTTCATATTCAGTTTTCCAGCTATAAGCAACACTCTAAGTAAACATCCAGATAGAACTACACCCCTCACATTATTCTAAACAGGGTACCACGCGTGACTTCAAAGCACATAATTGAGACAAATGTCTTACTCTTGTCACTGTTGCCTTGAGAAGAGGTGGGGTTGAGACAAATAGAGGCCTCCAGAAAGAGAGTTCTCAGAACACTGTTTTCTTGCAAAAGCATCCCAACTATTGATTCTGACACATATAGTTAATATAGCAAGGTGAAATATGCCAAAGGAGCAGATAAGATCGAATGAGATTTAAAACATTACCTTCCACAAGTCTTCTGGCAGATGCCAGCATTAGGGCCATTCCCATGTCTGCTGTTGAGTCAGCAACAGCGTGTGGGGTATTAGTCACTTTTACACCAAAGTTAGAAATCATTTTCAAGTTTAAGTGATCCACTCCAACACCAGAGTTTCCAATGACCTTTAAATTAGGCAGGCTTTCTAGAAGCTCCTTGTCAATAGCTGGCCTGCACTCAGACACAAAAATGGATTGGATTTTTTTCCCCATTTCTTTTTTGTTTTCAAGAAGTTCTTTCATGGTGATAATGCAAAAGTGTTTCTTCAGAAGCGCTGTAAGGCTTTCTTGCACACCATAAGTTCCTCCAACATCCATAATCAAAAGACCTGGCAACTCCTGTTCTGCCATGACCTGCAGTGGAAGAACAGAAGTTGCTGTTTAGGAGAACGTCACTCAAACAGTGATGGTGTGGCCATCATTTAAATTCATACCTGTGAATCAGGAAATTAATGGGACTCCATAGTCCTTTTAATGATACAGCACAAATTCACAGTCACTTGGGACTAGCGTGGCCTTACATTAGAAAATGGTCTGATATCTCCATTAAGCACCGGCTTACGCTGCAACACCAAGGTACAGTCACCTTCTCGGATCTAAATCTGGTTCAGGACCTACAAGGTGCTCTCAAATAGCTTCATTTCAGTCCAGAAACCCTACCACTTTCATACCAATCTGGCAGCCTCTTAACCTAACTCACAAATTGATGTATCACAAAGGGTGGTACATAACTGCTGCTAGGAAGTTAGTCCAAGTTGTTTGCCTATGAATTATGTTTGGTGAAGCTGCAGGTTGTGTTGGGAGCCAGAGGTTCAGACAGGTCTGACAAACCTACCTCACTTGGAATAGGTTAGGTCTAAAAAAAATTGCCCAGTGAAGGACTATTCTTGTATGGCTGCTACACTGCTTGCTCTCACTGCTTTAAACCACTGCATCCAAAACCTATAGCCTCTGAAATTTAGCATCACAAGTCAGTCTTTTGCACATCCGTGCCTTCAGGCAGAACCAGTGGGGAAGAGTGCTAAAGGTGACAGGCTAAGGCCAGCTGGCAATACAGCCCTTCACACCAGAGCTTTCCCCTTGCCCAGGCAGTTTTGAGCCCGGTCCCACCTGCAACAACCCATGCAAATCTATCATATTCTCCAATAAGACAAAGGCTCCTCAGATAGCCACGTATGCAACTTGAGGGGTGAAACTGCAGCCCTTACTGACAATCATGGCCCTCATTGACAAAAATGACAGCAGAAGATTTGCTAATCTTAGGAATCTTAGTAGCAAATCTTAGGAATATTCCGGTCTGATTTCCTGATTCTGTTTCTTGCACTCCACACCTAGGTCTTTGTCCCATATACTGTACCCTAGATTTGGGTTGTGCTGAATGAATCTGCATCTCTCTTCCACAGCAGTATTCTGATTAATTCCAGGCATGCCCTGCCAGGCAGAACTTCCCTGCTGTTCCTGTCCTCTCATGCAAGCCTTCAGAATTCAGTCCTGGGACAAACAACGTACTGTAAGTTTCTGAAAAGCCTTCTCCTGAGCAAACTCCAAACTTAATCCAGCTGCATCTATTAAATGATTACAGTCTCAACAACTGTCATGTATATTATATGTCATTATTTATTGCCATAAGCTGAAGTGTTTTAAAATCTACCAGCCCCAGGTGGTTGGGAAAATACTGCCAGTGTTCCCATTTGTAGTCTGTTTATTTCTTGGAGTATCATACAACACGACCTTAGAAGGAAAAATTAGACTCCTCCTCTGGAAAGAACACACAGATGGAAAGGCAAGACAATGTCATCGCGACAGTGTTATTCAGCATCTCAATTACCAGAACTTGATGATACTTCAGTAACTTTGACTGAACAGCAACTAAACCTTATGTATGCAGTTACACGACAGAAAACTGCCTGGACAATGGATACGATCAAGTGACTAACACAAGCAAGTAAGACAGGTCTGTATTACATCATTTGCCTTCTTCACCATGATGACAGCATCACCATCACTGTGACACTCAGAGTCAAACCCACATTTATTTTAGAAGCACCTTCTAAACTTCACAAACAGAAAGACAATTCATGGGGAAGCCACAGAGCAGCGCAGCAAGAGTTGATTTAGCTTTAAACAGTTCAGCTTGTCCACACACACACACACACACTAAGTTCCATGTAATTACTCTGCTCATTACTGTGGACATGTGGAAAAATTCACAATTTCATTCACATTTGATGTGCACAGGAACTGTTTGCAGTGTTGCTTCAAGAGCAAGGCTTCTGCAAGTACAAAGTATGATCTTAAAAAATGATATTGCTAGCAACAGCATAAATACAGTTAAAGGAATCCTGCAAAGGGAAGGAGGCTTTCCAGATACTAACCTTGGTTTGAGGAGCACACAGTGCTGTCATGGACCACTATCTGTGCTCGTCTTGTACCTCTGTCTAAAAGCCACGCTTTTCCTGTCACATCAAAGTCCTTAAGAAGGGATAGCTGGATGAACACCTTTACAAGCCAAATTCGTCTGGTCAACTATCAAGTGAATAGATTTTAACAAATCCAGTGTTTTGCTCCTGAGCATAATTATTCAGATGTTGGATGTCCTGTCTAATATGCTAAATGTATCACCTGTTAAGGATATGACAATTTTGATTTTCTCTCTCCACATTTTCTCTTTACATAAAATGATCTACTTCCACACGTGTATACATCCATAACCACATGTAACACATTAACAGAATGTATGTGTACTGATATCAAATCCTTGCACTGAAAATTTTGAATATGTGACTCAGATTGAGACAAATAGGCAAATAAACAGACCCACTCATAGGTATTAACTTCAGTGCTGGTGTTTTCCTAAACTAGCCGTATTTCTTTCATGGAGCTTGACTCACTACTTATTTCCTTTCATAGCCACTGACTGGCACTGGTGTATCACTTTGGACTTAGCCAAATCATAGCAAAATAAACCTCCCTATTTTTCCCTATCTTTGTTTTAAATTGAAGTTTATAATGTACATCACCCAGAATAAACTCCTCCCACTTACTTATCTACTTATCAGAAGAAAACTGATTACCTCAATAATAACCAAAGAATTAGCCTGGAACGGTTCCTTACTGTTGATGCTTCTTTTACCAACAGAGCTCACAGCTCCTAGAGGAATCAGCAGCATGTAACTTCCTTGTGTTTGCAACACAGTCCCTATTACCTGCTGCAACCTCTGAGTCAAGGCCAATCGCATGTGACTTAGCTGCTAGTGCCAGAACCTCCTCTCACAGAAATTTGAGCAATCCACTGCTACAAGCACTTGTTTAACTCTTGCTCTCCCTGACTGTTTTTGTCCTCTGAGGCAAAGGACTGCTGAAGTATCTGAAAGCTTTCAGCGAAAACCACTGCAAGTGGCACAAAACTCCAACGCAGCCTGCCATGCAGATGGATGGGACATCACTCCTGCAGGGCTTCTGCAGGGCCATGTGAAGCGAAACTAACTTCCTCTCACTTTCCTGAAAATTGAGGAAGGTTTTCTAGAGGACATCCCACAAAATACTGCAGAACAAGGGCTTTTGTACTGTTTTGGTTTTGTTTTTTTTTTTAATTACACAATCCTGTGGCAAATAACTTGATACAAACTCCACTGACTTTCCTGGGATCATTCCCCAAAACATTAGTGCAGGTTTCTGTGGATTCTATTGAAAATACGCTTTTCTTTTCGCTGTCTGCTGCAAGCTTACATTTTGAAAGAACGTACAATGTACAGGCGTGACTTTGAGGAAGCAAAAAGATCAGCCTGTGTCATGGTTTTAGGAATTTTGTTATCAGTATTCCACATCACAGCATCCTGTAGTGCACTGGGAGTTAGAGTTAATGCTCCAGTTCCAAGGATCACGGAGAGTTTCCAGATGCCCTTTGCAGAAGAGAAGAACTACATCTCCCAGAAAACTTTGCTATTCCATTCTCATTTTCCGTTCAGAGGGAAAGATGGAACTGCTTGGGACTCACGAGACTGCCCTTCTTCTACTGCTCGTCACGCGTGCTGCCCAGCCACCTGGCCTTCAGCACTACAGTAAGGCCTTTGGTTCTGGACACTCATTTATTACTTTCAATTCCAATGGCATTATATTGCCTTATCACACTTTCCACTATCATAGCTAGTAAATTAGTTTTCTCCCTTAGCTCGTCGCTGTTTTGTTTTTAGGCCCATCTCCCCACCTTTTCACCACCCCCTCCCCCCCATCTTGGGCCACGGGTCCCGTTCAGTTACGGAACCGGGCCAAACCGGGTCACAGCCGTGACAGCCCGGAGCGGCCCATCTCAGCAGTCAGTTCAGTTGTGAGACCCAGCGCTGGCAAGGGAAGCATCCTGGTTTAATTATGGAAATATCATCCGAAATATTTACCCCGGGGCGTTCAGGCACCGTCCTTTCAGCCGCTCCGCCGACTTCCGCCGCCGCCCAGCCCCTCCCCTCGGCTGGCCGCACCGCCCCACGCTACGGACAACACGTGGATCACACGTTGGCCGCCTGCCGCACGGGGGCACAACGCGCCCGCCCAAACGGGCACGCTCGGCCCGCGGGGAAACATCCACCGCTCCAGGCCCCAGCACTCGGGCGGGCCGCTTAGCGGGCGAGAAGGGGCTTCGGGGACACCGAGCGGTCGGCACCTCGCCTCTGCAGCGGGAGCGTCTGCCTGGCCCGAACCGGCAGGAAACTCCCACGGGCGCCGCCGTAGCCCCCCCCCCCCCCCACCCGCGCTGCCTTCAACTCTTCCGCCGCGTCCTACACGGCTGCAGCCTGCGCCCCACCAGCCCCAACGCGTGCGACTGCTGCGGTGCAAACAGCCCAGCCCAGCCCATTCATTCTATTCTATTCCATCCCATCCCATTCCATCCCATCCCATCCCATCCCATCCCATCCCATCCCATCCCATCCCATCCCATCCCATCCCACCCCACCCCATACTATTCCATTCCATCTCATTCCACTCTATTCTGTTCCAGCCCAGCCCAGCCCAGCCCATTCCACCTCAGCCCATTCATTCTATCCTATTCCATCCCAGCCCATTCCATTCCATCCCATTCCACTCTATTCTGTTCCATTCCGTTCCGTTCCGTTCCATCCCATCCCACTCTGTTCTATTCCATCCCAGCCCATTCCATTCCATTCCATTCCCCCCCCGCCCCTCGGAAGAAACCGCGCCCCCTGGCGCCGCAGTGGCGGCAGCAGAGCGGAAGTTGCTGTCGCTCGGACCGTTGCGTCACTTCCGCTGCGCCTCGGGCGGCGCTCGCGCGGCCAGGTCCCGCCGAGAGAAGGCCGAGAAGAACGGGGCGGGGGCCTTGGGGTGCGGAGGGTGACGCGGCCCGAGCCGGGGGCTGCGGGGTACCGGTGCGGGAGGGGCGGCGGTCGGAGCGTGCGGGCCGGCCGGGCTCTCAGCCGCCGGCCGCTTCTTATCGCCCCGCAGGCCGCCGCCGCACTCCCGCCCGCCGGGATGTCGTACATGCTGCCTCACCTCCACAACGGCTGGCAAGTGGACCAGGCCATCCTGTCGGAGGAGGATCGAGTGGTGGTCATCCGCTTCGGGCACGACTGGGATCCGACGTGCATGAAAATGGACGAGGTTCTGTACAGCATCGCCGAGAAGGTGAGGCGGGGACGAGGGGACGCCTTCTGCGCGTGCCGAGCGTTCTGTGCGGCGCGAGGCGGCCCTAACCTGGCTTCTGCAGACGTGAGCTCACGGGAAAGCCGTTTGGTGCGCTTTCACGAGCATCTCCTGAAGCCTTTGTCTGCTCCGGTCTTTGTGGCGTTTGATGTGCTGCAAAGCACTGCAGCTCTGAACCCGGAACTGTTCACACTGCGTCGTTTCGTGGATGTCAGCGTTCAGACAGAGGCAGTGCTGGGCAGTAGGACTGCTGGTACTGAGCTTCACAATAGGAACACGTACAATCACAGGACGTCCCCAGCTGGGTAAGGACCCGCAAGGGTCCAAAGTGAGCAGTCCATCCATCAAATCCATTCTTCTCCAATTTGGTGATTAGGATGTTATCAGGACAGCACCAAATGCTTCGCACAAGTCCATGTAGATGACATCAGTTGCTCTTCCTTATCTACTGATGCTGTAGCTCCACCATAAAAGGCCACCAAGATTGTCAAGCATGATTTGTCCTTGATGAAGCCGTGCTGGTTACCACCAATCACCTCATCTTTATTTTCCATGCACCTTAGTAGTTTCTTGCCAGGCACAGAGGTGAGACTGACTGGCCTGTAGTTGTCTGGATCTTCTTTATTTCCCTTCTTGAAAATGGGGGAGGTGTTTCCCCTTCTCCAATCAGTGGGAACTTCACCAGACTGCCATGACCTTTCAGATATGATGGATAGTGTTGGCAACTTCATCTGCCAGTTTCCTCAGAAGCCATGGACAGATCTCATTGGGTCCCATAGTTGCATAGTGCACCTTCAGGTCCTTTAGATGATCTCATACCTGGTCTACACTTACAGTGGGCAGATTTTCCTTGTCCCAGTTCTTACCTTTGCTTTTTGCAACTTGGGCGATGCAGCCAATGATGAAAACAGGCAGAGAATTCACTGAGTACCTTTCTCCATATCCCTCGTGACCAGATCTCTAGTTTCCTTCCAGAGAGGGCCCACATCTTCTGTAGCCTTCCTTTTATTGTTGATATACCTGTAGAAATCCTTATTCTTCACCTTTATGTCCCTGGCTAGATTTAATTCTGTCTGGGTTTTAGCTTTCCTGATCTATCTCTGGCTGCTCAAACAACCTCTTTGTAGTCGTCTCAGGTAACCCATTCTTGCTTTCACTCCCTATAGACTTTTTTTTTTTTGCACCCAGTTAAGTCCAGGATCCCTTGTTCATCCACAGAGGCCTGCTGGCATTCTTGTCCCTCTTCCTTGGGATGCTGTTCTGGACTTGCAGGGCACAGTCCTTGAATACTGATGAGCTTTCTTGGACCCCTCTTCCCTCCGGGGCTTTATCCCATGTCACCGTCCCACCCGGAAGAAGTAGAAGTCCAGAGTGGCAACCTTGCTGCACATCCTCTTTGAAGCCTTAGGGATCTTGAACTCCACCATTTCATGAACTCTGCAGCCAAGGCTGCCGTCGAGCTTCACATTACTCACCAGCCCCTCCTTGCTGGTGAGGACAAGTTTCAATGGAGCACCTTTTCCTGTGGATTCCTTTACCACTTGGAAGAGGAAATCATTGTCACTGCATTCCAGGAACTTCTTTGATTTCTGATGCCCTGCTGTGTTGTCCTTCTAACAGATATCAGGGTTGCTGAAGTCTCCCATGAGGACCATGTTTTGTGAATGCAAAGCCACTCGTGTCTGTTTATAGAGTGCCTCATCCACTCAGTCTTCCTAGTCAGGCTGCCTATAGCAGACCTCCACTACGATGTCTCCTTCCCTTGCCTTCACTTTGACCCTAACCCATAAGCTCTGCGTCAGCTCCTCATCCATCCCCAGATGGAGCTCTGTGAGCTCTAGCTGGCCGTTGCTGTAGAGGTTGGCACCCCCTCTTTCTTCCCTGCCTGTTTTTCCTAAAGAGTTTATAACCATCTATTCCGACATTCCAGTCATGAGAGCCATCCCACCACATCTCAGTGATGCCAATGACATCATAGCCCAGTGTAGTGGGAATGCTAAGTCACAACTTTGACACAGTGATTGAGCACCTGGTGGGAAGGCAGGGCCAACCCAGGGGCAGCCTGCCTACCTGAGGCCTTCCAGAGGTAAGCAGACTTTCTTTCTTCATTTCTGCATCCATGGCTGTTGCATCTGGGCTCATCCTCATTTGCTGCAGCCACTGACTTTGCCACCCTGCTATTCTTGCTGTACTTTCTATGACATTATAGCATTACACTCTGTAGGCATGCTCACTTCTATAACTGTTCATGCTTGTTCCCCATGCTCTGTGCATTAGTGTTACAGACATCTGAGTTGGACTCCCATTGAGGCTGATTTACCAATTGGGAGTTCCCTTGTCTTGCACCTCAGGTGCTATTTTGCTGGCCTGTGATCCAGCTCCAGGTCATCCATTACTGCTGTCAGCCTCAAAGTGGGATGGGTTGAGGATCCCCTCCCTGACAAGTGCTCCCGGCTAAATTGGAAAGCTAATTGCCAGAGATGGTGTTCCCCCTTCTGGGGATGAATGAACCCCAGAAGACCAACTTCTCAAAGCTTGTTCCATGGCATTAAGTAGCCCTTAACCATGTGTTGATTTTTCTCAATTCTATTAGCCCTTTCCTTCCCCATCCCTTTAACAAGGAAGACTGATGAAAAGGCTGCCTGTGCTCCTAAGTCCTCCAGTGCTGCTTCTAGGTCTTTCTAGTCCCCCCCCCCCTCTTCAGGGTGCTCACAACTGCCTCACTGATGGCACAGGTGCTTACATGAAACAGCAGCAGCAGGCAGTAGTCAGTGGGATGTACAAGGTATGGCAACCTCTCTATCAAATCCTTGATGCAGGCGAACAGCAGACTTCTCTAGGTAGTGGGTCAGGAAGACAAGTGGCTCTCTACCCCTCAGAAGAGAATCACACATTCCCCCCGCTGTCACCCATTGCTTTTTCTTAGTTGTGGTAGTTATGCAACAGGGAGCTGGTCTGGCTGCCTTAACTCAGTTCTGAGGGCTGACTTGTTAACTGTTTCTTTTTTAGTCTGTAGAACTGAGAAGCAGTTCTGCAGAGGCACCTCAGGCTTTGAGGCAGGCTTCTTCCTTCTGTTAGTCTTCGTCTTGGTAAATGCCTGGGCAAACTGTTAGCAGTAATAAAATTTTTAGTTGTAAGCAATGCATTTAGCAGAGTAATGTTAAATTTACATGGGAGAAGAGAAAAACACCTAAACCTACAGAATACTTGGAACCTGGTTGGAGATCCCTCCCTTGCGCAGTCTTTCCTGTGAGCCTAGTTCTTTGGAGATGGGTGAGCACTTTTCCTTTGAAACACCATTCCATCCACGCTAGTCCCTGTGCTGTTACACTCCTGTATCACCCTTCCAGTGCGTGAATCTTCCTGACTGTAACACTGTGCCAGCCTGAATTCAGCAGTACTGGAATTGCTTTTGCCTACAGTGTAGCTGAAGCTAACCAAACCTTACAAAAGACAGTTGGCTCTCTGTAAAGGCAGTTCAGGGGCTCTGTATTGCTGAGACTTGCTCCAGTATTGTGGTGATAGATGACAAAATAAGTGCTCCTTCAGGCTGTGAAACTGGTTGCTACTGTGCAGAGAGACATCTGCATAAGTACTCAGAGCTCTAGATGGTGTTGAAAGAAAATGCTTCTTGGTGACAAGCCTGCCCAGTCTGTTGTGCTGCTGAGCAGTAGATATGGCCACTGTTGGGCTTCTTCAGTACCCTATCTTTATTTTATTCTTAGACCTAAATCTTAGGCTGCAGGATAGTTGCATGCTAAGGCCCATGTCATAGGCAAATGTAGCAGTCAGCATCCAAACACAGAACAATACAGTGTACTTTCTAGAGCTAAGTGGTTTCAGAGTGGTGACCACTGTGGAAGAGTATCTTCATTGTGGTTCTTGGTTCTCATCTTGTTAGACTTGAAAGCAAGAAGAGGTATATTTGAAAGAAGAAGGCAGGGGGGAAATAATAAAATTTCCACAGTTTTGAATTCAGAGTGAACAGTCCTCTCTCTCTAGCTCTGAGGACATCATACAAGGTTTTGGGTGAGCCACCCTGTCATTGCTTCCACTTCTTTAGATGAGTAGCTTGCTTTCTTTTATTCATATGTAGGAGAGAAGAAAGATTCAGTTAATGTCCAAGAGACTTGGATTATGGTGGTAACTTTGTGTGTGCAAAGGCAATTTGAGTGAAATGGCCCTTTGAAGTGAGTTTCCTTAAATAACTTGGCTAAGACTTGAACGAGACACCTCGTTTGAGAAGTTTGAGAAGGTAAGCTAAAGCATTCCTGAACTGTGATTCTCGTTTCTAAAATGGAAACTTTAGATTACTTTTTGAAACCCACCTTTTGCCCCCGCAGGCTAACCAGAGAGGAACACCCGCCGGTTCTTAGTAGAACTATTCGTTTTGAACATCCTCTTAAGTTTCTTAGATATCTTTCATGTGACATTGAAATGGCTGTGAATTGCTCTAGGTAAAAAACAAGAATGTGAAGCTATTTTCTTTCAGGATTTAAGACAATAACTATGAGAGGAGAGTGCTACACCATTGTTTGGTTGATCCTAAGTGATTTGTGCATGGCTAGGCCTCCTAGTTGGCAAGAGCCTCTGCCATGGTAGTGCAGGGCAGGACATGGACTTCATTACAAGCTGTCCCTGGCTGCATTATGAGTGGCTGCATGTGGTCCACGGGTTGCACATATCTGATACATTGCTTTTGTATTTTCTTTTTCCTTCTCCTTAGGTAAAAAACTTTGCTGTTATTTATCTTGTGGATATCACTGAAGTACCAGACTTCAACAAGATGTATGAGTTGTATGATCCCTGCACAGTCATGTTTTTCTTCAGGTACACGGTGGTTCTAGAATATAATTCAACTGAATGTGTTTTAGTACAGTGTCTCAGTAGAACTACAGATCCATATCAGTATATTGGTGGTTATATATACGTTGTTCTAGGAAAGTGTAAACTCTTACCAGGGAGTGTAACCATAGGACAAGGGGTAATAATTTTAAAATAAAGTACTAGATTTAGATGAGATGTTAGAAGGAAATTCTTTATTCAGAGAGTGGTAAGGTGCTGGTTTATCAAGGAAGTTGTGGGTGCACCATCCCTGGAGGTGTTCAAGGCTGGGCTGGATGCAGTTTGGGGCAACTTGATCTAGGGGTAAGCAGCCCTGCCCACAGCAATGGGGTTGGAATGATCCTCCAGCCCAAGCCATTCTGTTATTCTATGACTGAATAAGAAAATGCTTTGTTTTGCAAGGCAATTTAGCATAGTAATACTATTTTGATAATAAAGCACAAATTAGTGATAGCGAAAACTGCTTTTGTTATCTGTTGGTTTAAGTTATAAGTTGAAAATCCATGTATAAAATGTTGCACTAATACAGCAGCCAAACTTTCTCTAATGGTATATGAAGAGCATTAAAAACTTTTTGGAGTTGTGACATCTTTTAAGATAAAATGTACTACTGACAGTAGTAGAATTCTCACATTAGTCAGTCCTGGGAAATAAATGCAAGTAACGTGGATATGATGAAGAGTGATTGCATTGAATAGCAGTCTTGATGTGGAAGCACTGTTTGCAGTCTTGGTTGAGCTTTAGGAACAGGCAATAAAATATCAGCTGGAAGGTGATAAAGACCTTTCTTTCTTCCTTGGGGCTTCTTTGCAAACCTTTTTATGTTTAAAGATTTATTTTGAAGCCTACAAAGCATTCTTGAAGGAGGTGGGGGGATTGATGATCTTTTGAGGGTTTTTTTGGAGGGGTGGATTTTTTATTTTATTATTATTAGTTTTTTTTACTATTGTTATGCTGTTAACCTGTCTGTTTTCTTTTCTCCCTTTAAAGGAACAAACACATCATGATTGATTTAGGTACAGGTAATAACAACAAGATCAACTGGGCAATGGAAGATAAACAAGAAATGATTGACATTATAGAAACTGTTTATAGAGGAGCCCGCAAAGGTCGAGGTTTAGTGGTATCACCAAAAGATTATTCTACTAAATACAGATACTGACATTTTGTTGGGGCTGTGCTTTTCTTTTTTAACCCTTTCTCCACTTAAATTTATTTTTCTGTATGTGTGTACATACATATGTATATTAAAAAAGAAATAAACAGTCTTTCAATGTTGAGCGTGTTGTTAATTGTTTTAAACTTTGAATTCCATTTGGAAAAGGAAAGGACACAAAGCCTCAAACTGTATGACTGCAGTATTGTTCAGGGCTTTTTTGTTGTTGTTCTTTAAGACTTTACTTTCAGTTGTTCTTTTGGTATGATGTATTTTTGTACAAAAAAAGCCTGTTTGTAGAAAAACATTTCGGCTGCCTGCTTACTTCTGTGTTGTGGTTTAATCCAGCAGGTGGCTAAGCACCCTGCAGTTATTTCCAGTCATTCCCAGTAGGAGGGCAGAGAGAATTAAGAAAAAAAAAAAAACCAACAACACTGCTTAGCAGCAGCTATAAGTGTTGGTGTGTTATCGACATTGTTCTTCTCCTAGAACCAAAACCCAGCATCATACCAGGCACTCTGGAGAAAACAATTCTGTCCCAGCTGAAACTAAGACATTTTGTTACACAAAAATCTGGGAAAACTACAATATAGGTTTTTAAATTTTTTTTTCCTTAATAAAGAATAAAACAAGTTCCACTTATTTGCCTTAATGTTCTTGAAAGTTGGGAATGAAAACAGATGTTATTAGATGCAAAATCATAATCTTGTAGAGAAAGGGTTTTAACTATTTTTTCAGGATTTTCTTGCATAGCGTCTTGGTCTTTGTATACAGTAAGAAATAGGAATTTATGAAGGTGTATGTATTAATATTTAAGAAAACTAAATTAAAACATGTGATTCACACCTCACCTTTTAGCAAATCCAACTGGGTGTGATGATGGAATTTATTTTTCATGGTGATTATTCAGTTTGAAATACGCTGTAGTAGGCAGAGTAGTTCCAAAAGGTAATAGCTTTTTTTGGAGCTGGCTGCACAGTCGATGCTTGAAGAAAGGGTAAACTTCTTCCTGTAGTGTGAGCTCCAATTTATCAAATGGTAGAGCCAAACGTTAATATGCTCATGAGACTTGGATTGGTGCTGCATTTGTATGGCTTTTGAAGTTTCATATGCATTTCTGGTGATGTCTACTTTGCAGTAGTGGACCCAGTGTTGGTTTATTTGTTTTTGTTGTTTTTAGTTTGTTTTCTAACTGCAACATGCACGTTTACAGAATTAACAAAAAGCAAGTCAGACTGTGCATAAGGGGGTTTTTAAAGTTTTTTAAGTCCAGTTTGTCACAAGACCGAGTATCCAAAATAGAAGCTGCTTTGATGGTGGTCTTGCTAGGAAAATATTGCCCACACAGTCCATCCTTCATTGGACGAAATGGAAGTCAGAAGGCACCAAATTGGGAGTGTGTGGTGGATATGGCAGGACAGCCAATATTGGCAGTGTGCTCCATGATCTTCAAAGTGGTGTGGGGCCTGGAGTTACTGTGTTACAAGAGGAAGACTGTCCTCTTGTCTGACCTGACTGGAGATTTGAGCCTTCAGCTTAGCATCATGATTTAGTGGTCAGAATTGATGGTTTGTCCATGTTCCAGGAAATTCAGAAGGATCACCACTTTCCTATCTCAAAAGACTGCACACCACTTTACTTACTGAGTACTGTGTCTTGAAATTTTTCTTCAAGGGGAATTCACATGTAGCCATCCCAGGGACTGCTGTTTTGACTACAACTCACAGTTGATGGCACCACATCTCATCACAGGTAATGATGCAATCAATGAAAGAGTCACTTTCATCCTTGTATTGGTTCAGTAGGTGCTGACAAACTTGCATACAGTGTTCTTTCTGTTCCTGTGTTGAACATTTGTGGGACTCACCCGGTGCAAACTTTGCAATATTCTAGCATTGTTACCATAGTTTCCAGCATACTGAAGCTAATATTCAGTTCTCTGGTTATCTGCCAGTTTGTGTGGATGAGCTGATTGTCACGCTTTGTTTTGTGGTGTGACAGCTGTGCGTGGCCATCCAGAACGTGGCAGTCATTCATGTTGCTGTCACCACTGCCAAAACACACCACCCACTGCCTCACTGTGCTCACATCCAGTGCTTGGTCTCCAGAAACATTCAGCAAACATCCATGAATGTCAGTTGGTGCCATTTTTCCGCATGGAGAAATTCAATGAGACACCTTCACTTCATCTACACCTCCACGTCAGATGCTTTTTGTCCTCTGCTGCTATCTGTTACACAGCAACAAAACATAATAGAATACTGGCAGAAAGGTAGAAAGGTTCAACGTCTACTGCCATACCACCAACATCCATCATGTGCCAACATAATAAAGCGAGGCATTACTTTCAGAGCAGCCTTGTAATTCAATTCCTTGATTTGACATCGAGTAGAAAGTCTAGTTATTTTTATAGTTACTTCCATGAAACTAATTAACTGATTATAAAAAACTATTACCAATGGAGCACATACAATTCATTAACTACTTATCTGCCTATTCTGTATTGCCAGTTGTTTGAAGGCGTATTTGTAAGAACAAAGTTGTTTTACTTAGTATCTTCCCAGCACTGATCTGCGGTGTGAGCTGGATCGATGTGATTTATGCAGCGAGTTGTTGCATGTTAAGCATGCATATGTTGGTGATAACGACATAAACCATTTCAACATGTGGATGTCAACGTCTGGAAGAGGTTGCTTCTGAAATAATTTTAGAACCTGTATTGGGTGTATCACTGAACAGTGTTTTGCAGTGCAGTTCATAACAGGGTTAGTCTGTGTTTATCCTCAGTTGCAGTCCAGGACTTACCTTTGTACGTCTAATCAGTTAAAGCAGTAGAATGCACTTTGTTATTAATTTTTAGAGAATTCAGAAGGTGCAGAGGATGATTATGAGTGAATAAAGTACACTGCACGTTCCCAATTTTTGGATTATGGTGGAAGGCACCGCTTAAAGTCTGCTCTAGTCTTCCAGTCATAGTAGGTCTTGCTTGGCTTGCCTAAGCCTTTGAGCTAATAACTATATGGATTGAGATTCCTCTGCCTTTCTGGAGAGGCATTTCTGCTGCTTGAACGCCCTCAGAGCTGGAAAGTGTCCCAGCTAGAATCTCCTGTGCCTCTACCTTATGTCTAGTCTTCCCCCTTTTCCTGCAAACCTACTTGCCAGTCAGCCAACTCCTCACAGCTGAGCTGTGGCACAAGCTTATCGTCCTCGAGGTAACATCTGCCACTTGTCTTTGAACTTCATGAGGTTTTTGTCAATCAATTATCTGAAAAGCAGCCAACTTCTCTAACCGGTTTGACAGTGCTTGCATATTTACACTGCTTAAAGCATTGATTAGAATTATATTTTGATATGGATGGAGTAATTTGTAGTAGACACTAAGCATTAACAAATGCCAGTTTTAAAAACATATCTTTCATTAGCTGAGGTGTTCTATTTAGCTGATAGCTCTTCAATTTCTGCATACGTTGAAAGAGATTTCCTGAGTTCCCACCAAAATTTTCCCTGCCTAAAGTGCTGGGTTTCTTTTGGTGTATAAAAACCACAACCACTGATTGTTAGCATTTAGTTCATTGGAACGTCCTTTTAGCTAGGATAAATTTATCAACCTCTCAAATCTTACTCGTTTTATTTCACCTGAATCAGGGCAATTTCAAAACTGAATACTGGCTCGGTGATCACTGGACTGAGAGCAGCCCTATGGAGGAGATCTTGGGGTGTTGAATGAAAAACTGAGCATGTGCTTGCAGCCCAAAAGGCCAGGGGTATCTTGGGCTGCATCGACAAAGGGGCAGCCAGCAGGATGGGGGCTGTTTGTCCCCCTCTGCTTGCTCTAATGAGGTCCTATGTGGAGCATTGTGTTCAGGTCTGGGGCCCACAGCACAAGAAGCGTGGAGGTGTTGGAATGTGTTCTGAAGGATGATCAGAGCTGAAACATCTCCTATGGAGTCAGGTTGAGAAAGCTGGATTTGTTTAGCATGGGGAAGGCTCTGTGCAGACCTTACAGTGATCTACCTGAAGGGCACCTACAAGAAAGCTGGGGAGGGACTCTTTATCGGGGATTCTGGCCGTAGGACAACGGGCTTTAAGCTAAAAGAAAGAGGGCAGATTTAGATCATATTGTGAAGAAAATCTTTACTCAGAGGGTGGTGAGGCACTGGCACAGGCTGCCCAGAGAAGCTGTGGGTATCTCATCCCTGGAAGTGCTAAAGGCTGGGGTTGGATGGGGCTGTGTGCAGCTTGACATGTTGGGAAGTGTACCTCCCCATGGGAGGGGGTTGGAATGTTTAGAAGGTTGGATATTTAGAGGTCCATTCAAACACAAGATACTCTGGGATCCTACTAGCATAGAAATAACTGTATTCTGTGGAAGTACTATCATTATTTTAGCTTAAAGTTGTTTACGTTCAGTGGACCTATTCATAAAGGCTTTGCAAAGGCATCTTTATAATAACATCAAATAAATTATGTATGGTATATTTTCAACAGGGATAGATGAATGTTCTAATGCAGAAAATTTAAATAACATCAAAATGGCACACACGACTGCAAAAGTATTGCCACAGGTATTCTGAGAAGGCATAAGAAGGCAACAAAGAAGCGTGATGGAAATTTTAATATTAGTAATATGAAATAAAATACACTTTTTACATTGGTAAGCTCACTACTGTATCGGATAACTTTTTATCCATTTTTTTTTCTCCCCTGAGAATAATGGTTTATTCCCAATTACAGGAAATAGTGTCCCATTTACATGAATAAACCTAGCTTTCTGCTCCTTTCCTGGGACAATAATTCAAAGGAAAAGAAAAATGGAGATTCTATCACGACGTGATGCAACCGTCTTTGTTTTCACTGATGCTTTTTGTGACTAGTGACACTGTAAACGATGACACACTCCAGAGTCAGTGCAGAGCTGTTCTCCCTTTATCTTTCTCGCTCACATGCTTATTTCAGTGCTGTAAAGAAACAGTGAATAAGTAGGTTAGTGGTTAAACTATGCATGGACGTGATTCAGCATAAAATATGAAGATCTCTATACACTTTAATACACTTTCAAGAGATTGCTTTCTATTTTTGTAAAAATAATGACATAGCTTATCCTCAGGAAAAGAACAGAATGAACAGACGCCTAAATTACTTCAGCATAATTAGAAACATTCCTGTCTTTTGCTGAGTAAGCAGTCTCAGTCAGTTTAAACAAGGAAAGCTTGCAAGAACAGCAAGAAGGAAACACAAGCACCTACCTTATGATGTGCAAGAAATATTGACAACATCCGTGGGATCATTTGCAGCATATATACAGTGATGTAAAATCACAGAATCACAGAATCACAGAATTGCCAGGGTTGGAAGGGACCTCAAGGATCATGAATCTCCAACCCCCCTGCCACACGCAGGGCCACCAACCTTCCCACCTAATGCTAGACCAGACTGCCCAGGGCCCCATCCAATCTGGCCTTGAACACCTCCAGGGATGGGGCATCCACAACCTCTCTGGGCAGCTGTTCCAGTACCTCACCACTCTCTCTGTAAAGAATTTCCCCCTGACGTCCAACCTAAATCTCCCTTCCCTCAGCTTAAAACCATTTCCCCTTGTCCTGCTGTCACTCACCCTGTCAAAGAGTTGATTCCCCTCCTCTTTGTAGGCTCCCTTTAGGTACTGAAAGGCTGCAATGAGGTCACCCTGCAGGGTACCTTAGCATCCCATGATTTTTATATCACTGCTTGTACCTCCTAGCAATACTTGCCACTTGCACCCCGCATCTCACTGCCGCAAGGATGAATCACTGCTCTGGCCTGAGCAAAGGTGTTTATGAGGTGTGTTCTGAGCCACAATAGGAAGCTGTAGCAGTTTTTAAAAGTGATGTACATAAACTTAGAGCAGAGAGAATCCTCAGTCTATCTTGTTAGTACAGCTGAGGGAGACGACTAGTAGGCAGGAGCACTTGAAGCCACACATACTTTCTTACAGATATGCAGCCCGTTTACATATTTAGTTTGCACAACCCCATAGATTTGTGAGACAGCTGGAACAGATGTGGCAAGCTATAGTTCCAGCTCCTCTGAAGAAGTGGTAGCATTTTTTGGCTCTTAGCAAAAATAAATCCAAGGTAAGTTTAGATATTTAAAATAAATCCTCACTGTATATTAAAATATATTTAAAAATATATTAAAAAGTAAAACAAGGTATGATAAAAAATATAAGCTGTTTTCTTCTAAACTAAGTGGCAACATAAATAAATAAATAAATAAATATAACTGAAGGTTTTTTTACTCTCAATCCATCATCAGTGTTCTCTATTCCAGCCTCTGCCATCAGGTCAGCAACATGCTTCTCAAGGTCACTGATGCGCTCACCCATTTCTTCCAGTAAAAAGTTAAAGAGAACTTTTATAAATAAGAATTGTTATCATTGTATACGTTTTTTTTTTTCTTCTGTGAGAAAAATACAAAGCTTTCTTTCAGATGCCTCAGCCTTTCACTTAATCATGCTCAACACTAATGCAATATGAATCTTGCAGTTGTAGCACAAGATTGTATTATAACAAGGCAATCCTAATTTCTCTTGCAACACAGAAGCATTCAAGTTCTAAATATTTTCAAATGGTTTCCTATCTGCCCATGAGCGTACCGGACTATTTTCTGTGTAAAATATTGTCTCTGTTCAATGAACTATTTTAGGTAATACCACTTGGTCAACATGTATAATCCAAATGTCATCAGAATATAACTGCTGATAAACATCAGTTTTTTATCATTAATTATCTCCAAGGAAGCAAATTCCTGAAAGTGGGGATGTGCGTGTGTCAGAAAAAAAATGCAGAACGTGGCAATTCTGCAGTTTCAGAAAGCAGAGGGAGCTCCTGTCAACCACATCGAACAAGAACGGATGCTTACTTTCATTTGTGGGCTCCCCTTTCCATGCTCAGGGGCCTCAAAGAGTTGTTTCTAACCCACGGACATGCAGGGATATGCTAATTCAAGGGGCACTTTTAAATGTGCCTTCAGAACAGTTCCACAAAACGTGTAGCTTATTTTACTTGAAATCTAGAACTGCTGGACAGAAACCAGTGGGATTCACAGTGCTGTTGGTAAAACCTATTTTAGGCTTTCTTTTTAAGTAAAAGCAAAAATAAAATAAAATAAAATTATATACATATATATATATATATATAAGCAGTGTTGGGAGCCACTCCAGCTGACTTTATATCACACGTGTTTAAGAACGTCAGTCATTACATCTTAATTTGAAGATTAGGGAATAAAAGAAAAAAGAAGGAAAGGGAAGGGAAGGGAAGGGAAGGGAAGGGAAGGGAAGGGAAGGGAAGGGAAGGGAAGGGAAGGGAAGGGAAGGGAAGGGAAGGGAAGGGAAGGGAAGGGAAGGGAAGGGAAGGGAAGGGAAGGGAAGGGAAGGGAAGGGAAGGGAAGGGAAGGGAAGGGAAAGAGAGAGGGAAAGAGAGAGGGAAAGAGAGAGGGAAAGAGAGAGGGAAAGAGAGAGGGAAAGAGAGAGGGAAAGACCTGGATTTAAGTGAGCAAAAAAACCTCTTTGCATCTGTTGGCAGCGCACAGCAGGGAAAGCAAAAACCAAACGTGTGGAGGAACCGCAGCTCCTGCAGCTACAGAACTTCTGTCACAGGAGCAATAACCTCCATTTATTATTATTATTATTATTTTTTAAGGATATTTCTCAGCGTTATCCTTTCCGTCAGAGCCTGAAAATTCTCCTGCAGCTGATACAGCAAATTTTCCGCCTGCGGAAAGAAAAACAGAAAGAGACGATAGGGAGACCGCTCCTCCCGCTAGCACCCGCCACCCTTCGCCTCCCAGCCGGCTGACAGGAAAGCTCCAACAGCTCCGAGCCGCGGAGCCCCCGAGCCCCGCCTGCAGCAGAGCGAAGCCCGATCTCACCAGCTGCGAGAGCCGCTCCGCGCCCGGCGGCTCCCCGGCCGCCATCACCGCTGCGCACAGGTGGGTGGCGAGGCGGCGAGGGACGCCAACGGGAATCGGCGTTGTCGCGGAAGCGGCTCGGCCCGACGATGGCGACCGCCGCGATGCCGTCGGGCGGCTCCCCGCCCGGAACGCTGAGAATTCGCCACCGTGCTGAGGGACGTCAGAGCGGGAGGAGTTGGCACGGGCGTGCCGGCTGCGTGGGAATCATGCAGGCAGCTCGGCTGCTTTTTGCTTGCCAACTTGCTGGCGTCACTGTTGCGACGTGAGAGCAGGACGGCCGTCCTTCCCTGCTGGCTGTCGGGCTGTGCCGTGCCGTGTCCGCGCTCGCTGAGCGGCGCAGGGAGGATGGCCAGCCTGGGGGCAGCTGGCGTTTTGCGTGGAGTTGCTGGTGAAGCGCTGGAGATGCGGCTGGCGGTTCTGCACGTGGTTCTTTGCTGAGAATCGTGCGGAGTACGGCAGAGCTCACCGTCTCGCCAGTGTGTGCGTGCTCTCTAAGCGACTGCATCATTTAATATAGTCTACCTGTGGGTTGTTGTTGTTGTTGAGGTTTGATCTTCAAGGGGCTTAGAATGACACGTGACTTAAGTGATAAATGAAGAAAAAATGTCTGCCGACCAACAAGGCCAAAGCTGCCTTGTTTTGTTTTTAAGTTTGGTTCGTTTTTCTCATGTAATTAGCTTCATAATAGAGAGTGGTACAAATACCTGCTCTTGTGTAAATGTACTGTGCCTGAATTTCTAAGCAGAGGACCAAAAGTATCAACAGGAATTGTGTGCCTCCTCCTACCAGGCCTGCAAACATGTGAGTCGTCCACAGCTTTTAGCTCTGCAGCATCAAAAGCTCCTGGTACATCTGTTGCAAAGGTCTCTGTAATAACACTGCATAACAGTGCCTGCACGGTTAGAAGAATGTTTCTGTTAGGCAATAGCTTCCCTTAGTCTATTGCTTTGTAGATACGACAAACACGTATTGCTTTCATCCATAAGTTTATCTCCTGAGCTAATAACCTCAAATGTTGGAAAGGTTATCTCTTGTCAGTCTACCACTTCATATCTTTCTTAATAAACATAATTGTTCTCCCTCTTTATTTTCTCCTACCTGATTCAGGAAGGGGTGGAAACCCATGTGAAGAGATGCTGGCATCAAAGTAGACCTCCCCATTGCTGCCTGCTTCTTGTAATCATGGCATCTCCTCCGTACATCCTCATCTTCCCACTCTTGCAGATTTTCCTATTTGTTTTTCATGTTACAGAAAGAAAAATCAGTCTGAGTAATCTAACAATGTATGCCCCTTCCCTGGAAGCAAGCATTCAATGCCAGGTTTGGGAGATGGGGCTTTGGGCAATTTGATTCTGTGGGAGATGTCCCTGCCAATAGCAGGAATTTGGAACTAGATGATCTTAAAGGTCCTTTCCAACCCAAACCATTCTATGATTCTGTGTTGATATGCTTTGCTTTTGTATATAGACACCAGCTGCAACCATGTAGCTTTTTCATTTTGAGGCAGAGATAATAATAAATAATTGCTGCTTCTTACCTGTTTATTAGTTGCTTATCTTCCTTCCCTTAGGAGTAGGTAGTAGAGCTGTATTATTTCTGCTTTTTTTTTTTTTTTTTACTCCTGATAACGATCCTGCTAGTTTTCCTTCCTGCCCGAATACTTACAGAAGCTTCCCCCTCATGCAGTCATATTTTCTGCTTAAGGCAGTTGAAATGGTGCTGGCTCCCTGGATGCAGATATCTTGAATAAAGCCACAGTGTTCTATTTGTGGGGAAGAGACTGCAGACACGAAGAAACAGCTGGAAATGTGGAAGAGCAACCAGCATGCAACTAACCAGCTAGTGAGAACTGTTCTAAATCTCTGTAGAAGAGCAGCTAATAAGAGTCCAATTAGTTCTCCTTATTTGTGAGGCAGGTTGGCAGTGTCAGAACAAAAAAAATATGGTGTCAAGCCAGTATAGCAAAGGAGAAAGGGTAATTAAATTATGAAGGAGATTGAAAAATAAAGGAAATATTCACCATCCTTCCTCCCCATGCCCTGTTCTACTTTGGTTCTTCTGTTATGTGTCATAGTTCAAATATGAAGCTGTGTTAGGCTAATAGTACAAAGCTGGTTTTATAGAGTAGAAATGCCAGGATGTCAGGATGATGACGTTGATGAGTTATTCTTTAAGGAACTCCCATCCAGATCATCAGTAAAGATATTAAATAGGCCTGGCCAGTACAGGCAGGGCAGAAAGCTGGCTTGGCACGACAAATTCTAGAGCTTAGGTGGAAAAAGTGTATGGCTGCTGGAAGCAAGGTCAGGTGACATGAAAAGACTACAAGGATGCTGTTTATCTTTATAGGGAAAAAAATAGTGCAGCCAAAGGTCAGTTAGAGTTGAAGCTGGCCAATACTGTGGCAGACAATAAAAAGTTAATCTTTAAATACAAAAGGAAGACCAGAGAGAACATTGGTTCTTTACTTGATGAGAATGGTCATCTTACAAACAAGGACAAAGACAGAGCAGAGACATAAAATGCCTTCTTTGCCTCTGTCTTCAACACTGATGATGGGCTCTGACACACCAGGTGCCTCGAGATGGAGGACTGTGACTGTGGGAATGATGAACTCACAGTCAACTGTGAACTTGCACAGGATTTGCTGTTCCACTTGGGTTTATATTAAGTCCATGGAGCCCAATGGGATTCATCCCAAGGTACTCTCAGAGCAATGTCTTTGAGAGACCTCTCTCAATTATTTTTCAGTGATCTTAGGAATTTGGGGAGATCAGACAGCTCCCAGTTGACTGGAAGCTGGCAGATGTTCCAATTTTCAAGAAGGATGAGAAAGAAGACCCTGGTAATTATGGGCCTGTCAGTCACACCTCGGTGCCTGGTAAAGTAAGGGAGAAAATTATGCTGGGAGTTACTGACAAACACCTGAAGGACAATGAAGTTGTTGGTCACAGCCAACATAGGTTCATGACAGGAAGGTCCTGTTCAACTAACTTCATTTCCTTTTATGACAAGATCACCCATCTAGATGATGAAGGAAAGCCAGCTGATGCCATCATTTTGCATTTCAGTAGAGCTTTCAATGCTGTTCCCTACAGTGTCTTTCTGGACAAAATGTCCAGCACACAGCTAGACAAAAACATAATGTGATGGATGAGCCATTGGCTGACTGGTCGGGCCCAAAGGGTTACATCAGGGGTTACATCAGGCTGGCAGCCAGTCACGAGTGAGATTTCCCAGAACTCCATGTTAGGGCCAGTTCTCTTTAATGTTTTCCTAACTTGTATGTAGGACTAGAAGATGCTTTCAGCAAGTCTGCTGATGATACTAAACTGGGGGGAACTGTTGATTCCATCGAGGGTAGAGAGACCTCGCAGAGATATCTAGACAAATCAGAGGGTTAGGCAATCACCAACCACAACAAATTTAACAAATTTGACAACAAAAGTTTAACAAATGCCAGATTCTGCACCTGGAAGCAGCAGCCCTGGCTATTCATACAGACTGAGGGATGCAGTGCTGCAGAACAGCCCTGCAGAAAGGGATTTGGGGGTCTTGGTTGGAAGCAAGTTGAACAGCAGCCAAGAAGGCCAACCAGTTCCTAATGTGCATCAAGCACAGCACTGCTAGCTGCTTAAGGGAAGTGGCTGTTCTAGTTTACACTGCACTGATGTGGCCTCACTTTGAGTGCTGTGTGAAGGTTTGGATGGTACAAAAAGGACATGAAAGAGGGCTAAAAGATGGCGAAGAGTCTGGATTAGAAGACTTTTTGAGCAGAAATTAAACTCCTTTGTTTTGTTCAGCCCAGAGAAGAATGAGAGACCTCATTGTGGCTGACATCTTCCTCACGAGGGGAGCAGAGGGGCAGGTGCTGATCTCTCTCTAGTGACCAGTGATGGAACCCAAGGGAATGGCATGAAACTCTGACAGAGGAGGTTCAGGTTGGATTTGGGAAGGGCATCCAGCTGTTGGAGAAGGTCCAGAGGAAGGCCATGAAGATAATCAGAGGGCCTGAGCACCTCCCCTACCAGGACAGGCTGAGAGAGCTGGGGCTCTTCAGCCTGGAGAAGGCTCTGGGGGACCTTATAGCAGCCTTCCAGAATCTGAAGGAGGACAACAGGAAAGGTGGGGAGGGACTTTTTATAAAGGCATGTAATGACTGGACAAGGGGAAATGGCTTTAAACTGGAAGAGGGTAGATTTAGAGACCAGACTGGATGGAACTTGGAGCAACCTGGTCTTGCGGGAGGCGTCCTTGCCTATAGCAGAAGGGTTGGAACAAGATGATCTTGAAGGTCTCCTTCAACCCAAACCATTCTGTGATTCTAAGATTCTATGATTCTGTGATATCAAGAAAACGTTCTTCACTGAGAGAGTGGTTGGGCACTGGAACAGGCTCCCCAGGACAATGGCCATGTCACCAAGCCTGCCAGAGTCCAAGAAGTATCTGAACAATGCTCTCAGACAATGGTCCGATCTTTGGGTGGTCCATTGTGGAGGCAGGAGCTGGACTCAATGATCTTTACTGGTCCTTCCTAACTCAGGATATCCTATGATTCCATGAAAGCGTTTGCAAAGCTAAAAAAAAAATAGGTATGGAAAAGGTAGAAAAGTTCCAAAGTTCAGAAAACCGAAGAGGAAAGGGAAGACAAAAAATTTTTGCTTAGCAATGATTATATTTGCAATAGCACTCTGCTTTGCCTTGCTCTCTCTCCCCCTATAGGAGAGATATACTATTCTCTCCCTCTTTAGAAGGCTTAGTTTTTCCGAGTTTATCTGTGACGTACATTCTCTGATGGTGCAGGGATATCCCCTCGCACATCTGAGGTCACAAATAAAGAATGCCTGCTCGCTAACACCACATTAACGAGTTTATTCCCGAATTTCGGGTGACACAGCAATATTTGCCTAATGCAGAAGACAGAACGATTTCAGTACTCATATTTTAAAATGAATGGACAGAACGACAGACGAGTTAGAAGACGTACAGCAACGTGCCAAATCCTCACTGCAGCGATCACCTGCGAAGCAACCCTCCCAACAAAAAAAAAATCCCACAGCGACCAAATACCCACAACCAAAACCCAGCCCAAACTGGGAAGAAGCGGCTTCGCAGTCGAACCAAGCCGAACACGGCTGGTCGGTTCCTGTGACTGCACGTATTTTTACGGCGCGGAGCAGCAGCAACCGCTGAAGTCACCGCTGCGCAACCTCCGGCGTTCCTGAGGGAAGAAGCGGAGGTGAGAGCGAGATCCGGTCGGCTCCCTCCCCCGCCGGGGGGGGGTGGGCGGGGCGGCGCGGCGCGGCCTCGCGGTTCATTGGCGGCCGTTTAGCGCGGCGTCACGGCGGGCGGCCCCGCGTTCCCGCAGCTCCGCGGCGGAGCGGGATGGCGGCGGCCGGCGCGTGGGCGGCAGGTCGGGGCGCGCGTGTGCGAGGGGAGGAGGGGCGGGGACGGCTGGTGCCGCACGAGGATCCCGCCCGACGGCCCGCTCGGCCGCTGGGGGGCCGCGAGCGCCCGCGGGGAGCCGCGGCTCTTTCCCCGCTCTCGCTCCCCCGGCTCTCCCGCCCCCCCGCCCCTTCTCCTCCCTCTTCGCGCTCAGTTCCCGCGCCGTGGCTCCGCTGCCCGAGCCGCCCCTGACCGTCCCGCCCGCCCGCAGGTCCCGGCCGGCCGAGGCGGGGCGCGGCCGCGGCGCCCGCCTGAAGCTCGGCGGAGGAGGCGCGGCGCCGCCCCGTTCCCGCCGCCGCCCGGCATGGAGGCGGCCGGCCTGGAGTGGCTGCTGGGCCCGATGCGGCGGCTGGCGTCGTGGGGCGCGGCGGCGGCCATGGTGTTCGGCGGCGTGGTGCCCTACGTGCCCCAGTACCGCGACATCAGGCGGACGCAGAACGCCGAGGGCTTCTCCACCTACGTGTGCTTGGTGCTGCTGGTCGCCAACATCCTGCGGATACTGTTCTGGTGAGCGGCTCCTCCCTGCTGCCGGCTTCCGAGCTCTTAGGTAGAACGGCTGGGGAAGTGGCGGCCTTGCTGTGCTTCCTCCCCTCTCCCGAAGAGCCTGGCGTGCCCCGTCCCGCCGTGTGACCGCTCAGCTCAGCTCAAAGCGTCCGGGCGCACGGCGCTGCTGCTGCCCTTAGCGGAGCTGCCGGCCGGTGCTCTGCCGTTCCCAATAGGGCTCTCTCAGACGCTGGTAAATAGGCTTGTTTTAAGCCAGAGCTGCTTTTCCTTGCTGAGCTTTGTGCTTCCCTTGCTCTCGAAGCTCTGCGCTTTGAGCGAAGGCCCCAGTTCTGCACGCACGCTTTAGCACCCAGGTGGTGTTAAAACCACTGGAATGTTAGCCAGGCGTTTGAGCATTTTTCCGAGGTGCCAGCTGGCTTCAAGGGGCTTCACTTCTAGAGCTCCATGTGCAGCTGCAGATCCATGTTTTTGATAAGCAGGTAAATGGTGGGGGGTATTTTCACAGCACGTTGTTGTTGTTGTGTTCAGCATACCCCCCAACATCTAAGGGCATGTTTGTTTCCATGTCTAGGCTCTGTGCTGCTGAACAAAGAAAACTTTGTTAGAGCATGACTTCTGTGGGTAAACTTCACTTACTTATTATAGTCCTCATTACTCCTAGTATTGGGGAATGATGCATATATCATTATATATCATTATACATACCTATATATACTTTCCCACTGTTGTATCGTTCCCCTACTAGGGATAATGATATATACCTATGTATACATATGCATTGGCATAAATAAAATATATGTATGTATATATCATTACCCCTAGTAGAGGAATGATACAACAGTGGGGATGTGTTTCAGAACCCAAAGATGGAGAAGCTTGGAAATGGCTGTGAAAAGAATAGTTATTCTAAGAACACTTAGAACACTGTAATGTGCTGCTCTGTAGAATGTAATGAACTGACAGGCAACAGGCTGCTTCCTACCATTGGCTTCATCTCTTTTTTTAAAGCTTCTAAGACTCTTGAAGTGCATGGGTCTTCCTGAAGTAATCTTCAGCAAAATACAGCATGTAAGCACTGTGCTGGAGCAGAAAACACTGGGGATCCCCTCCTGAGACTACAACTAGCAGTTGAACTGAGGAAACATTGCTACATCAGAGCTAGCTGTTAACATCAGAGCTGTGTTATCTTGAGAAGAAAGCATTTGCAAGAGAATGCATAGGACAGGAGTTGGAGAAAGCAGCACAGGGCAAAAAGAAGGTAGAGGAGCTGGCAGAAGTGGGGGAAATGAGTTTCTGGTTCAGATTTGCACCTGAGTGGAGTTGCTGGCAATTTCTAGGTAACACAGGAGAGTGCATCTGTTAAATGAGGCTTGAGTGTACTAGAGGGAACTGAAAAAACTTATTTTCAGTTGGCTGGTTCAGTTGGTTGGTTATAGGTACGTGTAACTAAGAGAGATGGAGAAGAATAAGTACTATAGATGATGAAAAAGTTATATTTTGTATCAACCTTATACATTTCAAAAGAAGAAGAATGTAGTTATATTGACTAATTAAAAAAATTATCCTCTGTAGATACTAATAGCATCCTTGACGCATGTCAGGTCTGTGTAAGCTCTGCTCATATCAGAGCTTGTTGTTGATGATGAATGGCTTTGTGCAGCACATGCACAGACAGGAGCAGGAGTTTTGCTTGGCTGTGTGGCAATGTAAGAGGTGCTGCTGGCTTGTGGTGCAGCCACTTCCACGACAGGCATGAGCCTGCAGAAACCACTCTCTGTCCTTATTTTTTGTTGGAAGAAAAAGACTTGTGTCATGACAATTCATCGTTCACTGAGAGAGTATTTAGCTTCTCTGTAAAGACTAGGTACCTCTACTGGTCCACAGTAAATAACAGTAAGGTGAATAGAATAAGGTAGCAGAACAAAAGCCTCTAATTTATGTGGACGTTTTTAAAATGTGCTGATAGAGCCACTTCACAGTGCAATTTTTGTGTTGTTTAGTGTCATCTATAGCTGATGGCATGTACCTTATTTGATGTGTAGCACTCTGGATAATTTGATGTAAGCAGTACACCTAATAGTCATTGGAAGGAAACAGGAACTTTTGATTGAATTATTCCATAAATTTAAACCTAAATACACCTGTTCTTGTGCTAGAACAGGGCTGTTCCTACCACTGTTTTGTTTTGCATTATAAACTTTCCCCTGTCTGACCAGTAACTTGATATGACAGGTCTCTTACTTGATCAGACCAGTCCAGACCTTCATCTAGATCTCACTTTTGAAATCTTTACTGATATTTGTCTGTGATTTTTCAGTTGATTTTATCTTCACTTTGTTGCTCTGGTTGTTATGGATATGGTTTGTGCCATTGCAACTTCCTCTCCACCCTTAAGTACTTAAAGTGTAGGCCTTAAAAACTTCTGAGTTCTGATAGTGTTGCTTTGCAGGCCATGGTTATTTCCTTTAATGGCAGTATATGTATTTATTTAACTTCAAGAATGTTTCTGTAAGTCGGTGATCATTTCTGGTGTTTCTTCCAGATTTTCCTTAATTTGATATTTTTTCTAATTGAATTTGAGGGTCGAAGTCAAATGTTATGTGTTTCAGACACAAACAGTGGAAAGAGATAGGTAGCTCCTGCCTTTTAGACCGTGTTTCCTTTGTGTTTTCATTCTCAGGTAGAGCTGATCTTTCTGTATCTGTCAGGCACAACAGATGTCCAGGCATCCAATCCCAGCTTTTCCCTGTGGCTCTACTCTGCTTTGTTCACCTCACATGTGGGGCAATTCCCTCTTTTCTTATCTGTGAACAGGCAGATTCCACAGTAATTAAAACTTAACTTTCTTCTTTAATTATCTGGTGTGTGGTGAATGAAATTTGACTTCCTTTCTGAAAATTTAGACACGCTGTTGCAGTTACTGCAGTGCAGTAGTAGCACTGTGATGGTACCCAATGAACAAGGGACTGCCAGGATAACAGTCTTGTTTCCAGTTACTTCTTCTCAGAATTTTTCCTTTTCTGATTATATTATTCACAATTGTAAGCAGTGTTTAAAGATAGAAAATGCTGATGCACTGCTGCTGCTTTTTCACATCTAACCCTTTAGTTTTGGGGTGTACTCGAGGAACTTCTGTTTGCTACTGATGACAGTAACATGCTGTCTACTAAACCACATTTCATGCTTCTGTATTTCACAGTAGCTCAAAACTTTCTTTTGGAAGAGATTTCTGCTTTTGCATGTTTAGCCTCATTCTCTTCCAACTGAGTTTGATGCCATCACTTTGTGGAACAGCAATGGGAGGGGACTGAGCTGCAAGATGAACACATGGCTTTCATTTAGAAGAAAGAAGAATGGATGTTTGAGCTTACTAACTTTAGGTCTAATGTGTTTACTGTTTACTAAGTTGTTTGGCCCCTTTAGAGAGGATTAAAAAAAAAAAATTTGAAAAATAGATGTTTTGTGTCTACACCATAAAACAGAGCGGTCTCCATTTTCTAATGTGGTTAGTAGATTTGTGTCTGACTAGGCATTGTGAAGTTAGCTATGTTTTTCATGATAATTATGTTAGGATTTTATGGGTTGCTAGTATAGCTGCTGGTTGTAATGATCAGTATCAGCTACACCTTTACTCTAGTCTTTTGCCTTTGTCAGTGCTGCTTTACCTATCTGTCTTCTCTGGATCCCACACATAGTCATTTCTAACTTTTTGCTCTGCTCAGTTTCTGGGCTGCTTGGCCTAGAGAAGGTCTGCACTGTGGTCAAGTTAAAGAAACAGCACAGAACTCAACACCTTTGTGGTGCTAGTACATAGGAGAGTACATGACAAGCTCCAAAAAGTCTATAAATTTTTTCATGCATTTTGATAATAACCATTACCATCTTTGTTTAGCAGATGTCTTACTATATTTGCTAGTTAGCTCTGATTTCTTGTTCATGATCAGTTGTTAAAGTATCTGAGGGGTAGCTAGAGCCTTACTGTGGAAGTTGGAGGTGGTTAGCAGTCTGGTGAAGCTGTTCTATGCTGCTGGATTTGAAGCACACTGTAGCACTGAATTCAGTGGTGACAAACCTGCCTTTTTGGTTCATCTGGCCTGCAGTCTGCCAGCTGACTCACTTTGAATTGCTGTGACCAAGGACAGGTGTAATGAGGTGAGGAGAGTTGCATAATCAGTTGAGGGTGGTGGATGCAGAAGAGCTTTGAGCTCTCTCTCTCTCTCTCTCTCTCCCATTCCCCTCTTCTTTTCTAAAACAGCTTATAATGAGATATGTTATGCTTTCTTTGAGTATTAAAATAAAAATAAATAGCTGAAAGAAGGGGAACTACAGATTTCTTAGAAGTCAGCCGAAGGCATTCTTAGTTGTATCATGAGTAAGTTCAGCCAAAAATAATTATACTTCCCACTATTTCAATAGGGTTTTGGACTTTATTCAATTGTGCATTCCATAACATACTTCGTATAGTAAGTAAAATGTGATTTGTGTATTTTTCAGTTAAATTATATTCTTCCAAAAAGTTCTGAGATGTGATTCTGGGGGTCAGTGGCCTAAGCCTCATGCAGTAACATCAGGGAAATCTAAACAACAGAAAGTAACACAAAACTTTCCAGTTTTGGAGCTGCTCTCACAGAATTACTGCCTTAAGGCAGTCTCTAGAAGCAAGTTCTAACAGTCAAGAAAAAGGTGAATACTATGTTTTCACTAGTGCTTGCTACCAGTTGTTCTACCAGTTCATCTGGAGGGGAAAACTGGTTCTGATAGCTAATTCAGATGTGTTAAAATTGGAAACTGTCTGTACTGGAATCTGTGAAATGAGCTCCCTGTTGCTAACAGAGATTTACTGAGACGAATATGTGATTGAAGGTGATGTATAGGAAGATGTTGGACTCGGTGATGTATGTGAAAACTTACCCAGCCATATTTATTTTGCTGTAATACCTACAATGCTACTTGTGGATCAAGGCCTGATGCCATGTGTTGCTTTGTCCTTAAATGTTGGTCCACTTGTATCTGTAAGACTTTGTGTAGAAAGGAGGTATTCCTAAGACCTTTATTACTAAAATGAATAGTTAGATTTTCCATATGGGAAGGGAGAGATGATGCTATAAACCCAATTTTAAGAGTGACTGCAGCTTTGAGAGATTGCATTATCCATGCTTCACTATGTACCAGTGCCTACTAGAGGAGTCTTGCTCAGATATTGAGAGTGATATCCTGTTTTCTATAAATGCCAGAATGCAAGATATAAAATTCACCACTCTTTTGTACAAAATGTGAAGGTAAAACAGGATTTTGTATGACCAAGTGAGAAGCTTGTTTTCAGTGTTTCATAAAGTCCTGGAAGTTTACATGTCAAGCAGGAATTCATATCAAGAAATCTTAATGTGAACTAGTTTGTTTCTTGAGCTCGTTGCTGATTAAATTCTGTTACTGCATGGGCTGGTTTTGTGTTTGTTTTTTTTTAAGTCAACTGTGGATTATTTCCTGTGGCCCTTGTTTGTATGCAGTGTTCTGTGTACTCTCCACCTTGCTTGCAATTTTTTAACTTCCCAAAGAGCTGAGAAAGTTGATCAGAGAGGTAAAGCCTGGAGTAACTTCTATTGCTTGGTGATTTCTGCTGTTACAGTAAATGGAATCCTCTTTGTGAGGTGAGGCAGAACTACATTGGGCAAGAGCCATCTTAGGAAAGGATACAACATGTTTGTTCTAATTTGGTCGTCTTTTGCACAATTGACATTTGTTGTTTTGCACATGCTCAAAACTGGAGTAACAGGATTGTTGCTGTAGGATTAAGGTGTGCTGATGGAGTTAGATATTTTTCCAGTGACTGGTTAGTCTCCACTGTGGCTTCAGTGTTTCTTTTGTCTTCATCACCTGACCTTGCATTGGGTGTGTTATAGACTACTGAAATACTGATAAAATGTAATATCCTTCCCCCTTTTTATTTTGCACATTTAACTAGTACAGGAGAAAGAGTTCTTTAGTTTTTTTTATAGTATTTTTTTTACTGTCAAAAGTTCTCTCTCTTCATAGTCTGTTACTGAAAGTCTAAATTTTTTGAGTACTATGGATGTCACAGTTGCTTACTTTATCACCTAACTTTGCAGCAGGGCTTGCATCTTTTAGTGCTCCTAGATCAAGCTAGCTTGAGGAGTCTTGCTTGGGCAGGTCCTAATATCATTATGAAGCAGAGCAAGCAGCTTGAAGTAGTGTTTCATAGAATGGCTTAGATCGGAAGGGACCTTAAAGGTGATCTAGTTCCAACCCCCCTGATGTGAGCAAGGTTGCTCATGCAACTTGGCCTGGAATGCCTCCAGAGATGAGGCATCCACAACCACTCTGGACAACCTGTTCCAGCACCTCACCACCTTCTGAAGAAAGTATATCTTCCAAACATCTAACCTAAATCTACCCCCTTATAGTTTAAAACCATTTCCTTTTGTTCTATCAGTATCAAATCACATAAAAGTCAGTCTCCCTCCTGCTTGTAAACTCCCTTCAAGTACTGGAAGGCTGAGATGAGATCTCCCTGGAGCGTACTCTTCTCCAAGCTATACAAGCCCAAGTCCCTCAACATTTCATGATAGGTAAGGTGCTCCAGACCTTTGATTATGGCCCTCTTCTAGACCTATTCCAGCAGCTCCACATCCCTCCTGTACTGGGGATCCCAAGCTTGCACCCAGTACTCCAGATGGGGCCTTACAAAGGCAAAGTAGAGGGGAATAATCACCTCCCTCACGCTGCTGGTCACCCCTCTTTTAACGCAGTGCAGGATACCACTGGTCATCTGAGCTGCCGGAGCACACTGCTGGCTCATTGGGTCTGCTAAAGGCCACCCAACTGGGATGGAGAGGTGGACAAGGCACTTTATAACAGATAGGTGAAGTCTCGAGGTCTCTTCCCCCTTGTTCTCCTGGGGGATTTCAGCTTCCCAGACATCTGCTGCATTTATAATACAGCAGATAGGAATCAGTCCCAGAGGTTCCTAGAGAGTGTGCCTGAACAGAGACCTTTGGCTGGAACTCAGGAACAGAAGAAAAGTTTATGATCTCTGGAAGAGTGGGCAAGCTACTTAGGACGGTTACAAGTGTGTAATGAAGCTGGGCAGGGAGAAAATTAGAAAAGCCAAAGCCAGCTAGAACTGATCTTGGCCACTAAGGTAAGGGACAACAATAAACAGCAAGAGGAGGGCTTGGGAGAACCTCTGTCCCTTTTTGGTTGCTGGGGGCAACTTGGTGACTGAGGATCAGGATAAGGCTGAGGTGCTTAATTCCTTCTTTGCCTCAGTCTTTAATAGTAAGACTAGTTGCTCCCTGGGTGCACAGCCCCCTGTGCTGGTAGATAGGGATGGGGAACAGATGTGGAGCCCTGCATAATCCATGATGAGATCATTTTGGATCTGCTCTGAAAGCTGGATGTTCACAAGTCCATGGGGTCTGATGGATTGCACCCTAGAGTGCTGAGGGAGTTGGTGGATGTTTGCCAAGCCACTCTCCATCATCCTTTGGCAGTCCTGGCTAACCGGGGATGTCCTGGGGACTGGAGACTGGCAAATATGACACCCATCTTCAAAAAGGGCCGGAAGGATGATCCTGGTAGCTACAGACCTATCAGTCTCACCCCAGTGCTGGAGAAGGTTATGGAACTCAGGAATAATCTTGGGAGCCATCATGGACAATTGAAGGTCAACAAAGGGATCAGGCCCAGTCAGCATGGGTTTATGAATGGTAGATCCTGTTTGACAAACCTGATTTCATTCTATGACAAGGTGACCCGCTTAGTGGATGAAGGTAAAAGGCTGTCAAAGTGGTTGTTCTTCCTGGACTTTTGTCTGTCCAGGAATGACCTTTCAACACATCCTTATTTACCATATCTGTCTCTGTCCAATTGGAGATAAGGATGTGTTGGGGGACCGTGTCAGAGACCTTGTGCAAGTCTAGATAGCTGATGCCGTCACCCCATCATAGAAGGCCACCAGATTGGTGAGGCACAATCTGTCGTTGGTGAGGCTGTGCTGGCTGCCCCTGATCACCTCTACACCTCGTATGTACTTTAACATCTTTTCCATGAGGGACCACTCCAATATCTTCCCAGGCACAGAGGTGAGGCTCTCTGCCCTGGGTCTTCCTTTCTTGCTTTCTTGAATATGGGAGTGATGTTTCCCTTTTTCCAGTTACAGGGAATTTTGCTTGGTAGCTGTGATTTTTTTCAAATATGATGGAGTGTGGCTTTGCAACTCAGACACCTCCTGGGCCAGAATTCTCTCCTCCCATATTACCTAGGTGGGCTTCATTAGGACAGATGCTGAGTAAACTGCTCCATGGTTGAAAAAGCCAAAATTGCTGCAATGGCACCAGCCTCTCAGCCATATATTTATCAGATAGGTTTTCCTGGTCCTGTTGGTATCCCTCCCTGCCACCTGAGGGATAGGGGAGAGCACCATCTGTACTCCATTGACTAACCACTGCAATCCCCTGAAGTCCTTTTTGATAGCCCTCAGGCTTCTCTCAGCAACTTTATTCCTGCCAGCTTGAACTGTCAGTAATGGTCAATAATCAGAGGGTTAAACCTGACTAGGGAGTCTTGTAGTAATGTTCCTGACCTTGGCCACAGAGAGGAAGCATTCTTCCCTATGGGTAGGATGTCTGACATTTGGAGCCCTCCGTTCCCCTTGGGAAGGAGTGACCTAAGGCAATTAGTTCTCTTTCCCTCTTGGTGGAGGCAGTCTTGAGGTGTGGAGTCAACCTCCTTGCCTTAGACAACCTCCTGGATGGACCTTACTGTAATCCTCATTTACTTGTCCCTGGAGTTCTAGAGCCTCAAAGCAATTGCATAAGGCCATTTGGGAAGATGAGGTAGATAGGGAAGGGGGTTTTCCTGCCAACGAACTGGGGACCTGCTTTCAGTCCTTCTCATCTCTTAGGTTCCCTCCCTTTGCCCAGTGGTGACAAGGCAGGGGGTTCACCCCTGTTTGGGATGTATCACCATGGTGCCTTTCTCTTAGATATGACAGGGAGTTTCTCTGCCAGTCTGTCCCCCACTTAAATGCCTGAGGGTCCTTAAACTCAGCTGCTATGCTGAGTAGATAATCAACCTGCTCACACTTCACATAGATGGCATCTCTACCATCCTGCAAGGGCAACAGCAGGCTTAGGCACTTTCTGCAGCCAAAGACTCAAATAGCTGCACTTTTGAGCAGGAGCTTGGACTGGGTAGCTACGTTTGTTTTTTGCAAGAGCTTTCTGCCAAGTAGATTGTTTCCATGATCATGGAATATTATGGAATGGAAAGCACCTGTGGAGGTCGCCTACTCCAACATTACTGCTAAAGCAAGATCCTTAGAGTAGGTTGCACAGGAAAGCATCCGTGAATACCTCCAGAGAAGGAGGCTTTAGAACCTTTCTGGGAAGTTTGTTCCAGTGCTCTGTCACCCGCACGGTGAGGAAGTTCTATCTCATATTTCTGTGGAACTTCCTGTGTTCCACTTTATGCACACTGCCCTTTGTCCTATTGCTGGGCGCTGCCAAAAAATCGTGTTCCCATCCTTGTAATGCCTGAACTTCAGATATTTCTAAGTGTTGCCAAGATCCCTTCTCAGTCTGTTCTCCAAACAGAGCAGTCTTGGGTCTCTAGATTTTTCTTATAAGCAAAATGCTTCAGGCCTCTGCTCATCTTTGTAGCCGTCCACTGGACTTTCTCTAGAAGTTCCCTATCTTTCTTGAACTAGGGAGCCAAGAACTGGACACAGTACTCTGGTTGTGGCCTTACTGGGGCAGAATAGAGAAGGATCACATCTCTTGATGTGCTGGCCGTTCTCTTTTATTTAATGCACTCTAGGATACTGTTGGCCCTCTTGGTCATAGACACTCTACTGGCTCAGTATCCACCAGGAGACTCAGGTCCTTCTCTGCAGTACTCCTTTTGAGCAGGTCATGCCCTAATCTGTACTGATGCTTGCAGTTATTACTCAAGTGTTGGTCACATGCCCCTGTCGAACCTGGTAAGCTTCTTCTCTGTCCAGGTCTTGCTGAATGGCAGCACAGCTGTCTGGTGTATCAGCCACTCCAAACTTTCTGTCATCAGGAAACTTGCTGAGGGTACGCTTCATCCTTTCATGGAGCTCTTCTCAGTTCACCTCACTGTCCACTCATCTATTCTACGCTTCCTTAGTTTACCTGTGAGGATTATATGGGAGACAGTGTCAGAAGCCTTGTTGAAGTCAAGAATGCAATCCAGACATGCAGAGTTGGGATCTGGAAAGCTAAGGTGCAGGTGGAACTGAACTTCGTGGGGGATGTGAAAGATAACAGGAAGGGATTCCACACCTATGTTGATCAGAGGGCTGAGGAGAGCACAACTCCTCTGATATATGAGAGGGGAAAAACGTCAACAACGGACACAGAAGGTTGAGGTACTGAACAAGTTCTTTGCCTCGGTCTTCCCACACCTCTCAAGTCTCTGAACATCTTGGCTGAGGCTGTGGAAGCAAAATCCGTCCCGCTGTAAGTGAGGAACAAGTAGGAGACCATCCAATTAGACTGAGCAGGTACAAATGTGTGGGGAATGTGGCTCCTGAAGGAACTGGTTGATGTGATTGCCAGGACACTTGATCATATTTGCAAAGGCATGGCTGTCCAGTGAGGTCCCTGCTGGAGTGGGGGATGGGGATAAAAGAGAAACGTCTCCTATTTTTAAGAAGAGTGGAAAGGAAGACTTAGGGAACTACAAATGGTGAGCCTCACATCTGTGCCTGAGAAGGTCATTCATAGAATGGGTCCTCACGGAGGTTATGTTAAGGCACAGGCAAGATGAGCTGGCAATCTCAGATGGCCAGCATGGCTTCACTAAGAGCAGATCATGCCTGACCAGTCTGGTAGCCTTCTATGGTAGAGTGTTGGCATCAGTGGATGAAAAAAGGTCATCTGCCTGAGTTTCTCGAAGGCCTCTGACGTAGTCCCACACCACGTCCTTATCTCTGAACTTAAAAGAGATGGATTTCAAGGCTGGGTTATTAGGTGGATAAAGAACTAGCCAGATTATTGTGGCCAGAGCGCTGTGGTCAAAGGCTTAATGTAGAGGCTGCTTGCTCATGAGTGGTGTTTCCCAGGGAGACTGGGGCTCATCAACATTTTTATCAGTGACCTGAATAGTGGGATTGAGTGTGCGTGCTCAGCATGCATAGAGATGATACTAAGCTGAGTGTGCAGTCAGTACAATGAAAGGGATGCCATCCAAAGGGACCTGGGCATCCTTGAAAAGTGGGCCTAGTGAGGTTTAACAAGCCCAAGTGGAAGTTGTTGCACTTGGGTCAAGACAATCGAACTCATATTGCCCTGTGGAGAAGGATTTGAGGGTCCTGATGGACAAAAAGCTGGACATAAGCCAGCGGTATGTGCTCACAGCCCAGAACTGTATCCTGGGCTGCATTAAAAGAAGGGTTGCCAAGATGGTGAGGAAAGTGATTGTTTTTACTCTGCCCTTGTGAAGCCTCACCTGCAGTAATGTATCCAGGTCCAGGGATCCCAACACAAGAAAAACATGGAGCTGTTGCCTGAAGCATCTCTCCTATGATGACAGACCAAGAGAGCTGGGCTTATTCAGCCTGAAGAAGATTTAAAAAAACAAAAACAAAACAAAACAAAAAGACCTAGTGCAGTCTTCCTGTACTTAAAAGAGAACTTATAATCAGGAGGAGACCAGCTTTTATGCGGGGCGATGGTGGTAGGAGAAAGGGAGATGGTTTTAAGCTAAAAGAGGCTAAATGAAGTTTAATGTTAGGAGGAAGTGTTTTACTCTGAGAGTGGTAGAGTACTGGCTGTTCAGAGAAGTTGTAAATGCCCCAGCCCTTAAGGTTTTTAGGAGCAGGCTGCATGGGGCCCTGGCCCTGATCTAGTCAGTGGAAACCTTGCCAAATTAGTGGGGTTGGAACTAGATGTTCTTTAAGGTCCCTTCCAACCTGGGCCATTCAAGAATTCTGTAATGTGTGCCTCTTACTCTTCCTATAGCTAATGGCAGTGCTTGACAGTGAGCAGTGTGGAGGCACAAGGCATCACAGTTTCCCTTAGCTGGGTACCATTTGACAAGAAATAATGTTGGTAGTTTTCTTTGGTGCGGGCTGCTTGTGCTCTGCACGTGGTTTTTTGTGGAAGATGGGTGAGGCTTTCTGATCTCTTTTGTCCCTAATTAGCTGACTCTTAACAAGAAAGAATATCCCTGGTGAAATGGTGGTAGTGGAAATTGTGTAAGAGAATATGATGACAAACCTAGTTAGTTTTTTACTAGCAGCTTTATCACTGAAATAGCGTAATAAGTTAGATTTTGCCAGAGTTCTGTAAAACAGGAACTGTCTTGAGGTAAGCCTTGAACATAGCTTCAGGTGGCAGTGCAGTTGAAGTCTCTTATAGCATGGTGTGCATAGAGAAAGGCCTTAGCATTGGTGCTGTGAGGGAATCATGGAGAAAGGCCTTAGCATTGGTGCTAAGGGAATCAAGAAGGCTAGTGAGCTGTGTGGCACAGCCTGAAGGAGCTGGGGAGGGCAGATGTGTATTTTTGCCACATGTTATCCTCAGCATCTTTGTCTTCAAGGCAAAAGTACAGTAATAACTGAGCCAAGAGAAGCTGTCCACTGTGATGTGTCTGCAGGTTTCCCATTGTAAATCTGATATCCTTCAAGGACTCTTCAAGAAAAGCTTCCACCTGTTGCTTTTAACCCATTCTAGTGAGTCCTGGTGGAGGTGGCTAAAAATCCATCAAGTAATGTGGAAAGAGGAGTTCAAAAGGTCACCATTCTTCTCTTGAAAATCTCATTTTCATGTGGTAGAACCAGTTGCAATCACATAAGAGAAAGCCCTTAAGCAGATTGGCCACAATCCAAGTTTCTTTTTCTGCAGTATTTGTAGGAGTGCTCAATAGTCTCCGCTGTACATTATCTGAGACTAAAGAGAAATTTTTTGCTTGGGGGGGAGGAAGAGAGGGCAAGCGTGCATGTTTGGTTCTAGTTTCTTTCGAGACTTCCTTCTTCCTCAAGCCTTGATGCACACTAGAAACAAACTGATGACCTGTTTGATATGTTCTGTTGACCTGGTCTTTCCACTCTTATCTAGAAGCAGACAAGATATAAACCTTATCTTTGTCTTTTTCTTTCAGAAGATCTATAGTAATCCTATAAAATTGTTTTCATGACCTCACTTTAATTTAAAAAAAAAAAAAAAAAAAAACAACAGCAAAAAAGGTAAGGTTTGCACAGGTGTCTTCGTGAGCGCTATAGAGTATATATGGAGAGAGCAAATAACTGGTGTAAAGCATAGCATAACTCTCTGATCTCCTACTATTGGTTCAACTACTCACTGAGCCGGCTTGTTTCAAAATAATAATTTTGCTGCTATCTTCAAAAACAGTTAAGATCTTGGTTTCAGGGTTTCTGGGGCCTGTCCACAGGGATGTTTTATCTAATAATCATCTTACTCAACAGGGGGATTGTAACTGCACTACGTGTGCATCTAGATTTAACTAGTGACTTTATCAGCCTATCATAGCTGTTATGTAAGGGGTAGCTAAGGCTTTCCTTTTTTCAGGTACTTAGGATGAAAGAATGAAAGTAATTGAATGCAACAATTGTTATTTTTGAGATGTTTTATATATTTTGCTTTCTGTTTTTTAGGTTTGGAAGGCGCTTTGAATCCCCTCTTCTGTGGCAAAGCATTATCATGATCATTACTATGTTACTGATGCTGAAACTGTGCACTGAAGTACGTGTGTCCAACGACCTGAACATAAAACGCCGTTCTTTTTCAGGTTAGTGAGAGGGACTAGCTGTCACAGAGTGAGTCTTTTGGAAAACAAATTGCACTGTGTTTTGAATGAAAGTTCTGCCTGAACTGCAACCTAGCCTCCTTTCTTGATAAATCAGTGTTTTACTAACTTTGTTTTTGAAATCCCTCTCTTCCAGATGAGTACTTACAGCTGCAATTTTATTTTAAGTGGGTCTTGGTTTAGTCTGGAAACTGAAGTTCTGATTAACATTTCATATAATGCCCTAGGATATAGAGCTGAATATCATATTGTTTTGCTAGCCTTGGATATCTTTTTTTATTTTTTAAGATCCTGTTCTGTGTAATAAACTATTTTTTGAACTGTACTTCCTGTCAAGTTAATAGATTAGATCCTGATTGTATGCTGTTACCTGAGATCTTATTTGGCAGTTACTAACACTTGCTTCTGCACAGAATTTATTTTCTGCATATTAAATTACTGGCCATCAAGTGTCATGGCTTGGCAAGGACCTGCTGGTCAGACTGGAGGAAAAGGAAGGATGGTACTGGCTGTGGATACAAGAGCATGTAACCTGGGAAGAATACAGAGATGCTGTCTGGACCTGCAGAGAGGGGATTAGAAAAGCCAAGGCACAGATGGAACTGAACTTGGCAAGGAATGTTAAAAACAACAAGGATTCTTGAGGTACATTGGACAGAAGAGGCAGGTAAAAGAGAGCATTCCTCCTTTGATAAATGAGAAAGGAGAACTGACTACAGCAGATATGGGGAAGGCCAAAGTACTAAATGAGGTCTTTGTCTTGGTCTTCACTGGCAGCCAGAATTCTTTTATTTCTCGTGTCCGTGAAGCTCACATCCCTGAGCCTCTAGGTGGGAGCTGGGGGAGTGATTTTCCCCCCCAGCTGAAAAGGTGGAGCAAGTCTGAGACCTCCTCATGAGATTGAATGTATACAAGTCTATGGGGCCAGATGATATGTGTCCCAGAGTCTGGAAGGAGCTGGTTGATGTGGTTGCTGAGCTGTTCTCTGTCATATTTGAAAAGTCATGGCTGTCAGGCATAGTCCCCAGGGACTCCAATTTACAGAAAGGGAGGAAGGAGGACCTGGGGAACTACAAGCCAGTGAGCCTCACCTCTGTGCCTGGGAAGATCATGGAACAGATCCTCCTAGAAGACATGTTAAGGCACATGACAGATGAACAGGTGATGAGACAGCCAGCATGGCTTTACTAAGGGAAGGTCATGTCTGACCAATCTGGTGGCTTTCTATGATGGAGTGATGATGTCAGTGGACAAAAGGAAGGCAACCAGTGTCATCTATCTGGACTTGTGTAAGGACTTTGACATAGCTTCCCCCTCACATCCATATCTCTAAATTGGAGAGAGATGGATTTGAGACGTGGACTATTTGTTGGATAAGGAATTGGTTGGAAGGCCGTAGACAGAGGGTTGTGGTGAGTGGCTCTGTGTCCAGGTGGAGGCTGGTGACAAGTGGTGTCCCCCAGAGGTCTGTCTTGATACCGGTGCTCTTCAAAATTTTCATCAGTGACATCCATGATGGTCTTGAGTGCACCCTCTGCAAGTTTGCCAGTGATACCAAACTGAGTGGTGCAGTTGACACGATGGAAGGAAGGGAGGCCGTTCAGAGGGATCTTGGCAGACTTGAAAGGTGGGCCCTTGTGATTCTAGTGAGGTTCAACATAGCAAAGTGCAAGATTTTGCACTTAGGTCAGAGGAAGCCCAGATATGTATACAGGTAGGGTTAGTCTCAAGGAGAACTTCTCCCAGTGGAAAAGGGCCTAGGGATCCTGGTGGGTGAAAAACTGAACATGAGCCAGCAGTGTATTCTTGCTGCTCAGAAGGCCAATGGTATCCTGGGCTCATCAAAAGAGGGGTGGCCAGCAGGGACAGGGGTGTGATTGTTCCTTTCAGCTCTGCCCTTGCGAGGCCTCACCTGGAGTACTGCATCCAGATCCGGGGCTCCCAGTACAGGAACGATGTGGAGCTGTTGGAGAGGGTCCAGAGCAGAGCCATAAACATGATCAGAGGGCTGGAGTACCTCCTCTATGAGGACAGGCTGAGGGAGCTGGGCTTGTTCAGCCTGGAGAAGAGAAGGCTGCAAGGAGACCTCATTGTACCTTTTCAGTATTTAAAAGGGGATTATAAAAAGGGGGGGAATCGACTTTTTACTAGAGTAGGCAGTGATAGGACAAGGGGGAATGATCATAAGTTCAAGGAGGGGTGGTTTAGATTGGATGTCAGGGGAAGTTTTGCCCAGAGAGGTTGTGAATGCTCCGTCCCTGGAGGTGTTCAAGATTGGGTTTAATGGGGCCTCGGGCAGGCTGGTCTAGTATTAGATTTGGAGGTTGGTAGTGCTGCCTGTGGCAGGGGGGTTGGAACTTCACAGTTCTTGAGATCCCTTCTAACCCAAGCCATTCTGTGATCAAAGCAGGAGTTGCTGTCATATCATAGATAGAAAATTGTCCTTTTGTACACCATTTCCTTGTTTTTTTTTTTTATTGTGGAATTCATGGGAATTGTTACTTTTTTATCTCATTGTATTCTTTATATAATATTCTTGCTTAGTAGAAAGCCTTTACTTTTTTTTTCCCCCAGATAAGAAACATCAGTAGTTTTTGTTTCTTACAGAAGAAAGGTAAACAGCAGAACAGTATTTTGTATTTGACTTCTGGAATTTTGTATCACAGCTTATTACAAACAAGGTCATAATTAATATTATCATTTTTTGTTAGTTGTTTTGCAATTATGAGTATATAGCTTATTCTCTCCATCTATTCTCTTTCCTTATTCCCCAATAACTGAGGGTCTGATTGAGCTCCAGATATCCACAGCCTTCATTAGACTGCAGTAGATACTGGCTGTGCAGTAGAGTAATTTATCTAGCAGCTGAGGAAACTACTTCCATTCCTGCTTACTATGGAATATAGTGTGAAATTGTTAAGGTAAGTGAATTCGTGTGGAACAGGGCCTGTAATGCAGTTCTTGAACACCAACTGCCATGTCTGCTAGCAGAATGAATGACTTAACTTTTTTCAGTCCAGATTTAGCAGCAGTTAGAATTTAAAATCCAGAGAGCATTTAGAAGAGAGACATATGCTTTCTGCCTCTCAAAGCTAGCATTTCTTAAACTTGCTGAAAGGTTTCTCTGTTTGCCTTTTTACACACACTCTTGCAGTTGCCATCAATAACCTTTGGACATAAAGGGAGGCTATTCAGTTTTGCATATAGCTCTCTTCAAACAACTCTCCCTGAAAGACATACAGTCTTCCAGAGGGTAATTAGTCTTTCCCTTACCAGGTAATAGGGACTCTTCAAGGTTGTGTTGTGTCATTTGATCCTTCCTGAAACTCAGCTTGTTAAATGTAGTTAGCTAAAGAGACAGCTTTTTGCCTACTTGTGGACCTTAATTGTTAGTCTTTAGAATGCTTGCATCCTTTGAGACCAGCTAAAATTGTTTTCTTAAGTGTAATTGGTTTGGATGGAAAAATTATCTCGAGAATCATCAGGCTATGCAAAACAGGCACAGTGAGGACTTTGACTCTGCCAGCTATAATGTGATGTCTCAAAGCAAATATTTGACTGGTTTCAACAACACGAAATTTCTTTCAAGGAGGGCAGAAAGTTGGGTTTATATTTCAAACCCAGTGTAGGTAGGAGTGAGATCTGTGATTCTAATCCTACTCCTCATCTTATCTTGTTAGTTTTATGGTGGTTCAGACAAGCTGATAAATCTGTGTTCTTACTTTCTTTCCTCATAGTTTGTCAGGTCAGTGAGAAGCTATGCTTGAAGTTGGTGTTTGTCATGAACATTACAGAATCCTGAGTGGAGGGTGCACAGTATCTCTGTGATAGTATCATTCTTCATGTGACTGATCTGGAATTTAAATCTTTTTCTTGTTTGTTTCTGTCCTCTACCTCAATGTTTCTATTAAGTAATCCAAAACATTTAGAAAATGAAGTTTTTTTCCCTTTCTTGCATTACTACTAAATGCTATATTTCTTCCCTAGTCATGTTAGCGTGTGTTTATATTGATCTTGATTTATGTGGGACTTCTCCATATTTTTCCATTTTTCTCACTTTGTAATGGCTAGTTCAAGACATTTTAAGCACGCTCTTTCTGAAGTGTTAAGGAGCAGGCTCCTTTAATCCTGACAAGCTTGTTCTGTATTTTCTAGCCTGATTTGTGTTATCACTGTTTTAAAATGTTTCAGTTCTATTTCAGAATGTAGACATAAAGCTGTTAATTTACAGACTCACACAGCATGAAAAATACAGTCTCCTGTGGACTCTTTTCTAGAACTGCTTGATTATTTCTTTTAACTTCTTTATGAAGAGCTCTTTAGGAAAACTCCTGTCAGCTATTGTGTTCTCTCAGTGAAGAAGGCTGCTCTGAAAGTAATGCCTCCTGTTTTATCTTCTTGGCCCACCAATGTCAGAACTGGACATTGGTGGTATGGCAATACATGTACAGTACTGCCAATATTTCATTATGCTGTTTTGCTGCGTGATTAATGGCAGCAGCAGGGCAGTCTGACAAAATGTCTGGTGTGGAAGTGTGTGTGAAGTAGAGGTATAGAAATGAATTCCTCAGTGTTGAGAAGATTGATGCTATTCAGCACCTACTGATGCTCATCTGAGATTGCTGAACATTTCTGGAAACCAAACGATAGATAGAAGCACAGTGAGGTGGTGAGAGGTGTATTTCAGCAGTGGTAACAACAGCAATAGGTCACCTTTGCTGTTGCAGATTTTTGAGCACTGAAAGCAGGTTCTTGTATGTTGCTGGCAAAAACGCATAGCTAATAGTGACTGAAAAATATTGTTTTGTAGCTGAGAATCTGCTCTATCATCTAGTGTTACTGTGCTGTTTGCATCTGTTGTGTTTCCATGGAAATAAATAGGAGGCATTACTTTCAGAGTGACCTACCTACTTCTTAGAGACAAGATTCTCTTTTCTCACTTCTAGTCTTGCAAAGCAGGAGGCAAGTTATAAGTGTCAGCGCCCATCTTGTTCTGCTGCTGCCTTCTGTTTTTTTTGTTGTGGTTGCATAAATGTATCCTTCAGTTACATGACTTGCTCTCTCTTCAATCAGTACCTCTTTATTTGTGCAGCTGTTCTATTACTTGTTAAACTTGACTGTGTAGTCTTTTTTCAGTTGTTCTGGTTTAGTGGGGGGGGGGGGGGGGGGAACACACAATGTACACCAAGAGAAGAACAACAAAATCTTTAAATCATCCCGGTGGAAGGACAGCATTCTCTTCTGTATAAGAATGTAATGTATAAGAATGCAATGAAAGCTAATGTTACTGTGAAGTAAGCATGAATAATATCTCATTCTCTTTTATCCTTTATTCAACACCATTTAAATTCCAACTGGAATGTTGTACATGTAGATTTCCAGGCACTGTCATTGTGATAACAGCTCTCTTTATTCATTGCCCATATTATATTAGTGTTGGTGCATCCACATTGATGCAGTGTTGTTGACCCAGTACAGAAAGATTCAAGGTTCAGTGGTGGTTTCTTTTGTTAAAATTGTTCTTGTTCAAAATTCTGTATTATTTCTGGGGCATGATGGTGCTACCATGCTACGGTCATATTGAAAAACAAAATCTGTGTCTTTTGACACTGGAACCAAGACTTTTTCAGGAGGCAGAGTGCTCACAAGTACAGACTGCTAAAAGCACCTAGTCACTCTCAAAAGCGTTGGCAGGCCAGGACAGAGAATTCACAGAGACTTTGAGTGACATCCAACCAAGAGTCTTCCTTTTCTTCCCCAAACTTGCTTAGTTTGTTCTTTCTCTAACAAACATTCAATTCCAGTAATGTCCAAGGTGTTGTGATAGATATTCAGCACCATGTGCTGAAAACCAGCAAACAGCTTTTATTAAAAACAGGCTTTTCAACATCTTTTCAAAATGAAGCCAAGGCTCAAGTGGAACTTGAGATCTTCTGGTGTGACATTAAGATTTTTTTTTTTCTGTTCACTTATCCAGTTTTGCCTTCCTTCCAGCAGCTTGTTGTCCTAAACTGCTTTATAAGTTGTATCTTATAATTGTATCTTGGATCTCTCAGGAGTTGATATTATCACAGAGAATCCCTCTTGCACAATACATCGTTTTCCACTGGGGGAATTAAGGAGAGTGATAACATTTTAATATGGAGAATGACTGCAGTAGGGGTCTACTCCATCCTTAACGTGATTAGCTTAAGCTGAGACTTTATGAAATTAGAGCATTATCCACAGGAAGTAATGCAACTGATACTGTCTTGACTAGTTCAATGTGTATTTATATACTCGATGTTACTGGGGTAACAACAACTTTTCTCTGATAACGAAAAACAGATAAAGTAAGAGTTGACTGTTTCTCTCCCTAGGTGAATTGCTGTTGAGTTGTGCATAGAGACTCTTTTGGGCCTTCCTGTTCTTCAACCTTATCTTAATATCACTGAGTGAGAGAACTTTACAGAAAGCATGGAGACTAAAACTTGTCCAGTTTTGTTTTGGCTTTTATATAAGCAAAATTTACTGACTGTTTAAATTTGAACTAAAAGACTGTTGCTTCATATAATCATACAAATCTATTTTGTCTTTCCTTTCTTTTTTTCCTCTCTCAACTTTTAATGTAGCTGCTGATAGTAAGGATGAAGAAATTAAAGCACCTCCCAAGAGATCTTACCTGGGTATGTACTGTACAAACCCACTTTGCATGAAGTCATCATTCCAACTGCATATTTTGTGCTTTGCTACTTTTTTTTGTGACCGTTATTAGAAATGATTGTATGATCATTTCTATGGCAAACGCTTATGTTTTTGTGATGTATTAAAGCCTGGTGTGTGGTTTTATTTTAATTTTCCTTTCCTTGCCTCTAACTTTCATAGAGGAAAAGATGCTTTCAGCTCTATTTCATAAATCAGTTTTTGATGACCAGTTTAATTCATTCCATTGTGCGTTTCTACACTTATCTTTCTTCTCCAAATTATCAAGCAAAACTGATACAGGGATCCATGTCTTCAGGAATGTATTTCTTCTCTTTCAGCCCTAACTCCTTGAGGAACTAGGAAAACTACAGGAGTATCTTTCAGCATTGTTCAGAATGCTAGATGAGAAATTTCCTACAACATCTGATTTTTTCACCCCTACATCATTGTGGTGATTTATATACTCTCTATTTCTGGACTTATTAACAGACAGTTAAGGAATCTGGATCTCATTCTGAGGAATTCAGAATAACCATTAGTCTGTTTATAATCTGAGTACTTTCTTGAAAGCAAAAGACCAGCCATCTGAAGATTAAATAGGCTCTCTTCTAATTTAGATTTTATTCATCTTGATCTCTCCTTTCAGATTTAGTGCCAAAATGTATTGGTTGGATAGCAGTATTTTGCAAGGCACCTTTTTTGTTGTTGTTTTCAAAGCATGTTTTCTGGAGTTGGTATCAAACTTCTATTTTGTTGTTTGTCTTTGCTTGTAATAATTTTCACTGGCTTGCAACACTAACCAATGGAATGTAAACTTTAAACAGTCCTGTCCTTTTTGTGCCTATCTTCCTGTTGTCTTTTTACTAGTATTCAGCAGTTCTTTATTTACAGTAGCAGAGTTAGAAATGGCTGCCTGTGATCCCAGATATGATTAAGCATTTTGAAACAATCCATTTAAAGTGGGTTAAAATTAAACGGAAATAAGTAACTCAATGTGTACCTTTTACTCATTTCTGTGTGGGTTGTTTTTTTTAAGTTGTTTAAAAAAAAAAAAGTACTTGGTGGTTCAAATGCTTAAAAAGTTGAAGTTTGTAGGAGAAGGAAACACTATAATTCTAACTAATTTAAATCTGAAGTATTTAGTTAGTGTTATGCTACTCAGTCAAGGGAAGGGATTGTTCTGTACTGGTGCAGCCTCACGTTGAGCACTGGGTTAAGTTTTGGGGCTACAATATGAGACAGACATAAAACTGTTAGCTTCCAAAGGAGGGTGGTGAGGATGGTGAAGGGTCTAAAGGGCAGAGCTATATGAGGAGCAGCTGAAATCCCTTCATTTCTTCTGCCCAGAGAAGGTGAGACTGAGTGGGGGCCTCGTCATGGCCTACAGCTTCCTCACGAGGGGAGCAGAGGGGCAGGTGCTGCTTTCCTCTTTCTGGTGACCATGGATAGAGCCTGAGGAATGGCATGGAGCTATGTCTGGGGAGGGTCGTATTGGATGTTAGGAAGAAGCTCTTCATTGAGGGGGTAGCTGGGTACTGGAACAGGCTCCCTTTGGTCATGGAACCAAACCTGTCAGAGTTCAGTAATTATTTGGACTATGTTCTCAGATGTATGCTTGGATTTGTAGGTGGCCCATTGTGGAGCCAGGAGCTGGACTTGATAATCCCTGTGGGTTCCTTCCTTCTCAGAACAGTCAGTGATTTACTGCTTTGAGGTTTAATGATGAGTTGGCAAATCTGTTCTCTATTTTAATGGGAGAATTCTTACTGGAGCAAACAGTTGAGAAGTTTTGATATCTTTATATTTAATGTGCATTCAGAAATATGTCCTGGTGGTTTAATGAGTGCTTTATATCATAGTGTATGTCATGCCTTTGTTGGCTGAGGGTTTTACTGAGTGAGCGATATCCTTGAATTAGTACTGCACTGCCCTCTCCCTGTGTCCCAGTTTCAGCCCAGGCAGTGCCAATTGCACACTGGTATTTGTTTGTTCCGAGTGATGGGTGTGTGCACAGGGCTGGGTCAGGCCCCTGGATGGGGAAAAGTCACTGGTGTGATGGTGCAGGGCAGGAAGCTGGCCACAAGACTGTCTGGGCCAGGCCTCATGTGGCCCACCAGCTGCAGTTTGGGTATGGGTGGTCAAGAGATAAGACAGACATGTAGGTTCAGCATTTTGTTCCTGAGGTCTTAACAGATCTGGCTGCCAATGCCTTTTGTCTGGCCCTTCCGTGGTACCTGTGAAGTTTCATGTAGCTCAGCTGTTTGTAGTCTTGTAGAAGGAAGATGACTTGAACAGGTTCTGCTGAGAATACTGTGTAGCTGTGAAAATACTGCTTCTGGCATGAGTACCGTGTCTAATCTTTGTTGTGGTGAAGAATTAAATCTGTGAATAAAGTCAGAATTTTGCTTGTGTTGTGTATATTTCAGCTTAGAGTAAGAAAAGCAACTTTTAGCCACGTGGGGGTGCACTTGTGTTTCTCAATCTTGAGCAAAGCCCCAAACTGGAACTTGTGAGACACGCTCTTCTTTCAGGGCTATTCTGCTATCTGTAAAAACAGTAAGTAAACAGAAATTTTGAGAAATCTTCTTCCTCATGGTGGGAGCCAGACTAATTAGTTAAACACAGTGTCAGTGATCAAACATCTGAATGTTCATATACAATATACTTGTCTCCTGATCATGCAGATGAGGGAATGTATCCTGCAGAGGTCCTGCTTTGGAGTGTTAGAGAGACATGAGGTACTTCTCCAATTGCTTATGTTTTGAGCATGTCGCTGCTCCTACATGCTTGATAAGGTTTAGATCAGAGTGGTGAGATCTGATCTATAAAGGGGATCATGGGATAATTTGGCTTGAGAGAGATACCTGTGGTTATGTGGTACGGCTCCTTACTTGAAGCAGGTCCAATTAGATGAGGTTGCTCAGGGTCTTGTCCAGGTGAATTGAGTATGTCCAAAGAAATGGATTCCATAACCTCTCTGGCACCTGTGCCAGTGTCTGACTGTCCCTGCGGTGATCAAGTTTTTCACTGAATTGTACAATGCATTGAGTTGGAAAAGAAATAACAATAATATTCTTAATGAATGGAACTATATTTGGAGGTACCAGGATCCAGGTACCTCCAAATTGTTGCACTCAGCCTAACTTTTTTTATCCATTACATTTTATGTCCTGTATGTGTTATTAGCCTTCTGTCATTTAAAGTGTGCTTGGAATATGAAGTTACTAGTTTTTTCTAAGCTAGAAATAAGGAATATATTTAATAAGACTACATTTCAGAAGACCTTAATGATAAATGAAGACATTAATGTAGTATTTCCTTGTGCTGGATATTGAAAGGCATGTGTTACTGAAGTACCAGTGCTTTGCTATTTTCATTACTGCATCAAGGGAAAGCAAAATGTGATTTTTTGAACTTAGACCTGAGTGATAGAATTGCTGGGATTGAAAGGGACTTCTAGAGATCATCAAGTTCAACCCCCTGCTAAAGCAGGTTCTCTACAATAAGTCACACAGGTAGGTGTCCAGGTGGATCTTGAATATTTCAAGAGAAGGAGACAGCACAGTCTCTCTGGGCAGCCTGTTCCAGTGCTCTGTCACGCTTACCACAGAATCACAGAAAATCATTACCTAGAGTTTATGCTGTGTTAGCATGAGAGTGGCTTCACCCACTATTTTAAATATAGTGTTTATACTCTTCATGGTCACAACTGTGCACATCAAAAGTAGTATATTCCAAAAGTGTGCAATACTGTATAATCTGTGACTATGCAGATAATGAAGAATTACTTCATATCTGTTGAAAAGGATGGCTTCTGTGTAATGGATTTTACTGCAAAAGAAAGAGCGTTTTTGATGTCATGCTTTCAGCCTGTAATGCACTATACTGATGATTCCTGAATATAAACAATTAGGGATAGCTTTATTTTCCTGAAAGATTCCCACCTTCCCCACTGTATGTTCCTAATTTATAAACAGTAATTCTCAACTAAGAGATACTTACTGGAAAAGGATTGTCAAGCCCTAGACTGATGTTTCAACTAATATATAGAGATATATCTACAGTGCACTCCAAGTTAGTCAGTATCCTTGGGCTGTTGGCTTTTGGGAGAAGATGAAGGAAATTGCATTTTCTTCCTGAGGTCTGTAACAGGAGAACTAAGCAGCAGCTCATAGGTGGTGTGTATGCCATGTGAGTGGTAAGCAGGGATGAATCAGGGCAGGGGGCTGAGTTGCTTCTTCTTTCCTGTGTGTTTTTGATCTGTTGTTGGCATCAGAAAAATGTGTGCAGTCAGCTCTGTTCTGCTTTCACCTTCATTTAGTCTGGGACTGCTTCTGCCACTTGGTGCTTTGGGCTCAACATGGAGAAACATCTTAAATTTGAGTTTTTCATATAAAAGAAAAGGCTCTTGATTCCCATGTCATCTGCAGAAGGTGAAGACAAGCCTGTTTGTTTCTGCTGATTGCAAAGGGCCTGGATTGCTAGCTCAGACTCTTCAATTGGACTTCAGATTGTTCAGACTTGCTGAGATGAATATTGCACACTGTAGTGTTGAAGGTCACCTGTGCATCACATAATGCTTCCCACTCTCTGTTACAAAGTTTTGCTTGCTAATTTTCTGAGACCATAAGTTCACAGTGGTCCTTATTAATGTAGATTTTTTTTTGAGTCTTTTTTTAATGATCCTGCAGGCAGAAGGCATGCTGAAGAACAGAAGCCAAAAGAAACATCCCTCTGGTGCAGTACCAAATTGTCACTTCTGATGTTGGTAAATTAACAGGTTGTCTGAAGAGCAATTTACAGATGCTGATGAGAAAAAAAAAGTACCTATGAATTATTCCTAGCTACTATTCCTGAATATTGAAGAAAGAGGCATTGTGGAGAACAGCATAGAGCTAGACATTCAGTGCAAGGGCTTTTTGGTGGGGATGCTGCAGTATCAGAGGCAGGTTATACTAATATATACTAATAACTAACCTCTTGGCTAGTTGTGCTTTCAGTGGTGTAAGAAATCTTTTTCCTGAATTTAGTCTTCTAAACGTCTTCTGATGGCCATGCTCTGTCTCATCTTCACTAAGACATGATAGTCAACGTCCGAAGAAGTGCAATACATCATCTTCCCTCCTTTCCTCTTGACATGATACTTTAGTACAATAAATTGTTGTAGAGGAGATGACTGCAGTTAATATTAGAACAAATAATTGAAACTTGTACCAATAAGAGGTGCGTTTAAAAGAAAAAAGTCAAAGTTATTGTTAAAGTTGGTATATAGAAGCTAATGACATAATGTGACTGGAAAGAAGAACTAGCCTATCTCTTTCATGATTAAATAGATACAAGGTTTTCCATCCCAGCCTGTGGTGTGACAATGCAGTGTTCAGCAGGGCTGGCTTAAACAGCTGCTTTTTCCAGGTCACTGTCTGTACTCCTATAGGATAGAGGCATTAGAGAGGATGAGAGGAGGAGGATTTCTTTGCAAGTTATGCCTTGCTGAATACACCTTGGAGCCTTTATCCACTCAAATAGGTATTGTTTATTTTTAGCATGTTAGAAATACATTAAATGGTCATGCATTAGATTATTTTTATTTGCAACTTTATCAAATTCCCTTTGTTTCAAAATCATTTCAAATTGAAACATGAAATAACAAAAACTACAGCACACTGCTAATTTACTCTCTCTACTAATTTATATTTTGTAGAGATTTAAAAAAATCTATTTTTAGATAACTTTTACTAAGCTTTACTTGTTTTTCTGGCCATCTCATCCTTCTCTGCTCTGAGTCACTATTCAAAGACAGAGGAAAGTGGGTGTTCATTCACCTCCTGTTGTTTGCTCTTGTTTGAATAAATGAAACATTTATCCAGATAAACTGGAAAAGTAAAAAATGGTTCTTGTGGAATGAAATAAAGCTTCCTAAGCTCTGCATCCAGTGAAGTAGCCAGTAAGTATTTGAATTTAGTATTTGACTCTTAAAACCTATCAAAGTAGATGCAGAACTATGTAAATAATAGATTGGTAAACATAGGCCTCAGTAAGTATGCATAATCATGTTTTAAATTTTAATTAGTTCTATTCTTCAGAGAAATGCTTTTAATGTTTAAACTTCATTTCATCTTGTTACTAAAATAATTATGTATATTGTGTGTAAGATGATGATAATGAATGAAGTTGGGGAAAAAAAGATGTTCATGAAAAGGTGCTTCCTTGTATCCTCTTGAATCAGCAACAGAAAAGGTTTGAGGTTTTTTCCTGCAAATCATGAATTTATAGCAAGGGTCAGGACATACACAGCCAGCTTCTTTGATTGCTTGTGATGAGCATGTTTCTTTCTTAAGAAACAAACTACGTGACCTGCCTTCCTGATGTTCTGAATGCTTCTTTTATTTTTGCATTTATTACATGCCCTACTTTTTCCTTGCTCTGCTCTATGATCAATATGTATTATACCTACTGCATCATCCTCCACGGGCAGGATGATCAAAACCCCAGAATTTAGTTTTGACAGATTCATTTTGACTTAAATGGCCTTGTTCAACTTGTGTAATTCCATAGACATAGCTGGTGTTGAAAATCTTCAGGGGTTGGGGCTAGATGATCTTCAAGGTCCCTTCCAACCCATTCTATGAATAATTCTCTACTCCCTCTCACCCGTTTGTTTGTTGTTTTGAGTTGTTTTTTTTTTAGTCCATTCATAATAACTACTAAAACTTGAAATGACTCTTTGCTTATGTTGAAGTTTTATGTTGCTGCCTTTCTCTGGTCTTTGTACCCTGTAGTTTGTTATAATCAAAGGAGTTATTTTAAGGAAGTTTCTTCTGCTTTAAATTCTTTAAAGCAAAATTTAATTGTGTCTTCAGAGACACTGTTTACTCCCTTAGACTGCTCTTCATTTCCTGTTGGGAGTAGGATGCAGTAGAACATGTCACTGTGTACACTCAGTGAACAGAGCAAAATGTCAGAATGATTTAAGATAGTCTTATACACAACTTTCTCATTAAATTTGTGTGCAGTAGATGTCAAAGATCGAGGAGTTACTCACGGATATGGCTGTTGTTCAGGAGTTGATCACTTATGGTTCATCTGTTGTCTTCCCATTCTCTGCCCTCCTGCTTCAGGGATGTGTCAAGGACTTGGCAGAGGGCAGAACCCTGCATTATGTGGGCAGGAGAACCAAGGGCTGTACCCTGTGGTGGCAAAGACATCTAATTGGGCAAGCACTGCCAGTGCACTGTGTTCTAATTGTGTTGCTTTGTTTTTGTTTGTTTGTTTTAACTGGTTATATTTATAAAGGGGTATAACAGCTGAAGTCTTTTGCCTGCAGCAGCAGGTAGGCTGAACTTGCTGCCAAGAAGCTTGGCACCCAAGTTTTTCCTGATACTCCTTTTTTCCTTGTGCACCTCTAGCTCCATTTCCACCCCCCCTCCATCTTGCTACCTCAGTTACTACTCACAAAACAGTTTCAGGGAATACATTTTGGACCAAATATGGGAACAGATCTGGCTGAAATCACAGGCTTTTCTTTTCTTTTTGAGGTAGAATATTGAAAAAGAGAAAAACTTGCATTCTGTGGCTTCAGTGGGAAGTGTTTCACAGAACTAAACAGTCCTACTGTAGCTTGAGGGGGATGAGAGGGGCTTGTACTTCTGCTTGGAAGCATGAGCAGCTTGTGAGTGCATTACCTCTACTGCTGTCGAAGTAATAAAGACTTAATTATTAAATCTCCTACTGTTACCTTTCTTTGCAGATCCTGAAGGTGCCTTGAGTAATGGAGCATTAAACTGCAGACATAAGGTGTTCTGGTATTCAGAAATGCATCTTGCATAACAACTAATTCTCACATGAAAGCAAGGATTAATCTGTGGTCTAACTAACAACTGGGAAGCTGTAGGGGAAGTTCTGTTTCAGGGCAGCTCCGTTTCAGTTGGCTTCTCCAGTTACAAGTGCTGTATAAAACAGGCAGTAAATACTCAAATGAAACTCTGTACAAGTCTCCTTCCCTACAGATTCTTCCTGCTAATGCATTGAAGTCATTTCTGAAAGTTGTTCCTTTTTGGTCACTGTATACAGTAATTTAGGTACTTGGAAACATGTTGTAAATAGAATATATTTTGGCTTAAAGGTGTAAGAGAATACTCTAGGCTGTGTAAGTTTTGGAAAACCTTCCTCTATCAGAACAGCCTTTTTTTTTTTTTCTTTCCTTAGAAAGCCATATGAAGGATAAGATTATTTCCTGCTCTATGTATCTGGCAAACTTTTTTCTCCAAAGTGGACTGGTTCCACAGTCAGCTTTGCAAATGTCAGGATGCTTACCTAGTGTTTATGCTAGCAAATAATAAATTGTATTTAAGATTTTTCTGCTAGCTGGCTAAAAATTGATGAATTGATTGTTGGAGATGAGCATCATTGCTGATGGATGGTCATATGTTAATCAATACAGACATAGGTGATTTCAATGAATGTTTGATCAGTTGTTCATCTGTAAAAGGCAGGATTTATGCTTAAGGAGACTGTTTCCTGACCTCATATGTCTTGTGACTGGTCCAGGTGGTCCACTAGGATGTAGAAAAACCATTGCTTACTTTGAATCAGGGCAAAAATTTGAACCTGTTTTCCAAATCCCATGTGTCTGTTTGCCTCTCTTCCTCCTCACCCAGGCTTTCCAAACTCGTACTTTTGTTCCTGTGTAAAGCAAAAGTCTGGAAATATTCTTTTTTCAAAATTGAATTCTTGTTCATCATTTTGTTCTTAATTACAATTGATACTTGAAAAGAAAACCTTTTGTGGTCATTTTGAGGTATGAGCATCTTTGTAAAGGAGTTTTGAGTATTAAAGAAAATGTCTGACACTGTCATATATGAGTCAGGGTGTGAGAGAGGCAGATGACAAAAGAGCAGAAAGCTCCCTATGCTTCATGCATGCTTATGATAATTTTAAACCAGAACTGTTGATACTGAAAACAGGTTTTTCTGAGGTTAACTTAAGCAATTGCCGAGACATGTTTAGTAGGCCACATGACATTTCAGCAGAGGAAGCAGCTGCACAGTGCATTACTGTTTGGATACTAAATTAGTAGGGCCAGTTTGAGGGCTAGAATTTGTCTTGCCTCATGATGAGTTACCTAGGAAACAAGGAGGGATAATTTGCTGTATTATCTGTGCAACCTGCTGTAATCTGTGACATTGTGGTATCTGAGGCAGCCTGGATCTGAACTAGTGCACAGCTTGGTTTTGTAGTATTTAGAATTATTTTTATTTATCTAATTGTAGTCTTTGCATGGAATATGATTATGATGAGTGAACATTGTTTCCAATATTATAGTACTCTTGGTATCTTTTCAGACTTAGACTTCAAATAATAAGCTACAGTACTATTCAAAATTAACTATTTTCATAGAGAGTTTATAACTCCAGCTACAAGAATGTGGAGCCAAGGCAGTCTGCTGTGCAGTACTCAGCTGATTCCTGTTTAAAAGAAAGTCTTTTGTCTGGAGGCCACTGTGTACAGCCTGATAGGACTGTGGGTGATAGCTTAGATAATCCATGCTGAGGATAGTGTAAAATACTGTTGGAATATTGGAAAATTAATATCTTGCTGCTGTGTGTTCTTCTTGCCGTAGCATCCACATGTATCATCCCTGCTTAGCTTACTGTCTAAAAAAGAAGCTGTTTATATAGTCAGCTTAGTATCTATCCAAAAGAAGAGTGAGCATGGCAATAATCTGCTGCCTTCATTGTTAGTGTATTGAGAGCAAAGGCCTGACTTCAGAGCTGTGCCTGCAGGTGAAGGATTGGGAGGGTTGTTGTTTTTTTCAGTTTGAGTTGCTGTGAATTTTTTGATGCTCTTAACCAGGAGATGGGCAGAATCAGGAATGCTTGCAGCCGGAGTTGTCAAAGCTCCTTCTGCTGAGGTGCTCCCTGGGCTTCCTGTCTTCCTTCCCTTGCTGCTCCTTGAAACACTTTCTGAAGTCTGTGCTTTCCCTCTCTGTGATTTATAAGGCTGTTCATGCCCCTTTCACTTCAACTTTCAAGTACATAGCTGGTTTTCCGTAGCACTCATCAGTTCACTGCTACTGTATTTCAGTAGGCCTTCCTAGCTATGATTCATCTAATTGTTAAGCTGTCCTCCTCCATCAATCATCTTGTAAGTCAGCTAACAGCTGCTTTTCCCAGCTTTTGAGATGATTTCATGGAGACAGTGTGTGTGAAGGATGGCATTGGAGTAGAAAGAAGAGAGTTGTCTTCTGATCAGAGCCCAGAAATAGCAGTAACACGGTAGGTAATTTCAGTACTAATGTGTTTGAGAAGGCTAATTTTCCTCACAGAGGAAATGCAGTCCTATACTTAGAGGTATGTTGTGCTGAGGAGAGAAGCTCTGAGGTGGGGCCAGTGCTGAAAGAAAATAAGGCAGATATTGCACCACTCTCATGTAATTTTTTTGAGGTGAGCTTGATACGACAAAGTGGAGATCTAGTATAAGAGATTGTGAAAGCTGGTGACACCACATAAAATGAGGTGAGGAAGAAGTAAGCTGACTGGGTGCTTTCAAAGGAAATAAAACAGATTTCATTAAATTATTATAATTTGTTTTATGTAGGATGGGGTGTTATTTTCACTGGGTTATTCGCTTCTGAAGAGGAAGAAGAGACAATGTTTGGTATACCAGTGTGAAGGCCAAATAAGAAGGGAATGTAAGACAGGAATGTTTTAAGATTGACATGTGAAGAGATGCTTGAATACTGTGGTAGCAGGGCTGTGCAGGTGCCAAAAAGTACATAGGGATGCAGAAATTCCCAAATCATAGGCCTGAAGGAATGAAGACAAAAAGCGGTGATAGTAATATCTTTATCTATGCAAGATGAAGGATTGCTTAGGTTTTTTTCTTTTGAAGAGGAGGAGGTTTGAATTAGAGCCAGAGGTTCTTGGTGCTAAACTCTCATTTCCTTTCTTTTGAGGAGACACTTGAGTGAAAGATAACAAGTTCCTCTTCAGTTCCAGTGAATGTAAAAGACACGCTGTCTTCACACAGCATGTTGAAGATTTGTCATTTCTTCAAAAAATGAAGAAAGAAAATCTAAATGTATCATTTTTCACTCTCTAGTGCTAAATCTTTTTTTGTCTTTCCAAAAGAAAGGAAGAAAGCGCCTAGCTGGATACAGAGCTGGTAGGAAGCATTGTATCACCCAGTAAGTCATTTGAAGCCTTCCTGCTCTTACAACACCAGTTATTTCCTGAGTGCCTTGTAAGGTACGCAAGAATTTCAGAAAGGAGATGGGAGAAACTCACCAACTGGCTGGGAGCTGTTGGGAATAGGCAAGGTGAGAGGTGCTATAACCCATGGGTGTCCAACCTCTTGGCTTACCTGGACTGTATTGCGTGAAAAAGAATTGTTTAGGTCTGCATTTACAAAGATTGCTCTGAAAGTAATGTCTCCTAATTTCATGGAGGAAACTGCATCAGATACAAATATCACAGTAATGCTACTTAATAGAGCAAATTCTCAGCTATAAAGTGTTCTTTTTCAACAGTCACCAACCTTAGCTATGCATTTTCACCAGCCATGAACAAGAGCCTGGATGCCATGCTTGTGACAATCTGCACCAGAAGAAAGAACCTGCTGTTGCACAGATGAAATGCACTGCCCACCACTTTACTGTGCTTACATCCACTCTTTGCCCTCCAAAAGTGTTCAGCAAGCATCAGTGAATGTCAGTGGGTGCAGTTTTTTCAACATAGAAGAAATCATTTCCACACCTCTGCTTCATACACACCTCCATGTCAGATGCCATTTTGTCAGACCACCTCTCTGCTGTCATCTGTCACATAGCAACAAAATATAATGGAATTTTGGCAAGAAGGTTAAACCTCTATTGCCATACAACTGACATCCATCTCTGACATCATAGGCAAACATAATAAAGTAGGAGGCATTATTTTCAGATCAGTCCTTGTAAAATACATAAAATATTGTTAATGTATATAAACAACAAAACTTTTATTTTAATTTTTAATGTTTTTTTCATAAAACATATGAAAAAGAGAGCAACAAAAACATAAAACTAGTGTGATATGCGAACTTTAATGCAACTAACGTATCAAGATGGTTTGATGGCAGTAGTTGCCATTCTTAGCTTTCAAGCTGTTCATCAGGTTTTTGATGAAATTTTATTCTTCCTGTTCTTCATCTTTGAAAACAGTCGTTCACAAACGTGCATACTTCCAAGAAGTGATAACATGAGTAAGATGTGACAGTGAAGTGAGGTCAATTTCTCTCTGGTAAGATAAGTCTTGTAGAAGTATGATAAAGAGACCAGATCAAATTTTTGATTGCATATCTGTACATTCCATTTGAAGTTTCACACATAACGTGTTTATGTCAACTGAAAACTGAGTCTCAAATATACAAGAAAATGGTTTGGTTTTTTTTTGGCCATTTTGAAACTTATTCTCAAATTCCTTTATCAAAAGGGAAAGCACAGCTGCATGTTTTTTTTCTATTCACAGGACTGTGTTTAGCCAATATATCAAAATGAGTAAAATTATTTGCCATAACTTGAGTAAGTACTGCACCCTCCCTGTGCCCTGGTTTCAGCCCAGATAGGGTTAGTAGCATACTGATGTTTGGCTGTTGGTGAGTGATGGCTGCGTGCCCAGGGATGCACTGTGGGGCTGCCATGATGGTGTGGAGCAGGGGGCAGGCTGCATTGTGAGCAGTGCCAGGCAGTGTACAGCCCACAGGTTGGACATGCCTGTGCTAACCCATGTGCTTGTCTGCGTCCTGCTGCAACCCTGAAATTGGGATTGCTGGGAGGCGAGTGATGCTGGAGGCAGGAGGGATCTGGTACAACTGAATGATTGCAGGTGTACAGAATTCAGTGCCAGGGTCCCAATTTCTGCCTCCCGTGTCCTCTTCAGGGATGTGGCAGAACTTATTTTATGATAACGCTGTTGATTGCAGTGCCAGAGCATAGCTTAGGGCAGTCAATCAGTCTGTGTGGTCTGAGTTAATTTCTCTTCTCAGCCAGGGATTGCAAGTCTCTGTTTTCCAACTGGTATAAGAGTTGGCCTTGTTGCTGAGCTGAGATAAGAAGGGACATCACATTTGCCTGCTGCTCGGAGATTAACCCCTTTTACAGCGGAGATCACAAGCTTCTTGAGCCAAAGAGCGTGTGAGAGGGAGCCTGTCTTACCATAGCCCAGTGGTTAAGATTGACAGAACAGCAGATTGTAAATCTTAGCTCTTGTATCCTTGAACTGTGTGTGCATTTTACAGTAAACAGACCATGGATAATAACCTGAAATATTCCCTAGCCGTGACCGCAATTTATAACTGTTCCAGGTTGGCTGAATTAATGTTATCAGTCCCTTTCACAGCATCTAGGCCTTGAGGTTTTGTATTCCAGTGTTGTTAAGGTAGGGATTGGATATTTGACTTGACCTTGCAAGGATAGGTTATTTAAGGACCTGGGATAAATGCCTTTATAGGGTATGCAGCAATAGGGTAAGGGATAATGATGTTAAACTGAAACAAACTAGATTTAAATTACATATTAAGATGGAACTTGCTACTATGATAGAGGTGTGGTTTCATTTTTTGGATGTCAGTCTTTGCTTCACTTTCCCAAAGGAACTAAAGTGGTAGCTGACATCATAAAATGCTTTTTAGCTAAATATGACTTAACTGTTTGAGCCTCTGTGTCATCTTCAAGTGAGAGTCAACATTGTGGGTGATCTGCTTCACTTAAGCATTAATTCTACACCAGAATCTTGAATTTTCTACTTGCAGTTTGGCTTGATTAATGTTAACCACAACTGTTGGCAATACCGTTTCTGTCTGCTTTATATTTTTCGTATCTAACATGCTATATGCCTCTCAGAGGAGGTATTTTAATTTCATCTTTCTTTACCCTCAATCTGTGTAGACTTTTCTCCAGTTACTGCACAAAAGATCAGCTGAGCTGCTTCTTCCCTGGAATCATTAGGATTTTCCAACGTAAGTCTCTCATCTATAAATGGATCAAGATGTTTAAAATGCGGCTCCCTGTGTGGATTAAAGACCTCAAGCATGGGTAATAAGATCATACCTTTCACTGCAGTAATGTCAGTTAGATCAATCCAGGACCTTAGTGACTGGGAGTTACCATTTCAACTAAATTGACTAAGTATGGTTACAAATTCATGTCATGAATTTTATTCTGGGCAGGATGGGGATCTTGTGAACAGTGGAGTAAACACTGCAAGCAGTGCCTGGCCATTTCAGAGAATAGAAAGAAATGCATCTGGTCTTGGTCAGATTTTGAGATATTTGGTAGAAATATATTGTGGTGTGGTAGAATTTCTTTTTTACCTTTTTTTAGAGAAAAAGAATGATATCTGCAGAGGAGATAAAACTGGAACCTACATTAAAGGACAGATATGCTATTACTTTTTTTTCTTCAGGCAAGCCATTCTTTTTTTTCCTGGAAGTAGTTGGTGACGTGCAGTGTCCTAAAACAGATTTCAGCATTTGGAAAGTATATCTATTAAATAGAACAATTAGTGATAACATATTGGACTGTTTTTAATATAATTCAGATATTTTTCTGAAAGGCTAATGTAGAGGTTCTAATTGTTATTTCTTTTTTCTGTTCTTTCAAAGAAAACATTATCAAGCAAATTATAGTGGAAACTAGAATTTACTCATAATCTAGTATAGTGAGAGACACTCTATAGCATCATTATGGTTTTGAGCGAGAGACTAAACAGAAGAGAATGTCTCTTTAGTAATTAACTGTTGTTTCAGTTGGAGCCCTGTGTCCTGCACCAGTTCTCTCATCTAGGTATGATATTATAACAGAACTAATGCTTAAGATTTTCAGGCCAAGATGGATGACTAAATGACCTAATTACCAGATTTCTTGTCTGCCCAATACTAGGTTCAGAGATGTGAGTGCTTAACATGACTGGAAATGGACTTCAATACAGCAGTACTGAATAAGCACATGTCAGTGTTCACACGGCTTCAGTGAGGTCAGCTACAAAATCCGTGGCCTTATGCAAGTACTTAAGCATATGACTGCCTCATGGATTTTGTAGCTGACTTCACAGAAGCTGTGTGAACACTGACACAAACTTCTAACTTTGGCACCTGCATGTAGGTATGATTCTTTCATTTCTGTTAATAAAATTAATTTGGGGAAATAAAGAATCAGTGTACTATGGTAAATATGCTCAAGGATGCTTTTTAAGATGTGGAAAACAAAGGGAGAAACCCAATGTATGCAGGGCAACTATGAGAGCTGCATTGAGGGTTTAGTAAGTGAGGGGCTGAAAGTCCTGCATGTAGAAGGTGCCATGCAAGCAAGTTTCAAGCTGAGCCTTAGGGTTGTGATTCGAGATATAATGACTGTATAGGCAGCTTGAGAGCCAAGGTGGTCTCTTCTACAGATGGTACTGTCTGGAGGAGTAAGTTTTATGTGCTCTTGCCTGTGGCTGCCACTAGCTGCTGATTTTCTGGTATTGGTCTGAATCAATGTTTTGAACACTATGTAATGTCGAATGACCTGCTGGAAGGTCAGTTCAGGTCTTCCTCCTAGTGTGCTTGAATGCAAGAGCATGCAAGAATTACAAAAAAAAAAATTACAAAAAACAATTTTAAGGGCTAAAAGCCAGTGCTTGAAGTGTTTTTAAAAGGGCCTAAGATTCTTTGAGAACATCTCAGAATTAGGGTTTAAAGACATAATCTGGTAAAAGTAAATATTACATCTTACTCGAAAAACATTAGTAGCTCTCCTTTTCTGGAATGGAGGTTGCTTTTTCAAATGGCCAGATTTTCTCTCACCTACTTTATTTCTGCTGTTAATTATTCTGTCCCCATAGTAAGCCCAAACACGTCTTTACCAGAGACTGTCTCTTGCTATTTTATAGTTGGAATAGTGTCAAATCTGTTCTGTTAAGTCATTTGCTTGGTATTGCTCAAGAAACTGAGAACACAGTGGCAAAATTTGAGTGAATTTCCTTTGTTCTCCCTCTTGCTACTTTATGTTAAAATAAGGATAGAACAGAACAGTTCAGTTAGAATGGACCTTGAAAGATCACGAAGTCCAACTACCTGACTACTTCAGGGCTATCCAAAAGTTAAAACACATTTGTGAGAGTACTGTTCAAACACATTTTGAACACTGATAGGTTCATGGAACAGATATAGGTCAGCAAAGTGGAAGGAATAGAAGGTTTAGGCGTTGTTTTCCTTGTCACAGTTCTTGCTGACTCTTCCTATTCTCTCCAGAAAATGCATTAGGAATTAAGAAAAATGCGTAACATATTTCCTGCTTTTGTTGTAGCGTCTTGTCTTATGTCTTACATTTTCTGCTTCATTTTGTTTTGTTCTTCCTTTACCTCCAGAAAGGAAAGCCTTCACAGAGCACACAGTGCATGTGCAATGCTGTCATGCTGAATTGGCTATACCATCACTAGGTCTATTTTTTTATTTAGTCATGCATCCCTGCCAGTGGATTCTGAGGCTGAGCAGCCGCTGCCCATAAAGTACTGAATGTATACATTACACTGACAGCAGCTCTGTCAATGTAGTGATTATTTTAGTTCTGGATAATGGCTGATACAATACTATAAAAAGTGCTATGCTGTAGTTTAAATATGGCTTCTGGCTAGTTTTGCTTTCCTCTTTGTATGGCAAAGTAAATTATTTAACTGGATGCAGTAGTTGTCTTGAGGCGTGATTTTGCTGAGTACTGAAAAAGGGAAATTAATAAAGAATGTCTACCACATACTGAAGTATGAAAAGGTGCAGAAAATAAAATGATTATTTGGAATATGTATGTATCCTTAAGCCTGCCTGTGCAGATTCGTTCTCATTTCACTGAGTTTGGTGTTAATGTAAGTATCTTCATTGCAAGAATTAACAGCAGGATTTCTTTTGTAGTGTTCTGTACTTCTGCTGAAGAGGCAGTGACATAAATTGGTGTGTATTATTATTTGTCGATAAGATAGCTGTGTATCTTCCAGCGGTATGTTAATGTAAGCAAGTGTCACACTTGGTTTGTTCTTTGACTTGCTCTCTATTAAGAGAAGGTGTTGAGTTTAGTGAAATAGTGCCTTGTTCCGAGAGATACAAAAATGGATATAAACCCTGCACTTAATTTTGCTGGCAAAGTGAAGTACGGATGTGAAAGTGAATTTTTGTCCTTAGAATGAGAAATGCTGTCTGTGGGAAGTCTTGTTCCAGGCTGGATTCTCTTCACAGCCCTGCACCTTCTTCAGCAAAGCTGTCTGCATGTGCACAGAAGTCTGCCCTTACTAAGGCAACAGTAATACACCAGGAAGCAGACTTGTGGACTTGAGATGACCTTCTTCAGCCTGGATTGAAGCAGTTTGAAAGTGAAGACAATAGTCCTAAATAAGAGTGTGCTTGTACTGACATGACTGGGACCTGTACTTGACAGTGTGAAGTTTTTTTGTGAGCCCTTCTTATGTCAGCTTTGTTAGATTCATCTCCAGAGTTCTTTGTGTTTCATATCCAAAGACAAATGCTTCATCTTTAAATCTCATTTTTGAGATTTAGAATGGCCTGGATTGAAAAGGACCACAATGCTCATCTAGTTTCAGCCCCCCTGCTATGTGCAGGGTCACCAACCAGCAGACCAGGCTGCCCAGAGCCACATCCAGCCTGGCCTTGAATGCCTCCAGGGATGGGGCATCCACAGCCTCCTTGGGCAACCTGTTCCAGTGCCTCACCACCCTCTGGGTGAAAAACTTCCTCCTAATATCCAACCTAAACCTCCCCTGTCTCAGTTTAAAAACATTCTCCCTTGTCCTATCACTATCCACCCTAGTATGTAATTCTTTGTATTATTGTTTCCATACTGAACACACCCCACAAAAAAATGTTTTCCAGATCAAGTCTTGTGGGGCTTTTTTGGTGGTATGGAGTTGCCTTTTTTTTTCCCCCTTTCAATGCTTTTCCTCTTAATTTCTGTTTCTTTCTGCTCCCAAAGACTGACTCTCTCATACTTACCAGTTCTCAATTCTACTCTGATAAACTTTGAATCAGGTTTGGAAATTTTATTCTTCTTCCATTTCTCTTCTGTTGCAGATTTTGACTTGAACTATTTTTGGCATTGGAGCAAGTTTACGGACTACGTGCAGTGCGTCCTGACCTTCACTGGTGTCACCGGTTACATCACTTATCTCTGGCTTGATTCATCTCTCTTTGTGGAAACCCTGGGCTTCCTTGCAGTTTTCACAGAGGCTATGTTAGGTGTTCCTCAGCTCTACCGTAACTACCAGAATAGGTCCACAGAAGGAATGAGGTATGGTGTTTGCTTTAAATAAAACACGTATGTGTGTGTGCGCTTAGATAAATATTTTTGTAGTGTGAGAATGCTTTGGGCAGTGTCATCTTTCTACATTTTAATGGAAAATACAGCAGTTATTGGGGTAGAGCCTCTGTCAGTTTAAATTGGTGCAGCACTGCTGTCGGCAGTGTGAGCTCATTTATATCCCCAAGATCTGACCCATTGTTCAGACCTAGCTGGACAGTTTCAAGATGAAATATGTTTTATTAAAATAATACATAGAGCTACTGCTGTTGCCATTAGAGATGGTCTGAAGAGGTCCTCTGTATCAAAAGTACTAAAGACAAAGTCTACAGCTAGTAATTGTTGTAACTCATGCTCACTGCTTGTTCTTACAAATTTACTTAACTCTTTTCTGTAATATGTTAGTAGTGCTAGTAGCAAATAACATCAGTATTTTTGTGTAAAAACTTGTACCTGACATTTAAAAGAGCTCAAACATAGGAAGAAAATTCATGTAAGCAGGTGTAGGACAGAAAATTTTAAACTTATGCTCACTGATGAGACATTGAACTAGATTATCGTTTCATACCATTTATTTCATGTGTCAGTATTAACACTAAGGTTTCCAAATTGCAAATGCAACTTGTAGAGCTTCTGTAGAGAGAAAACATTCACCACACTGCATCACTGCACCAGTTTGTAGAAAACAGTACAGCAACAAATTCAATTCAGGAAGTACTTTTGTCATTAGTGATTGTCTTCTCTTCCGCTGCTTTGAAACAGTTCCTCTTTCATTGACTTTAAACTTGCTGACATAATTTTTGCTTTGATGAAAACACTGCTACCTCCTTCACACCAAAGCATTATAATCCACAGATAAAAAACATAAAGGGAAAAGTCAAGCCAAGTATAAATAAGGTCTAGTAGGTAAACTGTCTTCTAGGTATCACACAATTGTCCAAGGCACTCAAATTCTTTGGAAGGAAATCCTGACTCTATATCAAGGGTGTTCCAATAAAAATGCCTTGGGTATCACAGCAGATTTCTAAACAAGCAAAAGGAATAGTGTCAACAGACATAACTGCTTTGGTGTGAAGGAAGTAGAGACGATTATTTGTTTTCATCAAAGCAAAAATTATGTCAGCAAGTTTAAAGTCAATGAAAGAGGAACTGTTTCAAAGCAGTTCCTACTATGACAATGATTTCTGCTAATGTTTTACTTTCTGTTGAAGGAGCTGTTGTTTCTTCTGGTTTTTCTCTTCCTGTGCCTGCTTCTTTATTTAAAAGCAGAGAGGAGAACTCAATCCTGGAAGTGCTGAAGTAAGCATCTAGCAGTCTAGCCATGCAGCTCATAGAACTGAATTTATGAACTTTGATAGGTATTTGCCAGGAGCTAGTTGATGCCCATTGGGATATATTTACTTCCCCATCAAGTTTGCGGATGACACCAAGCTGAGCGGTGCAGTCAATGCATTGGAGGGAAGGGAAGGCATTCAGAGGGACCTGGACAGGCTGGAGAAGTGGGCCCATGTGAACCTGATAAGGTTCAACAAGGCCAAGTGCAGGGTGCTGCACTTGGGTCGGGGCAATCCCAGGTATTTATACAGACTGGGGGAAGATCTCCTTGAGAGCAGCCCTGCAGAGAAGGACTTTGGGGTCTTGATAGATGAAAAACTTAATATGAGCTAGCAGTGTGCCCTTGCGGCTTGGAAGGCAAATAATATCCTGGGCTCCATCAAAACAGGGGTGGCCAGCAGGGAGAGGGAGGTGATTGTCCCCCTCTATTCACTTCTTTTGAGGCCCCATCTGCAGCACTGCATCCCAGCACAGGAAGGACGTGGAGCTCTTGGAGTGGGTCCAGAGGAGGGCACTGAGATGGTCAGAGGGCTGGAGCAGCTCTCCTGTGAGGAAAGGCTGAGGAACTGGGCTTGTTTAGCTTGGAGAAGAGAAGGCTGCGGGGAGACCTCATTGTGGCCTTCCAGTGCTTGAAGGGAGCGTATAAACAGGAGGGGTACGACCGTTTATGAGGTTGGATAGTGATAGGACAAGGGGGAATGGTTTTAAACTGAGACAGGGGAGGTTTAGGTTGGATATTAGGAGGAAGTTTTTCACACAGAGGGTGGTGACACTCTGGAACACGTTGATGGATGCCCCATCCCTGCAGGCATTCAAGGCCAGGCTGGATGTGGCTCTGGGCAGCCTGGTCTGCTGGTTGGCAACCATACACATAGCAGGGGGTTGGAACTAGATGATCATTGTGGTCCTTTTCAACCCAGACCATTCTATGATTACAAGCAGAAATGGTTTACACTGTCAGAAACAATTGAGCTGGTGATCCTTTGCCTGTCAGTGGGGCCATAATGGACAACTGCCAGATTGCCACTGAGGCCAGCTAAGAGGCTAAGTGAAGTAATGAGTTTTGAGTATCTTTGTGACTTTAAGCTTAATGGGGAGAGAAGTAAGAATTAAGCTGCTTTAGCCTGTTAGGTCTACTTAATGACCTTTTGGACTGTGGTAACTTCTTAAAACACAGTAATGCAGTCAGCTGTAGTGCATAACTGGAGCCCATATCTGATAAAAGCATTACAGTTTACTAGGGTCAAAGGAGGGGTTCTTTGAAGGTCCTCATGGCCTGACTAAGGAAAACAGAAACAAGCATCTGTCTCTGAAGTAGGACTGAATGGGACATAACATCTCATATGTTAAGTCTGTTTCTGTTTTAGCAAAACAGTCAAAATAGGAATGGAAAGTAAAACTTCAGTATGTGGCCACATCTGATGTCTTGCCAGACTTTGCAGATACAATCTTGTTTTTGGAAAAAAAGGTGTCAATTAACCCTATGGACTCCTCATCCCAATCATTCCTATCTGTTTAAAATAGAAGTTGAGGATATCTCATGCTTGAGGTAGTAATTGTTTTCAGATGAACAGACTTGGAGACTGGAAGCCAGGAGGGAGATGTAAATGGGACACATGGCTGTGGTGGATGGCAGAATACCCTTGGAACTGTTCTAAAAAGAGTCTGTGGTGGTTTAATATCCATGGGTTAGCTCAGCACCACCACACTGCTCTGTCACTCCTTCTCAGGACATGCAGAGAAACTAAGGTGAAAAGAGTTTGTGGGTTGTGACTAAGGACAGGGAGATCACTCGCCAGTTACCATCACCAGCAAAACAAACTCAGCTTGAGGGAAATTAATGTGATGTATTGCCTATTAATTATAGACTAGACCAGTGAGAAGTAAAAGCAAACTAAAACCACCTTTACCCCATTTACCCATTTCTGGTTCTGCACAAGGGTAGGTTTGCTCTATGGCAGTCTATTTTCCATTTCTGTCTGCTGCCTTGCCATACTCTGCTCTGGAACAATAATTGCCCTTCATTGAAAGATTTTCACAGAAGGTCATTGAAGTCATTTGTCAGTTGACTTTTAAAGAGGGTCACTGCTGCTCTATCTGTATGGAGCTATTGTTTCTTATCAGCCAGTGCTTGAGGTTTCACAGCCACAGGATGGTAGATACTCCCCAGGTCCAGGGACGGGAGGACTGGCAGCAGGACTGAAATGGACTGCATATTGCAGAGTCTCAGATACCACAGTACAGATGATAGCCAAATCTGTCCATCCATGGTTAGCTTGGAGGCTTGTGGTTCCAGTAAGGAAGGCCTTCTTTCAGTGGTTGATTAATCCCTGGCTGTGTGCTTTTGTCTCTTGCCAGCTGCTCCCTGTGCAGGAGGCAGCATGTCTGCCCATAGCTTAGGGCCATTCATGTAGCTAGGGGGTTGGACAGACAGAACCAGGGGAAGGCTGTGGTCTCTCCCTTCTTGTTGTCATGTTTCAGTCTTCTTGGAAACAACCTCTGTTCTTTGTATCCTTCTTCAAGATTAGCTGATACTGGGTAGAAGGCTCAGCACTTTGACACACTGGGACAGCCAGCACAATCAATCAGACTGTCTTTCTGTTCATATAAGTCTGTCTTGAGAAGAATGGCCTAGAAAGACTTAATCAGATCATTGTGCTGTGTTGGTCACTGTGATTATTTTGCTTTTTTTTTTTTTTTTTTTTAAAACATAAGTCACTAAAGGAGAAACAACTGGCCTTTACTGTCTCACAAGCAGATGGAGCCAAGAGTTGCAAATCTTAATGCTTTTCCATTTGGAACTGTTCTGTGAGACATGCTGTAGTTGTAAGCTAGTTCCAAGCAAGCGTTTATCTGAAATGTATCCAATAAAATAGATGCAGTGAGAAGGGAGATAAATTGTATGAAATGTGTATCCTGTAATATTATTTCCTCTTCTCTGCTACTGATAATAAAAAAAACTAGAAGACAATATTTCTTGGGGAGATAAGATTTTGTTGTAGGGTGCCTTTATTCAATACTCCTCTACAACATAATTTTTCCTTTATGACATAATGCAATTCTTTATATCATTTTTGTAAAGGAAGCTGTTGGCTTCTGAGGACAGTGTTTGTCCCAGAAACAAATCCTTGCTTTATCCAAATTCTGCAAAGCTTAATGCGAGCTGCTAGACTTTTTGCCCCTATTAGATTAGCAAGGTGCTGTGATGGACAGATGTAGGAAGCTGTACTCAGTACTAGCTAACCCAGTGTCTGGTCACCTGCTGTAATGAGATTCTGGATTTGAGCATACTGGGCAAGTGCTGTAAAAATGGCACTGTGTTTTTTAGGTGGAAGGATTTTTTTGAATAGTGAGTAGATAACACAGCTCAAGTGTTAAACTACAGAGAATGAGCAAGAGTTATGGCTGTGTCTAAGGCACAAACTTCTTATGTTAGTTTCATAATGACTAATTTTAGTTTCATTGAAAAGAGATGATAGATGCAATCAGCATCTGTTACAGCAATTTTGTTACATATATGTACTTCGGGTAACTTCAGTAAAGGACAAAGAGAAGATAGCTGGCAAATGACTTGTAGAAGTGCTAGTAGGAAGGGAAATAGAAGAGGATACAAGCAATAGCAGTGTAGACTGTGTTTCCCCTAGCTCTTGTTTTTCCTTGCATGGATCAAAATCAAAGAAATAGAAGTAGGAATAAGAGATGCCTTTGTGAGAATTTTGAAGTAGATATTGTACAGTGCAGTGGTGACCTGAGTTGTTTAAGTGCCGTGTCCCATCCAGAACTTTCACCAAGGAAGCTAAAGAGAGAACCATTGTAGAGAGTCTTTGGAATTGTAGCCCTCAGATGCCCGTGTAGCATGGTGTCTACTCTTAAAATAGTAGTTGCTTTATACATTAGCAGTCAAAACAAATAAGATGATGGAAGGGCTGCAGCCATTTACCTAAAAAAAAAAAAAAAAAAATACTCTGACAACTGCTAATTTTTCTCTATGTGTTATTGCATCAGAAAAATAAACAGGCTTGGTCTCTCTTCAGCACTCTCAGAATGGAGACAGAGTCCTTTCAGCATGCAAGCAGATGATTTGAAAACCATTTTGTTCAAATCTCAGGAGGCTTATCTTCTGTTCTTCACCTATTCTTCTATTCCAGGATCTTCTTCTCTCTACCATTAGTCCCATGTTCTTTTCCTTTCCTGTTCTGTACTCCAATTTCTGCTGACTTTCTGTGGATGTGTTTGAAGCTGACTATACAGAGCTCAGCACCATACACTCCTCCATGCTTGCCTGTCATGTTTTCTCAACACTGTTCTCTCAAGATTTGCAGTAACACATTGTGGGGCTCCAAAGACTGTTCTGTGAGGCTTGTGTACTCAACACATGCAGGAATTTTAGGAACTGAATGAAAAGATGGGTTAAAAAAAATCCCTGGAGGGAGTATGGAACCATCCTTCCCTTATGCTTCCAGCTCTTAACAACAGTATGAGTGACAGTAACCACTTCCCTTAAGCATTGCCTAGATTGTAGTATGGTGTGAACTGCTGAAGCTCTTGCACATACGGTGTGTGTCCCATCCTTTCTACTTTCACCCCTTTCTGCATTCTCTTCCCTTAGCACCTAATCCCAACATTTCAAGAAGCAAATTAAAAGCAAACTACTTCAAATCAAATGCATTCTTTTACAAATAGTTCAAGGCTTCTTCACAGTAATAGGAATGAAACACTGTTGGCATGTCTAATCAGCAGTCTCTTCAGTTGATGTTTTTCTCTTTACCCTGAAAATTTGAAATACAAGAGAAAATGAGTAGTACTTGTTCTATGAAAACAGATGATTAATGTTGGTCATGCTGTTTTCTGCTGGCAAGGAAGTTTAGTGCAAGATATTTTGCATGAAGTCAGGTCTTTCCAAGTTACAAAGGGTCGGAGTTAGTCTGAGAAAGGAAACTGTTTTCTAAAGATGTCTTATTCCTCTGTTTCCTAAAAAAAAAATCTGGAACCAAAACTGCTTTGATTCTTGAAAATCCAGTGCCAGGGAAGGTTGTGGGACAGATCATCTTGAGTGAGAATGCATGGTATATGTGGGACAACATAGGGACCAGCCCAGCCAGCATGGATTCATGAAAGGCAGGTCCTTGCTTGACTGACCTCATCTCCTTCTGTGACTAAGAGGCCAGTCTGGTAGATGATGGAAAGGCTGTGGATGTAGTCCACATAGACTTCAGCAAAACATTTGCTCCCACAGTATTCTCTTGAAGAAGCTGGCAGCCTGTGGCTTGAACAGTATGCTCTTTGCTGGATGAAGAACTGGCTGGAGGTCCAGGGTCTGAGAGTGGTGGTGGAGTTAAATCCAGCTGGCAACCAATCACAGATCATGTTCCCCAGAGGTTGCTGTTGGAGCACATCCTGTTTAATATCTTCGTTGATTATATGAATGAGGGTATTGATTGTACTCTTGGTAAGTCTGCAGACGAAACAAGTTGGGAGGAAGTGCTGATTTGCCTGAGGGTAGGAAGGCCCTACAGAGGGATATGGGCAGGCTGGATTGCTGAGCTGAAGCCAATGGGATGAAGTTCAGCAAGACCAAACAAGCGCCAGGACTTGCGCTTTAATGACAGCAACCCCATGCACAGGCTTGGGGCAGAATGGCTGGAAAACTGTGCAGAGGAAAGGGACTTGGGGATTCTGGTTGATGCTCAGCTGAACATGATCCAGCAGTATTCCCAGGTGGCCAAGAAGGTCAACAGCATCCTGGTTTGTATCAGAAATGGTGTTGCTAGCAGGAACAGGGTTTTCCACCTGTACTCTGCTCTGGTAAACGCTACCCCTCAAGTACTGTGTTCACTTTTGGAGCCCTCACTGCAAGAAAGACACTGAGGCCCTGGAGCATGTGCAGTGAAGGGGCAGTGAAGCTGCTGAGCAGTCTGGAACACAAGATGGGGAGTGACTGAGGGAACTGGGATTGTTGGTCTGGAGAAGTGGAGGCTCAGGGGTGACCTTATTGCTCTCTACAACTACCTAAAAGGAGATTGTGATGAAGTGGGGAGTCAGCCTCTTCTCCCAGGTAATTAGCACTAAGATGAGAGGGAATGACCTCCAATTACACCAGAGTAGGTTCATGCTGGGTATTAGGAGAAACTTCACCAAAAGAATGGTCAGGCATTGGAATGGGCTGCTGTAGGAGGTGGTTGAGTCAACATCCCTGAAGGTACTCAAGAAACGTGGTGTTTCATGTGAGAACATAGGTATACTGACATATTTTTATGTACTGTTTGCAAGGGGTTACTTTCTTGTAACAGTGAAGCACTTCTGAGAAGCATATACCAAATACCTTATCTTAGTTCCAGTCATCAGGCTGACTGGAAAGTAGCATTAGTCCTTTTTCCTAAGTAGTAACTCTTATTTGGGATTCCTAGTTTTCCAGTGTTTTCTTAAAATTAGAGATATTGAAGGATTTGGTTATTTCATAAAAAATGACTGTTGTTAGACTTTGTCTTCTTAGGTGTGCTGTCTTTGGAGACTGAATGCCAGTCATCTAGAACAGGGAGGCCTGATATTCTGTGTATGTGACCGAAGTGAAAACTGGAGTTTTAAATCACTGGAACACTAAAAGTGTGCTTAGTCTGTATCCTTATGAAGATGGGGGGAAAAGTGTGCTAAAAGTACCTTAAGTTAAATGGCACAAGGAGTTTGATTATTTCTTCATTGCCTAGGGCAGGAGGAAAGGAAAATTAAAGAGCTTTACGGTTTGAGCTTTGGGGTATACTGCTGTGCTGATGCAATACTCTTTTATCCCATCTTTTTATTCCTCTTTAAATTGATTGTGTCCCAATATATTTAAAGTTACAAAAAGAAAGACTCCTAAATGGTGTTACATACAGGCATTATTTCCCTGTTTTGAGCACTGGCCCTTGAGCAGCAGGGTCCCATGGCACAGGCAGGCTGCAGCAGGCAGCTGCTGGGAAGGGAGGTGTGGGAGCATGGGCTCAGCTAGCTGTGTATAACTGCTGGAGATAGGCAGCAGGACAGTGTCTACAGCAGCATTAGCTAGCAGCTGTACTTGCAGCTCTGGTGATTAAAGTGCCTTGAGGGGAGGGAGAAGAGACTGAAGGGAAAAAATGCTCAAGAAGAAATTAATGAGTGAGACCCTAAAGGATGGTGTAACTTAGGTGTGCTCTACACTATTTCTATCAAACTGACACTACTGTGAAGGCATTATTCTGTTTTGGCAGCAGATGGTGCTGTGGACTGCACTGTGAGCAGCACAAGGTGTGATTTGTTTCCCAAGCCTCTGTTTTCACCTGAGGAAAGCAGTTCCCCCTTGTGACAATTCTTGAAATTTCCAAATCCATCAGTAGCAGAACCCAGAGCCTTATTCCTTTTGGATGTATGAGTGAATTAAGCTTTGGAGTCCGGACTGTGTCCATTTATCCATCTCCTGGAAGGACACTTTTGTGAACTGCAGTTCAAGTCTTTCCTTTGTTCCACAGAAGAGATTGAACACCTGCTGCATAGCCTTAGGGTGTTTAAGGTTGTTAAGAGCTGCCACCCCTCTTTATGCAGCACCATATGGCCTAACTTGCAGAGCTCTAGGAAATACTTTGTAGGTGTTGAGTCTGTGGACACCTACAGACTAAATTTTGAGTGTAGCTGCTTGAAATAGCTGGAGCAGTGATCCTGAATCGTCTACCAGCCTTATCACCATGTCTTCTAGTTTTCTCCTTAACTCTCCTTTGGCAAGTATATTCTAGTAAAAACTGGCTTCTGTGTGTATATACTGAGCAGTGTCAAAATGCCTGAGATGCTCCTATTCTTGAGAGTTTTGGAAACAGTTGTTCATGAAGAAAAATAATTGATAAATATCTTTTACCTTGTTTTTCCATAACACTTTTTTATGTTTCTGCCTGAAATACAAATATTAAAGACACTTCCAAGTCACTTTAGACCACATTTTTAAGTGTGTCTTTTTGTGCTCCAAAGTGAAATCATGCATTTTGTTTTTCCTCAGGGAAATATACAGTACTATGCAAATTACAGGAACTTTCAGATTGCTCTTTTTTGTAGACCTGTTGGTGTCCATTACTTGTGGATGTGACTATACCTCAGCTCCAGCAATCCAAAATAAATACTGGCAAACCAAAATAATACAAAATAGCTGAATCTATCTGTGTTCTGCTAGCAATGTGGGGCTGGACAACTGACTCCCTCTGGAGATTGTCAGTGCTGTTTCAGCCTTGAGGGAATTGTTGGAAAGTGAGGTAAGGGGCTCTTTCTGAGGGAGAGCATGTAGGACTGGTGGATAGTTTCATGCATGCTTGAATTCCTAGCTGGCTGTGTGGTATTTAAAAACAAGATCTATGCTTGGTCACACAGGAGGTCCTGTCTTATGGTAGGCCAGTTTAGTTCCCAGATTTTCAAAGTTCAGACACTGGCCTTTGGGTATCTGATTTTTCTCACTTCCCCTCCTCTTTTAAAAATAGTTTCTGGCATGCTTAACAAATTGGTTAACATTAGGAGAGCTCCTCTTATGTTAAGCCTTCTGGCTTTTTACTAGGAATAAATACAGTATTTACTGATTTTTTTTGTTGTTCATTTGTACAGTGTTAAAAATACCATGGCATCAGGGTATTTGTGTTTTCTGGACTGCATTGCACTGGTGGAAGGCATGCCACCCTCTGATTGAAGTGCAGTGTTAGGGATACTTGCTGTCTTCTGAACTAACTTGTTTTGGAGAATCAAATGGGAGCTGAAAGTTCTCCAGACTCAGGATATTTTAACTGAATTTGCTTTCTCTTCCATACATTCACATGCAAATATGGTGGGGGAGGTAAGTTGCTTTTCAAGAGAGATACTTTCTATCCCTTCTTCCTTTTCCAAAACCAAACAGAAAACTCAGTAAAAAGCTGTTTTGATGTGACTGCATTCCAGAAGGGGATGCTAGCTTCTCAGATCTTAAATGATTATTCTGCTTTTGTATCCCAAGAACTATTGCCATTTTTTTAATGTATGTGGAAGCCATGTGCCAGTGTATGAATAAATGCCTGAAACTGTCAGTCTGAAAAATCATACTCTGAATCCATCTTAGCATTTGTCTTGGGCCTGGCTTGGGGAAGCTGTGGTCACCTTCCACTGTACGAAAGGAATCCAAGCTGATTCTTTTTTAGTTCCACTTGCCTAGGACAGAAGGAAAAAAAGTAAACAGAACACTTGAAGTAGATGATGAGTACATCATTTTTCTGTTATTGAAAATAATTGTTCAGATCTGTGTTCGTTGACTGAGCACAACCAGTACTAAGTTTGTAGCTATAGCAGGATGTAATTACATGAGGGCAACACGTAACTCCTGTTGCTATTTGTGCTGCTATGTCTGGTCAGACCACTGCAGAATTTCTCTGGAGAAGTCACTGTCTAACATCTGACTCTCTTTGTGTCTTCCAGCTTGCAGGATATTTTGGGGTTTGTGTATTAAGCTATAAACATGCAGAGTCATAACATTCATGTGAGAAAATCTACACAGCAAACAGGAAGCAAGTACTGCCATCTCTTGTATAGGCTGGTGCCAAGTATCAGCCCATGGTCTGCAAACTGCTCCTCTCCAGCTCTGCTATGTGCTGCTGTTATTTTGATGGATGGCTGCAACTAATCTTGAGAGAGTGGTTTAGCAGGGAAGAGAGGATGTATTCTTTTTCTTCTTTTCTTCAAGATCATCTTTGTAGTTTTGTTCTTTCAGATGAAGGCAGAAAAAAGGATGTAGTGATCAAGAAATGGCTAATGTTGAGCAGAGCGTGCTCAATAATGCTCCAGCGGAAAATCAAAGATCTGTGATTGTGACAACCTTCTGCTTTTGAACGGAACAAATGAAGCTGAAAAGCTTTGATTCCGCTTTGATTCCAGCAGAATTAGTCCTCTGTAATTTGTATATTGTGTATTTGAGCCTAAAAATCTTGCTAAGCTCATTGTTCTGTAAGTTACACAGCTTTTAGTGCAGTTAGAGTAGAAACACTTTTTTCTCTTGTTAGCATACTATTCTACGCATGAACAATTTGAGTATTCTTTAAAAATCATCATTCATTGTCTGAGACTGTAGATACAATGTGCTCATAGAGATGTTTAATCTCTAGTTGTTGTCTCCTCAGAATTGATGCACAAAATACAGAAAACCTGATTTAGACAAGTTGTTTCTTGAGAACAATGAATGCCATTTTTCAGCTTGCAATTTGGTAAATGATGATTACTACAGTCTTTATGAAATGTTCTATCAGTGGTATAGAACAGCAGTACTGGAGGACATTATTATATTACTGTATTTAAAAATAGCATTTAGCAACCCACCACTAGTCAGTGTCTGATCAAAAATCATGTTATTTTTGAGGTTTAATTCCAACAACAGAATAAGTGCTGCTTCAGATTTTAAAAGCAGATGAAAAAGTACGAGCTTTTCCTCTTTGTGGTCAGTTGTGATTTACACAGACACTGTGGCCACATTAGCAACTCCTTGTAATGAGATTAGCTGTCAGGAAGGTGCTTGTTTTTAGGAGATTTGTTGTCATTGGATACTGCAGTCATGGTTTACATTACTGGGAAGTGTTACCTTTCAAGTCTGTTTCAGCCTCTGGCAGTACCGTGTATTTCTCAGTTCCTGCCTCTTGCCTCTCCCGTTGGCATCACTGTGATCAAGAACCAAACACTGCTGTGTGTACTTTCTGCCTCCCCAACTTGCTCGGTGGCACTGCTCACCCCACACCCAGTCACTCCTTTGTGCTAAGAGCAGAATGGCCATTGTGCTCTCCTAATGACTGTGTCCTCATATCAAGAAGGTAAGCCTTTCCTGCCAGCCATATCTCTCCAGTATGGCTTTGAGATATTACAGGAGGGATGCCATTTTATTTACTCGTAACTCCTGCTTTTTACTGTGTAGGCAGTGTTGCACAGTGCACTGAAGCTGAGCTCACTCACACAGCTTTGGAGATGTCAGGAAGATCAAGAATGAAGTTGAGCCTTGTGTGATAGGCTGGAAAGCCTTTGCTATGTGCAGCCTCTTCTGTGCACAGTCAGACAGTGGTGATGGTGGGGTCTGCCTGCCCCTTGAAGCAATGCTCATCTGTGTTAGCAGCACAACAGTTCCTTGCACCATGGTGCTGAGGGTCAGATGAATGCTGATGAGCTGTGATCTGGCAGCTGGTGGCACCCAGCACGGGCTGCTGCAGAGAAGCAGAGTCAAGCCATTGCTCACCACTGTTGGCAGCCTGCAGTAGGGCCACTGCTGCATAGTGCCTCTTTGGGAGAGCGTTGCACTGTTGCTGTGATTCTGCACATCTTCTGTCATGTTGCCTACAGAGTTCTGCAGGGAAAGAAATTTAAGAGACTCATCTGCTGCCTAGATGGCATATCAATGGCTTGTTAAAAATGAGTCCCATACATCTTACAGAAAGAGATTGGAGCTTTGTTCAGCAAATGGAGGTTATAACAGGGTAGTGGAAGAAGGGCTGAGGTGTGCTCTCCTCTTTTTACTCTTTCTTCCATGCAACCAATGGGGGAGAAAAACAAACTACTACTTCTTTGGGCAGTAAAATCCTCTGTTTCTGCACAGGCACACTCTCCTTTCCTTTTCCAGGGCAGGTAAGATGACAGTTGTTCTGCCCAAGGTTGGTTGCTTTCTTTGTTTTCCATCAGAAAAGTAGGAATAAATGCAAGAATTGCCTCCCTTTCCCAAGCAATTGGGCAATGTTGAGAAGCTGCAGATAAAAAATAACTCTGTGGCATCCTGAAGTGACATGGTAGCTAGAAATATGTGAGCAGTGTATCTATTCGATCAGGCATGTGTAATCAGGCATGCACCACTGCATTACTGTGAGTTGTATCTGCATATGCAGCAAGAATAGCTGTGCACAGCCCAGATATGGTGGGAGGACACCAGATATGGTGGGTTACTATTGCACTGTTCCTAAATATTCTTATTTCAAGTTTGCATTTCTCTTCAATTTCCTGTCATTCCCTGCCCAGTTCCAGCCTCTATTTCACATCCTCTTTTCATCCATCCAACTTCTTGACTTTCCTTCAAGGTTCTTCATCTCTTCTCCCTTCTTGTCTAGTGCAGTTCTTGGTTCCTTCCAAAGCCATTTTTGGTTACTCTATGTACCTTCAGATCTGTGTTCCTTTTGTCCAGCCCTGATCTATCTTTAGAGAGGTGTAGAAGGGAGTAAGCAGCCAGCACTCCCAGTCACTGTTTTGCATTAATCTTAGGTTCTGGTAATGTAGGTGCAGCTGCAATACTAAGCCTTTGTGAAATACCTAGTGTTTCATGTGTTTTCATTTTTACAGTACTTCAGTGACTTGCCTGTATCCTCCAAGCTGATCAATGCAGGAACAATGCATATATGTTTTGATGGCAACGTTAGATTTTTAAACTGAGTTACATTTCTAAATTCACTTTTGCCAAGGACAAGTTGATGTTTTCCTGCATACAGAACACTGGGCCATGTCCTAGTAAACACCCCAGGCATGTTGCTGCTATCCATGGGCGACTGATGGACCTACTGAAGAGAGGGATGCTGGAACGTGCAGAGGTGCACACCATATTGCCCAGTTGGGACTGCAAGCTGTAGAGATCAAGGGTGGCTTCCTAGCAAAACCCTGAGTTTGCTTTAGTAAGCTGTGGTGGTTTAACAGCGAGGGGCAGCTCAGCAGCTCTCCTCAAAAAAAGTGGGAGAAAACACACTGAAAAAAAGCTGGAGATAAGGACAGGGAGATCACTGACCTATAGGCACCATCACAGGCAAAACAGACTCAGGTTAAAGCAGATTAATGCAATTTATTGCCTGTTAACAACAACCTACAGTAGTGAGAAACTACAAACACTTCCTGCCATCCACACCCTCCTACCTCCCCCCAAACAGCATGGGGGCATGGGGACTGCTGTCAGTCCATGGTGCTTGTCTCTGCCACTGCTCTGCCCCTGCTCCATGTGAGGTCCCTCTCAGAGGATGCTCTCCTTCCCAAACAGAGCCTGCGTGGGCTTCCCACAGGCAGCAGCTTTCCCAAGAACTTCTCTGATGTGGCTCTGTACTACTGGGTCCATCTTTTAGGACTGTACTGCTCCAACACAGAGCCCCACGCTTGGCAGCTCCCACAGCCCTCCTACTCCACCACAGCCAAGGGCTGCAGTTCTGGCCTGGACTGCACTCCTGCAGGGGCTCTCTGTGAGCTGTACCTTTCTTCAGGCCTGCAGGGGAACGGCCTAATCCACTGTAAGCCTCCCTATGGGGTGGAGGTGGCTGTGATCTGATATGGGGCAGCTTCTGGGCTCTGCTCACGGAGGCCACCCATGCAGACCCTGGCTATCAAAACTTTGACACATAAACCTAAATCAAACTCAGCACAACATGTGGTACTGCTAGAGGTGTGCATCTAGGGCTTGGTTCCTAAGGTGCTGTTGAACTACAGGTATCCATAAGGTTTCTCCTAGATGTTGTTCCCTATTTGGAATTTGAAACTGTTACATACTATAAACCATCAGACAGTGTATATTTTGTCCACAGCTTCAGTGCCCGATGGGGTCTTTTTAAAACCCCATTAGCTTTATATATATATGGGATATGTGATGAACATCCTGTAGATAGTAAATTCTTGCTCAGATCTTCCGTGGAGTGCATCAATTACCCTTTTGTTGACAGCATTTAATTTATCTGACCTGCCAAGGTCAGCATGTGCTGCTCTATTAGTGCCAGCCTCCAACCACACTGGGGCAGGTTAACAATTAAATTGTGATTAGTTGCCAAAAGCACTGATAAGCAAAAAATCAGAGGAGGAGGAACTTCGGCTGCCTGCAAGCAAAGTGTCAGTTTTACTACCCTCAGAGTTATCACCCTCCCTAATTAAAATCCTAATCAATCCCATCTACCCCCTGCATGTGTGAACCTCCTGTAAGTGGGACATAATGTTATCTGTTGAGACTCAGAATGCGTGCAACGCAGGTGGTGCAGGATTGTTGCACAGAGCAGCTGTTGTGGCTTCAGCAGTTGTTTTTCTTCTTTTCTGATTATTTATTTGCATTTTTTTAATAACCTTAAGTGGGGAATGGCTGCTTACTCAACCCCCTGCCCTTGCTTACACTTCCACACGTAGCCTCTCTTTGGAGTGTTCATAACATCATAGACATCTTGTTTTATGTTGTCAGTACTATAATGTGAGTTAAAAAGGCTTATGTTTCTGTAGAGCTTTGGGTCAGTATAAATTGATGCTCTTGGCCACCTTTCTCTTATGGAAGGAAAAGTTGGCTGCAGCATCTGGCTTGCAACAGCACTGTATGCTTGTGTCTAGAATAAAAATGTTGCTAGCTCCCCACCTGAATATTTGGGAAATTAATTCCTGCCCTGCTGCATGTGCATGACGGCATTTGATGAAGTCACTGCTGGCAAAATGTAATTATTCATAATTATGACAAATGATGCATAATGCTCATACTGTGAACTACGAAGTTTTGCTTGCTGCAGCTTACCTGACTGCTTAGAAAGCCCTTCAGTTAAAGTACACGAAGATCAGAAACAGCCTTCGGGAATTGGTTGTTTGTGTCTTGTTGAAAATTGGTCTGTGTGAAGTCTGAAGAACTTGCTTCTGTTCCCCAGAGTTTCTCATGATGTGGAAGAGCAGGAGCTGGCTTGCAGGACAAGAGATGGCTTGGTGGTACAGCAAAATAGAAGGAAGTGGGTGGGCATTGTTCTGTGTCCTTGAGGAAAATCCTTAGGGATACTCAGCCTTCTGGTAAACAGCTAGGCTTTAGGTCTTGTGTTTTCTACAATAAGAAAATACTTTTTGTACCTATCAGAAGTGTGTACTCGCATCTTGTGAGTAGAAAATGGCATGCATGAAGAAGCAGGTATTAGTTGTTTGTTTTTTTTCCCATGCACTGGATTACCTTGTTTCATGGTCAATGCAGTCAGCACGTGGCAATCATGTTTACAGAGCACCCCTGATTATCCTAGCAGGATATTTTAAAATACTGGATGCCAACATAGCTGTGGGTGTTTGTAGCTATAATGGCTGAGGTCAGGTCTCTGGAGGCTGAGGGTGCAAATTTGACCCTCAAATTTTCAGTTCCCAAGCACTGTTGCCACACCTCATGGCTATGCAAATGTTCTGCCATGGTAGAGAGGAGTCCTGACCCACTGCAGAGTATCAACCCTCACTGGTGCAGGTGGATACTAGCACCCACTGGAACAGCTCTAGTCACACACTAAGCTGTACCAGCTTCCTTTCAATAAATGTTTTTCCCCTTCTGTTTTGTCTTTTAGTGTCAAGATGGTGCTGATGTGGACCAGCGGGGACACTTTCAAGACTGTTTACTTCATCTTGAATCAGGCTCCGTTACAGTTCTCCATCTGTGGACTCCTGCAGGTTTTTGTGGACATGGCTATCCTGCTGCAGGTTTACTTGTACAGCTCCTACCCTCAGAAGCCCACATCCCACACCACACACCCTGCCAGCACCAAGGCTCTGTGAGATGTGCAGCAGGGTGGGCTGCAGGCCCATGGCACTTGAGAATCAGCCGTGCACCTCCTTTTCCACTTCTAAGTACTTCTGCATCGCTGGGTTGAAGCAGAAATGAGAAGAGAATTGAAAATCTGGCTGCACTTCCAGCTCTGGAGGTTTTATTTGAAATGACTTGCTCTCTCTGTTTTCAGACTTTGCTGTACAGAACCGTTTCCTGGTGGGAGGGGGGCACTATTTTTGCATATGTACCTATGAGCCTTATCAGTTCACATATGTTTGTATATTAATCACAAGGGCTAGATGTTTGGTTTATAATCCTATTTAAAAAATGTTACACCACAGAAAATACAGGATATTTTGCCTGAAACCTTCACCTATTTATATAGTATAAAGTCTGTATATTGGTAGGAAGGTTGTGGCATATGTTAGCATTCATTATCTCCACGATGTAGGAAGAAGTGTTGAAGAGCAAATGCAGGAGCTTTCTCTTTTTTCTTCTTGAAAAGGGTGTCTAGTAAGCAGAGAGGAGTAGGGAAAGAGGCCCTGCAAAGAGGTGAGCAACTGAAAACAAAGCTGTCACATACAGCGTCAGCATGCATTAGAGTGAATGGTAGACACTGGTGCCTGCTCAGTGTGGCAGACAGATACATCGGGGGAAGGAATGGGGTCTGGATATGGGTGATGCTGCACCACATGTAAAGCAGGCACAGCCAGTCGAGTGGTCAGCCACCAGGAGATGTGAACGGGAGATTGCAGGAGGGGCTGTAACTCAGTTTTGTGTTGATGCAGCAAGATTTGCAGACAGGCCATGCCATGCTCAGAGTGCAGCACTGTCACAAACCCAGAGGCCAGTAGACGAGTATTGCCAGTATTGCTAGGAGGTTGCTCTGCTTGGCAAATGAGAGCCACCGAGTGTCTCCACTTTCATTGCCTCAGAGCAGGCAGTGAAAAAGTCTGAAAGAGTCCTGTTCTTATGGTGTCTAGTGGAACAGGACTAGTATCAGACCGCTTGATTTGTGGAGGCTGAAATTCACATTTGTGCTGCTTAATGCCCAACAAGAACCAGTTTGTACGTTCGGGTGTTTCTAGCATTGACCCAATGTGAATCCACATTTTCATTTTTCTGTTTTTAAGATCTTCCAATCTCTTAGCTTGGAGAATCAACAGCTAGAGAGACCAGGGCAGTGAGTTTATTTATAGATGTAGTTCTTGTCTATGCTGGCTGTTTGCCAGCATAGGTCACCATGCCCTTTCTGAGCACTGCACGTGTCTGGAAGCTGTGGGTGGTGTGTGACCTGCAGGGAGCTGTGGCCAAGACCCTGTGCTTCTGCCTGTTGCTGTAAGGAAACTGCTGCCGTCGGTGTGAGGCAGCTGCAGTGAGACCCCAGCCCAGCTGAGGTTTGCCTTCCTCCCAGCGAGACCCCCTCCCTGCTGCTGGCAATCCCTGGGTGAGTCATATCGAGAGGGATGGGGCAGATTCTTGACAATAGTTTTGTTTTTTTTCCTCTCCAAGATTAGCATAAGAGCTTATGTTTTTTTATCGATGGCACCAAGTCTGAGATTTAGTACCTTCAGTATATAAATTAGGTACTTTCCCTACACTATTTTATTTGAGACTCTCATGACCTGAATCTGGCCTGTCTTCAGGGGTGGCAAGCCATCCTCTGTGGGGCAGCAGCACCATGCTGCAGCAGTAGCTGTTTGACAGTGGGTTGGAAATGCCCATCATGAGGCAGGGAACAGTGAGCCAGCCCTGCAGGCAGTGCCACTTGGCAGACCCGTGCCCCTATCGCTCCCAGCAGCCCAGGCTGATGTCTTGGCTCCTGATGCATGTGCCATTTTGGTATGGACGCACTGCTGGCAGAGAGCAGAGGTCATGCTTGGAGGCTGAGCCACCCTTCCTTCAGTGGGGCAATGCTGAATGGGGGAGGAAAGGGGCTCCCCCAGGAACCTGCTATCCAATAGATCTGGCTGAGCAGAGCTGTTCTGAGGGCTGGGCCCAGCTGCTTTGCCTGGCTGCTGCCTCCACACTCCCTGTTTGACACCCTACTCTTCTAGGCCTGAAGTGACCTTACAATGACAATGTACCCTGGCATGGCAGACTATGAATGTTTTGTTTCTCCTTTTCCTCCAATGTTCTGATTGCATTTAAAGAACAGCTTGGCTTTTGTCTTTTTTAATCAAAAACATAATTAACAACTGGCGTCTCTGATATGCTGCTTTAATGAGGATTGTATTTCTACTGTATGCAAATGAACACTTTCCTGTGTGTTTTAATGGTCTGGGTTTTGGTTGTTTTTTTTTTTAATAACTTGAAATGATAAAATTTTTGTATATGCCAGTCTTTTTCTAATCTATGAAACGGGGATATCAGAAATACATTGGTGTTAAGAAAAGTGGTTCTGTATGTGATAGCTTCACTTGGGAGTGCATACTTTTGGCCACCTCTTTGAATTTGAACTATAGGGATTACTGATAAAATAACTTGTTCTTTTCTTATGGGACTCCTCCCTGGGCAGATTCTTGAGTCTGTCATCAGTATCCAGACCTGTCTCATTCACAGCAGAGCTGTAAATACTGGAAGAGAAGCCAGTGAAAACACATCTATCTTCTGTATATGGCATTGAATAAGGTAGGACTCTTGGCCAGGAACTCCTGAATATCACTTTGCAAGATACATTATAGTGAAAATGTTACAGAACTTTATTTGCCAGGAAGTATCTGTATCAATGATCACCTCAGAGATTAAGAAATGAATTACTTTAAATACATCTCTTTGATTTTCACGGAGTTTGTTTTCTCTGTCAGTTGCAATGTTTTTTTAAATAAAAGTTATCTATTGCACATAAATTGCAGCATCGTTTTGTTTTCTTTAGATATAAAATGCATGCTTCTTAACTGTTACTGTAATCTATCTTGCATAAAGCACCCATAGGAATAATTGGCATGCCCTGTTCCTCCTTACCCATCAGGAGGCATAGTTTATCCTAAGTCATGGTACAAGATATGGATTCTGGATTTCTGCCCCAAGCTCTTCATACATTTTGAAGTGAACTTAGCCTCATGATCTTTTTTTTAAGTTACCTTCTTCTATGCCTGTAAAAACAAATTGCTAAGAGATACTATATTTTGTGTAGCCTAAAAAAGTGCTGTGCAAACTGTACAAGGAGATGGAATGTGGGACATAGCTGAGGTACGTGATTGTTCAGACTCCGCACGGGAGATGAGGAAAATGAGTGTAATCTTATGGCCGGCCAGTGCGTGGCTCCAGGCACTGTGGGGCTGCCGCTGGCTGCTTCAGAGGGAAAGAGTTTGCTGCTGCTACCTATGGTGGCTGATGAGGCTGGAGAATGGGAGTCAGTGAGGAGGGAGGTTGGTGCAAGGGAAAGAGGGCTAAGGAGGGGAGAGGAGGGAGACTGATTTTGTAGAAATCAGGGCAGTCTGGAGAGTGGAGAGGAGGGAGGTGGGAGGGACTGAGTATGCAATAAGGGGTTGAAAGGAGACTCCTGTAAGGGAGGGTAAGAGTAGGCAAATCTGTGAAGATCAAGTAAGGATGGAGGAAAATGAGTTGGTGGGGAATTAAGTGTGGAAACTGCCTACCCTGTTAACATTCTGTGTGCAACTGAGAGACTGGCCCAAGCCATTCCAGCAACGCTGAGGCTGCATGCACTCGGTTCTCAGTGTGTGTTCTGTCCCAGGCGATGCTACTGTGACTCGCTGCTGCTCTGGCCCTCACTGAAGAGAAGCCACTGGCCCTTAGTGGAACAGTAGGAAGCTCTTGTGCTCACAGCTGCCTCCAGCACAGTGCTAAAGGTAGCCACAGGGCTCTTGTCCCACTGCCTACAGGCACCAGGCTTGCTGAGACCTGGGCAGCACTCAGAGCAGCAGCTCTGCAGTGTGGAACATCAGCATGTGTAGCTACTTGCAGGGCTGGTGCACTTAAAAAGGCAAAGCTCAGATTTGATGTTTTTGATTCACACTGAACAGTAAAGGAAAACTTGGCCTGGACATGCTGTTTTCTAAATTTGTATTGTGAATTTAGAGGGAGGTGATTGTCCCCCTCTACTCGGCTCTTGTGAGGCCCCATCTGCAGCACTGCGTCCAGGCCTGGGGCCCCCAGCACAGGAAGGACGTGGAGCTCTTGGAGCGGGTCCAGAGGAGGGCACTGAGATGGTCAGAGGGCTGGAGCAGCTCTCCTGTGAGGAAAGGCTGAGGGAACTGGGATTGTTTAGCTTGGAGAAGAGAAGGCTGCGGGGAGACCTCATTGTGGCCTTCCAGTGCTTGAAGGGAGAGGATAAACAGGAGGAGGAACGGCTGTTTGTGAGGGTGGATAGTGATAGGACAAGGGGGAATGGTTTTAAACTGAGACAGAGGAGGTTTAGGTTGGATATTAGGAGGAAGTTTTTCACCCAGAGGGTGGTGACACACTGGAACAGGTTGCCCAAGGAGGCTGTGGATGCCCCATCCCTGGAGGCATTCAAGGCCAGGCTGGATGTGGCTCTGGGCAGCCTGGTCTGCTGGTTGGCAACCCTGCACATAGCAGGGGGTTGGAACTAGGTGATCATTGTGGTCCTTTGCAACCCAGGCCATTCTATGATTCTGTGACCCTTAGCTTAAGCCTAAGTTCCAAGGGTTGTCAGCCTTAGCTTTGTTGATGGTTTCAGTAACAAAATCTAAATACACTGGTAAATAACCATACAGTCTGAATACCTGTAACAACAGCTGTAAATAAGTTAAATTGATAAAATGTGAAGCACACCCAGAAACTGGACAGATATCTGCGCATACAGCCTTGTAGAGCAGCCAGGGCCCAAGCTGCACCTGCATCAGGAAATGTCCTGATGGGAAGCACAGGCTTGTGATTTCCCCATCTCTGTCCTGCCCCTTCTGTGGCCAGTAGAACCACACTGAATTTGTTTACCTGTCAGCCTCTTCATCTGCCCCTTCCCTCTTCTGTGCCAATGCCTTGTACTCTTAAGGTTGTAGTTTGGAGGACCCTGATGCTGTGAGAGCAATAGGAATTCTGCCTCTGTAGGGCTACTTGAGGCTGCCATAAACTCTGCCTATTCTGGCCCTGTTGATGTATGACAGTGAAAAATAGTCATTTTTCTCAATTAAGGTTGCTAGGAAGTGGGAGTTGGCTATGCATGTGCCATATGAGCAGCAGAAATTGTACCACTCCAACACTGTCCCTTTACAAGTTTGTAACTGCATCTTAAGTCTTTCAAATGATTATTGTTGGCAGCTGCCAGAATTCACAGAATCATAGAATTGCAGGGATTGAAAGGGATTTCTAGAGATCAAGTCCACCCCCTTGCTAAAGCAGGCTCCCTACAATAGGCTGCACAGGTAGGCATCCAGATGAGTCTGGATATCTCCAGAGAAGGAGACTCCACAGCCTCCCTGGGTGACCTGCGCCACTGTTACATCACCCTTACTGTTAAGAAGCTTTTCTGTGTGTTTGTGTAGAAGTTCCTGTGCGGGTCTTGAGTTTTAGACCATTGCTCCTTGTCCTGTCACTACACACCACTGAGAAGAGCCTGGCCTCCCGCCTCCCTTCAGATATTTATTAACATTAATCAGATCCCCCCCTCAATCTTTTTTTCCCCAGGCTGAACAGACCCAGTTTATTCAGCCTTTCCTCATGTTGGAGATACTCCCAGCCCTTACTCATCCTTGTGGCCCTCTGCTGGACTTGTTCTAGGAGATCCTTGTCTTTTTTGAAGTGAGGAGTCCAGAACTGGACACAGTGTTCTAAATATGGCCTCACTAGGACAAAGTATAGAGGGTGGATCACCTCCCTCAACCAGCTGGCCATGCTCTTTTTAATGCACCCCAGGATTCTACTGGCCTTCTTGGCCACAGGGGCACACTGCAGGCTCATGGCCAACCTGTTGTCTACCAGAGCACCCAGGTCCTTCTCTGCAGAGCTCCTCTCTAGGAAGTCATCTCCTAACCTGTTCTGATGCATGCAGTTATTTCCTCCCCAAGTGCAAGACTCTACACTTGCTTTTGTTAAAGCTTTTCTGGTTTCTTACTGCCCAGCCTGTCCAGGTCTTGCTGAGTGGCAGCACACAGCCTTCAGGTGTGTCAGCCATCCCTCCCTGCTTTGTATCATCAGCAAACTTTCTGAAGCTGGACTCTATCCTTTCATTCAGGTAGTTGATGAAGATGTTGAACAAGACCAGATTCAGCATCATCAGTGCCTGTGGAACATCACTAGTTACAGGCCTCCAACCAGACTGTGCTGCTGACAGCTCTGAGCTCTGCCAGTCAGCCAGTTCTTAATCTACCTCGCCATCCACTCATCTATCCTACACTTCTGAAGCTTCTTAACAAGGATCTTGTGGGAGAATTCAGATACTAAATAAAGCACCTTAGTGTAAGTACACCTTCACATTTTTGATCTGTTGTGACTTTGCAATCTCCATTTCCATTCTTCAGGCCCAGCGTTTTACCCAGCCCTGTTGGCCAGCACACGTGTAGCATTGCAGCCTCTGATCACAGCTCAGGTCACAGTGCTCCCATCCTGCAGGCCCAGTGGCTTTCTGCTCCCCATGTCCCACCCCACAAGTACCATCACTAAGTGCTGCCAGCAGAGGCAGCTTTGCTCCAATGTGCAGTGAGTCTTGGTGCTGTACACCAAGAGATTGATTTTCTTTGATGCAAAAAGAATGTGCTATGCCCATCAAGCACTACACCGTGCTTCACAAAAAATGTACAGCTACCTCGTGGCACTGGCATGCATTCAGACAACAGCACAGCATTTATTTTGGTAAGAGACAAATGGCCTTCAGTGATTTGTGTGCCGTGTCAAAGGAAAACCGACAACCATGCATAAAGCCAACAATTCTCCAGCTCCTGATCAAAATAGTGAGCATCACTCACAGTAGCAGTCATGCTGGAAGAACTCACTGTCCTCTGGTTATCTTTTATGCCTAGCAATGTTGTGCATCAGAACTTTATGTGGCTTCCAAAAATAATTTGTTTAAACGGTTCCTGGTTTATATTTGTTTCCTCATCTGTCATCGATAAAATGAAACTTTATTAAAAGCCAGACCTGACTAACAGACATAATGAGTGGGTTTTGTCACTTTATTAAGACTCTGCGCATGCTGGAATTAATTATATGCCATTTAAAATTACAAAGAACTCACTACTGTAGGGCTATATCAACTTAATGGAGCACAGCAATAATATGATGTGTCATCCTCCACAAAGCTGCTGAGATGCAGTTAGGTGTCTCAGTGCAGTTTTTCCATGCTGTAGGCTCAAAAAAGGCATTAATTAGTGGTTATCTGTTAGCAGTGCCTGCGTGAAACTCTTCATTCTGCAAGAATATCTGCTCTAAGATGGCTCTTTTAAGAGTAAGATAATACTGCTGTTGATTCATAGCCCTCACCACCCCAGGGAGATGCATTCTGCACCCTACAAAGGGCTGCTTGATCACTGCATTCATGCCAGATGTGTAGCTTTGAACAGCATGTGATGTGCATGGAATATAAAATGCCATGAAATGCTTTCAGATGTGTGTTTGCCTGCTGAATCCATCAGGGCTCACCTGAAGATGGAGCATACAAATGCTCTCCCCATCACCATGCCATGCAATGCCCACACGCACTCTTCACTTTGCTGGTGTGCACTTAGCCAGCCACAATGCTGTGTGTTGATGCCAAACCTTAATAAGCCTTAATGCAAGAAATTCCTGTGTCAGGATTAAAAAAAAATTAAAATCTGCAGTGAGTCACAGCAACGTAATTACTGATATTGATTTGCCAGGAGTCTGAGTCAGCCCCAGCAGCATCCTGCATCCCCTGGCCCTTCTGCTGGCACAAGCAGATGAGATCCCAGTGGGCAGGTCACAGATGGCAGCCCTATGCAGGCAGCTGTGTTTGGTTTGTTGAAGGGGACTGGGGCTGAACGTTGGGATGCACGCCTTTACACCAACACAGAGAAACACCACCTCCCACATCACCTGAATCGTAAGCACCGCCAGATGCACTTGTTCGACAACAAAGGTTCCAATTTTTATTAAAATAAAGTGTAACGTTTATTTTCCCTTGCTCCATTCCTATAAGGAACGGCTCAGTACAGAAGTCTGCTAGCGTAGGGTAGGCATTATAATATAAGCTGATAAAACCCAAAAAAACCCACCTTAAATACATCTGCTCTAGCTCCCTTCCTGGCAACAGGCAAACATGAAGTGACACCATGGTTGGTCCTACAGCTCTGCTAAAACCAACAGAGGTGTAGGCACAGGAGGCAACTGTGCTCCATCTCCCACTCCCTGAAAGAAAGAGTCCTTTGAGATGCGTGCAGTGTGCTGACATACATAGGCCAGCTGCACAACACCTCTGAGCATGAAACTGCACACTAGAGAACTGCAGAACAGGAACGGCATCAGTAAGCAAACATGGGGATGCTACCGTATGATTCATTTTCCCTTTCAAGTGACTGCATTTTTTTTGAAAATTGAGAGGAACAGCCAGAATAATAATTCTAATTTTTAGATGAGAGGAATGTCATTTTCTTAGTAGGAGAAAAGAACAACTAATGCAGGTCTCAGCTGCTGTGCTCACCTCGGGCCGAAGCTCACTGCAGGAGTTACACTGACTTCTTGCCGCTTGGACCAGCCCTGTTTGTACATGGCTGCAATCACTGACAGCACTGCCAGGGAAGATCATGCAGAGCTGGAAGTCACTGCTGACTTAATATTGCCCTCCCCTTCTTAGACTGCATATATTTGAGGCTTATTCATCTGTTAAATATGTTTTTGAGACGGAAAGAATTAAAAGAGGGTGGAGAAAAGTGATTTCTAAAGGTATTTGTTATATTCTACAGTGAGCAAAGAAAAAGAACCCAACAATTTAACATTCAGTACCATAGTCAGGAAGATTGTCTATGTATATTTCTGTCATGGGGCTAAGATACAAAGCTTACTGTGGTAAATACGCATATTTACTAAATAATGCATACTGAGCAGCAGCAAAAGTTGGAGCTGGCGGCTGGCAGCCCAGACCATAGTGCTGATTTCTAAGACAGAGCAAACCAAGCCCCTTGGAAAGCTGAAGGGATTCTTCTGTCCTTCTCATCTCCTCATCCCTTTGGTTGTCTGAGGTTTGCGTTCCTTGGGTTCCTTGGCAGGGCTGCTGGAACACACTTTCAGGGTGTGGGGTGCACGGGAGGAGCTGCACAGGCAGCGGCGGGGCAGGGAGGAGGTGGCACGCACACTGCTCAGCAGCAGCACCTGGCCACACTCTGTGCTTCCTTACAGCCTCCTGGCTGGCTGCCCCCAGGGACTCACAAAAACAGGTGCTCAGGAGAAAAGAGCTTTCCCTAGTTAGCGATGGAGCAAAGCTGTACTTGGTAGAGTTTCTAGGGACACTTTTCAGTGAGCCCGAAAGATTGAAAGTTGCTCTTAAGGGACAATCTCGTGTGTGTCTCTCCCTAATATATGCAGTTTGGGGGGTTCTGCTTGCAGATTGATCCTTCCCCTCATGTTCACTGCTTCTTGTGCTGCCAACTCACTTCTTTAGCTGTGGAGAGTCAACAACTTCTCTTGGCTTCCTGGTCCAGCACTGGCCGGCCATCCTCCCTGGCAGCATCTGGAGGGGATGCAGCAGTGAGCCACTGGGAACTGCCGCCACCTGCGAGTTTCGTGCTTTCCTCCAGCTGGTGCATCTGCCTGCTTGCTGCTCGCTGCTGCTGCTCTTTTAGCTCACTGTAGGAACGGGAAAAGGTATGGAAGATGGAAGTGACTGGGAAGGCCATCAATAAAATACCGCTCAGGATACTGCTCAGAGCTACCACCTGTCCGGGGATGCTACGAGGCACCATGTCCCCATAGCCAACAGTGGTCATGGAGATCACAGCCCACCAATAGCTGGTAGGGATGCTTGTGAATTCTTGCTTGGCTCCCAGTTCACTCTCAGCCAAATACACCAGCGGTGAGAAGAGGGCCATGGCGACACAAAGGAAGAGCAGGAGGAGCCCAAACTCCCTGGTGCAGCGGCGCACAGTGAGCCCCAGAGTCTGCAGCCCCAGCGAGTGCCTGGCCAGTCTCATCACATACAAGATGCGCAGGGCCCGCAGGAAGCGCAGCACCAGGCCCACTCGTTCCAGGTACTTGTTCCCTGCTCCCCCACCAGGCTTGCTGCTGTTTTTTGTGGAGGCCATATCCACAATGAGAGAGATGTAGAAAGGCAAGATGGCCAGGATGTCGATGATGTTGAGTGGGGTTTTCAGGAAAGCACACTTGTTCTCTGCCTGGATGGACCGCAGGAGGAACTCAAATGAAAACCAAGCCACGCACACTGTCTCCAGCACAAAGATGTCATAGCACTTCTGTGAACATTCACCCTGGGGGGAAAAGGAGCAGGAAAAACAAAACAGGAAAAAAATTTAGTTAGAGAACAAACCAAAGAAACAGAGCTGCAGTTCTTAAAAGTACCAATGCCATGTTACAGTGATACAAATTGCTAGCTACTAAGCTATAATCATCTCTACTAAGAGCAGTTGGAATTGATAACTGAAAAAGCAGCGCAATTAGCCATGACTTTGGTTGCAGGACAGGATAATGGAGGCTGCCATGAATTTGGTGTGATGGTAGCAGCTGTCAGCCAGACAGCTCCCTGCTGAAAAGCTGGTGGCTCACACTTCATTTCCAAATTTTTTAACACCTTTTAGAAATGATTAGTACACAATTCAAAGATTTTGATAAATTGAAGGTTCCATCTTTCCTTGTCAATAAATTGCATGCAAATGGCTCATAAACACCTACAGCATTTATGTTGTGGTGCTCACAGAATATAAAATGTTTTTGAAACGACGGTGAGCAAATATTAGCCCACTAGCCCTGAAGTAAAAAGCTTATATTGACAAATGTAGGTATTTCTCAAAGAAAAAGAACTTGACATTTTTAATTATGAAACCTGTAACAAATAATAACAGAATCATAGAAGCATTTAAGTTGGAAAAGACTTCTCAGGTCATCCAGTCCAACCATTAACCTACCACTACACCACATCCTCAGCACCACATCTACACATCTTTTCAGTACTTCCAGAAATGGTGGCTCAGCTGCTTCCCTGGACAACCTGTTCCAAAGCTTCACAACTCTTTCGGTGAAGAAGTTTTTTCCTAATATCCGAACTAAATTTCCTCTGGTGCAACTTCAGGTCATTCCCTCTTGTGTTGTCACTTGCTGCTTGAGAGAAAAGACCAACCTCTGACTTGCTATGACCTCCTTTAAGGCTCTCCTGAGCCTTCTTTTCTCTAGAGTAGATAACCCCAATTCCCACAGCTGCTCCTCATTAACATCTGCTCTCTACAGCCTTCTATGGACCAAGATGACCTCTTCAAGCTTTCTGAGGTAGAAAAGTGTTGGAATAAAGTGCCACAAGCTCTGTTAGTGGAAAATAAACAGAGCCCCAGTTCTTTTGTTACAAAGCCTGAAAGCAAGCTAGCTTTGGAGCACTTGAACAGCGATGAACAATAATGGTGATGATGACTGTTCTTTGATTGTTAATTCAGCAACGGAAATGCTGTGGTAATTCTCCGCTACTTTGCTGCTAGTAACTCCCACTGAATAATAATCAGCTTCTCTAAATATATTTTTATAATCAGCTTCTCTAAATATATTTTTATGTGGACAATTATAGGGCTAGTACCATTTTCTCTGTAAATGCTCGTATAAAAGTGTCAATGTGCTGGTGGCTTTGAGAGGAAGGGAAGTGTATATTTATCCAAGGGATGTGTGTATTTATTTGGCGAACTAATCTGACTTGGAACAGTTGATGAAAACTCTTGTAACCCTGTAGGAGTTCATCCACAGTAGTGGGTATGTAACTCCCAGTGAAGGCAGTGGGAATTAGATACAAACGTAAAACCTCATTCTGCTTGCTATGCTAAATTACAGCAATGAAATCTTATTAAAGAGCAGTTAGGCTGCGTCAAGCTGCTCTCCAGTTCACCACCAGACAATCCAAGAGTCTAGCAGAACTACGAACAGTTCTGCCCACACACTAACCACAGGTGTCTTCTTTCTTGCTACACAGAGCTGAGGAAATTTTTACTGCACAGCAACACATCCTAATTCCACTGCCCCTTAAGTGTTCATGCACTGTTTTATCCTTTTGTGAAATATAAAGCAAAGGAGAGATGGGACTTTCTTCACTAGCTGCAGCATTTCTCCAAATGTGGGGGTGTGACCGGATGCTGTTTCCAGGACTGTCAGCAGAAAGAGTAGTGTCATCACAAAGACATAACAGACTTGTTACCCAAGGCATATCCCAAAATGTTGAGGCTCTCTTCTCCAAGACAGTGAATAAAGAGATGTCAGTGTGAAAAGGAAGAGCCTGCACTTATGGTCCTAGTAGTAAACACTATAAAAGATTTACAAGCTAGAGGAAAGGGATGCCATCCAAAGGGATGTGGACAGGCTTAAGAGATGGGCCCATGCCAACCTCATGAATCATGAAGTTCAACAAGGACAAGTGCAAGGTCCTGCACCTGGATTGTGGCAATCCAGCAAACACAAGTAGGGTGGAGAATGGCTTGAGAGCAGCTCTGAGGAGGATGTGCAGTGTTGGCTGACATCTCAACATAAACCAGCAATGTGCTCTTGCAATCCAGAAAGCCAACCGTAACCTGGGATGCATCAAGAAGGTTGAGGGAGGTGATTCTGCCCCTCTGCTCTGCTCTCATGAGATCCCACCTGCAGTACTGTGTCCAGTTTAGGGCTCCCAACACAGGAAGGATGTGGAATTGTTGGAGCAGGTCTAGAGAAGGGCCACAAAGATGATCAGAGGGCTGGAGTGCCTCCCCTACAGGGTCAGGTTGGGGCTCTTCAGGATGAGAGAAGGCGCCACAGGATCTTACAGCAGCCTTCCAGTACCTGAAGGGGGCCTACAGAGGAAAGCTGGGGAGGGACTTTTTATGAGGGCATGTAGTGACAGGATAAGGGGAAATGGCTTTAAACTGGAAGAGGGTAGATTTTTTAGACTAGATATTAGGAAAAAATTCTTTACTGTGAAGGTAGTGAGACACTGGAACAGGCTGCACAGAGAGGCTGTGGATCCTCCCTCCCTGGATGCATTCAAGGCCAGGCTGGATGGTACTTTGAACAACCCAGTCTAGAGGGAGGTGTCTCTGCCTATAGCAGGGGGTTGGAACTAGGGTGAGCTTAACGGTCCCTTTCAACCCAAACTCTTCTATGATTCTATGACTGTAGGGCTTTTTAAACTCCACTTTGCTGATATGAAAAAATGAGAAAAATTATTTATCCAATTGAAAAAACTGCTGCCAAGATCTTAAGCATATTGCAGGCAGGAGAGAGAATCTTGTTTTACTAGAGTAGCAGTTGAGAGTTTTGAAGTTCCTCTCTAATTTTGATGGATGAAATGACTAGAATTTATATCTGCCTCACTGAAAAAAATCAATCATAAAATTGTTTGGTCCTAAATAAGTATTTTTTTTTTACAAATATAACATATGGGACAAAGCATACTGCTCTTAGGGACTTCTCTGTCATCAAATCATAACTATGCTGCAAGTCTCTCTCATTAGATAAGGAACTAAGATGCTTTCATAGTACTGCACAAATCTGGCTCTGTGGGCCAGAGCTAAAGCTCGCAATGTCAGTGGAAGGGCTCCACTTGTTCTGTGATAACTCATTATCTCATTAGCAGGAAACCAGACATTGCTGTCTCAGAGCCCTGCTGCCTGGGAATCCCTTATCAGAATATGCTTGATCTCACACCTAAGGGCAATGTTTGCAGCTGAACCACATCCTGATATATCCTTGCACTTTCAGAAAAGGATCAACCTTAGCTTGCTTTAAGAGATCTTGCTGGTGGTCTTGATTCTGATGTGCTCTGCATATGGTTTTCTTGCCATTCAATGATTAAGGTCAGTGAAGCCTATGTTTAATTTAGGCATAGAATAGACCTACAAAGATGCAAAGATGTTTAATGGTTATTTTGGCATCTAACTGGCCCCCATGGTCTCCACTTCATGCAGAAAGAAAGGTAACCCTCCATAGTCATTCTGTATGAGTTTTGGTGGGGAGCAAACAGGAGTGAAAATTGTTCCTCATTAATGGAATACCAGTGGAGAGATCTTCTATAAGACTATCTGTCTTGACATGTTTATCCTGTTCACAAACCTACAACTTTGTTGTCCTCCTGTAGTCACATCACAGACACAAGCACAGGAGCAGCCTGGCAAGCTTTATCAGTGGAGCACAAAAGGCTTGGCTGCATCTGAGGTTTGGATCATCCAGTACAGTACAACAAAACCAGTATCTTCACTCATCTCTGCAATAAGGAGCTGCACCATACTCCATCCAGAGCTAATGGTGACCTATGGCTTTTTTCCCCACTTCCTGCAGCTGTCAGCAAACATTGTGGATGCTATGATGTTTACTTTCAGCAGAGCAGAGCGATACCGCTCTGCCACAGAGATCACTTTAATTGATGAAACAATCCCCTCTTTTAGCTAATGTGTCATTATCTCCAGCAAAGTGCTACTCATTCCCTGTATCATTATTAACCTATTGCAATCTGAGCAGGGCAGGCTCTGTCTAATAGCTGTCCTGAGAATAAGAGGATCTCTGCAGGTCTTAGAGAGCAGACCTGTGTGTCAGTTAACATGCCAGAGGCCTTTTTTTTTTTTTAATTAAACATCTTCTCCTTCCCTGGACTGTGCTTCAATCGCATCTAGGTATGACTTGAACCAATCTTCACATGAAATCACAAACAGTAACAGCAAAAATGCCTTTCATGCTTTTTGTGCTCTGCCACTTTTGCCTGAAGCTGCTTTTGCCTGCAATTTATTTCCTTTGATTATACCACTGAAAAAAAAGGAATTTTCCTTTCCAGAACTTTTAACTATGTACGGAGGAGTCCGGCCACTCTGCTTAGGTTTTTGAGTTCTTTTCCCAGTCAAGAAAACAAAATTAAAAAGTGAAGAAACACACACATGGGAAGAACAGAAACCAATAATTAATTAGTGACTGGAACACAGGAAAAACAGGTCTCAAGAGAACTGGATAGTGTTTGTCCAAAACAAATCTGTGTCAAAACTGTATGTTCTCAAAAAAAATGTCAAGTCATTTCATGGCAATAAACATGCACACAAACCACAACATACTGCTTTTTGCTTTTTCTAAGTGAAATATCTTGCTCTCGTTCCAACTGACCAGATTTCTTTGTCTTGTCATCTGATGTATTTTTATGGTTACACTTTCGTATCTAGCTTCATAAATATGGGTCACAGAAAAAACTTATTTTCTTATAGTTTTTGTCCATTTCTTTTCGTCTTTTAGATGTCTGAACAAAAAAACAATAATCAACAATGAACTGCAAGCACAAAAGATATTTCCATTACACCATCCCAGTATTAAAAGACTAAAAATTTTTTAAACGTGTGTACAATCATGTAATTAAACTGTACTCTAGGTTTTTGATTACAGAAACCAATGGTATAGTAAAAATGTATCTGCAGTTGCACAGGATCTTGGAACCATATGCTAACGTCAATTCAGGACACACACACAAAAAAAGAAAAGTCTTAGTGAGTAATTCTGTGCAGTTAAATTAAAGTGCCTCTTTCACAAGGATTTACAGAAATTTGCTGTCAAAAAGCCAACCACAGTCTTTCTTCTGGGGACACATTCTCTTTGCCAAAGGAACTACTGAGAAAATTACAAAAAGAAAAGCTGGTGTCACCAGAGTTCAAATCCAGCTGTACTCATTGCTCTGCATGCTACTCATTGAAGCCTGTTTTCACAAGTGTTTTGGTTTGGATGCAGGGTCCCTTTCACTAGCACACCCCTGGACTGTGCCTATGAAAAATTCTGGACTTTGTTACATGACTTCTTGATCCTTGCTTTGTCCTCTGATCTCTCCTGAGAACAAATGCTGACTTTTCTCTAGAAGCTCCCAGGCTGTGACACTATCTCCCCTGCTCTGATATGAACACATGTCAAATGTCAGATGACCTCTCTCCATCTCAGTTCTTGTGTAGTTTTGAACACATTTTTGTAGGGTCAGCAGCTCCATGGTACATTCATGGAAGAAGTCTCAGTCCCAGTCTCTTTGCCCCTATAGAGAAGGATTTCTCTCCTTATCAAACATATATACTAAGAAAAAATCCCAAAACCATGAGAAGAGTTGCATACAAATATCCTTACATAAGCTTTAAAATAATGGCATTTCTGAAAGGTTATTTTGATTCTCTTCTTGCCTTTCGAGTCATGTTTTTTAGATGCTGCTCTGTGCATGCCAGATCAAACTGTTATTTAACAGAAACGTGGAACCTGAAGTTCTGATGTAACCAAGGTCTCAGCATGGGAGGGCAGCTTCACAGAGACCTGCTGAGAAAGGCCCTTGTACACAGTGTGCCTGTAGCCTGGCTGTGGTGTCACAAAGTGAGAGGCAGCCCCCAGCCCAGCACCTTATAGTGTTCCTGCCAGATGTGGGGGTGAAGCTGAAGTGCCTGTTTCACTGAATGCCTGCAGACAGAGGATGGATGCCCCTTTCTTCCCCACTCTCTCCCCAACACAATTCCAGCTATGCAGCAGTCCAATAGTTGGGGTGGTTGCCTGGCAGGTAAGCAAGCCAGCTTTGCTCTGAAACAGACAGTGTGCAAACCACAGCCTGGCACTACCTCACTGGATCATGGTCCTCTCTTGTCCCAATAATTATTCTGAAATGAAGACTCCTTTCCTGAGAAATGTTCCAGCAAAATCAACTTTACCAGCTGCACACACACGAAGAAATCCCGAAGATTTCACTCATGCTGGCATTTTCTGATGAGAAAAAAAAATCTTGACGGAAAGTGACTTTCTGACTTAACTCTCCAGCCAATTTTCACAGTAAGGATAAGTGCCTGACTCTCACTGCGTTACCTGCTGCTGGAGTATGGAACAGTGCACCCTGCCCTAAGGCACTGGCATGCTTCTCTCTCCTGCTGACCAGCTGCAGACTCCACTGTTGTCATTTGGTACACTGGCCATTAAAGCTGAGGTCAGTCTGAACTTGCAGCTTGCCTGCTGTGAGCAGTTTTTGTACTCCTAGGCTCAGATGATTCAGATGCTGCACAGTCTGTCCTCGAAGTTCTCTGGCTGTGAATTCAAAGTAACAGTTTCTGTTTGTGAAGTCACCAAGGGGCCATGGAAGAGCCCTCTGCTTCTTGCTGTGGACACTTTGATCCGCAACCAAAGCTTAGCTTATGCTTCATCCAGCTGCTAGAAAAGGTAATGAAAGCCTTGCCTTTATAGGGGAGGGTTGTCAAGAACAGCTTTTAGTGGTATCACTGATATGAGATAGCTCTTGTACAACTGTTCCCACATAGCATTATGGATAAGTAAGGAGGAGAGGGGCAGGACCTATACCAACTTCAGACTTCTCTTTCTGGATTTCTTTTGACCCAGATACAACACAGCCCCAAATCACTACTTTTCAAAACCTTCCAGGCTGTAACTTTTATTTTGCTGGTGAAGCTGCAAATAAACATGGAACACCAGCAGGAATAAGGGAGATGCTGAAAGGTGTGGCAACTGCCAGGAAGTTCTCACTTCAGGGTGTGCCGAAACCCAAAGCCAGACAAGTCACTTTGTAAAATGGCATGTCGTGTTATTCAGCTGGAGTCTGAATCTCAGGGCTTACTGAGATGTGCCTACCTCTGCATGCCTCAGTGTCTCACACCACTCCTCATACATACAACTATGCAGCCTAATGGCTCTGTCAAAAGAAAACTCAGAAAAGGGCCAGAAGGTGAACCAGAGGGAAGAGATCACCATGTGCATGAGTTTATCCCTGTGTGCTGGTAATCCGTGACCACCCTTATAGACTAAACAGGCTAAAAATAAATAGACAAACACAGGTGGCCTTCATCACCCAGGAGAATGCACAGGCCCAAGAAGTGAAGCAGCTCCTGGAGTTACTGTGCTCCATCCATAAGCAGCCTGCTGCTCTGGGCCACGGAGGTGCCTCAGCTGTCATGCTTCATCTTAACAACATTCAATGGCCAAAAACCAGAACAGGAGGTTCCATACTAATGCAAGGAAGAACTTCTTCACTGTCAGAGTGACAGAGCCCCAGAACAGGTTCACCAGAGAGATGTGGAGTCACCTCCTCTGGAAATATTCAAGACCTGTCTGGACAACTATCTGTGAGACCCACTGTTTGCTTTAGCAGGGAGTTGAACTTGTTACTCTCAGACCCTTCCAAACCCTGTGATATCACAGCTCTAAACTGCACAACCAAAGTCAGTGCTGGAGGTTTCTAAGCAATAAACATTAAGCCAAGAGACCCATTTAACCTTTTTCCCTGCAAATCCTATAGTCCTCTTAACACGGATTGGCACATATATCTGAAAATCAAAGGGAGATGAATTGCTGGGAAGAACAGAAAGCAGGTAACTGTGGTAGTGAGGGTCTGGCGCCCGGAAGATATCGCGTTGTACGGGAAGACAGGGTCCCCCTCCCGATAGCCAATAGCGTTCAGTGCCCAGGTTATATAAGGCCGTTTTTCCCACCAATAAACGCCATTTGCCGTCCACCACATTGGTGTCAGCGAGCCGATGGACCGAGCGGCCTGGGATTGGTCGCCGTGCCGTTCCCGAACCAGGTCGCCACGCCTACGATAGGCAACAGGTAACCAGTACTGCAGGTGCACAAAATGTCCTCCCATCAATTTGTTCTTCTCAACCAGCTTTTCTCATACCTGCACCCACTTTTAAAATCCACTTCTCAAAAAGCAACAGTATTTGTTGGAGGGAAATGTGTTATCTAGCTGTGCTTTGTGGAAAGCTATCAAAACCTAAAAAATGCAAAGAATATGCAGCATGTGAAGAATTAAAGAGACCATAAATACCCATGAACACCATCAACTTCCCAGCTCTTCAGATGCCTATCAGTAAGAGAACAGTACCACATACACAGAGACTGGGGAAGAAGACATTCAAGATCCTGAGAACTCCTCAGACTCTGTGGCTATTGCTGGCAGCAACTTGTGGTTACAGTTTGTGCTCTGGCAGCCAGCTGATGCTATCTATCTCCTGGCCTGATCACACTGCACAGAGGATGGGGGGATTATGCTAAAACTTGGGGAGGAGCAGTGCACCCTGGACAACATTCTCCTTGAGGATACTTCTGAAGGCTCTGATGCATTCTCACTGCCTAGTGACTTCTTCATGGGGCTAGTATTCCCTCACTTTGTATTCCTTTGGTTTTCTAGTGTTTGAAATCTGCTTCACTATACCAAATATCCACAGCTTCTCGCAATTGTCAGTATTTGCCCTTGACACAAGTTTTGACACGAAGTTCTTGCTTATCAAATAAACACACATGCACAAAACGACCGATACCTTTATGTGGAGCTCACTGAGTCCCAACACATAAGCAAAGGATTTTGTCTGTTCAAAACCCACTCATGTTCAAGAAGGATGATGTCGTAAGAACAGACAAATGCATTTGCAGTCATCAAATGAAGTCAGAGAAGAAGCATGGTTTCTGACTACATAAACCAAGGCTACGAAGAGAAGCACTGTTTAATGGTGTGGTCAAATGTTCTTTTTCAGATCTGTGTGGACTAGCTGAAAGTATCATCTCCACCTGCTACCTGGTTGTTTATAGTCCTCAGCTCAGATCACAGAATGGCATTTAATTCTTTTCATTCTTCCATTGCTTAACTGCTTAATCTTTAATTACTTAATCCTTAATTTTCATTCCTAAGTCCCCTTCAGCACAAAGTCAAACAGGATAACTCAAGCTTCCCGCGCTGGCTGGTTAGCCAATGTTATTCATGACTCACTGCATGGGCAGTGCTACCATGGAAGTAATGGCAACCAGCAGGTGAGGTAGGAGCTGGGAAGAGAAGGACTGCTCAGTTCACACGAGCTGCCTGCAAAGAGAACTCATTCAGAAGCCAACTGTACACGGTCCTGAGCAACCTGCTCTGGCTGTCCCTGCTTGAGCAGGGGTTTGGACAGGATGCCCTCCAGAAGTCCTGTCCAACTTCAACTATTCTGTGTTCTATGATTATGATTAACCTAAAGGACAGTGTTATGCAGAAGAGGAAATAGCAACAGAACAGCTTTTAGAATCTGGACTACAGAAGACAAATAAGGTTCCAAAATAGCCCTCCTGCTAGATCAGGAAAGCCTTGAAATATTTTACGATGAAGCTTCTCCATTTCTGGAAATGTGTGAGGGAGTAACCCATGACAATAGGGGACTTCACTCACTTTCACATACATATATTCCTGTAACTTTCAACTAGCACAAGAAATTATGCCCTTTGCTAAAGCTGTAGAAGCTGGGCCTCGGGATCTGATATCCCCACCTTACTTGCCCATAAGAGACTGTGTTTAAGATGTAAGTAAGCTATTAATGATATATCACCTTACCTACAACCTCTATGTTCAAGAACATGTCTATGGTCATAGAATCACTGAAACACAGAACCGTGATTGGGGGTTGGAAGGGACCAATGTGGATCATTGGGTCTAACTCCATTGACAAACAGGTTCTCTAGAGTAGGTTGCATAGGAAAGTGTGCGGGTGGGTCTTAAATATATCCACAGGAGACATCAGCATCTCTCTGGGCAGCCTGTTCCAGTCTTCCATTGCTCTCATAGTAACAAAGTTATTTCTCATGTTTGTTCAGAACTTCCTGCATTTACACCCATTTCCCCTTGTCCTGTTGCCAGGTACCACTGGCCCCATCATCTTGATATACAAACTTCAGACATTTTTAAGTGTTACTAAGATCTCCTCTCAGTCTTTCCTTCTGCAGGGGAAACAGCCACAGAACTCTCGGTCTTTCTTTATAAGAGAGATGCTCCAGGCCCATAACATTTTTGTAGCCCTCTACTGGACTTTCTTTAGAAGTTCCCTGTCTTTCTTGAACTGAGGAGCCCAGAACTGGACACAATACTCACATGTCATCCCCACCAGAGGAGAACAGATGGTGAGGATAATCTCCTTTGACATGCTTGCTCTTTTTTTAATGCATCCCAGGATACCACTGGCCTTCTTGGCCACGAGTGCACACTGTGAGCTCATGGTCACCTTACTGCCCACGGGGACACATAGATCCTTCTCTGCAGAGCTCATCTCTAACCTGTACTGATATATAGTTATTCCTCCGCAGATGCAGGACCCCACTCTTGCTCTTATTGAACCTCAAACCATTCCTTTCCACCTAACTGTTCAGCCTGCCCAGTTCACAATGAATGGCAGCAAAACATAAGTAAATGCTTGATCTTGAGTTTTTATATATAGAAGCCCAATTACCTTGCAAATAAACTCATCTCCTGATTTCCGGAGAATCCTAGTTTGTAATTTCTACTCTAGCATTCTGAAAACAAGGCAGACACAGTGGTGTGGCCTTGCATCAAAAAACTTGAGCAATGACACTTAGCATTTAGAGCCACGTTTGCTTCTCATAAACATGACGGGATTGCAATGTTAAGATGGTGGATATCTCCCATAACTGGCAGCATATATCAAAACACTGCAGAACCAGTGTGGGGCTGAGTACTTGCCAAGGGCACTTATGTGCAGTTTGAACAGTTTCTACAGGAAGTAACAACATACAGACTCAACACTTTCCTCTGAAAGGAAGAGTGTAAGAGAGTCAGAGCTGCCTTACAAAGCAGTAGGATTATGAACTCTTTCCCACTGATCTAACATCTGGGAAAAAACAATACTATTGTCTCTAGCTGTACTCACAAACAGATAAGCAGTGTATACAGCTGTGAGCTTCCCAAGCCTAGCATCATCCTCTTTTTTTTTTTTTTTTTCCAAGCCTGCCTCACACAGTGAAAAATCTCAGTCTTGTTTTCTGTCCTGGTTTCAGCCAATGTCCTGTTTGTTGCTGAGTGAGGGGAGCACATCCAGGGCTGCCGCCATGATGGTGCAGGGCAGGGGCAGGGTAGAGCCAGGACAGAGGCCTGAGTTGAACCAGGGGCTGTTCCACAGCACATGAAGCCATACAGAAGGCCATACTGCTGTGAGCAGTTGGCTGGGAGGGCTGCTGGCTTCGGTTGGTGGTGGTGAGACCTCACAGTGCTGGTGGCCGTTGTGTTGGTGCTGTTAATTGGCCAGCAAGTAATTGCATTGGGCTACGTATGTTGTTATAACCACATTTCCGTTTCTGTTTTTCTCTTGTGTATTAGTAAATTGTTTTTATCTCAACTCACGGCTTCTATTTTGTTTCCAATTCTGTCCTCCACCCCATGGTGGGGAGTGAACAAATGGCTGTGTGGTGATGAGCTGCTGCCAACTTACACACACCACATTTTCAACCTCGTACACAAACATTTTTGTAACTTACTAATAGGATTAAAAAGAACAATCGATTCTTCACAGCACTTTAAAGTTTATTTTCCCCCTTATTTTCCTCAGTATTCCCCTTCCTTCACCTTCTTTCAATTCGTTTTACAGGCTTTTCTCCTCCTGCCTCCCACTCATCACTGGCTCTATTTCAGTGATCCACATTAGTTTTTACTGTTTTTTTTTAAACCTGCCACAGAGGTTGGGGGTGCCTGTTATTTCAACTTGGAGGAAAGGAGGACACAGTCAGACTTGCTCTTTTCCTCCTACACTTTCTTTCAAGCCTGTTCTTTTCCCCTCTTTCCCTTTATCTTGTTAATTGAAAGCAAGTGAAGGATTTGCACATCTTGCCTCTGGCTGGATTGGCTCTCCTGCTGGGGAGTGGCTCAGTCACAGCTGGCAATCTGCTCCTGCATTACCCTTGTGCTGAAACTCTATAAGCTGTGCTCCTGAATTGGTGAAGTGGATGAATTTTTGCAAGATGGATCTGACCACTGTGAAAGCCTGCGCTTTTCCATATTTCTTTCTTCTGCTCAAGACAATGGTAACAGCCTTCTGTGACACTGAAGCAGAATATAAAAACTGCATGACTTACATTAGGTTTAGGCTGCACTGTGTGCAGAGGCAGCTAACTGTGGATGGAGAGAAAACATCCATAGCCTCCGCCCATAGAAACTGTGTGCAGGCTTTTCAGAAAGGTGCTGGAATTTCTGTTCTGTCATCGTCTCTGTACGGCTGAGTTACAGTCACAACTCAGGATGTACTGGAGCACTGGGACCTTCACACTATTCTCTGTATTTCCTCTTCATATCCAGGCTTAGCTGGACCAGAGGGAGAAGGAGAATGCAGGTGTGCCTGCATGGGAATGCCAGAGCGGTCAGAGGGCTGGGATTTATCCAAGTGAACAGTCCGTTCTGGCTGAGGCATTCTGCTCATGAATGAACCTGCAAGCCAAAGTCTGAAGCCCTGACTTCAGTCTGCCCCAGCCCCTGCAGCATGTCCTGCAAGTACTGCCAGTGATAGACAAGGCTCCTTTGTCAGGATTTGGCTAGCAGAGGGCCAAACTCATCCCATGGCACCCATCCAATTCAGCTCAGTTTACGGTGCTGAGTTAACAGTCAGGTACTTCTAGCACCTGGCTAATGTGTTGTTTCTATGCTATGTGTACATTTTGTTTGCAAACATTTTATATTTTCTCCCAAACCACTAACAAAACACCTTAGTAACTCTAGGCCAAAACCAGAGACAGTTGCATGCCTTTCCACATGCACTAGGTGATGATTTCTCATGTTACCTGCCTGCTATTTTAAGATCTAATAGAAATCTGTAAAACATTTAACATTCTTAAAAACATAAGTTTTTAAGAAGTGCCATTTTTGTTGAGCAAGGACATTATGTAGCACTAATTCTAATATCTTACAAAAGTACCTACATCATAAGCTGTTTTTTCAGGAAACTTCATAACTTTATAAAAACTGTATTATTAGCTTTGACTAATGAGTATTATTCTGAACAGACTAGAATTAATTATGCTGTTGTTCTCAAAAGTGTTGCTGATAGCACTCAGTATTTCCTGGTTTATTTAGAACTAATGTTATGCTTACCTTTTTGAAGTTCACCTACCTTAGAGCTTTTTTATAGTCCTTTCTTCAGCCTTTGTTATAAAAGCTACTGCAAAATTTCCCATTTGTATGCCACTCCAATCTTAATTTGTCTTGAATTTTAATGTCCTCACAGACACTATAAAAATTCCTCAATTTCAAAAACAACTGTTTTTCATCTCAATCACTACATTTTAAACAATGAAAATGTAAGTATAATTTAAAATGCTTTAGTGCTATGCGCATCAATCAGTTCACTGCCCCAGCCTAGTTATATGAGATCTAGCCAAACATAAGTCTGGTTGCTTTCTTTCATTCCAATCCTCTGGGATGGATAGTGACATACCCTGGAGTTCTGAGGTGAATATCGAGATGCTATTTTTATTACACATAAATAAAAGATTCCTCTCTTTCAAACACTAGGACAGTGTTCAGTATTACCGTACAGCACAAGCTGTTTTGCGGAAGGCAGTGGAATAATCTACAGAGAGTAGAAGATTTGCTGTACCCTGAGGATATTACAACACAGACTATAGTGAGTTGCTGTGTTAATTTTACAAACATGACTGAAGGCTAAGCAAGTATTACCATGAAATTGCTCCAAAGACTCCCTGGATGATTTAGCTGGAGATTTGGTAGATACAGATACCTATGGCAGTAGAACTACAGACATTTAAAATAAACTAAAAACGAGCACATTTTGCTCGGTGAGCCACACATTATCAAACACAAACCAGTTAATACCATGGCAGAGTTACCAGCTTTTACAGGCGAGTGTTCATTGTTTAATTATTTATCACTAATGTCATATTGCAGCATATTTATACAATATTTAAAAGAAAACCTGAGCCTGCTATTTATTCATGAGAAGATATTCTGTAGACAGAGAGAGTTCATTAGTACATCACAAAGTTATTAACAAGTCAATGGGAATTTTATCTTACTCAACTCCTGCCTCATCCCCAAGCTAGCAGTGCAAAGAAATGCTCTCTCAATTTTTTCACTTCTAAGCCTAAAACACTGTTTAGATTCTCAGGTGGTTCTCAAAGTCTATACAGTAACCTCCTGTTCTCAGAATCTTCCAAGGCAGCTCCTTATCCCATAAAAACATAAATCTCTTTACCCAGGAGAAGATATTCCAGACCCTGCTGTGAGACCCTAAACTAGTAAGAGCCATGGTATGAACAGATCAGGCTGTAATTTTGTTGTGATGGGGAATTTTGAGCAGAGGGTCCACAGACTGTCTCACTGTGGGCCTCTGTGCAAAGCTATTCCACAGCATCATGCTCTACCTGCAGTCTAAAGGGAACGCTCAGGTTCTCCTAACACTCCTGCTACAAAAGAGAAAGATTTCAGCTTTTTTTTTTTCTTTTTTTTTTTTTTAACTGTGACTGTTTCCTATACTTCATCTTGATGAGGCTGCCATGACAAAACAATTAGACATATCTGCTGAAGTTTAAATAGGTTGAATAAGGCAGGAAGGCTTGACGTTTTTTTCAGGGAAAGGAACATTGCAGAAATCCTTCTTCTAATCTCTTTTCTTCCACGAGAAGCAGCCAAATCAAGCAGAAAGAGAAATGGAGAGAGCTCTCCAAAAGTAGCCATGACTAAATACCAGTTGCATTGCAGCACTCTGCCCACACAAGCATTATCAGGAATAACTAATCATTCCTTAAATCATTTTCTGTTCATTAGCATCTTAAGGTAGCCTTGCAAAAGGGGGAAGGGTTATTTCAGACCAGTGCTGTCAAAGCTGGTGTGCTGTGTGCCACCTGACCAGGTGCTTTCCAGGCAGCTGGAGGCCTGGGTGGATCACGAGCAAAGTTCTCTACAAAAAAACTCAAAGGACATGACCATTACTTCTTGGTATCTGTAGAGAATACTTTGCCATTAGGATTTGCAGGTTCCATGGGAGCCAGATAAAAGATGCTGACAATGCAAAAAAACCCCACATAACTCAACATTTAAGGTTTAGATTGTACAGTGCCGAGGTCCTTGACTACTTGATTTTAAAGCAAGATGTGTGACCCACTAAAACAAAATCCATTTTATCTTTCAAACCTCATCAGTTTCAACTGCTGTCAGTCAAACTTAAGCTGTCTGAAAAGCAACGAGCACAGCAAGTTTCTCTAACCATCAGACAGGAGCTGGGAGACCACATCATGATGAGTCAGACTTGCACCACAAAACCTTGCAGCTACTCTTTTCAGTCTCAGGTAGTAAGGATGCCATACAGTAAGAAGTGCATCTTGTATGAACTAAGATGGCTTCCTTAATGAAAATAATAATTTAAATATTCCCTGCTTAGAGCTCTAGTTCTCAGGCTAATGTATGAAAATGCATTCATAATCTGAATACAGACAATGCAAAACAAGAGATAAAACGACATGAGGTAGATTGTTATGGTATGCTTTCCCTGGACTCACCTCCTTCCCTCAACTTCTTCCTTTGGCCTGGCCTTGGCCACAAGACCTTGCACTGATAACAGCCACCAATCTGTCTCAAACTAAAGGGGGAAGGGGAGGAGGCGGACAGGGACAAAAGAACTGATAGCAGATACCTGGCTCAACAGCTGAGGACCAATCAAGCATGTGCCTAAAAAGCAAACTATGACTATGAGTCAATTATCTAACCCCATTAACAGTGGGAAGCCCAAGAGCCCCTTGAGTTCTCTTGCATGGCAGCAGGCTGCATGGCAGGATCTCCTCATGTGCCAGTTTACAGAGATCCCTTACGCTCTGACATCAAGATTCCCTGCCAATACATATCTGGTAAGTGACTAGTTTGTCTTAGCCTTCGTTAGCTTTGCTAACTCGTATCTTAGATTGATTTTACACATGTAATCCCTTTGACATAAACCATCAACCAAGTCTGGGACTAGGACTGGATCCAGTCGCAGCCAGGTTCCTTACCTCTGTGGTTCAAGGAGCTCAGAAAGCAAGGAGGTCCACTCCACTCTGGGATGCTCTCCTATGAGAGGGTGTCTATGCTGTAAAAAGTGTATGCAGCCATCTCAAATCTTGTTAAGTCTGCCTTGTTTACAATTAAGGTTTGTTAAATCACTATATTGTACCCATATCATGAGGGCTGCTCCAAAAGTAATGCCTCCTATTTTATTATGTTACATTATTATGTTGGACCATAACATCAGAGGCAGATGTCGGTAGGATGGCTGTAGAGGTTGAACCTTCCTGCCAATACTCCGTTACATTTTATTGCCGTGCAGCAGATGGCAGCAGAGGGGCAGTCTGACAAAATGGTGTCTGAATGAAGCAAAGGTGTGTCACTGAATTCCTCCACGTGGTAAAAATGGCACCCACTGACATTCATCTATGCTTGCTGAACATTTCTGGAAACCAAACAGTGGATGTTATCACAGTGAGCTGGTGCATTTCAGCAGTGGTGACAGAGAAAGACAAGCTCTTGCTACAGCTGTACTATTATGTGTATGGCATGCAGGCTCTTGTTCATCACTGGTTGAAATGCATAGCTAATGGTGACTGTATTTATAAAGTGTTATGTAGCTGATAATTTGTTCTTTCAAACAGTGTTATTGTGGTCTTTTTATCTATAGAAGTATTCACAGAAATAAGAGGCATTACCTTTGGAGTGACCTATGTATATCAGTAAATACAGTCTAGCTTCTCTCTTATGAGTGCAGTGTAGTGTAGTTTCCCTCCTTGACAAAGACTGAATATGCAAAAATCAAAACAAACTTTTGCTTATTCTGATGACTAAAGCTGTGGGAAAAGGATACTCTCAAAACCCAGAATTCGACCTTTTTTAAGCAAGCACCATCTGAGCAGAAAACTTAATTTAAGCTTATGAAGGAAAAAAGAAATGAACACGTTTAGTTGAACTACAGCTCTCAATGCTTTCAGCGCTATGTCCACTCATTAAGGACATGTGAATGTGAAAGCAAACATGAATCCTAGGAGTCTGCAGGAACTTCACGGTCTACGATGTACAACAGCCAAGTCACAAATGTAACCACGTTATTGTGTCTTTTCCTGGACTCCAGCTAGTTGTGGCAAACTGTGCAGAGTGAATATAAAATGCAAACTAGCAATGTAGGGGACAAGTACAGATGCCATAAATGTAGCACCAAAGCTCATTTCTTTTGCATTTAAACAGGAGAGATGTGAAAATGGCATAAAGCATGATCCCTGGGGAAATAAGTTAGTCCAATTCTTTAAGATTCTATTTATAAAAAGTCACCCTCAGTGCCTATATACTATAAATATCCACAATTCCATAAGTGATTTTTTTTAAATACATGTTTTATATTCACTATGTGGTTATTCCTTTAAGAATTTATTCCACAAAGAAAAGAAAAATATAATTTATAATTTTATTACTTTCATTCATGGTAACAAATTATCTATGCAACACAAATGTGGCTGAGTTAAAATTCAGAATACCTCAGTAGCACATGCAGAAAAGTAGCTAAATAGTCACAAAACAAAGATCAAGAACTGCATGGAAGTGGAAAGCTTCACTCCAGAGCCTCAGAGTGCAATCTTAGGACAGAAAGCACCACTGATAACAACTCCTCTCAAATCAACACTATGGTTAAGGCTGGGAGGGACCCCTGGGTCCAGGGCTGCCATTTCCCCTGCTTAAGCCAAGCTGCCCAGACCCATGTCCAGATGGCATCTGACTGTCACAAGGAGGAGAGGCTCAATAACCTTTCTGGGATGCTTGTACCAGTGCTCAGGCACATGCACAGTGCAGAAGTGCTTCCTGGTGTTCAGACAGAACCTTCTTTGTTCCTGTTTATGCCCACATTCTCTTGTCCTGTCACCAGGCACCACTGAAAAGAGTGCTGTACTCACTGCACCTTCCTTTTAGAGTTTTATAGACATTGATAAGACTTCTCTAAGCCTTCTCTAGGCTGAACAGTCCCAGCTCTTTCATCTTTTCCTCCTAGGACAGATGCTCCGCACCCTTCATCATTTGTGGCCCTTTGCTGGACTCTTAGTAGCTCCACATCTCTCTTGTACGCTCCTGTAGAGCTGAGAGCTGGACATAGTACTTTGGGGGTTGGCATCACCAACACTTAATTAGAAGGGAGGGATCACTTGCCTCAACCTGTTGGCAATTTTTTGGGTAATGAAGCCCTGGATACCATCAGCAGAAAAGTCACATTGATGGCTCATGTTCAACTTGATGTCCACAAGGCCCCCTATGTCCTTTTCTGTCAAACTGCTTTCAAGCTGCGCAATCCTCAATACATCCTACCATCTGGGATTGTTCCTCCCCAGCTGCAGGACTCTTTGCTTCCCCTTGCTGAACCTCATGAGGTTCCTGCCATCTCATTTCTCCAGCCTGTCTCCTCTAGATGACCCTCTGGAATGGGGTCACCTAGACTCTCTAGAATATCATCCATGCCTCATGGTACTGTGTCAGCAGAACTTCTGCTTTGTGTCAGCAAACTTGATGAAAGTACAATCTGACCTACCGTCTAGATCATTAATGAGGCTGTTGAGCAAGACTGGACCAAGAACTGACCCCAAACACACACCACTTGTTTCTGGCCTCCAATCATACCTTGCAACACTGATCACCACTGTCTGGGCCCAACTGTTCAACCAGTTTTCAACCCACCTCACTGACTGCTTGTCCAGCTCATACATCAACAACTTCTCATGGCAATTCATTACACAACATTCTCTTAACCTTGTCTGAAATTAGTTGTCTACCTTTGCAAAATGAAATCTTTTGTCACAAGCTTAAAATGCATGCTCACAATTTATCTATTTCCCATGAATGTTGAAACACAGTGTGTAAATTAAGCTTAGAAGGCTAAGTAGCTTCAGGCTTCTTTATGAGATATTATTAACTTAATTATTTATGAATCTCTCTCTTTGTTGTAATGTTCTTCAGCTTAAGGTTATTGAACTGTAACTTCCTATCAGAGCATCTCTAATTAGACTAGCATTTCCCAATACATTAGAAAGCACAGTGAAGGAGGAAGTACCATTACCATCTGATTTTCTTCTCCTGCTTTTACGCAATAGCATACAAATGATTAAGCTCAGTGCTTTTGTGAATTAGGACAAAATGGTTGATGTTAACTTCTGTGCTTATCACTTTTTTTTTTTTTTTTGTGAGGAGGGAGCTTTCTTTTTCAAGTAGAAATAGATAAAATTTGTTTTCATCAAGAGAACATGAAGAGTCCAACATGAAGACTATCCTCCTTTCAGATTAGTCTCTCAAAGCCATTTGGTTGTTCAGCTCTTAATGTGTTCTTAAAGCTTTTTCTACAATATATTTGCAACCTGGTTAAGCCACTTCTATATCCTGATATTTTTGGAAGCATTTAATATGCACATCACTGGATTGGTGCGTTTTTATTTAATCAGTAAATAAAAGCTAACAACCAAAAAAAGCACAAAATGCATGTCTGTGTTTGGTAAGTTAAAAGTAGCTTAGCATTTAATTCTGCCTTGAATCTGATGACTAACTGTAAAGAGTAACATTTGACATGAATCAGGGCAACCATTAATCGGAATAAAATGGCTACACTGCACAGAACACTATCCTTCCCACACTCTTACCATGAGGGATTGTCACTGTCATCCAGAACATCTGGAGCAGCTAATAAAATTAACAAAATGTTTGACTGATTCGTCTTCTGTGTTTTGAAAGAGATAAGCAAACACATAAAATAACTTCCTCGTGCACTTGTTAATTACTTGAGTCTTTCAAGGTCTTACATTTACAACTGTGTGAGGTCACTTGCACCTTTGCAGAGCATCACTGGGATTAACAGCTGGTCCATCCACATCATATTAAAAGATCAGGGTGTGAGAAATTGTACTTCATCATGTTTTGTTCATTATTGGTTCCTCTCTTTCTCTGCAGCAGTAACAGGACATGGGGTGGCATATAAACCTCCTGCTTTCCAGAAAATGCCAGCTCAGGGAAAAGACCACTGCTTGTTAATCAGAGTGCCCATCAGGACAGCTCTGACATAGAACCATAACAATAACTCCAGCCAAATAGCTTGGAAAATGTACACACTGAGTACTGTGTGTCCTTGAAACAATATTTACTGTTTGTTTGTTCCTTAGCAAGAAGGGATGCAGATACATTTTCTTCTAATTACGAGACTGCAAAATCAGACCAAATAGCTATCCCTGGGCACAGATTTTACACAGAGTACTTAGGATACCACTTAGGATGATTAGCATGACTTCAAATTCATATGAGCTCTCTTCTCTCCACACTATTATTTTATGAGGTACTTTGGCTTGCTGAACCATGCACAGATGACATGCAGCACAGGTCTGATTCTACAAGCCATTCCACGTGGAAGATGCCTGACTTCTTGCCCAACCTGACAGAAGCTGGAAACATCTCCATAGAAATTTACATCCGTTCGTGTAGGACAAAAATCAGCCACCGTTCATGACTCCTGGCACAACTAATTACAATTCAAATACAGTGCTGACCTGCACTGACTCAGTTAGCAGGCAAGGAACATTACATAAAATCAGCTGTGTTAAAAGTGATCGTTCACCTATTACTCGTGCTACAGAAATACCTCTGTCTCAATAAAAAACAACTTCCACTCTGTCCACTGCCCTCCGTGCAAAGGGGAGAATAAAACTTATTTACAGGAGCTCTGAACTTTTAAAGTCTAAGGGCATAGAAAAACAGATCATGTACTCTGATCTCCTTTATATCACAAGCATTTCACCTTCGTAACTTGAAGAGAAATTAGTAGTTTATTTCTGATTTAAGTAGAATGTGTTTAGCTGAAGGCTAACAACCAGAAGGGCATCAAGCTTTGAACTGAAAACATAAAAAAATATAAGATTCACTAATTCTCTTCCTAGTCTGCCCCAGTAATTAATCACTGTGATACTGAACACAGCCAACTATGCTTATCAGGTTACAGCTTTGAATCACACATCCTTTCTCTGCTTAATTTGAAGGTCTCCTAGTTGATATATTTTCACTCTCCCCCAATCCTCTTTTTTTGCTTCATCAGGTCACTCTACAGTCTTCTTTTTGATTACACAGACAAATGGAAATGTTAAGTTTCTTACTGTATGGCATTTTCTCCAGATGCCCAATTTTTTTTTTTTTTTCACAGCTTCTCCTATAAACATACATATATATATATATATTTTTTTTTTAATGAAAAAGCTATGAAAAAATGCAAGAACTGACTGCAATATTCTTGTGTCAATCTCACCAGTGCCACATACAGCCACAAAATCTTCTGGCTTCTAATAACTGCTCCCTACTCAAGGGCTGCATTAACCCTTTTGACTTAATACTGCAGTAGGAACTCACCTTCAGTTGCTTTTCCTCTAAATCCTTTTTAGACTTTCCACTTCCGTGAGAGCAAATTGGCCTTCATTTTCATTGTACAATTTTTTACTTGCTTGTATGAAAATGTGCTTTTAATGGCTCCAGCTTACCAAGAACTCCAGTAACATATTTGCTTTATCCTTTTTATTACTATGCTCCACCCAAGAAATTTTATTAGTGGATACCCCCCATTTATGTTTAGATAATTAGTAAAAATATAAGGCAACTAACCTCTAATTGATCGTTCTGACAGCAATTGTTCAGCTCTCACTTAAACCCAGGGACATCTAAACACTAAATACATCACCGTTTTCAATAGTAAAATACCCCTTGTGCTTAAAATTCCAGCATACTGTAGCACTTCTAGTTAATTAAAGTAAAAGACATGCATTTTGGAAATAATATTTTTAAAAATTATTTATTCATTAGGACAATATAACTTTTAACTTGTACCGAGTTTAGCTATCCTCACGTTTGAGATGATAAAAAGCCTTAAAAACAAAGACCTTATTATGACTCAACCATTAAGCAACATGCCAAATACAATGCCTTTTTTTTCCTGGAGTGAACTGCTGCTATTGAGTAAGTTTGATTCAAATCATGCAGCTCAGCTGACACCTAACCTGAGCATGCAAATGGAGAGTGGGGTTTAACTGCACATGAAGTACTCAGTCAAATGCAGCATGGGATTCTGTGGAATTGCTGGATCCATTCCATCAACATGCTTTTTACTTTCAACAGTACAAAACACTAAGTGTCTCCTGTCAGTTAATGACCACTCTCTTAACAGCAGTGAGCAACAAGCCATTCAGCACTTGGATGATAGCACAAGGAAAAATCTACTGCGGAGAGCTCAGCATTCAGTTAATAGACAGAACTCAATAGGATGAAGTAATGTGTTGGTAGGTCAATTTCACAATCACCTCTAACGACCAAGGAGCTGGAGAAGATGCCCAAATATTTAGCATCTTTGACAGATCTGAGTATAACTAAAGAAAGAGGCCACAAACTCTTTCACCCCAAACTTATTTTAACACATATTAATGAAAATGTAAACACCCTTCTCTATCAGTCTTCAGAGGAGCTCTCATTGGCCTACATACAGCTAATCCTAGGAATGTGAACCACGAGTAAAGCACTAAACCCTTAGGAAATTCGTTGAAATAAACATAATATCCATAGACTTGATTTTCAAGCGCATGAAGCATACACAGATTACATTTGAGAATACTATGGCTGAAAACTGGGACATTTACTCTGTTTCTGCTGTTAACTGCTGCATCGGCTTCCCTGCCCTTTACCTCACTTATAGCATCAAAGTATTTTTAAATGTGTTTTCTACAGTCACGTACGAAGAATTCATTAAAAGCAGTATGTTAAAGTACTTTTAAGGAAAATGGATCTGTTAGCTTTTAACACTTCAAAGTATTAAGTCTCAAGCAAAGCTAATTTTTATAACCACAGCAGCTAGTTTATCATCTTGTTAACAATAACAGAAAATAAATCTGTTAGATAAAGCTATCTGTTTGTGCAAACTGGTGAAGATTAAGAGGTACAAACATTTCTGTGCCTTCCATAGCATGAATCATGGAATGGTTTGGGCTGGAAGAGACCTCAAAGATCAAATAATTCCACCCCATCTTCCATGGACAGAGCTGCCAATCACTAAGTCAGTCTAAGGACTCCATCCAACCTGGCCTTGAACACTTCCAGGAATGGGGCAACCACAACTTCTCTGGGCAACCTGTGAAAATGAATATCAAATACCAAAACTCCTTGGTTGCTTTGCCTGTCACCTTCTCTGAGGAGACAACAAGGCAAAATACTCTGAGAAAAGCTGCACTCACCCGATCTTCTTCTTCTCTGACATCTGGCATGGTGCTGATACAGAGGCTGACTGCAGTGATGGCAACAAAAGAGATTGAAATGCAAGCAAAGATCTTCCCTGGAATCCCTGAGTGGGGGTTCTCCACCATATCCCTGAGATTTCTCATGCACAAACTCAACCAGTTATTGTCCTGGAAGGCACACTGAGTAGTTTCACTAAACATCATCTCCCCTTCATACATCCCGGCTTCAGCTGCCTCCTCCTCTTTCTGTTGCAATCTCTTTTTACAGCACCACTCCAGGTGGTCCTCTTCTATCCCCCAGTACACAAGCTCCTCCTGAAAAGAAAGAGCACACATCTCCCTGAGAAGTCTCAGCTTCCCAGCTGTCAAGAAAGTCATGATCGTCCTGAAGGCACTAGGATTACGGTCAAAAAAAAATTCATTGCAGCTAACATCATAGTCATCACAGATGTTCATGATCTCATCATAATTGTTGCAAGACTTTAGCTTCCCAAGCCTGGTCAAAGGGCAGTTCTCCAAGGTGGTCCAAGGAATTTTGTATTTAATACCACCTACATTGATGATCACAAACCTGGTCCGGTCATCCAGGCGTGCTAAGTAGCACAAGTCTTCATTGGGGTGCAAAAGTTTGGCCTTTCTGTAGAAAAATCCTTTCTTGGTTTGCACTTCACACAAATTTTCCAACTTATTGAAGGAGTAGGAGCTGAACGCAGGATCTGCATTCCCAGTGAGTAATGCCATTTCTTGATACGTTTGCTGAGGTCATTGGGAGGCTACTCAAAGAAAGGCATCTGGACCTTGATTGGAGAGTCGGTCTGTGAAACAGAATTTTTAAACGGCAATAAAATGAGGGCTTTGCTAGAGAAAAAAAACTATCCCAAGAAACTTTCCTCCATGACATTACTTTTTATCCTATTATCTTAGAACTATACTCACTCTGTACCCAGTAGAAATTAAGAACTTAAACTGCAGTAAGGTTGGAAGCCCATGTCTACCTCTAAAGAGTTTAGTCAGTGAATGACTGGGAAAAAAAAACAGTGTATTATCATTTTCAGAAATGTCTTTTCTAGACGTTTAAGCAATATCCCAGGTGTTAAGGGAAGAGAAACTGGGGCTTTTAGATAAATGGCAATTCTCATTTTAGCAACTTAAGTTTTTATTATTTTGGCCCATCTACTTTATTTATTAATTACAAAAATGCCTGAAGCATGAGGACAAAGTGTATGCCTACAGTACAATCAGAAAGACTACTGTAGTAATGCTGGTAATTACTGTTTAAAATTTACTAATCTTAGGTATCAAATGCAGTGAATATGTTGGAGTTGAGAATCTGCAGCCAGCACCCAAACCAGCTTGGGTGCTTAAGTGCAGAGCATGTACTATCGAGACTCATTTGCCACTGGTAGCCCGATAAAGCGGATTAAAAGCTATATTGGGCATATCTACTGGAAGAGTCCCACTCTCCAAAAAGAAGAAAAGCTGTGCTCTCAATGTTAAGGTAACAGCCATAAAGTCTAATAACATCTCTTGCACAGAGGTGCAGGATCCCAGCTGTCAGGGAGGTGGTGATCTGGAATAGAAATGCTCTGGATCATGGATATTGCCTGAGATTCTGGTGTGTTTCTGCCCGATGGAGGTGGAAGGGGTGCCCTGCGACCTGGCAGCAGCTCCAAAATGGGAGACTGAACCTCACAACAAAGCAGTGCTGGAAACAACCCACCTGCTGCTTTTACTTCCAGATAATGCAGAACTCACACAATCACATTAGGCTACAGGTTGGTGTAAGGTGTTGACTGTTCTACCCTCTTCCTGACAGACATTCCTGAACATACAATTGGGATGAAATAATCTGGATTTTTCCCATTAGTCTCAGCAGGGGATAACATGCTGGAAAGGAGCTCTGAGGAGAAGGTCTTAAGTGTCACTGTGGATATCAGGTTGGCCATGAAGAACAATGGTATTTTGGGTGTATGAAGAAGAGTGAGGCCAGCTGGTCAAAGGAGGTGATCCTCCCCATTTCCTCCGCCCTGGTGAGGCCACATCTGGAGTACTGTGTTTAGTTCTGGGCTCCTCAGTTCAAAAAAGACAGGGAACTTCTAGAGAGTTCAGTGAAGGGCCACTAAAATGACTGGGGGTCTGAAACATCTCCTACACAAGGAAAGGCTGAGAGATATTGGACTCTTCAGCTTGGAAAAGAGAAGACTGAGAGGGGATCTCATGTCTCATTATAAATATCTAAAGTGCAGGAGTCAAGTCGGTGGGTCCAAGCTCTTATCAGTGGCATGCAGCAATAGAATAAGAGGCAGTGGGTAGAAACTGTATCACTGGAAGTTCTATGAAAACATGTGGAAGAATGTCTAACTGTGAGAGTGATGGAGCTCTGGAACTAGCTGCTCAGAGAGGTTGTGGAGTCTCCTTCTCTGGAGATACTCAGGATCCACCTGGATGCTTTCCTGTGCAACCTACTGCAGGGAACTTGCTTTAACAGGGGGGCTGGACTTGATGACCCCCAGTGCCCACTGCCAACCCCTACAATTCTGTGTTTCTGTGTGACTATGTAATCTCAAAAGGATGGCAAAAAGAAAGAAGCTAGGAACATAACTCTACCATACTTTCCTACTCAGGCTACAAGACAACAGGGAAACTGGAAGCTTTTTAATGTAAGGCAAAAGATTCTCCTTGCAAGAAGCTTTGCTCAGGGGGCTAAGTAGTCTAATCCACTGTTCCACTCTGCCTTATCAAATTAAGCACTGTGTGTAACTCTAGGATTCAGTTTGTGCTTTCTGCCTACCCCTCCTTTACCACATCACAATCCACAGATCTCCTGAACATTTTTTTTCACCTACTATGTTGCTTCCTCGCTTTTAGAAGACCAAAGTTCTCCACACCTGTTTCTCCAAATCAGTAATAGTATGTCTTGAAATGCTACTGTGTAATTGCATGTAAAGTAAGTAGGAAACGAGAAACTGGCGTCAGTGTTAGGACTATATAAAAGACTGGACAAAGAATGGATGCAGTCAGTGATGGTGAACAATCTTAAGCATAGAATGTGGAAAACTTGCAAGTTGAAGGAAATAAAGAAGAAAAAGTGTAAAGGAAGCCCTCATCCTGATGGTTACTATGAAGCAATAATTCCATAATTTAGAAGCAACGTTCTCTAATTCCCTTTGAATCTCATATTTCAGGCTGCAGAGAATACTGAACAAGTGGGTGCTAGGAAAAGATAGAGCACACATTAGAATACATTGACAGAGAAGCATCTCCCTTAATTCATAATCAACTCATTACCTCTCAGTTCATTAGACTTAATCAAAACCATCTCCAACAAGTAGTGAGTGCTTGCTACTCAAGGCCATGAGTCACCCTCTAAGTATTAGAGCCATGCAGCAATAGCAGTGGCACTCTTCCTTCTATGTTTCACTGAAGATAGGCATTAAATTTTAGTTTAGTGGTGTTAGATTAAAGGCATTTGTGTTGTATATTTGAAAAAAGTTAGAGAAAGGCTGGGTTACATACAAAAAAGTGTGCTCTAACAATAACATATACTTCTTGTCAATGTTAAAATTTCAGAAGAGCTAATGATGCCAAAATGCCTCTAGATTCATTTGGGTCAGAAAAATTTTGTTCAGATATCCAATACCGAACAACAGATCAAAGCTCATTCCTCTGACTAAGGGCCAGTGAAGGACAAGTAGCAGCAACGTGTATTTTGAGAAATGGGTGCTTTTATAGCACCGGCTTGAGTGCAGCTGGGACTGCAAATACCGTTACTGTCATAATGAGAGTGCATTGTCAGCACAGCATTTCCTTTAAGGATTTAGTCTCTTGTTGCTTTTTGTCAGTAAGATAAAATATTCATCATCACTACTCCAGGCAATGTGCTTTTGTTTTCATGCCTTGCCTGTTACACAAGTCAACATTGAAAAACTAATTTACATTGTTTTGACATCAAGGCCAGGATTTGCTTTTCCCCTCTACTCCACATAGCAGGTTGTTGCATAAAGGAACCAGATACATTTCACAGAAATATTTTGAATGTAATCATTTATCTGCTCCTTCTTTCTTCCAAGCAGCAGCTAACTAAATGTGAAAATCTGGAAGCATATTTTATATTACAAAATCTCTGACTTACAGATGGTTAACTTTTTATTTTGTGAATATACATAGGGCACTCCAAAAGTAATGCCTCCCATTTATTTCCGTGGAAACTACAACAGATATAAAGAGCACAACAGCACTATTTGACAAAGCAAATTCTCTGTGAAGTATCCCATTTAAGATTAACTTTAAAAGCCAATGCATCCAACAGTGATACAACATTATAATCTATTTGGCATTTATACTGTTTGATCAGACACATGGTTTCAGGAAGCACTATTAAAATACTAATAAAATGGAATAAGCTGCCCTGTGCAGTGACACACGACAGAATTTGACTTGGTATTTGTTGTTCATCATTTTTAAATGCTGTGGAAGAAATGCTATATAAATGTTTCAGTTACATGATCTCATATAGGGTGGGTTATACAAACTGTGAATTCTTTTCTTTTAAAAGCAGAGTCAAACAGCTTTTATACACTGAGAAATAATTTTTTTGGCCTCTATATGCACGCAAGTGTGTGCCTCCATACACACGCAAGTTCAGACAAATTCTATGAACAGCATACTGCTGTTCATACAGCATATAGATATTTTTCACTGAAGTATTTAAATGAATATCCAAAGCCTCCCCCTCAATGGAGAGGAGACTATTTCCCCACTTATGGCCTTTTCACCTCGCTTGCCCTCCTCAACTTTCTTCTCACAAACATTTTTCAGCATCCTGTTCTATCAGCATTTTTGCATCTAAGTCATATGTGACTTTACACGTGTCTTCACTGTTCTCAAATGCTATCTCCAAGCAAGTGGAAGAAAAGATGGTTATCAGGAGTAGTCAGCATGGATACACCTAGAGAAAATCATGCTTGACCAGTCTGGCAGCCTTCTCTGATGTCATCATCAGCTGCGTAGACAAGGGGAGAGCTGTGGATGTTGTGTACCTTGACTTCAACAAGGCTTATGACACTGTCTCCAGTATCATCCTCATAGGTAAGCTTAAGAAGAGTGGGATAGTGGACAATAAGCTGTATTGAGAATTGGTTGTCAGAGCTCAGAGGGTTGTGATCAGTGGTGCAGAAACCATTTGGAGACCCGTAGCTAGCGGTGTTCCCCAGTGGTCAGTTCTGGGCTCAGTCTTGTTCATTGTTTTCATCAATGACACAGCTGAAAGGACAGAGCCCACACACATTGAGTTTGCTGATGACACAAAGGTGGGAGGAGTGGCTGACGCACCAGAACACTGTGCTGCCATTGCACAAGACCTGGGCAAGCTGGAAAGTTGGGCAGAGATGAATCCTATGAGGTTCAGCAAAAACAAGTGCAGAGTCCTACGTGTGGGGAGGAATAACCGCATGTATCAGTACAGGATAGGAGATGACCTGCTGGAAAGGAGCTCTGCAGAGAAGGATCTGGGTGTCCCAGCGGACAAACAGTTGACCAGCAGTATGCCCCTGTAGCTAAGAGAGCTGATGGTATCCTGAGTGCATTATAAACAGTGTAGCCAGCAAGTCAAGGGAGGTGATCCTCCCCACATCCTCTGCCTTGATGAGGCCATATCTGGAGTACTGTGCCTAGTTCTGGGCTCCTCAGCTCCAAAAAGACAGGGAATAACCGAAGAGAGTCCAGCAGAGGTTACAGAGATGACTAGGGGCCTGGACCATCTGCCTTATGAGGAAAGGCTGAGAGATCTGTCTGGAGAAGACTGAGAATGGACCTCATCACTGTTATAAATATCTGAAGTGTGGGAGTCAAATGAATGGGGCCAAGCTCTTTTTATTGATGAGCAGTGATAGGACAAGGGGCAGTGAGCAAAAACTGCAACACTGGAAGTTCCATACAAATAAGAGGGAGAACTTCTTTATTGTGATACTGACTGAACACTGGAACAGGCTGTCCAGAGGTAGTACAGTCCCCTTCTCTGGAGATATTCAAGACCCGCTTACCTATGCAATCTACTCTAGGGAACCTGCTTTGTCAACAGAGTTGAACTTGGTGATCTCTAGAGGTCCCTTCCAACTCCCACAATTCTGTGATTCTGAGATTCTGTGATTCTGTTTGTATCTGCTACAGAATAAAGATGAGAGAAAATATTGGCCTTCAACTGAATGGCACAGCAGACATAGTGGTAATAGAAATGGCCAAGTTATCTAAATCCATCTGCTTTAGTCTTTACTATTATTTACTTGCCCACAGGAATCCCAACCTGTCAAGACCAAAGGGAAAGTATGAAACGTGGAAAACTTACCCTTTCTGAAGAAATATCCAGCTGGGAAACACTTGAATATATTGGATATACTCATGCCTATGGGACCTGACAATCACAAGTGCCAAGAGAGATGATTGATGTCACTCTTAGGCAACCCTTGAAAATCTTTCAATCAGGAGACACTCCTGAGCACTGGAAGAAAGTAGATGTCACTCCTATCTTCAAAAGGGGCAGGATGGAGGATCAGACACACTATAGGGCAGTCAGTCTCACCTTGATCCCCAGAAATGTGACTAAGCAAATAATCTCGGAAGCCATTGGAACACATGAAGAAGGAGATTAGGAGCAAACAGCAAGGATTTAAGAAGAGGGAAATTTGCCTGACCAACCTAATAACCTTCTGTGACAAAATGACAGGCTTGGTGGACAAAGGGAGAGCAGTGAATACTCTTCATACTGACTTTAGCAATCCTTTTGACAGGAATGCCCACAGTATCCTCATAGACAAACTGACTAAACAGAAACTAGATTAAGTAGACCTGCTGAGCTCAGAGGATAGTGATCAAATGGCAAAAAGTGCAACTTGAATGCAGTCACTAGTAATGTCCAATACTTTTGGTATCTTCATTAATGACAGAGTGATGAGACAGAGTACACACTCACCTATTCTGCAGACAAAATGAAATCAGAAGTAGCTGCTGAGGCATCAGTTGCACTCAGAGTGGCCTGGGCATGATGGAGAAATGGGCTGACAGTAACTTCTTGAAGTTCAACACATGGGAAATGTGAAGTCCTGCCCTGGGAAGGAACAACCCCATACCCCTATACAAGGAGGGTGCCAAACAGCTAGAAAGCATAAAAGGAAATGGAGGTGCCGGTGGAATACAAACTAGCCAAGACCCAGCAACATACCCTTGCAGCATCCTCAGCTGTGTTAGGAAGATTGCTGCCAGCAGGTTGAGAGAGATGAGATACTGGTGAGATACATTTGGAGTGACATTCAATTCTGGCCAGTATAAGTGAGACTTGGATGCCCTGGAGCAAGACCACCAAAGGGCCATGAAATGATTAAGAGCTAAGAACATCCAACATATAAGGAAAGACTAAGAGAATTGCAATTGCTCAGCTTGAAGAAGAGGTTTAGTTTAATCTTATCTGTATATAAGTACACAGTGGGAGGCAGTAAAGATGATGGAGCCAGACTCTTTCAGTCATGTCTAGTGGGAAAGGACAAGAGGCACAAATAGAAATATAGGAAATTGTTGTTATTTCCTGTATTTTTCTTAAGGTGCTGTGAGGGTTGCCAAGAGAGGTCATGGAGTCTCCTTCCCTGGGAATACTCAAAATCATCTGGATACAATCTCCAGCCGACCCACTGGTGTTCAAAGTAAATAACCTCCAGAGGTCCCTTCCCATCTCCGGTATTCTGTGATTTTGTGAATACTCTATTTTTAACTTCTGTTGTAAGTTACAAAGTTCTTTATCAATGACATTGATGATGGAATCGAGTGCACCCTCAGCAAGTTTGCTGACGACACCAAGCTGAGTGGTGCGGTCGACACAGTTGAAGGAAGGGATGCCATTCAGAGGGACCTCGAGAGGCTAGAAAGGTGGGCCCGGGTGAACCTGATGAGGTTCAACACGGCAAAGTGCAGAGTTCTGCACTTGGGCCGGAGGAATCCCAGGCATCCATACAGACTGGAAGGAGAGGTCCTTGAGAGCAGCCCTGTGGAGAAGGACCTGGGGGTCTTGATAGATGAAAAACTTAACATGAGCCAGCAGTGTGCCCTTGCGGCTCGGAAGGCAAATGGCATCCTGGGCTCCACCAGAAGAGGGGTGGCCAGCAGGGACAGGGAGGTGATTGTTCCCCTCTACTCTGCTCTTGTGAGGCCCCATCTGGAGTACCGCGTCCAAGTCTGGAGCCCCCAGTACAAGACAGACAGGGAGCTGTTGGAGAGGGTCCAGAGGAGGGCCACGAAGATGATCAGGGGACTGGAGCACCTCCCCTATGAGGACAGGCTGAAAGAGCTGGGCTTGTTCAGCCTGGAGAAAAGAAGGCTGCGGGGTGACCTCATTGCAGCCTTCCAGTGCCTAAAGGGAGCCTACAAACAGGAGGGGAATCAACTCTTTGAAAGGGTAGATAACAGCAGGACAAGGGGAAATGGTTTTAAGTTGAGGGAAGGGAGATTGGACATCAGGGGGAAATTCTTTACAGAGAGAGTGGTGAGGTGCTGGAACAGCTGCCCAGAGAGGTTGTGGATGCCCCATCCCTGGAGGTGTTCAAGGCCAGATTGGATGGGGCCCTGGGCAGTCTGGTCTAGCATTAGGTGGGAAGGTTGGTGGCCCTGCATGTGGCAGGGGGGTTGGAGCTTCATGATCCTTGAGGTCCCTTCCAACCCTGGCAATTCTGTGATTCTGTGATTCTGTTCTGAAGGTTTACACTCATACTATGGAAGCAAAAGGAAACCATGAAACTTTTTAGTAATCAATGTTTTAAAACTTTCCACGTGAAATGAAACACGCTTTGACAGTGCATTGGTTATTGTGTCATAATTTAAAGTCATTTACATGAAACATAGATTAGGGTGAACACAAAATGTTTTCTCTCAAGTCCAAGGAGACTTGATTCAGTGAATCCATCCTGCAGTGCTCAGCCATTTTCAGTCACAAACATATTGGAAGCTGACATTGCTGCCTACTACCAAAGCAATTCCCACAACTTACTGTGACACTATTTATAATTTACAATGTACACAATTATTTTAGTAGTAAAACTTAAACATGCAATTGACCTTACATTTGGTGCTTTTAGAGTTAACACAGAGTTAAACATTCAGGAGATCCACTTTACTTTTGTACTTACTACATTCTAGTAGAACCTGGAGTTCCTCCCAGGCACAGTGGAAACATAAAGAGACAACAGCACCTGCCCCAGAGGCTTAGAGAATACAGAACAGATGGGATGCAATACAGAAATTTCAAAAAGAAAAGAAAATGAGACAACTAGCATATGGAAACAATAAAGCAGACACAGCTTAGCAAAAAGTAGACTTCTAATTCAGTGGATTAGCTTCAAAGTTTGTCCTCATCAAGTATTTTTGCATGGTCTGGTACTTTTCCATGACAACAGAGCATTCATAAAAGCTGCATTAGATTACCTTTGGCAACAGTATTATGTCTACGTTCAAATTCCCATGCTAAAGTAACTGTTCTACATGTGTTCAAGTAGATCAAATAACATACCAAAACATATGCAGTAAGTAAGGTCATTAGGAGACTGACTTGGACACAAAATTAGGAAGAAGTCAACTACAGCAATACTGATCGAAGTCTTTCAACCTCAGCTCCTCACTCTATGCTATAGCATCATTATACAGTACAGACAGTATTTGCCTCACATTTCTTTGCAAGTTTTTGTTTCAAGTTTTCTAAGCAAGAAGAATCTTAGTGCATGTTTGTACTCCTCCATGTACAATAGAGGTCTGAACTCTGCCTGTTGCTTTCCTACTTTTATGTCACAAGAAGTATTTCATAAGGAATAAAAGTGGGATAGTAGCATCAGAAGCAGCTAGCTAAAGCATTCTTTAGCAAACTTTATGAATTAGAGGCATCAGTGCAAAAAGGAGTTTTCAAACAAATCTAGATTTCAAAAGTCACAAAGACATTTACATTACCACAGATGTTGCCGGCTTTACTTTCAAGACATTCAAGTAAAAAAAAAAAAAACCACTAATGAAAATTAGAACAGAGTAAAATTACTATAAACTACGAAAGGGTATACCACAGGGGGGACAGGGTAATTTCACACAGGGTCATTTCCATGTAACTCAAATAGTTGAATTTTTCATATTTTTGTATTTACTGATAATAAACTTCACTATCTATAACTTCATAAACTCACTTAGAATAGGCTGTAGTCCAAGAAGTAGAACTTTGAACATTTTCATTCTTTGGTTTATCAGAATTACAGAAGGCAGGGGGACAGTGTTACAGACCCAGCTGAGATGTCCTCATCTAATTGATAAAGGCTCCTTGTGTAGTACTGGAGCAGAATAGCTAATGTATGCTTCCCCAGAGTAATATGGGGCTATGGTGAGAGGCTACATCAGACAACCCAACAGCAACAACAACAAAAAAAATGATGACGGGACGTGTAACAGCAAAGTTCAGTATAAGATGAACATTGTTTGCATACTCTGAATGCACATTTTCTTTAATAGCTTCATTAACTTAGTAGAGGCAAAAAAGAAGTTTTCTCGTCTGAATACTCTTGTCACATTTTTTCCACACTATGTAATTAGCTGAAACAATTCAATTTGTAAAATGAACAAATTAAATTACCTTGACTCAACTCGAATCTGACATGCATCCATAGCCATTTGTCTCTATTAGGCAGATTATGAGTTATCTAGTGCTACAGCATTTGCCAGAGCTGTACAGTGAAATTATTACTGCAGTGAAATCTTTAAGAAATCAGAGACTTGGTCTGTCCAGCTACCTGAAAGTATGAGATCCTTACCTTTTTCTCAGTAGCATAAAATAACATTTTGTGCACTTCCACACACTTTCAGTGTCCTAAAACAGAATTTATTTATTGTTTCTATAAAGCTATTTGCATCTCTCAACTGTACAGCAGTTGGCAGCCATAGAATAGAATCACAAAATCATAGAATGATTTGGGATGAAAGGGATCTTAAAAATCACTTAGTTCCAATCCCCTTCCATGGGCAGGATTGCCACCAACTAGACTATGCTGTCCAGGGCCCCACACAACCTTGCCTTGAACATCTCTAGATGAGGCATCCACAATTCTCTAGACAACTTGTTCTAGTGCCTCAATACACTTTGAGTAAATAATTTATTCTTAACATCTAATCTAAATCTTCCCTCTCCTAGTTTAAAACTTTATACTATCACTATCTGCCCATGTAAAAAGTCAGATGTCCTCCTGTTCATAAACCCTCTTTTAAGTACTGAAAGGCTGCTGTAAGGTCTCCCTGGAGTCTTCTCTTCTCTAGGTTGAACAAGCCAATTCTCTTAGTCTGACTTCTTAAACAGAGGTGCTCCAGCCATCTAATCATCTTCAAGGTCTTCCTCTGGACCTGCTTCAAGAGCTCCACAGCCTTCTTGTGCAAAGGGCCCCACGAGGCCTACAACTTGGATTAAGTACTCCAGGTTTGCCTCACGAGAGCAAAGCTGTACTTTCCAGAGTCTGTTATGTCTCTCAGAATAAACTTGTGCATGATTCACGGAAGTACAGAAACTGGCATGAGAGGACTAAAAACTGCCACTAACATAAGTCAGTGGGAAGACAAAGCATAAACAGAGGTTGGGATGGGGAGCAGGAAGATATTCTGAGACACCTGACATTGGACAGATTCACTGCTGGGATTCTACTGAAGCAGCCCACTCACCTTAGTGCTCCATTTTGCTGAATGTAAACTGCCTGCAGAAATTATCACACCTATCTGACGGAAACAGACCCCAGGGATTTTCAACCTTCTATGAGAGCATTCCCATGCCTCTGATGGAGACATCATGCATGCTTTGTCTTAGGTATTCACTTCTGTTTCTGTATTGTGTGTCTGGATGCATATTTCCAAAATGCTTTCTAAATTTTTTATTCAGAAATGCTAGGTTTGCACTGACTCAAGTCATGACTGGGAATAAGTCCCAAGAAGACCCAAATATACTTAGGCCGAAAGATAACATGATGTGAAACGGCAAGCCCTCCTCAAAATTTTGTCTGAAAGAGCAGGAAGCTTCATAATTCATTTTATAACGGGAGGAGAATTGCACAACAGTTCAGGCTGAAAGAGATCTCAAAAGATCATGAAGTCCATACTTTTGTGGGAAAAGAGACACTAGATAAAATCTAGTGTCTCTAGTTGGGCATCTTGAAAATCATCGGTGAAGTGGATTTCACCACAGAATCATAGAACCATGCCCCTGGAGAGGTTATTCTAGTGACTGATAGTTCTCACTGTAAAACACTTCTTTTCTGCATCAGCACAAAACCTCTCCCAGTGCAAATTGTACTCACTGCCTGGTGTCTTCTCTATGGCTCCTTGCAAAAACAGAGCCCTTGTCTTCTTTCAGGAGTTCTTTTAACTCCTGTGATGAGGTCCCTCTTAGACCTTCTGCAGAGTTAAAAGACCTAGCCTGTTCAGTCTTTCCTCATAGGAAAGGTTTTCTAGCCCTCTGATCATCTTTGTGGCCCTTTTTTGAACAGGAGAAAGAGACACAAACTCTTCAGAAAGTATTTCTGCCATTTGTGGAGCTGGAAGCAAATTCAAATGACTCCAAGTAGACAGGATTTGTCAGATTACAATCCATAAGGAAACGGAGAAGCTAGAGTTGAGAAATGATCTCTTCTATTTGCCCCAGCACATCTCATCTTGGAGAAGAGAAGGCTCTGGGGAGACCTAACGATGTCCTTTCAGTATCTAACAGGGGCTATAAGAAAGAAGGGGACAGACCATTTAGCAGGGTCTGTGGTGACAGGACAACAGGAAATGGTTTCAAACTTGAACGGGGGAGATTTAGATTGGATATAAGGAACAAGATTTTCATAGTGAAGGTAGTGAAGCACTGGAACGGGTTGCACAGAGAGATGGTACATGCCTTGTGTTTGGAGACATTCAAGGTCAGGCTGGACCAGGTTCCAAGCAATGTGATCTAGCTGTAGATGTCTGCTCGCTGCAGGGGAGTTGGACTAGATGATCTCTGAAGGTCCTTTCCAACTAAACAATTCTGTGATTCTACAACAAGAGCAGACTTGTTTCTAAATTTCAGCATTGCCCTTCAATATAACTGAACCCCCAGGTACTAGGCAAGTGAAATATCAAACATTTAAACTGTACACTACCAAATGTTTTTCTTTTACCTTGAGGCCTGCATGCTCACATGCATGTCCTACCTGAATCTTGTAAACATTTTTTAAAAACCCTGCTTTTAGACTCTTCTGTCTCTAGAACTTCTGCCTTGTTTGTCCCAATAAAACTAACCATATGCACAGGGACACATATTATAGCACAATACAAATGAGATTGCAGTTTTTAGAGCTGTTGGATAAGGTGACCTTTAAACAGAGAGGAGTTTGTAACTCTGCTGCAGAGCTCCATTAAGGCTTGGTGCCACAAACTTGAACACTCGGAATAATGACAAAATGCTAATATCTGCTGCATAATGCAGTGAGCATTCTCTGTCCTATGCTAGACAGGCTGAATTAAGGAATCCTGTCTGCCAGACATTTCTAAATGAGATGACTCTCCAGATCTTACCTTGTATACAAGTTTACATTTTCACAATTAATATGAATCTGAAGAGGAAGATCCCACTGCCATTCTGTATTGTGTAGTATTTGCTAAGGAACATATACATTTGCAGCTTTCAGGTGTGAAAGGAAATTCTGCAACAACTTGAATTAAATTTAGAAAACTAAAAAAAAAAAATTAAGAGCAAAGCATCCCTCATGTATTTATTTTAATTTTCATCCAACTTCATGGTATCTTACATTATTCTATTCTGAACTCCTCTTAGACCGATGCCTATACTGACAACACTAACCTTCCTAAAAAAGTTGACTGGATAAAGCCACAGGTTCTGGGTGGAAGTGTTGATGCTTTCGGTTGCTGGGATGGCAGGAGATGTTTGGACTTTTTCCTCAAACAGGTGACAAGATAGGCCTTTCGCAGTTTGGGGTTATAGATGCATCCCTCACACTCTTGACCTACAGAAGAGGATGAAAATGAACTAAAACAGTCCAAGGTTTCCCTGTAATTCCAGTCCTCAGTATCCAACTTCCTCCTGCCCTGTCCTGCCTTTGCTGCATGCTGCAGAGAAACCCTTTAATTCAAAGACATGCTTTTTCATTTATCTGTGCAATTATTTCAAGCAATTGCTGAGCAATGCTGATAGCATTTTTAAAACCTTGTTTTGTACACGTCTCTACTTTGATGGATTTACCTAAACAAAACAGTGGCATTTAGCGGATTTCACTGTGAAGATGATGGCTTTAAAATCAAGTAAAATACTGCATGTAACTAGGATGGTTGTATGTTCAATAATCACATTGAATCCTTCAATCGTGTCCCCTTCTAAAAACACCAGAACAGGTGTGACAGGTAGGGTAACAGGCTCAATAACTGTGTGTGCAACAGATGAAAACATTTGATTGGCACCTTGGTGGAAAACATTGGTGACCAGAGGTCATCACAACACATACAAAGGTCAACGCATGCTCTGAAACAAAATTTTCAGAGAACTGCTCCAGCATTAGAAATACAAGAAGCTCAGCTCTAACAGGAACACTTGTCCAGAGGTTTTTGACACAACAGATTTACAAGAAGCATTGGTAAGGAAAGTCTTGGGGCAATAAAAGCAGGTAAGAAAGTAATATGTTAAGAAAACAGTACAGGACTTTGGGTGATGCTCAGAGGTTGTTTACTCAGGTTATTTACCTACTAATTGTTTTTGCAGATATTGTATTTGCCTAGCAAATGAACAATTCATACTCCCCATGAGAAAGCACTCCACTGTCCAGAACACCTTCCGCTTCTGCCAAATTCCTCACCATTATTCGGCTGAAACTACTAGCAGCTACACAGAAACATCAGGAGAAAACAAAGCTATGGAATTCATTTTACAGCATCACTGACGCTGACAGGGTTTTATTTCTGAGCAGTTATTTTCATGCTGTGAAAGGACATGTTGTTACTCACAAAGCATACTTATTCTGCAAGAGCTACAAACAATAAATCCCTCTGCCATATCACAGAATGGTTTGGTTTGGAAGAGAACTTAAAGACCACCTAGTTCCAATCCCTCTGCCACAGGCAGGAACACCATCTGCTAGGTCAGGTTGTTCAAAGCCCCATCCAACCTGGCCCTGAACATCTTCAGGGATGGGGCATCCACAACTTCTCTGGGCAACTTGTTCTAGTGCCTCATCAACCTCTGAGGAAATAATCTTTTCCTAATGTCTCATCTAAGTCTACTCTCTTTTAGTTTAAAACCATTACCCCTTGTCCTACTTGCTTCTTAGTCTGTTCCCATCTTTCTTACAAGCCCCCCTTAAGTACTGGAAGACCACTGTAAGGTCTCCCTGAGCCTTCCCTTCTTCAGATTGAACACGCCCAGGTCCCTCAGCCTGACTTCACAGGAGAGGTGCTCTAGCTCTCTGATCATCTTCGTGGCCATCCTCTGGACATGTTCCAACATCTCCACATCTCCACATTTTTCTTCTGCTGTGGGCCCCAGACCTGGATGCAGTACTGCAGGTGGGGCTTCATGAGGGTGAAGTAGAGGGGGACACCTTGATATCTCTAGCACACTCCAAGCCTGCGGGGTTTCTTCCTCTGTGCTTCTCTTCCCCTATATCATAAATTTCCTTGTCTCAGAAAAATGACCAGGAATTTCAAGCTATCTCAGTCCATTACCACTTGGTCTTCTCTTTCTGTTAGGAAGGCTCTGAGTTGCACTGTCTCTAGCACTCATGGTTTAAAAATGAAAAATTAGGAGGTAATCAATCCAAAAGGCTTAGTTCAGAAGGGGCATTAAACCTCTCATTACAGAATTCAGAGTTCATTCAAGGTTGTCAGAAGATATCCTGTGTGTGGATACCAGTCAGAGCCCAGAAAGCAGCAAGTACGTAGATCAGGACCAACTAAGGAATCATATTAAAACTAGCGTAACCAAAAAAGGGCAACTGGGGACTCTTTGTTGTAAGGCACTGAGGTTCCTATCTGCCACCCAGATAACCTCTCCAGAGATGTATGCTCTCTTCCTGGGGCACATGTCAGAGATGTTAAGAAGTCTTTACTGCAACTGATAAAGCAAGACAACTACTACCCACCTGTTATTCAAGTAGGGTCACAGGAGGCTGCAACAAGGAAATTACAGAACATTAAAAGGGACTTTGCAGCCCTTGGAAAGACATAAAGGGGGATCAGGAGCGCAAGTAGTGTCCTCTCGACTGATGGTTGGGATCCAGAAAGAAGGAGATTAGGTCAGGTAAATTACTGGATGAGGGGATGGTGTCAGGATCAAGGTTTTGGGTACTACAATCTTGGGCAGGTCTTTGAGAGACCAGGTATGTGGGCATCAGATGGAATGTGAATGTGACTGAGCAGATGGGGCATAAGCATTATGAGATGCAAGCTGGCTGGATAGATTAGCAAAGATTTAAATTAGATTCAGTGGGGGAAAGGGATGGAGTTCCTTCAGAAAGAGAAGGGCCAGAGAATGCTGTCACTTTAGGAAACTGGGGAAAAACCTCTCAACCATCCAATGGGATTTTGTGACGACTTCTCAGAGAAGGTAACACTGTCAGTAGCCCCGCTGTAACCTTCTTGCATTCCTCTAGAGATATCTGCACCCTCTGCTTCTCTAACATGTCTGTATACCAATGCACGTAGCATAGGAAATAAACAGGAAGAACTAGAGATCTGTGTGTGGTCACAGGGCCATGATCTCACTACGATCACGGAGACATGGTGGGACAGCTCACATGACTGAGATGCTGTCATGGATGGCTACATCCTCTGTAGGAGTGACAGGCTGGTGAAGCAAGGTGATGGAGTTACTCTTTATGTACTGAGCATCAGCTGGAGGTGAATAAGTGGAGGCCTTGTGGGTAAGAATTATGGGGCAGGCTAACATAGATGACAATTGTTGTGGATGTGCACTACAGGCCACCTGATCAGGAGGAGGAAGTTGATGAGGCCTTCTACAAACAGCTGGAAGTAGCCACATGATCTCAGGCACAGGGCTTTAGAGGGCTTTAATCAACTTGATATTGGATAAGCAACACGGTCATGCACACAGAGTCTAGGCAGTTCCTGCAATGTGCTGAAGATAACTTTTTAACACAGGCAGTGGAGGAGCTGACGAGGAGAGGTGTGTTACTTGACCTTGCTCTTACTAACAAAGAAAGGCTGGTCAGGGATGTGAAGGCTGGGATGAAATGGTGGAGTTCAGGATCTTGAGTGGAAGAAGCAAAGCAAGTAATAGGATTGCTACCTTTGACTTCAGGAGAGCTGACTCTATCCTCTTCAAAGACCCCCTTAGAGGTATCCCTGGGCTAGAGCATTAGGAAATAGGGGGATCCAGAAGAGCTGGTTGCCACTTAAACACCACTTCTTTCGAGCTCAATCAGTGCATCTCTGAGAGTCAGAAACTGGGGAAAGGTGGCAAAAGGCATGTATGGATAAACAGAGAACTCACAGATAAGCTAGAAGGAAAGAAGAAAGTCCAAGAAACGTGGAAGAAGGGCCTGTCCACCTGCAAAAAATATAAGAATGTTGACAGGTCCTGTAAGGATGCAAGGAGGAAGGCTAAAGCCCTGTTGAAGAATTAAACCATGCAAAGGAGGTAAAGGAGAACAAGGTGTTGTTTTTTTTGTTGTTGTTTTGAAAATGTGGGTTCCCTAATAAATGAGGTGGGTGTCCTGGTAACAGGGAATGCTGAGATGTAGATTCTGAATGCCTTCTTTACTTCAGTCTTTAATGCTAAGACTAGCCCTGAGGATTCCCAGACCCTGAAGGTAAAAGAGTCTAGCTAAAAGAAGTCTTCTTGTTGGTTGAGGAGGATCTGCTCAGAAAGCATCTAGCCAAAAATCAATACACAAAAATCCATGGGCCCTGATGGGGTGCTCTCACAAGTGTTGAAGGAGCTGTCAGAGGTGACTGCTGTACCATTTTCTATCATCTTTGAAAGATCTTAGCAAATGGGAGAGGTGCCTGGAGACTGGAGGAGAGCTAATGTCACTCCACTCTTCAAAAAGGGCAAGAAAAGAGGATCCAGGAAACTAGACACCAATCAGACTCACCTCTGACCCTGGAAAGGTGATGGAACAACTTGTTCTGAATAGTCTCTCCTAACAAATGGAAGAGAAGGAGATTATCAGGAATAGACAACATGGATTCACCAGGGAAACTCATGTTTGACCAACCTGGTAACCTTCTATGATGCCATAACTGGCGGGGTAGGTGGAGGGAGAGCACTGGATGTTGTCTACCTTGACTTCAGCAAGGCTTCTGACACCGTCACCAACAAGATTCTTGTTATGAAACTTTAAAAGTGTGGGACAGATGAGTGGATGGTGAAGTGGATTGAGAACTGGCTGACTGGCAGAGCTCAGCGCTGTCAGCAGCAGTCTGGTTGGAGGCCTGTAACTAGCAGTGTTCCACAGCGGTCAGTACTGAGTCCAGTCCTGTTCAACATCTTCATCAACTACCTGAATGAAAGGATAGACTCCCTCCTGGTACAGCTTTATGCTACTACCCCATGTCCTGACACCAATGACCAGGAACAGAGCCCAGTACCTCTCTCTGCTTCCCCCCCTCAAAGAGTGATGAGGTCACCTCTTGGCCTCCTCAGGACTGGACTGCCCAAGTGTCCTCAGCCTCTCCTCACAGGACACACTTTCCAGCCCTGTTACCAGCAGAGGTTTTTCGTTTGTTTTTCACAGAATGATTCATATTGAAAGGGACTTGATTCCACTGTCTACGTCATTGATAAAGATGCTGAAGAGAACCAGTTCCAAGACGGACCCTCGGGGGACACCACTTGTCACAAGCCTCCACCTCCGCATATATTTGCAGACCACAACCCTTTGGTTGTGACCATCCAACGAGTTCTTATCTACCAAACAGTCCACTCTTCAAATCCACATCTCTCCAATTTAGAGATAAGGATGTGGCGAGGGACCGTATCAAAGGCCTTGCACAAGTACAGGTAGACAACATCAGCTGCCCAACCTTTGCCCACTGATGCCATTGCTCCACTACAGAAGGCCACCAGATTGGTCAGGCACGATCTGCCCTTGGTGAAACCAGGCTTGCTGTCTCAGGTCACTTCCTCATTTTACATGTGCCTTAACATTGCTTCCACAGGTATCTCTTCCATGATCTGTGTCTTCCTTTCTCCCTTTCTTAATAACAGTAGTGATGCTTCCCTATTTTCAGTCACTGGGAACTTCACCTCAAAGCTATGACTTTTCAAATATGAGAGAGTGGCTTTGCAACCATATCATCCAATTCCTTCAGGATTCCAGAATCGGCTGATCCCATCGGCTTGTATACATTCATTCTCATGAGGCAGTCTTGGCCTTGTTCCACTCTTAAAGTGGAAGGGATTTTGCTCCCCCAGCCCCCAACTAGATATTCAGGGACACGTGAGGCATAGGAAGTCTGACTACCAGTGAAGACGGAGGCAAAGAACTCACTGAGTGTTTTAACCTCCATGTCTGGAACTAGTTCTCCCTTCTCATTTACCAAAGGGGATACACCCTCCTTTGCCTTTCTTTTCTGATCAGTGTACCTGCAGAATCCCTGCTTATGCTTTTCCTTCTTATCCTTCAGTTTGACCAGCAAGGGCTTCATCAGTCATGCGGGTTTCTTGCTTCCTCTGCTTGATTTCTTGCTGGTGGATGGAGAGCTGTTACTCTCTCATAAAGAGTACTCAAAGGGCTGCCAGCTCTGTTCTGCTACTACAACTCCTAAGGACTGTTTCTCAGGGATGTCTTCCAACAATTTCTTAAACATCCTGAAGTTCACAGTCCTGGCTCTGCTCTTTGCTAGGCTTATATTTCTCAAGTACATGAAGCCATCCAGGACATGGTCACTACAGCCCATGCTACCACCAGTCTTAACCTCTTTAATGATCCACAATGGTGAGCACCAGATCCAGTAACAATTCACCTCTGGGTGACTTGTCAGACATCTGTATCAAGAAGTTCTCCTCAGAGTCTACTGGACTGCTTGCAGCTCACCCTGTTGCTTTCCAAGCAGATATCTGGGTAGTTGAAATCCTCCATGTGGATGAGAGCCTGCAAGCAGGATGCTTCTCGTAGCTGAAGCAAGAACGCCTGGTCAACAGGCCCCCCCATCTTGATCAGGTGGCCTATAGTAGATCTTAACCATCAGACACCCTTTATTAGTCTGGCTCCCACTTTTAAACCACAAGCTCTCGACTTGATGACCATGGCTGTTTCTCAGTGGCAGCTCTTGGCAGTCTATCCACTTCTTAACATACAGGGCAACTGCCTCATCCGTCCTTCCTTACCTATCCCTTATAAAGAGCTTCCAGCCTTCAACTATAGTATTCCAGATGTGTGATCTGTCCCACCACATTTCTGCGATAGCAATTAAGTCATAGTTTTCTAACTACAATTAAGTCACGGTTTTCATCTTCTCCTGCTTATTTCCCAAGTTTTGTGCATTGGCATAAAGGTACTTCAGCTACGCTATCAGCCACATTACATTCTTGAAGGAGAACTCCCAAAATTCTCCAGGACAAATCTGACATTTTCCTCTGCTGCTTCCTAAAATGACAGTATTCCCTGGCTGTTCTCTCTCACTCAGCAGTACAGTCCCTTTCCTCATCAAATCTATTCTGAAGCACTGTTGACGAGCTCAGACAGCTTGCTGTTCAGTATATTCTTGCCCCTCCTGGTCAACTGCATCCCATCCCACATTAGCATGCCCAGCCTACCAAAGGTAGAACCCAAAGTCCTGTGCACAACACCATACACACAGCCATTCATTTACCTCACCTGTTTTCCTCCTTCTGCCTGGTTCCTAGTCGCCAAGCAGGAGGACAGAAGGGAACACTACCCGTTGTTCTTTTTTTTCAAATTTCTTGGAAGCAACAAAAGATTTCATCTATCTTATAAGTATCACAGAATCACAGGGTTGGAAAGGAACTCTAGAGATCGAGTCCAAACCCCCAACAAAGAAAGTTCCCTAGAGCAGGTTGCACAGGAATGCATCCAGGCATGTCTAAATATCTTCAGAGAAGGAGACACCACAATCTCTCTGGGCAGTCTGTTCCAGCACTCTGCCACTCACACAATAAAGAAGTTCTTCTTTATGCTTAGACTGAATTTCCTGTGCTCCAGTTTGTGACCGTTACACCTTGTTCTGTCACTGACAGAAAAGAGTTTGATCAAGGTATATTCTTTCAAAAAAAAAAAAAAAAAAAAAGAATAATGTGTTCCCTTTTTCAGCTTAGATAACACATATATTGTCATAAAAACACTGAAAAGAGCTTGGCCTCACCCTCTTGACACTCACCCTTCACGTACTTGTGTTGATAAGATCCCCTCGGTCTTCTTTACCAGGCTATGTCATCCCGGGTTTCTCAGCCTTCCCTCATAAAGAAGACGCGCCAGGTCCCTAACCAGCTCGATATCATCAGTAAAATCACTGAGGGTAGACTCTATCTCTTCAGCTATGTCACTAATGCTGATATTGAACAAGACCAGGCCCAGAACTGACCCCTGGGGAACACTGCTAGCTACCATCCTCCAAACAAACTCTGCACCACTGATCACAACCCTGTGAGCTCTGACAGTCAGCCAGTTCTCAATGTATACCACATTGTCCATCCATCTATCCCACTTTTCTGCAGCTTACCTATGAGGATGATACTGGAGACAGTGCCATAAGCCTTGCTGAAGTCAAGGTACACAACATCCACAGCTCTCCCCTTGTCTATCCAGCTGGTGATGTCAGAGAAGGCTACCAGACTGGTCAAGCATGATTTCCCCTTCACAGTTTTGCCTGTTACAATTATACCCATCTCATTCAGCAGTAGGCCCATGTTTTTCCTAGTTTTCCTTTTGATTCTGATATACTTACTTAAAGAAGGCCTTCTTGTTGCCCCTGATATCCCTTGCCAGATATAATTCCAAGTGGGTCTTAGTATGGCACTCTTATATCAGAAGTCAGCACTGTGTATCAGCTGATCTCTCTAAGGTCATAAGATACTGTCTGAAACAGCAAAAGCATTGTTATAAATGAATAGATTTCTATGGTGTTTTAGTGTACATAAAGCTGAAATTTTCTGCACTTAAGTACTACGCTTGAAGAAGCTTTTCATAAGATTCACACTGGGGAGGTATATTTATTATTATGTGCTTCTTGTTTTACTGAAGGAGATCACATTCCAACAATTCCTATCAGGGAATATAAGTCCTTCTGTTAAATGCAGTTACTGCAGATGCTGACCCTTTTTTCATGTACCCAGTGTGCACAGCTCAATCCAGTCTCTGGTCATACAAAGGTATTTACCACAAGCAGCAGCTAGAAATACATATATGTGTATTTATGACAATATATGTGTTATCTAAGCTGAAATACAGAACACATTATTCACTTTTTTTGGAAGAATATACCTTGATCACATAATGGCTTTATGGAAAACGTAACAGTCCTTATGTAACAGAAGTGCTATAGATTTTTCTTTCAGACAGTATTCACACATTCCTTCTAAGGCACGTATGCACATGGAAGACCCAGATGACAAAAGAAAAGCCAGTGAAAGGGTCAGCAGACATCAGGAGTTATCACCACTTCTGCTGCTGGGTAAATGTTGTTAGCTAAAAATAGGAGATTCTCTTGTTGAACTGCATTCTCCAGGAATCACAGTACAAAAAAAAATGTCAGTTTCCTCAAAACCCATGAAATCTTACTATTCACTTACTTTATATAAAAACAATGTTCAGTCAAAAAATAAAAATAATCAACTGAATATCCCGTTCTGTAATACCTGTGTAAGGATCTCATGTTTCATTATTGCACCTGTTTCATGTATACTCTGCATTCACACTTAAGGCAATTTACAATTTGTTACAGCAAAAGAAAATTGGGGTCACAGAATTCACCCGTCCAGAACAGTAAAACAATTTCTATAACGTATGTATAAACATCACCCGAGCTCTAACAGGTTGCCATTTCAGAATATTTATATATTGTGCTGCTTGTCATATTGTCATAAAATACTATAAATATGCACCTACTAAGGTGACTAAAAACTGTAGATGCAGTCTCACAACAGTCTTTTGGAATCTAAGGTAGGAAGGCTTGTTTTAATTCTACATTCAGAACAGTGTAGAATGTCCTCACTCTTTTTACATGTAAGTCTGTTAAGATTTTCAGACTTGCATTTTTTTGCACACACACAAAATACAACAGAACAGTGCCTCCTCAGCTCCAGTGAGGTTCCATTGAATGAGATGAAAAAGAAGAAAGCAAAGAATGAGAAACCACAACACAGGTACATTCCTGAGTGCAAAATCATAGCAACAAGATAAGGATAAGGTGAAGGAAGAGGAAACATGTATTCTCACTTCCATCCCTATCTTACTTTCCCAGATGGCTTTATTTTCATACTTAAGAGACTGGAACAGCAAAAGCTCCACTACATCCAGCCATTCTGGATGGACAGCGGTGAGAAATTTTATAGTTGTTACAGACATTTCCATTCCAAATTCTCCTGGATACATCATAATTTTTTGCTAAGCATCTCATTTTTAGACATTCACTCTTATACCCTCACAGTATAGAGTAACGCTTTCAACCAAATCTTGATCATTTTATTTTTTACTAGAGCATGAATAAAACACCTTCTATTCTTCTCTTAGCTTCATTTCTGTTCCTCTCCTAATAATAAAAAGGCAAAGGAGATGCTTGCACTGTTTTATTTACTTCTCAACTGAGCAAATTTATTTTTAAACCATTTATTTACTCTCTCTATAAGTTATTCTTTAGTACAGCATCATACTTTTTTCCTTTTTACAGATTCTTTCACCACAAACAAACACCTCACAGTATCAACTCATCATGCATCAGTTCCAGCTCCTTGTTATCAGATCCATTTTCTCTTTCACAGAGACATTCATAGCTACATTTATACAGCATAGCACATAAAATTCATATACCATTTGGTCGTGTGTTGTAAGAAATAGTCCTGTAAGAAACAGTTTTCTGTCACAGAACATCATTCCAATTATCCCTTGCCATCAAATTTCAGCCAAAGTCAAAAGTTGCTCTTTACAATTTCTCTGACTGAATATGGATTATTGAAGCTGGGTTTACTTTTTAATTTACCTAACACTTACCTTCAAAGCTTTTGTGAACTGATCCCCACAGGCCTTAAAACCTGATTTTTGAAACAGACAGAGCTCAAGTCAGTTTTTGAGATGACAAACTTTTCTTTAGTGCTTGTCTCAGAAGTTAGTTTCACCCTGCATTTTCATTCAGTGCACTGTGCACTGATGTCATTTGCTCTTCATCACTACTTATAGCTGCATGCTCTAACACAACAGGATTTGTTGCACTGTTAACACAGAACACATGGGCAACAAATGAAAATTTCCTGACACCTTCAATAAGCAATGACTGACAGCTTTTAAATTATCCAAACAGTAACAAAAGTAAACTACATTTAAGGTCACTTTTTTACTGCCTCCTTGTCTGTATGCACAAAAGCATGCCCAAATAGTGCTAACAGCTAATTAGCTATGCAGCTTTTCAAATCACGGAATTGTTTAGTTGGAAAGGACCTTCAGAGATCATCTAGTCCAACTTTCCTGCAACAAGGAGACATCTACAGCTAGATCACGTTGCTTGGAGCCTGGACCAGCCTGACCTTGAGTTTCTCCAAACACAAGGCATCTACCACCTCTCTGTGCAACCTGTTCCAGTGCTTCACTACCCTCACTATGAAAATCTTGTTCCTTATATCCAATCTAAATCTCCCCCATTCAAGTTTGAAACCATTTCCTGCTGTCCTATCACCACAGACCCTGCTAAATGGTCTGTCCCCTTCTTTCTTATAGCCCCTGTTAGGTACTGAAAGGACACCATCAGGTCTCCCCAGAGTCTTCTCCAAGCTAAACAGCCTCAGGTCTTTCAGCCCCTTCTCATAGGGGACCACATTTGTGACCCGGTCTGGATGTACTCCAACAGGTTGACATTTCTCCTATACTGAGGACTCCACATCTGGACACAGAGGTGAGGCCTCACCAGCGCAGAGTAGAGGGGCAGGATCACCCTGCTCAACCCCCTGGCAACAATTCTTTTGAAGTAGCTCAGGACATGGTTGGCACTCTAGGCTGTGAGGGCAAGTTGCTGGCTCATGTCCAACTTGCCATCCATCAGTACCCTCAAGATCTTTTCAGCAGGGCTGTCCTGTCTTTTTGTCCCCCTGCTTGTATTGACAGTGGGGGTTGTCACAAATGTGGAGCAAAGGAAGGCAACGGCACTGCCTTCTACTGGGATGCAAGCACTATGGAGCAAAGGAAGATTACAAGAAGAAACAATAGCTCACCCTTTCTGATGACTGGTGACAGCTCAAGAAAAGCTATCCAGAGATGCTACTCAGCTGCTAACCCTTAAATGCAGGTAAGGAGGGATGGACCCAGGGTCACACAGGTGCACTGCTTGCACTTGAGCTCGCTGGGTTAGCCACACCTTCTCACCTGGTGCTCAACCATTGGTTCAGGCCATGAGCTGGCAATTCCCATGCACATGACCCAGGTACAAGACCTTGCACTTGTTTTTCTTGAACTTCATGAAGTTCACCTGTGCCCACTAGGTCTCTCTGAATAGCATCCCATCTCTCAAGCATGTTAACCACACCATACAGCTTGGTGTCATCTGCAAACTTGCTGAGAGCGTACTTGATCCTAATGTCACTGATGAAGTTAAAGAGCAACAGTCTCAGTGCTGATCCTTAGGGACACCATTTGTCACTGATCTCCAGCTCCATATGCTCAAATGTAGATTTTTCATTTCTTGGAAACACACAAACTAGAAACTCAATAAAGACTTGGCTATTCAAATCCAAAGGATATTGCATATTAAATAACAAACGCTAAAGTTTAGTATGATTAAGTATTCCTATAGTACCTCTTTCAGCATTTGTAGTTTCTCCATAAAAAGAATCACAACTGTTTCAGCGAAACAAACCCAGTTAGAGGCTATTGTAAAATTCAGAGTGTGCAAAAGCAGATACACAATTAGTGTACAGACATTATTTCAGTGTCATTCTGTTTTACTGACTTATATTCCTTCATCTCTTGGATCCTTTACTGTAAATAATCTTATGTTCTAATGAATGCTATTCTAAATCCATCCATTTCTTTCTGTCTAATTTTGCAAATTCAATTTGCTGCTTCTTCTCATATAATCTTTTACCTCTTAGGACAAAGACTAGTATCAGTTTTCCTTTCTTTTCACTACTTTTCTTTCTTCCTGTTAGATACGTAACCCTAGTTTACTAAGTTAATTAACTGTCAGCACTTTTCATCATTCCTCACATCTTCTTCTTTCACAGATTTATCTCAACTCATTACACTCGGCACTTCTAAAAAGCTTCAGAATTTGATCTGCTGAAATTCAATACCGGCGTGAGATGATATGAGGACAGTCTATACTCTTGACAAGAGAGTATGACTTTGAGTACCACTCAGCTCCACAGCTTCTTCAAGTTGATTCATGGAGCATGAGATAAGGGAAACTTTGAGCACCCATCTCTACTTAGGCTTGACTAGTCTTATTTCAACTGCCATTCAATGCTGAGAAGTATACGTGAGGCACACTACATGAACAAAAAAACCCACAGAAGTATATGCCATCCTTAGCACAAATGTCTCTCCTTCCTTTTAATGAATAAAGAAGCAAGTTTTTCCTTTTAGACCCTGCTTTTACAGTACACCAATATCCCGACTAAAATTGTACCATCTGACTGCGGTCCCCAAGGCAGATGGATACAAATAGTTTTAGTATCTGTTTCTTGGTTGTTTTTTTTTTTCAGTATAGCAAGGCCAACAAATTGCATACTGGATTACCAAACATGCTGAAAAGTTGAAGGAAATTTGAGTAAATACTCTGTACATCTAATTTTTCATCTGTAAATGAGCATTTCTCATTTGAACACAGAAAGGCCATGTATAAAGGAAAACAAAATCTTGGTTGGTTACACTGAGCTGTTTTCCTTCCATCTGTCCTTCTGCCTCTACTCAAACCACATTACTCTAGTTTATGTCCACGGCATAATTTGCTCAGCTCCACAGCTTCTTCAAGTTGATTCATGGAGCATGAGATAAGGGAAAATTTTCCTTTGAATGTGTCCAATTCATAAGCAGCTTTGAATTAAGTCTTCTACAAAATCAAAGTTAGGACACACGGTCTTGCATCCACAGAGAAAACTGATCTGCTAAATAAGGAAGTGCTGTTTTGCACAGTGCTTTTTCAGAGCCGAAATGTGCTTGTCCTTCACTCACATCCTTTCTGGAGGACATCTGTGCACATTAATCCATTAAGTCTTCCTAAAGATAATGTGTACTTTACAGCTGCTATCCAGTTGCAGTCTAATGTGTCTTCTCTCCCTGCTGAAGTAGGTGCTGAAGTACGTTTTCAGTGTTTTAGGTACCCCTGAAAGAAGCAGATGCATCTTCTCCACACATTACATCAGGTGATGCAACAGAGACAGACTTGTGTGAAGGTCCTCAACAGCCTAAGTCAAAGACACAAAGCAGGGATGGGGAGAGGCCACAGTCTCTCACTCAGTGTATGACTATCTTTCAGTCTCACAATCCTCGTGGGCAGTATACGGGGTTGAGGCAATGCGGGGAAACCACAGTTTTGTTCTGATTCCCTTGCAGTGCATCGGGGAGCAGGAGAGAGGTGAGGAGATGCGCTAAACCTTTGCTGATGAGAGCGAGCTCAGATCTATCCCTTTAACACTTGTTTTAACAAAACAACTACTTTACAATTAATGCTGAGCAGTACCTCCCATCTAAACACATTCTCTGAAGTGCTCTACAACTGAAAGCCATGATAGTTTGGTCGCTGTTCTCTAGCCACCCATGCAACCACACACTAGCTTCCCAGCCCTGTAAGTCCCATACTCCTTCCCTCTCTTCCCCCAGGAAGTAGACCGTTCCTCCAGAAAAAGGCAGGAAGTAGCAGGGCCAGAATTCTCATAGGCAATAAGTGCAAACAAGGAAATAAACAAATGACTCTCAAAAACACATTTCCTTACTGAGCTTTGTTTCATTTTTTGTTAAAACATTTAGTTTCCTTTAGGGTTATGCATTTAACACTCCCTACAGCTACAGTTGTACAGCTACAGTTTCTTGCTTTCAGATAAAGTTTAAGGCAGTTCTGAAGACAGTAAAAAAATGGAAGTTGGAAATTAGAAGTGATAAATGAAACCACTTAAACAAACAAACAAAAAAACCCAACAACTATCCATAACGATATTAATATCATACTTTAAATCCATCTTCAGATCTCTTGAAACCCACATTGTTTCCTGGTGCTTTGACATTCACTAGTTGGCTTTGGTAAAAGTATGGAAATAGCAGAAGGATATCCATTTAATTAACATATTCATTCATTAGCTTTCATCTTCATTCTCACAGGAAGCAAACTAGAAGGGCTGTTCCAAAAGTAATGCCTTCTATTTTATAATGTTGGCCCACGACATCAAAGATGGATGTCTTTATGGCAGTATAGATTGAACCTTCCCACCAATATTCCTTTCCATTTTGTTACCATGTGGATGGCAGCAGAGGGGCAGTCCGACATGAAAGTGTGGATGAAGCAAAGAAGTTTCACTGAATTCCTCCATGCAGAAAAGATTATATGCAGTGACATTCACTGGCACTCGCTGAACATTTCTGGAGACCAAACAATGGCTGTGAGCACAGGGAGAGGTGAGTGGTACATTTCAACAGTGGTGATAAAGATGTGAAAGACAAGCCACATCCTGGAAGGCCATGCACATCTGTTACGTCACAAAAACGAAGAGTGTATTTATCAGCTCATCTGAGCAAATCAGCAGATCACAACCAGGGAATTGTGGATAGAATTGAATAATAGCTTCAATGCTTGAAAACAATAGCAGTGGCAATGGTGGAAAATTGTAGAGTGTGCGCCAGGTGGGTCCCACAGATGCTCACAAAGGAACTGAAAGAGCACTATATGCAAGTCTGTCAGGACCTACTGAAGCAATATGGGGCTAAAGGTGACAGCTTCCTGGATTGCATCATTATCAGTGATGAGGTATGGCATCACCACTATGAGCCAGAGTAAAAACAGTAGTCCATCGAGTGGTGATACGTTAATTCTTCATCCCATAAAGGGTTCAAGATGCAGTCCTCAGTGGGCAAAGTGATGTGCGCTGACTTTTGGAATAAGAAAAGAGTGATCCTTCTATATTATCAGAGAATCATAGAACCCTAATAGTTGGGAAGGACCTTTACAGGTCATCTAGTTCAACTCCCTTGCAGTGAACGGGGACATGCACAGCTAGATCAGGTTGCCCAGGGCCTTATCCAGCATCGCCAGATTAAGTCTCCAGGTACAGGGCATACACCAAATCTCTAGGCAATCTGTTCGGGTGCCTCACCATCTTCACTGTAAAATACTTTTTCCTTATATCTAATCTAAATCTAACCTCTTTAAGCTTGAAACCATTTCCCCTTGTTCTATCACAACAGACTCTGCTACAATTTGTCCTTTTATTATAACTCCCTTTTACATACTGAAAAGCTGCTATCAGGTCTTCCAAGAGTCTTCTTCAGGCTGAACAGACCCATCTCTTTCAGCCCCTCCTCAGAGGAGAGGTGCTCTAACCCTCAGATCATTTTTGTGACCCTCTTCTGCACGTGCTCCAACAGGTCCATGTCTCCCCTGTACTGATGACTCCACATCTGAATGCAGAACTCCAGGTGAGGCCTCACCAGCACAGAGTAGAGGGGCAGGATCACCACTCTTGAGCTGCTGGCCATGCCCCTTTTGATGCAGCCCAAGATACAGTTGGCTCTCTGGGATGCGACGGCACATTGCTGGCTCATGTCCAGCTTCTCATTCACCAGTATCCCAGATCTTTCTCAGCAGGGCTGCACTCAATCCTTTCATCTCCCAGCTTGTATTGGTAGTAGATGTTGCCTTAGCCCAGGTACAAGACCATGCATTTGGATTTGTTGGACCTCATGAGATTCACTCCACTGCTCAAGCCTGTCTAGGTTCCTCTGGATGCTAATCCTCACCAGGGGGAGGTCGTGCTTGACCAACCTGGTAGCCTTCTATGATGTTGTCACTGGCTGGGTGGATGGGGGGAGAGCAGTGGATGTAGTCTACCTTGATTTCAGCAAGGCATTTGACACTGTCTCCCACGACATCCTTATAACGAAGCTGAGGAAGTGCGGGATAGATGAGTGGACAGTGAGGTGGGTTGAGAACTGGCTGACTGGCAGAGCACAGAGGGTTGTCATTGGCGGTGCAGAGTCTGGTTGGAGACCTGTAACCAGCGGTGTTCCCCAGGGGTCGGTGCTGGGACCGGTCCTGTTCAACATCTTCATCAATGACCTTGATGAGGGGGTAGTGGCCACCCTCAGCAAGTTTGCTGATGATACGAAGTTGGGAGGATTGGCTGACACGCCCGAAGGCTGTGCTGCCATTCAGCGAGACCTGGACAGGCTGGAGAGCTGGGCAGTAAGGAACCAGATGAAGTTTAACAAAAGCAAGTGTAGAGTCTTGCACCTAGGGAGGAATAATTCCATGCACCGGTACAGGTTGGGGGATGACCTGCTGGAGAGGAGCTCTGCAGAGAGGGACCTGGGTGTCCTGGTGGACGACAGGTTGGCCATGAGCCAGCAGTGTGCCCTTGTGGCCAAAAAGGCCAATGGCATTCTGGGGTGCATTAAAAGGAGCGTGGCCAGCAGGTCGAGGGAGGTTATCCTCCCCCTCTACTCTGCCCTGGTAAGGCCTCATCTGGAGTACTGTGTCCAGTTCTGGGCTCCCCAGTACAAAAAAGACAGGGATCTCTTGGAAAGAGTCCAGCGGAGAGCCACAAAGATGGTGAAGGGCCTGGAGCATCTCCCCTATGAGGAAAGGCTAAGTGATCTGGGTCTGTTTAGCCTTGAGAAGAGAAGACTGAGAGGGGACCTGATCCAGGTCTATAAATATCTAAGGTGTGGGGGGCAAAGTGGCGAGGCCAGACTCTTTTCAGCAGTGTGCGGAGACAGGACAAGGGGAAATGGCCAGAAGCTGGAGCATAGGAAGTTCCGCACCAATGTGCGCAAGAACTTCTTTACGGTGAGGGTGACGGAGCACTGGAACAGGCTGCCCAGGGAGGTTGTGGAGTCTCCTTCTCTGGAGATATTCAAGACCCGCCTGGACGCCTACCTGTGCGACCTGGTGTAGGGATCCTGCTTTGGCAGGGGGGTTGGACTCGATGATCTCTGGAGGTCCCTTCCAACCCCTACGATTCTGTGATTCTGTGATTCTGTGGTGTGTCAACTGTATCCCACAGCTTGGTGCCTATCAGCAAGCTTGCTGAGAGTGCACTCAACAACCACACTGTCAATGTCACTGATGAAGTTATACAAGAGTATCAGTCCCAGCACTGCCCCCTTACTTGACTCAGTAAGATGTCTTCAATAAATTCCAGGAGCCTCCTGGATTGCCTACAGCTCGCTATGCTACTTTTCTGGCAGATATCTGGGTGGTTGAAGTCCCTCAGCAGGACAAGTGCTTGCAATTGCAATGCCTCCTGAAGCTGGAGGTAGAAGCTCTCATTGACAGGCTCTGCTTGATCAGGTGGCCTGCAGTAGCCAGTGATCACAAGGCTCCCTTTGTTGTCTCAGTCCCTGTTACCCATAGGCTTTCAACTTGCTCATGATTATTCTTAAAGGACAGCTCTTCATATTCTATTCTCTTCCTAATATAGATAGCAACACCTGCTCCTCTCCTTCCTTGCCTGTCCCTTGAAAGCTACACTCCAATCATGGGAACTATCCCACCGGGTTTCAGTGACAGCAACTGTATTGTGGTTTTCTAGCAGTACAGTAGCTTCTTGCTCCTCCTGTTCTGTCACTTCCAAGCCATCAACTCTAACCACTACATTGCAATTCTAAGCTGAAGGTTCCAGAGTCAGGCCAGAGAAAAAGACAATCTTTTTCTTGCAACACAGTAATGCCAGCCCCAAACCAGTCAGTCTGAAGACAATGGAGCACATAGCCAATCTTGGCTGGACTGTCATACCATACCTACTGCACAGTCCAGATTTAGTGCCTTCTGCCTTCCATCTGTTCAAGCCAATGAAAGAGACCACGAGGACAACATCTACCTACCAAGCAACAATGCCATCACACTGTGGTGAGTCTCCTCTGCTCATGCAGATTTTTGCAAGCGCAGAATGCAGGCTCTTGTTAATGGTCGGTGAAAATGTTTGATGTTGGTGACTTTACCACTCTATAAAATAGCACTCTGTAGCTGAGAATTTACTCTATCAAACAGGATCTTTGTATCTGTTGTAGTTTCCATGGAAATAAATAGGAGGCATTACTTTCAGAGTGATCTATGTATAATAATCACAGAATGGTTTGGATTGGAAGGGACCAAGTGTCACCAAGTTCCAACCCCCCACCACAGGCAAGGCCATCATCCTCCAGATTTGGTACTAGATCAGCTTGCCCAGAGCCTGGTCTTGAACACCTCCAGGGATAGGATGTCCACAGCCCTTTGGGCAGCCTGTTCCAGAACCTCACCACTCTCTCTGTGAAGAACTGCCCCCTGACATCTAATCTAAACCTTTACTTCTTGAGCTTAAAACCATTCCCCTTGTCCTATCACTACCTACCCCCGTAAAAAGTTGATTCTTCTGTTTATAATTCCCTTTTAAATACTGGAATGCTGCAATGACATCACCTCACAGCCTTCTCTTCTCCAGGCTGAACAAGCCCAGCTCCCTCAGCCTCTCGAACAGCTCCACATCTTTTCTGTACTGGGGGTCCCAGATCTGGACGCAGTACTCCAGATGGGGCCTCACAAGGGCAGAGCTGAAAGGACAAATCACCTTCCTGTCTCCACTGTCCACTTCCCTTCTGATGGAGCCCAGATCACCACTGGACTTCCAAGCTGCAAGAGCACACTGCTGGTGCATGTTCAGTTTTTTACTCCTAGGCCCTTCTCAGCAGGGCTACTCTCAAGGAGTTCTTCTCCCAGTCTTCTCCCATATGTATCTGGGGTTCCTCTGATCCAAGTGCAAAATCTTGCACTTTGCTATGTTGAACCTCACTAGGTTCACAAGGGCCCACCTTTCAAGTCTGTCGAGATCCCTCTGGATGGCATCCCTTCCTTCTAACTTGTTAACTGCACCACTCAGCTTGGCATCACTGGCAAACTTGCTCAGGGTGCACTCAAGCCCATCACCGATGTCACTGATGAAGATGTTGAAGAGCACCGGTACCAAGACAGAACTCTGGCGGACACCACTTCTCACCAGCCTCCACCTGGACACAGAGCCATTCACCACATCACCTGTCTATGGCTTTCCAACCAATTCCTTATCCACCTCTCAAATCCATCTCCCTCCAATTTAGAGGAAAGGATATCGTGGGGGACCATGTCAAAGTCCTTGCACAAGTCCAGATAGATGACACTAGTTGCTGCTCCTTTGTCCACTGACATCAAAACTCCATTACAAAACGCCACCAGACTGGTCAGACATGACCATCCCTTGATAAAGCCATGCTGGCTGTCTTAGATAACCTGCTCATCTCTCATATGCCTTAATATGCCTTCTAGGAGGATCAGTTCCATCCCTCTTCCCGGCACAGAGGTGAGGTTCACCAGCCATACGTATGGCTAAACAGCCTGAACACTATCGTTCTGCTCTGAGCTGGGACCATTTTAGATAGAAAATACCAGACTGTGCAGTTTTACACTTGATGGATATGTTTATACAATGCCTATTTTAACACATTTGATGGTCATCTGTAATTCCAGGTACAAATGGCTGAAATTTGTACCTCCCCTACTAACTTGCATTAATAATGAAAGGAAACAAGACATAAAAACCTCATAATGCATCATGACACCAAGTTGGCTGGAAGTGTCGATCTGCCTGGGGGTAGCGAGGCCCTACAGAGGGATCTGGACAGGCTGGATAGCTGGGCTGAAGCCAATGGGATGAGGTTTAATAAGACCAAATGCCGGGTCCTTCACTTTGGCCACAGCAACCCCAAGCAACGCTACAGGCTTGGGGCGGAGTGGCTAGAAGACTGTGTAGAGGAAATGGACCTGGGGGTGTTGGTTGACGCTCGGCTAAACATGAGCCAGCAGTGTGCCTGGGTGGCCAAGAAGGCCAATGGCATCCTGGCTTGTATCAGAAGCAGTGTGACCAGCAGGAGTAGGGAAGTAATTGTTCCCCTGTACTCAGCTCTGGTGAGGCCGCACCTTGAGTACTGCGTCCAGTTCTGGGCCCCTCACTGCAAGAAAGACATTGAGGCCCTGGAGCGTGTTCAAAGAAGGGCAACAAAGCTGGTGAGGGGTCTGGAGCACAGGCCTTATGAGGAGTGGCTGAGGGAGCTGGGATTGTTCAGTCTGGAGAAGAGGAGGCGCAGGGGAGACCTTATTGCTCTCTATAACTACCTGAAGGGAGGCTGTAGCAAGCTGGGGGTCGGCCTCTTCTCTCGTGTAACTGGTGATAGGACTAGAGGGAATGGCTTCAAGCTGCGCCAGGGAAGATTCAGGCTGGATGTTAGGAAATACTACTTCTCTGAAAGGGTGGTCAGGCACTGGAATGGGCTGCCCAGGGAGGTGGTGGAGTCCCCTTCCCTGGAGGTGTTCAAGGAACGTTTGGATGTTGTGTTGAGGGACATGGCTTAGCGAGAACCATTGGTGATAGGTGGATGGTTGGACTGGATGATCTTATAGGTCTTTTCCAACCTTAGTGATTCTGTGATTCTGTGATAATGCACAATAATGGCTGTCTTGTTCATACAGGCAGTTAGCCCCTACAAAGACAAACCCAAACACTGTATTTTCATTTACATTCTGAAAATGAAGAGTTTGATTTCTTTTACAACTTTCTATTCTATTCAGCATAACTGTAGCCATTTCTCTTGCTTCATTATTTTGTACTGAAATGTGCAGTGATGCATAGAATAACTTTAAAATTATGAAGTGGGATAATTCTATGCTATGATTATTTTTTCTTTTTTCTTTCTAATAAAGTTCACTCTTAAGAATAAAAAGAGTGGCATAATCTAACATACTACAGTAAATTGTTAAGATTCATGAAAAAAGACAATTAAGAAAACACTGCTCTCCATCAGGATTGCGAATTATTTCTGTGCATTCCTCTGAGATCTGTACACTGTCTCCTCAACAGTTCTGCCTGCAATTGAGGTTGATTGAGCAAGAGTACACAGGGAATATCTAGGTTATTGAGAAGTACTATAAAAATTCTTTAAATAGATCATTATGGGCCTCATATAGCTCTTATGACAAAAAACAAGGCAAGAACTATAGCGTACCATGCCAACACCCTGCAGAAATCTCTGAAGTAATAGTGGCAAAGAGTTAGAATCATAGAATATCCTAATTTGGAAGAGACCCACAAGAATCACTGAATCCAACTCCTAGTTCCACATTGGACCACCCCAAAATCAAACCCTATGTCTTCAGAACAACGACCGAACATTGAACTCTGGCAGGCTTGGTGCCATGACCAATCTTCTGGGGAGCCTGTTCCAGTGCCCAGCCACCCTTTGGTAAAGAACCTTCACCCAACAGACACCAATAGACAATGGCAAGCCGTTTGAAGAACAGCTGAGGGAACTGGGATGATTTAGTCTGGAGAAGAGCAGGCTCAGAGGAGAACATGTCACTCCCTACAGCCACCCAAAGGGAGGCTGTGTTGAGGTGGGAGCTGGCCTCTACTCCCAGGTAACTAACAATAGGACCAGAGGGAATGGACTGAAGTTGCATAAAGGGAGATTTAGGTTGGACTTCAGGAAAAATTTCTTCTCTGAAAGAGTGGCACTGGAATGGGCTGCCCAGGGAGGTGGTGGAGTCACAGTTCCCAGAGGTGTTCAAGGAACATTTAGATGCTGTACTGAGGGTTTAGTGAGAAATATCGGTAACAGGTGGACAGTTGGACTGGATGACCTTGAAGGTCTTTTCCAACCTCAGTGATTCTATGACCCTCCTCTGATGCAGCTCCATGTCATTCTCTCAGGTGCTGTTGCTGTCACCAGAGAGATCAGCATTCACTTCCCTGCTCCCTTCGTGCGGAAGCTGGAGGCCACCATGAGGCTTCCCCTCAGCCTCGTCTTCTCCGGGCTGAGCAAACCAAAGGACCTCAGTCACTCTCCTTCACCTCCAGGCCCTTCACCATCTTCGTAGCTCTCCTCTGGATGCTCTCTAACAGTTTTGTGCCCTTCTTATGTTGTGGTCCCAAAACTTCACAGTGCTTGAGGTGAAGCCACACAAGCTCAGAGCGGGACCACTTCCCTTATTAGGCACCACTGGGCCTGATGCACTCCCAAGTACAGCTGTCCTTTTGGGTGGCCAGGGCACACAGCTGACTCATGTTCAACTCACTTGTCAGAACGGCCCACAAATATTAAAAGTCTTGCGGGACATCCTCTGCAAAGCATCTGAAACGAGTGGTTTCAGGGAAGGAAGGTACTCAGGATGGCTTGGCAGCGTGCTGGGTACTCCTCACTGCATTTGTTTTTTTTCCTTTGATAAGTTTTCATACTCCTGCTGAAACAAGCAAAAGAGATGAAAGAAGGCACACCGTGTAGACAAGAACTTAAATATAAAATGCAAAGTGAGTAGGTCCTTCAAGTATTCAGATCTTGGCATGAAGGCAGACTAATTTTCAGATTGATGTGAAGTAGGAAAAAAAAAAAAAAAAGTAATTCCAAGTGTGAAGTTCACCTCTATCTTACACTCAAACGTGCCAATAAGTAATGTTAAACAGACGGGAGGAAGCTGAGGATTGAGCTTTAGCACAGTTTTTACTTTCAAAACACTTGACAACAGCACTTCTTTGCAGCAGAACTCTTCGGGGGTTGAGGGGGGGGCACAAAGTCATAACCACTCCCTTTCCTGATGAAGAATTTTTTTTTATTTACTTTTTTTTTAAGGACTCTTTGCTCCTGTTTGAAAGTTCTGGAAGGACAAAAATCTATCAAACTCTATCTTGTCTAAGCTACTACTAATCTCTTGTCAACTCTTTAATTTTTAGGTCACAGCTGAAAAATCTTCTGGACCAAGAAGGAGATGAGAAAAGTTCAGGGAAATGCTGACTCCACAGGCTTAAGAGAAGAATCAGGCTGCTGCCATTATACATGACAAATTCCCATTTGACTTTTGGTTTTCAGAATAGAATACACGTATCTAGGAATGTAACCCCCTTTCAGGACTTTTTTTACAAGTAGCTTAATTTATTCATTTCATGGAAGTATGAGTGTTAGATGCACACACTGGCCTTCTCTCACTTTTAGTTGAAGGAAAATACCTTCGGTTGAGAACAAATTTAGCTTTAGACAATCTTAAAAGACTATAACCCAACACTTAGAATTATAGTAGGTTGTTGCATAATGGGTACATTTGATATGAAACTAAAAAGCATCTTTCTGAGAAGTATGCACATACTTAAAATTTGAACAGGTGTTACTTGTCAGTCTAATTCACTATCAGAACCTACAGAGTAACAACATGGCTATTACAAATAATTCACCATACTTCTTCACATGACAGAGCATAGCAGCTGTGATGTAGTAATTAAGGATGAATGAGATTTGATAAATGCAAGGTATTAAGAAGTTCTGTAAAAACCCACTCTTGAAACTCCTTACTTACAGGAGTCCATGCTCACTTCAGGATATCTATATACTCAGTAGGAACATTTGCATGAATAAGGGTAAAGACTGGCAGGATCAGGCACTGAACTGAATGCAAGCTCTTTTCACAGACTTTTATTTTAAAGGTAGAAAAAAAATCAAATCAGAACTTTCACCATTGCTTAGACCAAGGGTAATATATTATTAATCCATGACTGAAGGTTTTAACTCTATCCTACAGTACAAGTACAAAGAAATACTAGAACAAACTCGGATGTGCTCTCATTTATACAAAGGTGAATCTGGGCAGGATCCTTTGATTTACATGAGCACAGCCAAGAACATTCCCCAGGAACTGCTTCCATTGCTGAGCCCTTAACAGCAGTCTCCAGAACAAATTCAAGCCTTTCTGCAGAGGAAGCCTTCACAGCATGAAGCCTCATAAAACCACAAAGACAGGCTGAAGTCAGAATAAGGGATTTTGGGAAATACTAACTGTAATACTGAAATGAGACCATTTTAGTGATATTTACATTAAAGAATATACACAGAAAAGGGAAGATTATGAATCTACAGTTACCAACTGCTACAACTCTCAAAAATGTGGAGGATATTTTGTTTGTTTATACTCTCTGATAAAGTTGTACGTACCCCCAAAGGACTCAATCTTTTGTTTCAAAGCCAGTAAGTACAAAATGGAGCCTTATACTAGCTTCAAGAACTCTTCAGCTTGTCACAAAGAACAATTCAAAAATTCCTTTTATTTCTCTCTTTCATATATAACACTAATCAGCTTCATTTATCCATGTATACTTTCAAAGGTTTTTCGCAGGTTTTTGAGTCATACTCAGAAAAGTCCTTTTTGAAACGTTTGATGATATAACAGACATCTAATAGCATGAAAAATCACAGCTGAAAGGCAGCCCTGAATAAATGACCTTGACAAACATCAGGAAGAAGAAAAGAGCAAGAAAATTATTTTAGGTACAGAACTTCTGGAAATCAACCATATCTGAACTAAACGGGTATGCTTGGCATTGCTCCTCCCTTTGTGCAGGGTGAAGAATGGAGAAGTCCAGACGTGCTGCTGTGGAACCATGACTTTCCCTTAATCAGCAAACACAAATTCAGCTGAACATAAATGCTGTACATAAAATTAGCTTGGGAGTAAGACTGTGAATATTAATGTGAGTACTTCCACACTGTGATTAAACATAACAGGGTCAAGATTGTAATGTGTACTTCTGGACATTAAACAACATCATATAAATGATGACATTCAATATAAGTGCATGTATACATCAATAAAAATCCCAAACAAGCTTCTTGTGGCTTCATCGATTTCTTAGGTTTGAAATCTTCTGGACGATAAAATCATCCACTATTCTGAACAGCTGGGTAAGGTTAGAACTGGGTTAGTATTATTGTAAATAAATTTAACAGTTCAGCTGATTGACAATGTTGCACAACCTGAAGAGATGGCAAAAGGTCCAGTAACAGTAATGTGTGGAGAAACACAGCAAGCTTCTGCTCTCAAAATACAACTGAAAATTCACTACATGGAAAAGAGAGAAGAGGAAAGGAAGCACAGAGCATTTAAGTATGATGTCAGTTTTGATGGTGTATCAAAATTTTCACAAACCAAAGTACTCAGTCATCATAAAGAGTTGTTTTTTATGTCAGAATTGCGAACTAAAACTTCTGAGCATGTGTTCTACATCCTGGAAAACGACTGCTTTTAATGCATTAGCTCTTTAACTCAATCATACTATCAAAGAGAGCTTGTGAGAAAAAATCATTCTTAAGAGCCACGTAAGAATTTCATTCTAGCAGGTCAGTTAGCAGAATCCTAGCCTACTAAGCCCTTAGCCACGGAATAATATTTGGAAAGCTCTGAACTACAGAGATTGGGCTTCATTCCGACTTCTGTCAGATTTATATTACGATTGCAGAGCCTCCATGGAGGTTCCAGTTTCCTGCCTTTATCAGTTGAAAAAACTGCACTGAAAATCTGAGGGAAAACAACTGTCTCTCCTGCTGTTCACCACCCACCAGAGGGAATTACACAGGATTCTTCAGTCTGAAATTCAAAGACCCTCCTTCCTATTCCTCAAGCCCAGCCTATCCCCTCCCCGAGTATTTTGACCTTTCCAGTGTTTACGATGCACTACCAATTGTTTCTGTCTCATTTCCAAAACAGGATGGCTATCTTTTTAAAAATAAATAACACAACAGTTCTTCTATCTGCTGAAAAATCCATCAATACATTCGATAATCAATTCTGAACAGCATGCCAAGCTTGGGGCTGACATGCCTTCACATCACCCACACAAGGAACATGTCCTCAGCTCAGGGAATCACACATCCTTCCCTTCATTAATTACATCGTTTCTGTGGTTAAACAGGCATGCTCCCATTGCTGTTTTTGCTGCATACAGCGTTATATTATTACTCATCAAAGTCAGTCCAGCTGTAACCAGCTTTTCAGTTCAGCCACGAACAAGATTGTTCCAGCTCAAGCCAATGACAGCCCATCATAGCAGTGATGTGAGGTACAGAAACAAGGGCTCACAATCCATGTGCTGATGAGCCGTGGTGAGGGAGAGGCAGGGCCAAAGGAGGTGAAAGAGAGAGAGACATCAAGATAACACACACCCTCACAAGTTCAAACAGTGAGCAGATTTACCCTAGGAGATGACCTGTTTTCAGTCACAAACAGTGGCAAACAGTTTTTTCCTTGATTCAAAGCTAGTTTGATGTGCCAAAGATTTAAAGACAGTAGCTTAAGTTCAGTTCTAGATGGGAAAAAGAAAATAACATGGAAATGAACTTAGGATTCAGAATCCTGCTCTGCTCAACTCCCTGGACAAACAGAATCCCGAAGTCTCAAACTTAGTGAGACATGAAGACGTTAGGATATTTTTCAGGGCTAAAGGTTTGCCACAAGAATTATTTGACGTGGCTGTGAAAACCTCTGGAGGATAGCTTAGTTCTAAATCTGACTGTTTCACTTTTCCTCTTTTCTTTACCTGTCCTCCTCCTAAATATTCTGAAATTACAGATGTCTTGTAATTCAGACACAGTAAATATGCATTAAACGTGAGGAACTTGCCTTGCAGCCAACACACAATGCATGCTTTTCTGCATATCTGAGAAGCTTCATTTTCAGCTGTTACCAATAATGTCTCACTAGAAACACTAATATATATATATATTTGTATATATTGAATGGCTCTTCTCAGAAAACTGAATTTACTTACCATTCCAGGGGTCCTAAATCCCTGATGCACCCAGATTTGAGCTCCTACCCATGTGGGCAGGGATGCGGACACTGGATTCAAGACCCAGCTTGGAGTGAGAAGGGTATAAGCAGCATACCCACAGCTACTCACTCAAGCTCCTGGGCACAAGACAAATCTGAGCACAGACAGCACCAGAACTGGTTCATTATTTCCTGCCCAGCAGATACCAGTCTATTCATTCTGCTAATGGAGCCATCAATAGAGGGCTCAGGCAAATGGCTCTAACTCAAACCAACACCATTAATCTTTCAAAGAGCTTCTTGTGCGTATCATCTCAGTCTAAACAGTATTTGATTCTTCAAGAAGTTCAAAGCTCTGAAAAAGAAGGATATAATAATAATAATCAGTGGTATGCATAATTTTTCACCTTTTGTAGTGATACCAAAAGGATACATTTTAATGCTTGATTTTTGTTTAATCGTTGTTGCTTTAATATTCCTAGAATTTTCCTTACAATTCTTTTTCCTTTTAAACACACGTTCTTTTCCATTTGCCTAATATTGATTTAGCTCCTGCCAGCTGTGCAGAACTCCAATTTAACACACCTTAGTTGGAACCTTTGTTTTCAACAAACTTGACGAGTTCTGCCAAGATCGCTCAGAAAATGAAATGCACAGGCTAACCAAGTAAGCACAGAGAACCATTATTTGTGTGGATATCCTGTAAACAAAGCCACTACGTGTTAATTTTTCTCAATAGTTGGCGCCACATTTAACAGTTTTAATGACTCTTACTACTTTTAATTTAGTTATCTAGAATCCTGAAAGACAAAGAGATTGTTTGGCACTTTTTCTAACTCAGAGTAGGAAGATGTTAAAACGACCTGATTCAATTACAGTCATTTAAACTCTTCCTTTTGCTTTCTGCCATTAGGAAAACATACCACAAATGTCTTTCACTTCCAAGTTTCAGATTTTATCATCATTACGGTTCTGAAATGGCACATCTGTTGGTGTAACTTGAACATTTAACAGAGATGTCAGTTCATGTTAGGAAGCTGTGAGACTATCCTTCCCCCTCCCCCCTCGAGGGTGAAAAAGATGCAGAGATTCTAAATATTTAATAGGAATAATGCTCCAGAAATCGCTCTTCAATGTATTCACACGCACCTAAGGTTGGTGGAAGCACTGCAAGTTTTTAAATGTAAAACACTCATCCTAAAGCACACTGCCTTTTAGCACGACATTACAAATGAGTTTTGACTTGGTAAGGGCAGAAAGGCAGCATCAAGGAAGCAGAGGGACTTTGGCCCCTCTCTCATCTTGAGTAACAAAGGGGAGCATCAGCCTGTTCTTCTGGGAAGTCAGGTGAAAGCCAGAGACAACCATCGTGCTTGTCCTACATAAGCCAGGTCTTCAAACACTTTTTTTTTTTATAAATCTTGGTTCTGCTGCTTAACATTCAACCACGCGCACAGAATCTAGATTTACTTTGGCATATTCACCCCACTGAAAAAGAAAAGCAAGGAGCAGGCAAAAGGTCTTCTATACAACAAGACACTAGGCAAACAAACAGAAGCAAGAGTCTGACTTGTAGCTAAACTGCATCTTGAAATGGAATATGGGTTTAGCTGTGATACAGAATAAGGCTATAGATTATAACTCACCAGAAAAGAAGGAAAACCATCTTGAAGTTATCAAGATTATTATGAATACTTAAAGATACCTGACTGATTAAAAAAAGCATGAAGGTTCATTGAATATAAATGGTGTAACGATCACTGTGATGAAGACATTAATCTGAGTAGGGAAATGTGCAAGTCAAATAACTCAAAATGGATGCCTTAATTAAGCAAATAAGCTACTCAACTCAATGCAATGTACGCTGCACATTTTATGAGGTACCCAGTCAGAGTCTCTTAGTTTCTTATCCGTTTCAATTTTTTTGGAGCTTTTTTAAAAAATAATCTTGATCCTCATCATCTACATACACCTGACAAAGTTTCTAAACCCCCTAATGAGACTTATCTGTAAGAAAAATTCAAAACTTCTGGTCCTAGAGCACCTACATAGTTTTTAAAATACGATACAGCCTCCTCAACCATGTATAGCTTTAGAAAACATCTGCAGTTTTTACTACTCCTGTTTTCTGTTTCTTCCTTTAATAACACAAATTGAAAATGTATTTTATCATCTGTTCAGTCTCAAGATGCTTCCCCCCCTTTCTGCCTTGCAAAGGCAGGACACAGCAATCACATCCAATTCTTCTGTGCTCCCGATTGCTCGAGATAAGCAACCAACTCATCGCCAGGAGCAAGTTAACAAGATAACAGCTGTGCTCGGACTTCAAAAGACAACATGCATGTGCAGGATACTGGTGTAGGTTAGCTACTATACAGGCAGTTCCCACCAGCTATTCTGGTAATAGGTTCCGAAGCTAGACAGATCTTCTGCTACAGAACTACAACTTTTTTTACAGAGGGTTTCCACAGTACATCAAAAGCTATCCAGCATTTCCTTGACTCACAGTTCCCTTCCAGACAGCACTGCGTTTAGTGACTGATACAGGACAGATTACTTAGCAGCAATCTCAGACTGTCCTAAAATTGTTCTCGGAATCAAACATGAGAGAAGAGGGGAAAAGCATCCAGCAGCTATTTCAACCCTGCCTGAATCTTGTTCTAAGAAGCGCAACTGTTTTACAAGCAAAGAACTGCTCAAGGAGGCAAAAAACCACACCCAACCTCCATACTGAAAACTGCACATATTTTAGGGCTTTGATACTGAAGCCACAGAAACAAATCAGGGCTTTATTAATGGATACAGCGCTGATACATGTGGGGCACCATGTTATTCATACACATGGCTCTACCACATTTATGTCCTGAGCTGAAAGTTTCCTTTGCATGCCGTTTTAAAAGCATTTTATAATTAAGACCTAAGAGATGACAGACATTTATTGACAGCTAACGCACCGCTCCCACAGTGTATTATTAGGCACAAGACCAGAGGCACAAGGCCAAGTGCTGTTCATCTCCTAACAAATGCAGTAATATCTCAGATTCACACTGCCTGAAAATATCAAGCAATATTCTTTTAAAGGCAGAAGTCTTGAGATTTCAGAGAAATGGACACACTGATTAAACAACTAAAAGTGACCCGGAAAAAAAACAAACATGCCCAATTTTTAAACCTTCTTTCTTCACATAAAGAATGAGGAACAAAAAATGGATGCTATCTCTTTCCCCACCTTACATTTTCCTGTAGCAGTACCAAATCTGATCTTTTGTGCTGGACTGAAATCTTTCCAGGACAAATAACAAGTCCGAATGTCTACTAGCTTATCAATAAGGCAGAGGAAGTGCTGAATGTTCACTTGTGGGTTTCCTTCCAAATGCCCTACTTATTGTTTTAGGGAAGACTTAAGAAGAGCAAATAAAAAAGGTATGCGATCCTCTGAGCAAAGCTGAGTTCTTTCTCTGAAGGTCATCCTTAAGGAATTCCAGCGTGGTGGATGAGGAGACCCGAAAGAAGCCTCTCCTGCTGAACAACTTTGGCGCTGCAGGCTGCACCGAGATTAAGTCCTCAACTGAAATCTGCCAATTTTATGGACTCAGCCAACCCTCCTCAGGAATAAAAGCTGTGCTATGAAGTTCCTACTTGTAAAAGTAACTCCTGAACCAATGCTGCACAGGAAGGAGAGCTCCTCTCTTAGGGAAAGGCACTGCTAAAGGTGACCACGGGCATCGAGGGTCTTACAACAGCCTCGTCCTTGGGACAAACCTCAACCCTGCGTTCAGGTCCAGTGCTGAAGAGGGCATGTCAGCACTGCTCAGTCAACGCAGACCCTCGACCTCGCTTCACAATTTACAATTCACTGTCACTGACAAAACGTGTCAACACCCAAACTTCCAGTAACACGCGTGACAAACATCACTATAACTGACCCGCGTACTCAGAGCTTAAGATCCGAACTGAAATCCACGATCAGTCACGCTGACCGCACGCGTCACTTCGCAGATACGGCAACGCGACCGAATGCCGAGCAGACCTCGAGAGGAATCCCGGACCCGGCCGGAGCTGGGCTGAGCTCGAACTCCTGGCGCGGGGGCTCGTCTGAGCTCGCACGCCAGAGTGCGTTACCCCACGCCAGTGACAGCCCAGGAAACCCCATTTCTAGAACTAAAGAGAAACACCCTAAAAGGACGACGGAAGGGGAGAAGCGCTCCGCCCGGCAGCCCCGAGTCCCCCGAACGACGCCGAACTCCGTTACCTTCAGCGCTGCGGAGCCGCGCCACGCAGCCGGCAGCGCGGGGGTCCCGGCAGCGCGGGGGTCCCGGCAGCGCCCCGCCGGCCGCCTTTCCGCAAAAGACGCGCGGGACCCGCGGGATCGGCGGCTCCGCCACCTCCGCTACGTCCCCCCGCACGCTCCCTCTCGCCGCCGCGAGCCGCAGCCCTCTCTCACCGCGGGCGCTGCCTCCTCTTCGCCGGCCGCCCTCCGCTCCATCGCGGCGCCCCTCCACCCACCGCCAGCCGACCGCGCAGCGCCGCCTGCCGCCGGGGGGCACGCTTGGGGAGGCGGCCATTTCGCGGCGCCGGCGGGGCAGGTGCTGCCGTGCCCGGCCCTCCGCCGGGGCCGTTTTCCTCGGAGGGACGGCGGGACGCCGGTAACCGCCAGGCTGGGAGCGGGCCGCCCAGGGCGTCCCGACAGCACGGGGCTGTGGGAGGGGGTGGTGCCCCTGCGTGCGGCACCGACGTTGTCACCGATCCGCGAGCGCGGCGGGGAAAGGCGCGCCGGGTCGTCCCGGTTTGAAGCTGCCGCCCGCGAGCTTAAACCTAACGCGGTCCCGGCGGGTGCCGCTCCTCCCAGGTACGTTTACCCCTTCGGAACGCTGCCCTGGGCTCGGCGTCTGGGAGAGCGGCGCGCTGAGTTCCTGCATCGCTCCGCTGCCTCTGCCCTGTCACCGCGACCAGGGATCCCGGCGTGGAAACGCGTTGTGAAGAAGTGCCCGACCGCCCCGGCGAGGCAGCGCTGCGGAGCGGAGCTTCTCCAGGGGCCCCTCGGGCGGGCGGAGTCAGCGGGGCGAGGCGCCCGCAGGCAGCGGGACTCGGGGAGCCGTAAAGCCTCGTGCTGCCCGTGTGTGTGCAGGGGCGGCCCCGCACCCGCAGGAGGCAAACGGCGAGCGCGATGCCTGCCGTGTCTGCGGCTGTAATAACGAGGGCATCGTCCCGCGCTTCCACCCGCTCTCGCGAATAGCTGCTACTCCAGGCTGCCCTGGTCACAACGCCTCGCTTACAAAAAGACTGAAGGGCGTTGAAGTGTATTTCCCGCCCCCCGTGTCTTTGCCTGTTTCTTCAGAACGTCTCTCCTGATGGTTTCTGGGTCCTGATTTTTGTCAGTCTTAACATCCTGTAATTTATGTACTGTTTATGCTGGCGTTCGTTCCAATTTCAGTATTTCTTCTGCCTCTTCCCCCGGGGAAAACTTCTGTCTAGCTCTGCTCTCTGCTATACTTTTTGCCTCTTAAGACTGAAGCAGAGATTACGTGTATATTTACTAGTGCCTTTTCTCAGCAAATCTGATAGGAGACTATAGGAAGTTGATAAAGGTGCTGATCTCGGGCTGCTCCTTGCTTGGACAGGAGCCAGCTCCGCACGTCTCAAACAAAACAGTAAAGCCTTACCTTCTGTAAGCAGCCATGAGGATGCCCGTTACAGAAGCCTGGTGAAAGAAGCCAGTGAGTTGCACACCTTGTGCTGTGTGATGCTCTCTGTCCCCAAGTGGTTCTGTTCATGTAGCTGTAGGCATTGGGAAGGCTCTTTGTACATACATACAGATGTCATCCTTTTACAAATTGTTGCTTACGCTTAGTACAAAAATCTATCAAATCCCAAGGGAATATTTCATTATTTTTAACTATTTGATTTGCAAGTTATCACTAAAGAAATAATGGTCAATTTAATTATGGTGCCTTCAAAGTTTGTTTCATACCGCTCCTGTGTTACAAACAAACAGGATCCCCCATTCTACCTTCCCTGTGTCCTCTGCTCTTCCTTTGCTCTGCCTCTTGTGGGCTGTCCATTAGTCATACCCAGCTCTCCCACTGGGTCTGTGTAAGGGACACTGGTCTGTGGAAGGGACACAGGCATCTCAGGCTCTGACCTTGTTTTTACCAGTGCTGAGGAACTATTCTAAACCACTTGCCTTTCTCTCACAGTAAGATCTTGTTATTTTGCTTGCTGCCTGACATTACATACAGCCCAGGATGTTTCCACTGGCACAAGATTTTAACCCATTCTGTAAATTTATCCATGTAACTTCACCTGCGTATAACATTCTGTCAAGATGATCTGAGTCAAAAAATGCTGAAGTGTATCTTGATTATTTCTCTAATTCCTAACCACTAATTGGAGAAAACTGTGGACATTAGGAGCTCAACTGTTCACGTGCTGGTTTGGTACTGTTACATTCAGAAGTTAGCCTTTAGTTTGTGCTGGGTCAAACTGTTCTGTGTGCAAGTTTGATACGCGTCCCAGAATTGAATAGCGAGCATGACTGCATTGCTGCAATTTCATTTCTGGAGCAGCAAAACTGGGCCATAAGTCAAAAGGTAGAAGGACAGTTTCATTTCATGCCCACGAAGTGTGAGGACTGCTGACTCTTCTTACTCTTGTTCCTGTGCTTACCTGGAGTAAATCTATTCAGCTTTGTTTATCATCAAGCCTTCCTACTGCAATTAACAAGACATTTCTGTGTTGAGCTCTCCTTACACATAAGTGTGAGTATGGCCTCATCATTCTTCCAGTCTGAAAGCGCTGGTTTCTAGTTGAGTCCGATCCTGCTCCAAATGAAATCACCACCTCAAGTCCCAATTATAGGGAAGGGAGTATGATTAAATGCTTTGCAGGTGTGTTTACTCATTTCTTCCTGATCCATCCTACTAGTGTTACCATTGATTCTGTGTCACAGATTGTAGCTATGCGAATAGTGACAGGGCATACACTGAAGTCATGACACACATCAGTTTAACTTATTTAGTTAGTTTCAAATGTATTAAATATCCTTTTAGACTTATAAACTTTAAAACACACTTTACATGCTTGCAGTGCTCACTGGACTCTGTTTTGCTCACAAAGCAGTGGAATTGCTTCTCAAAGGTCCCGTGCAACACTAGGCAGAGTATTTGCAGGTAATAAAATAAAAAACAGAAAGAAGAGTTGAGCTCACCCAACAGGTGAAGGAGATCTCTGGCTATGCAGCACTTCTTCAGAAGCAGCCTCAGTCCAACAGATGCTGTCCCTTTTGTGGCTGGCCCTTACATGAGCACAGCATGCCTCCACCCCTTCTGGTCACACGAGGAGCACAGGTACAAACAGTTTGCCTGTGTTTCCTGGGCCGGACAAACCCTTTCACCAGGTGCTCAATCACCAGTTCATACCAGGATCTGACAGTTCCCCTACAGACCCACTTTCTTAAAACAGAGCAGCTTGAAGTGCAATATTTAAAGGTTTATTATCTGAAAACAGAAAAGCTGGAATATTATCCAGGAGTTATGATGTGAGAAAAACTGCCACGCTCTGAATTTACTGTGGGGTTATTCTTAGTATTCATTGCTTGTTGATTTCTTTGGATTAATTTATCACCATGGTTGTTATTACTGCCATGATGAATTTCATTTAATATTTGTGTTATCTGGAAAAGCTTTTACAGGTCAGTAAGATGTTTCAGTTGGGTATTAAACACTTGTCAAATGCATTCAACTTTTTGGAACTCATTATTAGGGTTTGCATATGTATTAGTACACTCATTTTACAGGTGGAGAAATAGAGTCACCATGATAAAATTATTTCTCTGATGGCCAAGGAAATGGGATGTAGCTTTAGGCTGTAAGAACTTGTACTTGTACTAAATCTACAGGGTAATTTTGCAGTTTCTGCCTGGTACCCAGTCAGCTGGGTTGTGTTGTTAGCTGCCAACTGGGTTATAAGGGCCAGAGAGGTAAACTGGGAGCCTTTGCAGGGGACACACCTAGAAATGCTGGTATCAGGCAGAAGCTGAGCTTCGGGTACTATTCTCATATAAAAAGATGAATCCTGAAGAGGGAGGGAAGGTGATGGGTGACCTTGAATTTTGGATGCCTGGGGTGTGTGTAGACTGTAGATGAGTGGAGAAACTACTCACGCTATCACTGGATACAGGGGAGAAGAGGCCAACCCCCACCTCAGCACAGCCTCCCTTCAGGTACTTGCAGAGTGATGAGGTCTCTCCTCCCCTGACTTCAGCCAACTCTCTTCAGCGCAGCTGATGCAAGCTAAGTTCTCAGTGCTGATAAATCATATTGCAGATAGGAATGCAGTGGGGAAGGACAATGTAAGTTCATCAGTAACAGCAGTGAAGTAAGTACAGTAATTTTCCCTATAAGTGAAGTGTTCTTGTGCGTGTGCAAAAAATTAATAATTTGTTCTAAGTGGCCAGGCATACATATTACTTAAGTATAACTTTTTTTTTTTCTGTGTATATGTGTTTTTTTGTTAAAAAAAGAAGGTTAGAGAGTTTCCTGCAAAATATATATAGGAATTATATAACCAGCTGCACCAGGGTGTACTTCTATATTAAAGCAAATTTTTCAATTTATTTCAGGGAAAATTACTTAGATTGGGAAGTCTCTATGATCTTTATGTCTGTAATCTCCAGTTCCAAGAACACAGTTGTAACAAACAGAATTCAAGCCACCTTGCAATTAAAGTTTTACTCAGTTTTAAAGGCAGTGTATGCAAATCTACCCTGAAACAGAAACTTCATTAAACTGGTTATGTATGAAAATGTTTATTTTCTTCCTGTGTTTATCTCCAGAGTAATGGTAGGTGGAGTGTAGGGGAGTGTAGCTCTGCCAAAAAAGAATCTGTAAGCTATTTGGCTCTTAGATTTGAAAGTGCTAAGCAGGTATACATATTAACAGCATTTATCAAGCCAGCAAACTCATAAGAATAGTATGTACCATTATATTTCCACTACTTTTTCTGGTGTGGATGAAAACTTGCACTGTAAACTGTTCCCATGTGCAGATCTGACCAAGATGCCAAACACAGGTGGATGGTGTTATGCCTCCCGGCCAGACAGCAATGCTGTTCTGATTGCAGGCTGTGCCATCTGTCCAAAAGTTGCTTCTCTACAGAGTTTGGATGTAAAAATCAAAATAAGTTAGCCTCTGAGTTGGTACAACAAACTCTACCAGCTAAGCTCAGGATGAAAAGATATTTTGCTAGCATCTGGATTTGCCCATTTAAAATACCAAGACAGAAAACATTCTGTAAGGGAGAAGAAATACAGCACCTAAAATGCAAGTAGTTTGGAAATTAGTTTCTATATTTCATAGCAAACATAGGTATGTGAGGCTCTGAGGTGAAATAATACCTCTTGAATAATGACATGTCAGGCAGCCAAACAAACGTGGAAAAATCCAATGGTGTTGATCCTATCTAGCTTCTCACCTCAAAGGTTAATGCCTCTTTAATACAATTCACTGTGCAAATTCAGCATCACACCTGAAAGTTGTATATTTGCTGCATGGCAGGCTTTGCGGTACGGAGGATTCTCTCAAGACATTTAGCTAAAATTCGAGGACAATGAGGGAGTAATAATAATAATATCAGTATGATCTCTGTTGAGTTTATTTACACTGTGGTACTAAAAAGAAAAAAAAATAATCCAAACTAACTAGTTTCAGATATTTTAAATGGATCATTGAATCAAACTAACCTCCTGTCTTCACTCTCTTAATAAGAACTCAAGTTTTCTCAATAAATTGTAGTTCACTGTGGAAAAATGCAGTAGGAGGGGTTTCATTTTGAATGTCAGTACAGAGAAATTTACACAATTTACCAAAACCATTTTCAATGTTGGTTCAGATTAATATTTAAGAATTCCAGCATTGATGACACCTGGAGGCTTATGAGCATAGGAAACAAAATGGGCTGTAAGATAGCTTTTAAATTCTCATTAAAGGAGAAGATTTTATTTTCATGCAGGAAAATAGGAGTGATCTATTGAAGGACCCCAGGCACAGTGTGTTTGCAGTGCTACTTTAACTTCATGGTAACTTCCTACATAGACATGCATCCAAACAGATGGAATATATGTATTACTTGATTTGCTCTGTGCATATTGCTGTGCTTCGGGTACAAAATGATCAGAGAAAAAAAAATAAATGATGTCTCTTCTCTCTCTACATTAGGAGCAGAATGGTGTGGAGGACCAACATCTGCATTCTCTGTTTCAGGAGCTTTTAGTTAGGCTAGCTGCTGTGTGCTCCCACTGACAGCTTTCAGTTCAGCTCCTGCAGAAGTGCTCCAGGTCAGGCAGTATGAACCCAAGCACAGTGAACAGGGAGCATCAAGAAACTGTTTTTAAAAGTGCAGTCTTCAGGTGAACAGCAGTGCTAATGTAGACATACCCAAGCAGAGCCTGGCTTCCACAGAAGGACTAGCCTGGTGTCAGCCTGGGCACTGGGAGTCTGGGGGCACCAACATCCTGGATACCTGCTAAAGGATGGCTGGGAGGCCCCCTGAGTTAGCATAGATTGGTATTTTCCCTTCTGTGGGACGAGGATGCAGAAAAGCACTCTTCATTTTCGTGCCTATGGCACCATTCAAGCTGTCACAGCACTTGATGCGGAAGTAAGAGAGGCTTTGTTCACAACATACACAGCACACTGTTACAGAAACGTGCTGTACAGACTGCGTTGAGAGCTGGCCCTGAAGCTATTCCTCCCCCAGCCTGTTTGCCATGAGAAAACAGTAGCTAATAGCAACTGTATAGTGCAGCCAGCAGCACTGGAAACACCGGACTCCTGTACATCATGAACGTGCAGGATTCACTAGGCAAGTGGTCAGTCAGAGTAAGGAATTTCACTGTGTCTTTTTAATAATTATTTTAATAATATTTTCAGCTTCTTTGTGTTGAGCTGAAGTTATTCAGAGCTTTTGAAACAGATTTAAAGGTCAGGAAGGGATGTACTACCAATGACTTTAGTGTTGCATTTGTTAACTATGTATATGTGTCCCTCCAAAACTAATGCTTCCTATGTATGTCCAAGGAAACTACAACAGATGAAAAGAGCACAATAACTCTATTTGACTGAGAAAATTCTCAGCTACAAAACACTATTTTTCAGCACAGTCACCACCATTAGCTATGCATGTTCTCCAGCAATGAACAATAGCTTGCATGCCATGTTCATAAAAATCTGCACCAGCAGAGGTGACCTGCTGTTGCTATGGCTGAAATACATCACCCAGCACCTCACTGTGCTCACATCCACTGTTTGGTCTCCATAAACACTCAGCAAGCATCAATGAATGCCAGTGGGTGCCATTTTTTCCACATTGAGGAATTCAGTGATACCTTTGCTTCATACACACTTCCATGTCACAAGTCATTTTGTCATGCTGCCCCTCTGCTTCCATCTGTCACACAACAATAGAATATAGCAGAACACTGGCAGGAAGATTGAGCCTCTATTGCCATACTACCAACATCTGTCTCTAATATTATGGGCAAATGTAATAAAATGGGAGGCATTACTTTTGGAACATCCCTCATATATTGCTGTATCACCTTTCAGCCTTGAATCCTCTTGCCTCTGAGCAGAAAAGAAACAGATAAATCATTTTCTCTTGTTGCAATTAAATCTCAATTTAGTGCTGAGAAGTGTGGCTTTTGGGTTAAGAAAACAGATCTACTCTTCCAGAAGCTCGCAACATAAATTAGAGAAAACTACAAGGTTTGCCAAGTGTGCTTTTGGTCTTTTACACCACAATTAAGAAAGCCAAACGAATGGCCACAAGTGGTTCCCAAATAGCTGTTGTTATGAACTGTACATAAACCTTAAAAACCCACCTATGACACAGATGCTTTTTGGGATTAGCATACAAAAGACAAGTGGGAAGGGCTACCTTAAAAGGGAATTTGTGGATGTGGACATCTAGAGGAGGAAGATAATGCTGTTACACCGTTAATTCTCACATGGTTCATGGTTTATTAGCAGTGTGTCTTTAAAAACAGAATAAAATGCTCCTAAAACTCGTAAGGAAGGACTGGTGTATGTTGCGTCAGTTAAGTTGAATGATGTTTAAAAATTGATCTGGAAATGACAGTGGTTCAGCCACAGCACGAAACAGGAAAAGGCCACTGCAGTTAAGAACATGAGTAATTTCAGTGATGGTACCTGCAGAATTATTTAAGTAGATTTGTGTGATAACTGAGGCTTTTCTCACAGTGTCTTGATGAAAATAAGACTGATGTTCTATCTATGCTGCTTTTCGTGTTTACTGCTTAATAGCAGTGGAGCTGCTCAAATTAATAATAAAAAAAGTTGTCAGGAAAGTCAAGTGATTACATTACCAGGTAATGAATGCTCAGAGTCACCAGCAGTACTTTTGGCAAAAGAAACTATACAAACAAAACCTTCAGAATTCCCAGTGACTGAGACAAATGCTCAGAAGCACTGGTGGCATTATTCCAGTGGGAAGTATTACAAAAAAGCTGATTGCATTTGGCCCGTTCTCCCTTTTTGTAATGAGGGAACTTTTTCCATTTCCTAGTGCAGGAGCTGCTGTGGCTCAGAAGGAATGACAGGAAAGGAGATGGAGTAATGCTGTTTGTCAAGGAACAGCAGCCATCTTGGCTGTCTTTAGTTTATTTTTTGAAGCACAGCCAGATTGAGATGGAAGGTAGCTTGGGAAAAAGTAGGCGTTAGGCTGCATGTTAGCTGGCACACTGCCTCTCCTTGACCAGTAATTAACTTGAGCTAGAAGATGAGGCTGCTCTGTGAAGTGCTTATTATCATGTAATGGTCACAACAGAGATGAAACTGTTGGAAACAGCAAAATTGACTCACTTATGTAAGTTCTAATCCATTCAGCAGTATTTGCAGCAACTGGATCAAACTGTGCTTTGTGCTGGGACATTCTTGAACTGAACCACTGGAGGCAAAAGATTTCTCTCATTTTCTGTTGTGCTCTCTCACCTGCTTTAGAGATGTGGGTTTTTAAACTCAATTAAAGCCCAATAATCCTCTTTATATCGTTTTTGAGCTGATTTTAGAAAGATGCACTCTAGCAGTCCATAGACCTATTTGATTTTTATTTTTTGTATGCTTGGCACCTCATTTAGAGCCCAAGAGTGGAGCTGAAAAATTCAGATGAGGTTCTGCTGGAACTGCCCTGATTATGGTGTGAAAACAAGATGCTGGTTGGCTGAAGAAGGTCATTTTATAGCTAAAAGGAACGTCACCAGCAAACTTTGCACTTTTAAGTAAGATAAGACTCTTAGAAAGAATCAGCAGACACTTAAGATTTATATTATGACTAATTTGCTACTAAAACTTATTTTGTCATTTTAGTTCAGTGTTGCTGTTGCTTCCTTACAGTATACATTTGCAGACACCCTTTCAAAGTCCAAAAATAAAGTTGATTAAACACACACTATTTTGCCAAAAAACTACATGGAGATTGGGAATGTGTATCTTCAGCAGCTAGAGATGCTGCTGTGTTGTTGTTGTTTCATTCTAATGACAGGTTTTCTGCCCCTGGAGAATCCAGAGAAGGATGTAATCTTCTTCAAAGTTGCTAAGTAGGAAGACTAAGATTCAGTTCCACATTATGCAGATTAGTGAAATTGGATGGCTGGATCTCTCAACTATGACCACAGGTCAAAGCCCAGGATAGAGTCAACACCCAGTTGGTGGGCTGTAGGCTCCTTTGGGGTGGCAGTCCAGTCACTGGTGATTTTGGATAAGTGTTAGTCTTGTCCCAGTGCAGAATGGAAATCCTTCTCAAACGTTTACAACTTTTTCTATGCTGCTAATGAAACTGATACTGCAGGAAAGGGACAGTATGTTTCCTTCTTCATCCGTCTTCCAAACATTTGTGATTTCTGTAACCACCCTGTGGGAGAGCAGTCTTCATTTGCCTTTTTGCAGAAGATAATATTTTCTACATAACCGTAACATTTCTAAAAATGAACAATAATACCACTATTTTCAAAGAAATAACCTTTTTTCAGCCTTCATGGGGCTCCTGTGCTGTTAGCAAAGCAGGTGGTAGTTCAGTTAGATGCATCTTCTTTTTCAAGACTATTCTACTTTTTTTTTCACAGAATCACAGAATCACAGAATCACTAAGGTTGGAAAAGACCTATAAGATCATCCAGTCCTACCATCCACCTATCACCAATGGTTCTCGCTAAACCATATCCCTCAACACAACATCCAAACGTTCCTTGAACACCTCCAGGGAAGGGGACTCCACCACCTCCCTGGGCAGCCCATTCCAGTGCCTGACCACCCTTTCAGAGAAGTAGTATTTCCTAATATCCAGCCTGAATCTTCCCTGGCGCAGCTTGAAACCATTCCCTCTAGTCCTATCACTGGTTATATGGGAGAAGAGGCCGACCCCCAGCTCGCTACAGCCTCCCTTCAGGTAGTTATAGAGAGCAATAAGGTCTCCCCTGCGCCTCCTCTTCTCCAGACTGAACAATCCCAGCTCCCTCAGCTGCTCCTCATAAGGCCTGTGCTCCAGACCCCTCACCAGCTTTGTTGCCCTTCTTTGAACACGCTCCAGGGCCTCAATGTCTTTCTTGCAGTGAGGGGCCCAGAACTGGACACAGTACTCAAGGTGCGGCCTCACCAGAGCTGAGTACAGGGGAACAATTACTTCCCTACTCCTGCTGGTCACACTACTTCTGATACAAGCCAGGATGCCATTGGCCTTCTTGGCCACCCAGGCACACTGCTGGCTCATGTTTAGCCGAGCGTCAACCAACACCCCCAGGTCCATTTCCTCTACACAGTCTTCTAGCCACTCCGCCCCAAGCCTGTAGCGTTGCTTGGGGTTGCTGTGGCCAAAGTGAAGGACCTGGCATTTGGTCTTATTAAACCTCATCCCATTGGCTTCAGCCCAGCTATCCAGCCTGTCCAGATCCCTCTGTAGGGCCTCGCTACCCCCAGGCAGATCGACACTTCCAGCCAACTTGGTGTCATCTGCAAACTTACTGAGGGTGCACTCAATGCCCTCATCCAGGTCATCAATAAAGATATTGAAAAGGACAGGCCCCAGCACCGACCCCTGGGGAACACCACTCGTGACCGGTCGCCAGCTGCATTTAGCTCCATTGACCACCACTCTGTGGGCCCAGCGCTCCAGCCAGTTTCTTACCCAGCCAAGAGTGTACCTGTCCAAGCCACGGGCTGCCAGCTTCTGCAGGAGAATTTTGTGGGCTTATTTTTTGTAGCAAACAACAGCATGTTGACTTCTCATGCCCACTGTCTTTGAAGCAGAAATACAGAGAAACAAGTCACTTAAGCTTTACTGTAAGAAAAAAGCTACCCTAATGCAGTAGAGAATAAAAAGGTATTTTCTCCTCGTCTTATACCCCACTAAGTGCTAGGACTGCAGAGTAGGTGGAGGTGCTCCAGAAATTACTACAAAGCCCCGAGGGTCAGACTTTGTTGCCTAGAAGGCCTGGAAACAGCTACAGGAGTTTGATCTTCCACAGGCCATCAGGTACCAACCTCAACATACTTACTTTCCAGGGTTATAATTTTTCCTCCTACTTATCTTTCATAGGTTTATTCCATGAAGACACATAATAAGTTATAAGGACTTTTCAAAAGAAATATATTTACACCAAGGGGGCTATTTTTTACTTTAATTTTCTCATTTTGGAAAAATACTACACCTTGCAATTACCCTATTAAAGTCAATGGGTTTATCTGACCTTACTCCAAGGAATTGTGCCAGCCCTGGGCACGCTTCTCATTATGCTGCTCCCCTTGCTCATAAGACCCTCATCTTTAAAACACCAAGATAATTATTCCACATGACCAGCTTGTCTCCCTCATCCCATAACTGTAGACTTATAGGTTATTCCACCCGACAGACTCTTAGGGTGAAGAGGAAGGGAGGGGGAGGAAGGGGTGGGAAGCAGATGTCCCACAGCTGGGGCTGAGAGTACTGATGTCTGACTGAAAATTGGTTTAGACCATCAGCTTGACATCTGCTCCCTGACCTGAAGCTCTAAAGAGAAACCACCTTGGTGGTGACATCATGCACCAGAGCCTCATTGCTGGACAGACTGAATATCTGTCAGCTAGCTTGTCTGTTGGAAAAATAAACCATTTGTCTGGGATTTTTCCAGTTAGGAAAAAAACAAACCATGCAGCGTAGTAAAAAACTCTCAAGATTGTTATATATTCTGCACATATAAGCAACATCTCCCCCCCCCCCCCAAATGCTCTTTTTAGCCTACAACTTAATTTGATTTACAATAATATAAAAATTGCTTGAATATCTTCATGCACAGGAAGCAAACAAAGTAAGTTACTGACAAAAACAAATCAAATGTTTTTCCCTATGATAACACGCTCTCAGCCGCTATCGAACAAAAGATACCTGTGCAAACTTGATGACAAAAAAACTTATATTTAAGGTATCCTCCCCTGCCCTGCACCATTTGTGATGTTAAACCATGGTGTTTATTACAGCATAGAAAAAAAGTATTGTTACCCACAAATGCTTTGTAATAGCTCTCTCCTGCATATGAATTATGGGCCTTTAGCTATTAAATAAGAAATATTGGTTCACTTAGGCAGCATGTAGCCATGCTATAAGGGGCAGTGGAAGAACATGCCTGATGAGGTAGATCACTCTGGGAAATTTATTTAAAGTCAGGGAAGTCTGGTTAACACATTTAGAGAAACAGAAACTGCAAAAGAGGAACATCGCAGGCTAGGCTGTACAGATGGCATGTTACTCCAAACTGTTCCACTTTGCTATGGAAAGCTTTTAATATGCAGGTTCAACCTATCCTATTCCAGGCTGAACATATTCAAGAACCTGGACTGAACTAGTCTCAGAGAAAGTGTTTGAACAACATTTGCAGCTAAATTTTTCTCCACAGATTCTGAAAGCTATCTTCAGACCAGCTCTTTGCAAGAAGTATTGCAGGAGGGTTAAGGAGTAAAGCTGATGGATTTCATACTAGGACTTAGACACCTAAACATATAAGTGTTTTATTTTCTTCATCATAAGTGATTTGCTTGTGGCAACCCAGGATGCTTGTGCTCTAACAGACATCCAGTCAAGCTCCAGCATAGCCTAAGACATATTCAACCTACTGATTTAGCCATAATAAAGCTGCACCAAGACACCAACAGTTTACTCAGATGGTTGGATGTGAAATGAATGAGTGTTCTTAAGTCCAGAGGCTAAGGGCACGTTTTAGAACAATAAAAATCACCAAAACAAATGCCATTAAGAGGCCACCTGGCTTCATCCCCCATTATAATGCATCAGGAAGACAAAGAAAGGTGTGAGGCAACAGCTGTCTGGAAGAGTGTGAGAGGAGCTCCATCCTGAGGAAAAATAGTATTAAGATGAAAGAAAGGAGGCGAATGTATGACAGGCTTTCAGTGGGGAAGGGAGAAATAGTTATTTCAGACCTGAAAAGTCCAAATTTAACCATAAAATATTATTATTGGTCTTCTGCAGGAGTCTGAATACTAAAACATTAGTTGGACGTGAAACTGCAGTTACAGACCAAAAAAATACGTGGTCTGAAAGAGTTAATCAAAAGAAGGAACAAAATATCTGAAGAGCTGTATATTATAGAAAACCCTGGACTGCCAGTGAGAAATCAGGGTAATATTTCTAAACTGGATGTCACTGTCTTCCAAATAGAATCTTACAGCACTCACACTTCGCTACGCATTTCTGATATGTGGTGGAGAGAGCGTGAGGCCACACAGGTAAAGTCTGAAGAGCCATGAAAGACTTTTAAAAAATACTGAATTGTAAAACAAATAAATAAATTTGGAATTGAATTGTAACTCAAATATAACCAACCAAGTGTATAAAATGAGCTCTGGCTCAGTTTCTCAGAGAAAATTAGATCTTTAAAAAGTGGGAGAAAAATATATACTTTCGCAAATGCTTTCTTTCTACCTTATGCTTTCAACTACCAGCTTTTAAATTATGTTTGAAAGGGCCAGTGAAAACACATTAGCACCTCTACACAAGCACTGTGTTCGAACATAGTTGGTTTGGGGAGGGAGGAAAGAAAGATTTCCAGCCCCAGTACAAAGCCCAGAGGCTGTTGGTGTAAGCACTAACTAGGGTAGTGATTCAAGAAAATGGAAAGAAAATGCCTCTAAAGCAGAATTCACAAAAAAGACATTAAACTGCAAATAGGAGACAGGACCTCAGAAAGCAGCGTTTAATAATTAGGTCAATGCTCAATTGCAAAGCTCTTTTGTGAACTGCAAATGTATTCTAAAATAGGAATCAGAAACCTGCCAGAAGCTGAATTGCCTGGCTGTTTCAGAAACCTGCCTGGATTCTCTGTTTCAGTTTTCACCATCGTATTTATCCGCCTGCCAGAGCAACTGCTACAGCAAATTGGCTGCTTGCTACTGATGCTGCTTGCTGCCAGCACCGAGGAGTTAACAGCCGGGCTCTGGGAGGCAGCGGGACGGCAGTCCTACCAGCAGTTTCTATGTGCAGGATGCAGGACAGTGCAGTTATCAGCTGTCTCTACAAACTTTGTGTCATCTTTGCCCTGCCTGCAGGTCAGCAGAGCACTTGCACATACGCTGTATTTTGAAAACACGCTGAGGTCCTGTGTGCACTTCTGACTTGGCATTTGCAGGCTCTGTCAGAAAGTGCCATTCAAGTGCAATGAGTATTAGCCAGTAGTTGCACCCTGCATCCAGAAGAGGGATTTCACATTTACAGCAGAAAAGATGAGGCTGCTGCGTGTTACCAGAGATCTATTGCAGTAAAAGTAAACAGAAATATCATCAACGGATAGACAAGATGAAGCATGGCAGTCTCTGGAGATTTAGTAAATGCATTTCTTTTCTTTCTTACAGCTTAAAGTTTTTCACTGTTTTCAAAAAGGAGAGCACACCAACAATAAAAATTGTTTGCTAAGGAGAACACTTGTGCTTTCATGTGAGTCTCTAGATGGATAAGATGGCACCTCAGAGGCAGATGGATGCACGTTTCCACCCAGTCATAAAGCTGTATAGAGCTGGAAGTGAAGATCAGCGCAGGTCTAGATAGGCCTGCATGCAGTGTGGCTGTTTTTCAGCTAGTGGTTCCTCTCACTGTGTCATCTTGTTTCCCAGGCAGTGTTTGGGCAGCTCAGGGTAAGGTGTGCTGGGCTGAGTGGAGGCACGGGCTGCTCACTGAGCCATAGGTGGGAAATAGCACGGATGGAGAGTCTGCATGCAGGACTGCCCTGTGCCTGCTGTGCAAGTCTTGAGGTGGCTCTGCTGTCACAGCAGGAGAGGAGATGGGGCTGGGGCCCACCTGTGGGCAGTCATGGTGGGCCTTGGGAAGGAGATGCTGAGTGGGAGCTGGGAAATGAGGGCATGGCTCACCTGCAAGCTGGGAGAGGCCAGGGTTCAGCCAGCAGCCAGACCACCACTGGCACTGAGTCTACAGCCAGAGCCAAATGTAATGGAATAATGTTGGGAAGGGTCAGCCTCTAGTGCCATAACACCAACATCCACATCTGATGTTGTGGGCCAATATAATTAAATAGGAGGCATTATTTTCGTAGCTGCTCTCATAACTTAAAACACAATTTTTAAGGTTGAGATGAAGCTTTATTTTACATTGTTTTGCACTGGTGCTGTACAGTCTTGATTATTACTACTACACTAGACTTATTTGATGCAGTAATCTTAGTTTTTAATCTTACCTTCCTTCATAAGGTCTGCTTTAAGCCACCTGAAACTGCTGGAGGTGGAGATTACTGAGCTACAAAGTTCAGGCAACTGTCATTTGTCTCTGTAAAATTAATAAACATTAAAGAAGTGCTGCAAGATATACTGATTTATGGCATCATTAGTTCCTTAAAATGAAGTGTTACTCATCAGCTTAATATTTGGGGTTGATCAGCTTTGCTTATTACTATGCAGAAATAAGCTCAAACTTCATGTTTCGCTGGTCTCTGTGACAATTTTTTTGGTGCCACTCTTTTAGATTAATTCAAGGCACTTTTGCATATATTTTTGCAGTTTTGCAGGAAGTAAGATCTACTTCAGAAGTACTCAACACTGTTTTAGAACCTTCAAAATTTCAGATGGTGCAGCTATCTGTACAAGTGAGGATTAGTCAGCTTAGATCTTCAGTTACTTTAAACCATCTTTCCTACTGTGTTTATGGCAGCAATTCTGCAATTTCATCTACATATCATGAAGAATCTGAATTATGAATGGCTGAAATACTGAACACCTGTGAGAAAAATCTTCTATCACAAAGAAAAATAGGCAAAGGAAGAGTGGTATATGTACACTGCTTACACAAAATTCAGCTGTTCTCTCTGAGTAAGCAATGTATGCAAAGGTATGGGACGTTTTATGCTGTTGCTAAGTGAGCAGGAAGAAAAACAATGAAGAGGAATATTGATATGAAGTTGATTTGCAAAGACCTAGAAATTTTGGAGAAGTTTCCCAGTATTGTAAGTGTGTCTTAGGGGTCTTACTGTGTCCTTCTCCCACTAAACGGAGAGTCGGTGAAACCCCACTGCATTCTGTCAGTATTGGCCAATAAACTCTCCATATTGCTCATGTAAACATCATAAATTTGGGATAGTGCAAAGCTTCATAGAAAGTTAGAGATCAGTAAAAGCCATACAGAGTTTTTAGAAGACATCTATTTTTCAGCTCTGGTCAAGTTATGGAAAGTGTTGCTAATAGCATGAAGGTTGGGACAGTGTAGGCAGCAAGAATCACAAAAACATGAGGAGAGAAATCAGAGATACATAAGAGCAACCACTTATCCACCAGTAAGGAAAGTACAACAGTAAATGAGGAAACTGGGATAATTTGGTCCTCTTGAAGCACATGGCTTTAATGAACCTTTTTGCAGCTTTTGGACAGTATCTTTGATGTGCATTTCAGCATTTTTTTGTTATTATTATATATAAGACTTGAAATGGAAAAATTTAGAAGGAGCTGGTCCTTTTTCAGGAAATTAGTGTAAGAACTGAATTATGCTGAAAAAAAAAAAACAAGCAAAAAAACAAAACAGGATTTTACCTTTCTTGGGTGAGATTTCTGGTCATAGCCAGCATTGGGCCTGGTTTTTGACCATATTTTTTTCATGTGAAAAAAAATAGTCATCCAAAATCTTTGCCAAACTTCTAAAGCCAGAAAAAGTAATTTATAAGACAATCTGCATTACCCTCTGAGAGATAATTCCCGCGACAGACAAATAAATTAATTATAAAATAAAAAGAGAAACAGAAATCTTGTGTCTTTTGAGAAATGCTAAGTCAGGGCATGAAACAGTGATTGAGCACCTGGTGGGATGGCAGGGCCAAACCAGGGGAGCTCAGGTGTGTGCAACACGCCTGAGTGACTGGAAGGGGTGGAGCCTTCCCAGACCTCATTTAAGAGCTGGCAGTGGAGGCAAAGGTGTTTCTTTAGATATTCCTGCCTACTGGAAGCCTTCCAAAAGTAGGCACTCTTTTCCTCCTTTATTTCTGTGTCCATGGCTGCTTATCTGGGCTTGTTCTCATTTGCTGCAGCCTAGGCTTGTGCCACTCTGCTGTTATGGCTGTACTTTCCATTGCATTATTGTGGTTTTTTTTTTCGGTCAAGGTTACAAAACAAAATTACAACATTACAAAACAAATAGCAATGAGAATATAACATATGTTGATTCCAAAGATGAAATAGGCTGCTGTGGTCTTCTCCTCTGACTTCCTCCTTCTGTTATATTTGGAGTTATTTGTATAATGTTTTCATGAGTATCTCACTGAAACTCTATCTTACTGGTGTTAAGAGATGGTCACTGTTTTTTGAAGATAAAAATAAATGTTTAAAATAAATTGTTGGAGTGATGGCTTGAAGGACAGCAGGGACACTACAGAGATAAATAACTTGTCTGTTCTTTTATGCTCTTATTAATTATCTAACATAGACATGTAAAGGACGTATCAATGAAAGTTCCAGATATATTAAATTGAGGGACATTACTAATAAAAAAAGGAAAATAGGAAAGAATTCAACTTGATAAAGCATGTAGGGACAAAATGAGATGATATAATTTATGGAATAAAACTCAATTAAAAAAACTAAAAAGCTATTCTAATTCACAAGGGGAAAGAATAACCCAAGACGTGCACAATCAGATAAGCCTGCAAAGAAATGATATGTAAAGAATTTTAGGGGACAGTTTTTTGCAACATAGAATAGCGAAATAAAGAAGCCAGAGCAGCATTTAATGAAGCTGGAGTATATAGGCATAATCTTTTCAAAGCCCCACATGGGATAGTCTGTTCATTTCTGTATCAAATAAAAAAGGATCTGATAAATTCAGAGCAGCAAACATACTCATTGAGGTGAAAAGTAAGTTTGACTTATAAGGACGAATGAAAAGACTTAAAAGTTAGATTAAGAGATGAGTACAGCCTAGAAAGAAAGGAAGAGTCTTGAAATGCATTACATTACAGATATTCTTGGGAACAAGCTGGCTGGGCTGGTTAGCAGCGCTTTAAACTATATATTTAGATTGGGGAAGGGGGTGTACTGGGTGACAGAGAAGAATGTAGGAAGGGTTCCTTCGAGAAGGCAACGAGGCCAGTAATTAAGCCAAAGTGACTCTATACCAATGTGTGCAGCATGGGAAATAAACAGGAGGAGTTAGAAGCTGTGGCGCAATTGGGAAAGTATGACCTAATTGCTATCACGGAAACATGGTGGGATGAATCCCACCTGATTGAGGACTACAGGCTTTTCAGGAAGGATAGACAGGGTACGAGGGGTGGGGGAGTTGCCCTTTGTGTTAGGAAGTGGATAGATTGTGAAGAGCTGTGTCTGAGGAACAGCCACCACCAGGCTGAGAGCTTGTGGGTAAAAATCAAGGACCGGTCCAGCAAAGGGCATCTAGTGGTTGGGGTCTGCTACAGGAAGCTGTTGATGAGTCCTTGTTGCTTCAGCTGTGGGAGGTGTTATGCTTGCAGGCTTTTGTCCTGATGGGGGATTTCAACCACCCAGAAAACTGCTGGGATAGTGGCGTGGCAGGTGGCAGACAATCCAAGAGATTCCTAGAGTCTGTCGAGGACAACTTTCTGGTCCAGATAATAGATGGACCAACCCGAAGTGAAGCCCTACTGGACCTGGTGCTATCTAATGCAGAGGAGAGCATTAGAGAGGTTAAGATTGGAGGCAGCCTGGGCTGTAGTGACCATGCCTTGGTGGAGTTTGTGATCTTGAAGAATGCAGGCCTGGTGAAAAGCAGAGGTAGGACCCTGTGCTTCAGAAGGGCAAACTTCCAGCTGCTCAAGGAACTGCTGAGTGGGATCTGCTAGGAAACTGTCCTTAAGGGCTGGCAGCTCTTTAAGGACACCCTTCTGAGAGTACAATGGCTCTCCATCCCCCAGCAGAAGTCAAGCAGGGAAAGCAGGTGACCGTCATGGCTGCGCAAGGACCTGCAGCTTGAACTGAGAGAAAAGAGGAGAATGTACAGAAAGTGAAAGCAGGGTTTTGTATCCTGGGAGGAATACAGGGCTGGTGTCCACATATGTAGAGGTAGGATTAGGAAAGCCAAGGCAGAGATGAGCTGAACTTGGCGAGGGATGTAAAAGATAGCAAGAAGGGGTTCTATAGGTATGCAGGCAGGAGGAGACAGGCCAAGGAGAATGTTACCCCTCTGGTGAAAGGGAGCTGGCTTCCTCAGACACAGAAAAAGCTGAGGTACTCAGTGAGTACTTTGCCTCAGTCTTCATGGGTGGTCAGGCTTCCCATGTCTGCCAGGACCATGAGCCTCTAGGTGAGGGTGTGGGGAGTGGTTTCTGTCCCTCTGTAATGGTGGAACAAGTCCGAGTCCTCCTCATGAAACTCAATGTGTATGAGTCCATGGGGCCAGATGATATCCATCCTAGGGTTCTGAAAGAGATGGCTGATATGGCTGCTGAGCTGCTCTCCATCAGATTTGAAAAATCATGGCTGTCTGGTGGAGTCCCTGGTGACTGGAAAAAGGGAAACATTGCTCCCATTTTTTAAGAAAGGGAGAAAGGAAGACCCAGAGAAGTACAGGCCGGTGAGCCTCACCTCTGTGCCTGGGAAGATCATAGAGCAGATCCTCCTAGAAGCTTTGCTAAGGCACATATGAGATAAAGAGGTGATTCAAGACAGCCAGCATGGCTTCACCAAGGGCAGATCTTGCCTGACCAATCTGTTGGCCTTATATGATGGACGACATCAGTGGACAGGGGAAGGGCAATGGATGTCATCTATCTGGACTTCTGCAAAGCCTTTGACATGGTCCCTCACCACATCCTTCTCTCTAAATTGGAGAGGTGTGGATTTGAAGGATGGACTGCTGGATGGATTAGGAACTGGCTGGCTGGTTGCAGCCAAAGGGCTGTGATCAATGGTTCTGTGTCAGGGTGGAGGCCGGTCACAAGCGGTGTCCCTCAGGGGTCGGACCTGGGACCGGTGCTCTTCAACATCTTCATCAATGACAGATGATGGCATCGAGTGCACCCTCAGCAAGTTTGCGGATGACACCAAGCTGAGCGGTGCAGTCGATACATTGGAAGGAAGGGAAGCCATCCAGAGGGACCTGGACAGGCTGGAGAAGTGGGCCCATGTGAACCTGATGAGGTTCAACAAGGCCAAGTGCAGGGTGCTGCACTTGGGTTGGGGCAAACCCAGGTATTTATACAGACTGGGGAAAGACCTCCTTGAGAGCAGCCCTGCAGAGAAGGACTTGGGGGTACTGGTAGATGAGAAGCTGGACATGAGCCAGCAGTGTGCGCTTGCAGCCCGGAAGGCCAACTGTGTGCTGGGCTGCATGAAAAAAGGGGTGGCCAGCAGGGAGAGGGAGGTGATTGTCCCCCTCTGCTCGGCTCTTGTGAGGCCCCATCTGCAGCACTGCGTCCAGGCCTGGGGCCCCCAGCACAGGAAGGACGTGGAGCTCTTGGAGCGGGTCCAGAGGAGGGCACTGAGATGGTCAGAGGGCTGGAGCAGCTCTCCTGTGAGGAAAGGCTGAGGGAACTGGGCTTGTTCAGCTTGGAGAAGAGAAGGCTGCGGGGAGACCTCATTGTGGCCTTCCAGTGCTTGAAGGGAGCGTATAAACAGGAGGGGGAACGGCTGTTTACGAGGGTGGATAGTGATAGGACAAGGGGGAATGGTTTTAAACTGAGACAGGGGAGGTTTAGGTTGGATATTAGGAGGAAGTTTTTCACCCAGAGGGTGGTGACACACTGGAACAGGTTGCCCAAGGAGGCTGTGGATGCCCCATCCCTGCAGGCATTCAAGGCCAGGCTGGATGTGGCTCTGGGCAGCCTGGTCTGCTGGTTGGCAACCCTGCACATAGCAGGGGTTGAAACTAGATGATTCTTATGGTCCCTTTCAACCCAGGCCATTCTATGATTCTATGAAATATACAAAGCTTTTAAATAGTGCAGATAAAGGGACATAGCTGGCAAATTAAAACCAAGTTAAATAAGGCACAGTAGGTGAAATTAAGAAAGAATGAGTTCAGAGTGGGTGTCAACAGTCCCTTTCCTTCAGCAAATTCTGTCAGTTTATGCAGCAATCTTTCAGGAGACATAGTGAAAGAAACTTTACTCATCCCATTCAAAACTGGAGAAAAATGCATGAGAGGAGGTAGCACTGAATGTGCAGGTTTGGCTCCATTGCTAGCAGTGACCACTGCAGGCGCTTCTCACTCACTGAGAGGATCTCAGGCAGGAGTTGACATCCATCTCACTGGATGTTGGTCTTTGCCTTCCTCTGTTCAAGTGAGCATCCACACTTCTTGGTTATATAATAAGTCTGTGCTGGAAGAACCAGAACACTACACACACAGGACCTCTGTGATAAGGGCTAGTCTGCATGCTGGTCAGGCTGTTCACATGTCTTGGGTTAACTGCTTAAACACACCAGGGGACTTGACCCCGTGAAAAATCAACCCCCTCCCAGTACAGTATCCAAGTAATAGTTAAAGCCAAACATCATCTTTGCTGTTTTTGGCAGAGGTCAGTGAAATTGTAGTGAAGATACTGTTCTGACCAGCATGGAATGTTTGTTTTGCAAAACCAACTGTGCCCAAGTCAGACTGTCTAGCAGATGATTCATAGGATTTCCAAGTGTGGAAAGTGCAAAATTGCTAGTGAGAATCAGCATTAGTTAGGAACAAGTAGCTATGACTGGCAGCTGCAAGAACGGCCCTACTTGTGAAGAAGTATGGCTTTTTGTTCTGTTTCACAATGCAGAGAAGAACAGGTAAGCAATGGTAGTCGTATCATCTCACATTCCCACAGCTGCTTGGGTGCTCCTGACAATGAGACCCTCCTGCTGAGCTCTGATTATGAGTTCTAGAAGGGGATATCACTGGCACAAGCTGTTATTTTTCCTTCCTTCCTTTTTTTTTTTTAAAAAAACTTATTGAAGCAGAAATACACAAATCACATCACTTCCTAGAGAGTACAGATTGCAAAAGTGGGCACTTCCCATTAACTTTTGTGGGTATGGATTCAAGTGGAGTGGAGTTAGAGGAAAGGCCAAGACACTCTTCTCAAGCATGTTCCTTGCTGTTGACTGGAATTAACTGAAGCAAAGCTGCCAGATCTGGGGCTCCCACTTCTGCCCAGCTTCGTGTATAACTGGCTGGAGTCTGGAGTTGTGGCCAAATATGTTTTGTTTTCAACTGGATAACCTGACTGCTTTAAGTTCCTTTTCCTGAATGGTTGACATAGGCACAGCTTGCTCCCTCAGCTCCCCAGTACTATCGTCTTTGTGATCCTTGGGAAATGGGAGTAGTATGCAGCAATAAGCACTCCTGAGGACCACAGTGGAGATTGGTCCTTCCATAGCCATTCCTTGAATACTTAGTAAGGAACATCTTCTCCCTCCCCTCTTTAGCGCTTATTGTGCAGTCCTATACTTGAGTGAGTGCAGGGGAAAAGGACAGGACATTCTTCCTGTTCTACCCTCTGGCAGTCTGGTGAAGTTCCCACTGATTGGAAAAGGGGAAACACAACCCTCATTTTCAGGAGGGGAAATAAAGAAGATACAGGCCAGTCAGTCTCACTTCTGTGCCTGGCGAGATAGCAGGTCCTCCTGAAGGCTCTACTAAGGCACATGGAAAATAAAGATGAGGTAATTGGTGGTAGCCAACATGGCTTCACTAAGGGAAGTCATGCCTAATAAACTTTGTGGCTTTAATGTGGAGTTACAGCATCACTGGATAGAGGAAGAGCAACTGATGTCATATACCTAGACTTGTGTAAAGTGTTTGACACTGTCCCATGTTACATCTTGATTTCCACATTGGAGAAAAATGGATTTGATGGATGGACCACTCATTGGATAAAGAATTGTCTGGATGGTTGCTCTCAGAGTTGTGGTCAATGGCTCCATGTCCAAGTGGGCAGCAGTGACAAGTGGTGTTCCTCAGGGATTGGTATAGGGGCTGGTGTTATTTAATATCTTTGTAGGTGACATGGACAGTGGGATCAAGTGTAACCTCAGCAAGTTTGCAGATAACACCAAGCTGAGTCGTGCAGTCCATGCATTAGAGGGAAGGGATACTACCAAGAGGGACTTGGACAGGCTTGAGAGGTGTTCCCTTGCCAACCTCATGAAGTTCAACAAGCCAAGTGCAAGGTCCTTCACCTGGGTTGGGGCAATCCCAAGTACAGATACAGCTTGGATGGACAATGGCTTGAGAGCAGCCCTGAGGAGAAGGATATGGGGAGTGTTGATTGATGAAAGACTCAACATGAGTTGGCATTGTATGCTTACAGTCCAGAAGGCCAATCATATCCTGGATTGCATCAAGAGAAGCTTGACCAGGAGGTCACGGGAGGTGATTCTGCTCAGATACCACCTGGAGTACTGCATCCAGTTCTGGGCACCCCGGTATAGAATCATAGAATCACAAGGTTGGAAAGGACCTACAAGATCATCTAGTCCAACTATCCTCCTATCCCCATAGCCACCACAAGCTTCTAAACCATATCTCATAGCTCCTCATCCAGACACCTTTTGAACACTGCCAGGTACAGTGACCCCACCACCTCCCTGGGCAGCCATTCCAGTGTCTGACCACTCTCTGAGAGAAAAAGTTTTTCCTTATGTCTAACCTAAACCTCCTCTGATACAACTTCTGGCCATTTCCCCAGGTACTGTTGCCTGGGAGAAGAGGCCAAACCCCTCTTCACCACAACCTCCCTTCAGAAAGTTGTAGAGTGCAATGAGGTTTCCCCTGAGCCTCCTCTTCTCCAGCTCCCTCAGCTGCTCCTCTTAAGACTTGTACTCCAGACCCCTCACCAGTTTCGTTGCCCTTCTCTCTGGACACATTTCAGGGCCTCAGTGTCCTTGTAGTGAGGGGCCCAAAACTGAACACAGTACTCGAGGTGCGGCCTCACCAGTGCTGAGTACAGGGGGATGATTACCTCCCTGCTCCTGCTGGCCACACTATTTCTAATGCAGGCCAGGATGCCGTTGGCCCTCCTGGCCACCTGGGCACACTGCTGGCTCATGTTCAGCTGAGCTGAACCCCCAGATCCCTTTGCTCTTCACAGTCATCCAGCCTCTCATCCCCAAGCCTGTAGCGCTGCATGGGGTTATTGTGGCCAAAGTGCAGGACCCGGCACTTGGCCTTGTTGAACCTCATCCCATTCACCTCAGCCCAGTGATCCAGCTTATCTGGATCCCTCTGAAGAGCCTCCCTACCCTCAGGCAGATCCACACCACCTCCCAGCTTGGTGTTATCTGCAAACTTACTGAGGGTACACTCAATGCCCTCATCTAGGTCATCAATAAAGTTATTAAACAAGATGGGCCCCAGTACCAACCCCCAGGGGACACCACTTGTAACGGGTCGCCAGCTGGACTTAGCTCCATTAACCACCACCCACTGGGCATGGCCCTCTAGCCAGTTCCTTGCCCAAAGAAGGGTATACCTGTCCAGGCCACAGGCAGCCAGTTTCCCCAGGAGAATACTGTGGGAGAACGTCTCAAAGGCTTTGCTGAAGTCTAGGCAGACTACATCAACAGCCTTTTCCTCATCTACGAGTCTGGTCACCCAGTCGTAGAAGGAGATGACGTTGGTCAAGCACGACCTGCCTTTCATGAACCTTTGCTGGCTGGGCCTGATCCCCTGGATGCCATGCACCTGCTGTGTGATCTCACCCAAGATGGTTTGCTCCATAACTTTCCCCGGTAGTGAGGTCAGGCTGACAGGCGTGTAGTTCCCTGGATCCTCCTTACAGCCCTTCTTGTAGATGGGAGTCACATCGGCAAGTCCTCCAATCCTCTGGGACCTCTCCAGGTAACCAGGAGTGCTGGTAGATGGCTGAGAACAACTCGACAATCACCCCTACCAGCTCCCTCAGCACTCTAGGGTGCAGCCTGTCCAGTCCCATGGACATGTGACAGTCCAGATGGAGGAGGAGCTCTCTATCTGTCTCCACCTGAATCACCAGGGATGTATTCTGCGTACCATCCCAGACTTCCAGATCATCCACACTGGTCTTCTTCCCCTACAGCTTGCCTTACGGTATGCAGGAACAGCCTGTTCTCGGGCCTTTAAGATTTTCATCTTGAGGAGCGCCCAGGTTTCCCAAGCTTCCTGGACCCCTTTGCCCTCAAGGAACAACTCCCAAGGGACCCCTGCAACAAGCACCCTGAACAGAAGGACAGTCAAGCTGTGGGAGTGAGTCCAGAGGAGGGCCACAAAGATGATCAGAGGGCTTGGAGCACCTCCGCTATGAGGACAGTCTAACAGAATTGGGGCTCTTCAGTGTGCAGAAGAGAAGGCTCTGGGGGCACCTTATAGCTGCCTACCTGAAAGGGACCCACAGGAAAGGTGGGGAGAGACTTTTTATGAAGGCATATAAAGACAGGACAAGGAGAAATGGTTTTAAAATAGTAGATTTAGACTAGATACTAGGGAGAAATTCTTTCCTGTGAAGGTGGTAAGACACCGGAACAGGTTCCCCAGCGAAGTTGTGGATGCCCCCTCCCTGAAGGCACTCAAGGAGCTCTGAGCAACCTAGTCTAGAGGAGGTGTCCCTGCCTGTAGCAGGGGGTTGGAACTAGATGAGCTTAAAGGTGCCTTCCAACCCAAACCTTTCTATGCTGATTCTATGATTATCTGCTTGCCATTGAAGCTGCCTGTTGAAGCTTAGCCGGGTGGAATTATTCTCTTACAAGTGCAGGGTTTTCTAATCACCAGGTGTCCAAGCTTCCTATTTTTCCTGCATTTCTGTGGCAAGATGCCCCCTGAAACATCTGTTGCTTGCTAGCAGGCTGAGGACAGTCTAGGATAGGTAGTGGAAATTTGCACAGCTCTAGCCCTTTCATCCCTCTTGGGGAAAGGAACATTTGTAAAGACTAAAAAGGCTCCTGTTAGATGCCTCTTACCAACACTGCTGCCCCCTTTAGAGTTGTGATTGCACTAGGAGCTGTCAGAGCTGGTCCCAGTTCAGGTGGCCTTCCCCAGGCTTGTCATAGTTGGCCTCCCCGCTAGCTGCACAAGCTTCAAACTTTACACAATTTGGCTGGTTAAAGGTGTCCCCCTTAACTTCCCAGGCAGCCCAGGCAGCTGCTGTTGCTGCTGCAGCATACTTTGTAGGCCCTGCAGCAACCTCAGTCAAAGTTAGAGTCATCATCCATGGAGTGAGTAAAAAAAAGCTCACCCATGCATCTCTTGGGTTTTGAATTGGCCACTTAGATATTTAGTGGAGCAAAAATAAAAATGATCCCTCTAGATAAGGATCAGGAAATGCGTCCTGCTTGCTTTAGGTACTTTTTGAGTGGCCCTGTGATGGAGCTTGTGATCCTTATTGGTCCCGTCCAACTCAGGATATTCTATAATTCTGATTAGAATTACAAATTTAAGAAGCTAAGAGTAACACTACAACTTAGTAACCTGGCAGTACTAAAACTAGGAAGTGCTCGCTAAATTTCTTGGTGTTCATGTCTTGACAAGAAGTTAAGCAGTGCAGCATAAAAAGTGAGCTTGTGGGAGGTAATGCTCACCACTGATTCAAGGGGATACTTTCCCTCGAATCCTGGGCTAGCATTGCAATATCAGCTCTGTGATAAAAGAGTATCTGCCCATTAGCACAGAAAACCCTGACTCACATACAATGTACTCCACCACACAGTTTCTGTTTTCCTAAAACAACTTTGTTGTTATTGCTAAGGACAATGTGTTATTCATTACACGTTTTATTAGCATGCTGCTGGCTTTATTGTCTAACAGCACCCACTGTGTTAATGGTCAGTGTAATGTTGAATATTCATTGTGGGAAATAATGTGCATAATACATGCAGAAGGACAATTGAATGGGCATTTTAATCTACGAGTTTATTCTTCCACTGCTATTTAAAAGTCAATATCATTGAGGGAAAATGCCAAGGCATCATCTTATGAGGAATCTTGCCTTTGATGAGATTTAAAGGAGCAATGAAAAGTAAAGAGAGCATTAAAAATAAAGCAGTACTTACATTAAACTCTCCCAGATCCAATTACACTATTTGCAGGTGGATAGATGTTTCAGGCAATGCATTTTAACAGTGGCACTGAACATCTTTCAGCTTCATTTACTGAATGAAATAAATTGCAGTGACCTTTCAACATTTTTTTTCATATAAGCCTGAATCAGAATCCCAAACCTAAAAACCTCCACATACTGAGGCATTTGGATCTGATAGACATATTACTAGGTAGACAGGGATAAGTTTAGATATTTATGGAGGAGGAAATAGAAGTCTCGTAGAGCATTACAGTGTGCGTAATCATAATATCTGGATGGAGAGAACATGCATCTGAAAAGGAGAGAATGACTAACTGAGGCAGTAAACAATAATGGAGAAATGCATGGGAAAGCAATGAAGTTTTCCAGGTATTGGAAAAGGCACTATGCAGGCATGAGCCACTTGAGCTACTGCTAGGTGCTGGCATTCACAGAAGGGAAGCACCAGTTGAGATACAGACCAGCTGAATATCAGCAGGGCCCACATCAGGGATAGCTGCTTAAGCAGATTTGCTGCACAGTGAGAAGCTTGAAAGCAACAGCTGTGGGTGGATGCTTGAAGAGTCAGCTTGTTCAATAAGGGAAAGAGGAGGCACATTTCACCTCAAACCCTTTACAATTCTGCCTTTGCAAGTATGCACCATAAGCATGTCTGTGCAAACAGCCACACTAATTACATAATTCATACTACATTAATTACATAGAGTATTGTCTGAATCTAGATGTATCGCTTTGGGAGTACCCCTTCCTCTTCTTTATGATACTGGTAAGAAGCTGGGAACAGAACCTAAAAGGCAAGCAAATAGAAGTGATCACAGAAGAGCACATTCTAACAAAACCACTGTATGGGAACTGTTGATCACATCCAGAACCTCTGATTGACCACCTGAGGTGAGCAATGAGTCAGTCCTGGGAGCACAGGTGAAGGCAATTCTCCTGTGCTACTGGAAGGGGTGGAGCCTGGCTGCACCTCTCCTAGACCCCATTTAAGAGCTGACTACCACTGGTGGAGGATCTTTTTTGGAGATTGCTCCTCTTGGATTCTTCTCAACAAGCCCAGGACAAGGGTAAGCTTTCTGTCCATTATTCTTTAGCATGATAACCTGTTTAGGCTAACCTGTATACTTCTTAATCATAACATCTGTATATTCACTGATTACACAACCACAGAAGGCTGAAATGCATGGCTGTGACATCAAGAGAGTGAAAGCAGAAAGATTAGCAACAGTTGACAAAAAAAACCCCAAAAAACTCCACTCTTAAGAGCTATCATAGAACTACAGAATCACAGAATGGTTTGTGTTGGAAGAGATCTTGCAGATCACCCAGTTCCTACCCCCATGCTATGGGCAGGAACAGCTCCACTAGACCAGTCTGCCCAAAGCCCTAGCTTTGAACACCTCCAGGAATGGGGCAACCACAACTTTGGGCAGCATGTGCCAGTGCCTCACCAGCCTTGTAGTAAAAAAAAAAAAAAAAAGAGAGAGAGAGAGGGACTCCGGTTGGAGAAGGGAAGGCTGCCAGACAAAGGACGGCACCTCAGACCCTGCCACTGGCAGCTGCATGAGCCGCACTCTGAACCTTCATCCTCAGCGCCCATTGGCTGGAAGGGGTTTCTGTGTGGAGGTCTCCAGCTCCACAGCTAGCTGCTCTCCATCCCACAGGCCCAGGAGGGTCTTCCCATGGCTTGCTATGGCTAGCTATGACACACTGCTTCCGAGAGCCCACACCACCTACACGTGCTGCCTTGTCTGGCCTTGGCCCAGCAGGGGGTGCAGGTCTGTACTCAGCTCCGGGCAGATGATTGATGCCGGGTGCGTGTATCGATGGCCGACTCGACCACAGCACTGCAAGCTCACTGTAGGCACACAGTAGGAGGGGGTGTGAGCACAGGGAGCCCGGTCTCTTCCTGGGGTGCCCAGGATTGATGCCTGCCACAACTGCAGGAGTTGGCTGTGCCGAGACCCTGCTGCCAGAAAAAGCCCCTCTTTTGCCCTGGTGCTGCAGGGAGTGGGACAAGGGCAGTGTGGGAGAGAAAACTCTGCCTGTCCAGAGACCTTCAACTCTGGAGCTGGTCCTGCGTTTCTCTGTCCCTGCTGCTCACGGGACACCCGCCCCACAATGAGCTTCACCACCTCTCGCAGGGCCTGATCTGTCCTTGGAGAAAGCGTCCTGCAACAGCAAGGATAAAATCTGTCTCACTCTTCAGCAGTGATGCCCCTACCTCATGGGCTGCTTTGGGATCTGGAGAGATTCGTGGCATCGGGCCCATTGCCACAGGTAAACCGTGCACAGCCTCAGAGCTCTCAGGGCGCTGTGTGCAGCACCATGACTCACAGGCTGGCTTCCTTCATCCGCAGCACAGGTGGCTCACCTCCACCACCCCACTTCCCTAGGCCTCGGATGGAATTGGTGCACGCTTACCATTTAGGGAAAGCAGTGCTGTCCCAGAAGACTCTGGCCAGCCGGGGCTGGGGCTGGACTGTGTGCTTTTTGATCGGTGGGCTGAACGCAGCCCTGCCCAGAGCCAAGACTGCAGCGTCTGATGCACGGACTCAGGGGTGAACAATCCTAATCTTGTTTATTACAAGTGCTCACATCACTTGTATACCTTCACAAGTTTTCTGTTCCTGGCTTTCCCATCCGCCCCTACAACTTTCCCATCCACCCTTACACGTCAGCAGCGCATTCTACAAACGCTCTTCAACCTTGCATGCAGGCGCTTAGCCAGTCACAGCCGTCAGGCGTTCTTTCTTCTTCTCGAGCTGTCCTTGGTTCCCGTGCTGTTTATCTTACTCCACAGATGCTGCTCTGAACAGTTTTCCTTGTTCTCCCACAGGAGACTGTGGGAAAGCAGCCTTGCTTTCCCTTTGCTGAAGGAATTGGGGACTAGGTTTCAAGATTGCTGAAAAAGCGGCTTAGTAGAAAGGATAAAAATGAAAATTATCCTTGTTAGACGTGTCCCTCAACTTCATTGTATATTTTGTCTGTGGCCCAAGACAATTCCTCTTCCTTTCTGGCCAGGGCATTCTTATCTTACATTCTTATCTTGCGCGGTCCTAAGTTGATGACCAACTATTTTGCCCTGCCACATTTTCAAGTCAACATGAGTGCCAAGCAAGGCACCAAGGCTAGTAGAGAGGATGGAGAAATGGGTAAGCAAATTTACCAACCAATTGGTTTTCTGCCAATTCTGTGTACGTGGCCCCTCTCTATCAATGCCACTGCTGTTGCCTGAGGTTCTGATCTCAGCAACTAGCAGAAGAGTGAACTGAACGTGTGATATCCATTCTGTTCTTTCCGCTCTTGCGGATGTATACATTGTCCTTGCTGTTTCTTGCAGAAATCATCCTTTGTTGAAATTAAATAACGACATCATAACCCCACATTTTGGAACTGCAACAGTTCAAGCCATCCACATGAAGGCAGAAGAAGCAATAGCAAACATGCTGTCTGTTCTCAAGTGTCACCCCGTTCCAAGTGAAGTGTTTCCCCAGTGATGCGCACCAGACGACAGTGCTACATCTCTGACCTATGAGAAGGCACGATTTCATGCAGAACCACAATTGGTTTTGAAAAGGAAAAACAAGCAGCCCTGTTCCTGCACAGCTCTTTTTGTCACTATACTGCAAAGCTGTCGACTCGCTCAGCTTACTCTGTACTGGCATTTACAAAATCAAAACAACGAAGTGGAACAGACAAAACCGTTCTGTTTGAATACTTTGATGTCTTCATCATGTCACTGAATTATCTCTGTAGGGTTCCATTAATGAGTGCTGGACCCTCTTCAAGCACCTCCTCTTTTTGAAGAGCGGGGGGACTGGCAAGTGCAGTATGTCAAAAGTCATGGAAGTGGGGCACGGGATTAGTTTGGCTCGATCTTCTAGAGCTGGGGTGGAAAATCAGTGTCTAGCAAATGGAAGTAAGGTCAGGTGACAGGAGTGAACTACAGATACGCTGTTCACCTCTGTAGGAAGAATATTAACGTGGCCAAAGCTCACCTGGAGTTAAAGGTGGCCCGTACTGTGGGAGACAGATATCAAAAAGTGCGTTTTAAAATACGTCAGTAGCAAGAGGAAGACCAGATTTTTCTCTGAGTTACTGGAAAACACACGCAAGACGGGAAGAAGCAGCCCAAACAGGATTGACAGGATGTTGTCTCAGACTGACTTCCAGCTGTTAAGCTGTTAAGCCTGGGCTCAGAAAGCCCCACTGGATGAGCATGTCACATTTGAGACAGACATTCCCTGCTTCAGCCATGGATCTGCCAGCAACGTCAAGGGGCAGGATGTGGAAGGGGCCACCCTCAACCCAGCCAAAGAAGTTGGGGGCAAAGCTGTCAGCGCGCAGATTACACAGGCACACTCGCAACACTAGAGAAGGCTCCCACTCTGAGATGGAGCTCGGAGCACTGGGCTTTCCTCCTCATCTTCTCACGCAAGGTTTCTGCCTTGGACTTCACCACCCTCGCAGCACACTGCGAGGCCCGGGAACTCTGGGGAGGGGAGCACCAGGCCTAACAAGGCCACCTCTGTAAAGTGTGCGTTTCACAGTGACCAAGGAAAGACCCACGGTGTTTGGGTAATGGGGTTGGGGTTTTATTGGGTATAGGGAAAGGGTAATAAGGAAAGTGGCGATGCGCGTTTGACAGTGTCACCATTAGCGTCGCCAGTAGTGAAAGATGGTCCTCGTTGAGCTGTTGGGTGACACTTAGTGGATGTCTAACTCGGCAGTCTCACAGCTGCTGGATCTGTCGTGGTCCTGGTCAACATGCATGACCACTACTCTCCGGACCTAAGGAGTTCAGTGTAAAGCTCAGTAGTTTTGTGAATGCAAAGACATGCAGCGCAACACTGCAAGTCTCTCTGCAGTACAAGAGAGTGGTTCTGCTAAACTAGGTCTAGAGAGAGCAGGCTCACGGTCCCTGTAATGTAATCGCAGCCCTTGTGGCCAGTCCCGATCTGGGGTAGCCTGCTGTGGGGCTGACTGACCAGGCACTGAGTCAGGCAGTGGCTGAGACTTCGGCCTGGGCAGATACAGGCTGTGAGAGCGAGGTGCTCAGGGCTCTGTATTCTGGGAGGAGGAGGAGGGACTCCGGTTGGAGAAGGGAGGGCCGCCAGACACCAGACGGCACCTCAGACCCTTCCACCTGCAGCTGCCTGAGCCGCACTGTGAACCTTCATCCCCAGCGCCCATTGGCTGGAAGGAGTTTCTGTGCGGAGGTCTCCAGCTCCACAGCCAGCTGCTCTCCATCCCACAGGCCCAGGAGGGTCTTCCCATGGCTTGCTACGGCTAGCTATGACACACTGCTTCCGAGAGCCCACTTACCACTCGACGTGATGCCTTGTCTGGCCTTGGCCCGGCAGGGGGTGCAGGTCTGTACTCAGCTCCGGGCAGATGATTGATGCCGGGTGCGTGTATCGATGGCCGACTCCACCACAGCACTGCAAGCTCACTGTAGGCACGCAGTAGGAGGGGGTGTGAGCACAGGGAGGCAGTGCGGGAGAGCAAACTGTCTGTCTGGGGAGCTTTACCTCTGGAGCTGGTCCTGCAGATCCTTCTCTGCATCTCTCTGTCCCTGCTGCTCACGGGACACCTGCTCCACAATGAGCTTCACCACCTCTCGCAGGGCCTGATCTATCCTTGGAGGAAGCGTCCTGCAACAGCAAGGATAAAATCTGTCTCACTCTTCAGCCGGGACACCCCTGCCTCTTTCTTCACCCAGTCTATTCCACACACGACCCCACTTGGCCCCACAGTCACTTCGATGCAGGACGACTTCCATGTGTGGGCTGCTTTGGGCTCCAGAGAGGCTCGTGGCATCGGGCCCTAACCATGATTATATCCACGGCCTCAGAGCTCTCAGGGCGCTGTGTGTGGCACCATGACTCAAAAGCTGGCTTCCCTGATCCACAGCACAGGTGACTCACCACCCCTCCTCCCCCAACTGCCCCTGGCCTCGGATGGAGTTGGTGCACGCTTACCGTTTAGGCAAAGCAGCGCTGTCCCAGAAGACTCTGGGCGGCTCTTCCTCGCCCTCTTCCCGCTTCCCCATCATCCTCTCCATCAGGCTGAGGCTGGAGCTGGAATCCTCTGTCTCGCTCTCAGACAGAGAGATGAAATACTCTTCCTCAGGGACTAAGGATTCCTGTATAGGAAGAGACACTCAGCCATCAGAGGTGCTGCTTCCCAGCATGCAGCTCCCCGCAAGACCATTCCAGTGGGGATTGCAGTGGGCCAGGAAAGCAAGCAGGAGAGGGACCTCAGCACGCTCTTGAGGCCATGTCTCAGCGTGACCAGGGCTTTGTTACAGCTCCCTGTTGGGTCCTCTTGCTCACAAAAGGCAGCAGTCCCCCATCCAGCTGTGCTGCACCAACACTGTTGCTCTGGACAGGGTGCTAGAGGTACCATGCAGTCTCAGCTCCCCTGGATGGGAAAGTGCTGCTGCTTTCTTGCAGGGATGCAAAGTACCTGGGCTGCGGGCATCTGCACTTCTTCTGGCTCGGCCTCCGTCTCCTTCACTTGCAACTTTTGCTGCTTGCCTTTTTCTGCTTTCTTCCCTTGCAACTTTTGCTGCTTCTTTTTCTCTTTCTGCATCATTTTGTTCTTTTTTTCCTCCTCAGCCAAGAACTTCTGGACCTCTTTTGGAAATTTCTTCTCCTCCTCCTGCTTCACCTGCTTCCCCTTCGTCACCTGCTTCCCCTTCGTCACCTGCTTCACCTTCGTCACCTGCTTCACCTTCTTCACCTCCTTCACCTTCTTCACCTCCTTCACCTTTTTCACCTCCTTCACCTTCTTCACCTTCACCTCCTTCCTCACCTTCTCCTCCCTCTCCTTCTTCACCTTCTTCCCCTTCTCCTCTTTCTCCTTCCTCACATTTTTCCCTTTCTCCTTCTCCTTCCTCACGTTCTTCCCCTTCTCCTCCTTTCTCTTCTTGGTCTCTACAGACTTTCTCTCGAGGGCGGCCTAAATGCAACAATACGCAACGTTAGTCTCCGTGGAGGCGGAGGGCTTTCCCTTCCTGCACTCCATTTCATCCTCTGTCTTCTGCCTTTCTGGTTTGCTGCCAGGCTCCTGCGGACCCGACTGAAGAGCCCTTCTGTGACAGCCAGGAAAATAAACAACCGCTGGGCTAAACGCAGTCTGGCAGCTGGCAGTTCTAGACAAGCAGTCAGGAACATCCCCAAATTAGCTCTTGGGGTGCCTTTCGGGAGGCTAACGGAAGTGAACAGCATATTCTCAAATGCCCTCGCAACTGATCTCTCTTCAAGCGAGGTGTCACATGAACGCGCAGTAAAGAACGCTGAGAGAATCAGTGATGCTCTTCTACAGTTCAACAAGACAAATGCGCTGCAGCAGTCTGTCACGTACCCTTCTCCTCTTCTCCATCGCTTCGGCAAAGAAGTCTATCATCCTGGGACCAGGCTGGACCAGAGGAGTGACTTTCTCTTGCTCTGTTTTTTCTGGCAAGGATCTCCTCGTGATGGCTGGTAGCAGCCTGTAAAGACACGGTGGGGGAGGGTTGACAGGAGGGCAGGAGGTGCTGGGTTTGCACTGCGTGCTTGAAAGTGCTTTAGCAGCTTCCGCAGCAAAAAAAGTCTGCAAGAGCCCCCAAATGACTGATCTGGTCTCCACCACTTCCCTCGAGACCTGGGAACAGCCTGCAGCACTGATAGCAGCCCAGAAACACGCTCACTACTATTCAAACGCTCCTAGGAAAGGAACACCCTCATCTCTGCTCGGGATGGTTCTTGTCACTTTAGGCACCAGGCTCGGCAAACAGAAAGCTCCGGTTCACTTCCATCTGAAGGGAAGCAAGAAAGCCTCTACACTCTTGCAAGGAGCGTTTGCCATTAGTTACGCAGCTAAGAAGTGACGCTACGGGACCTTTGTCATGCAGAGCTGCTTGAGTTCATACAGCCTCTGGATCCGGGAGAAACTTCACTCCCACAGAGGCAAGAGCATGGCATCGCCCGCGTTTCTTTTGCCAGGACTCTCACCTGGTGCGAGGCTCTTTCTCCTCGGCTGTCTGGTCTCTGCCCGGCATTCCAGTCAGTGCCGGTAACCTCATTGGAGAAAGCGCTGCCCGATGAAGGAGGCGCGTCTCGCAAAGGTCCCCTAGAAAGAGGAAAGGAGAAAACTTCAGAAAAGTTGCGTTTCTGACACGGTTTTGGCCCGACTCTTCATGGCTGTGGGGCAACGCTGTTCCCTGGGGAATGCTATTTGATGCCTGGTCTGTGTGTTGAAATGGGAGAGGCCCTGGCAGTTGCGGGTGGTCTCAAAGAGCCACCCCGGGGAGGGGACTCGTTTAGCACAAGAGGGGCTCTTGCATCTCTTGATGAGTGTCCCACGTACACAGCTTTGCTACTGGGGCGTGCTCACACCGGAGGAATTGCTTCTGTCTCATCTGAGAATTGTAATGGAAGCAAGCGAAGGGATTTCCAGGGCTGGCAGGACAGGCTGCCGAGTGGAGGCCACTGGCACATCCATCTGATGGGATGACCCCAGCGGCCACTTGCGATGGAGGGCTGCCCTGAGAACTTTCCCATAATGGTACAAAGAGTCACCGGAAGCGTCTCATGCTCTTCCAGGCACTCTGCGGTAATGTCATCTCTAACCGTCTCCTGACGGCAACCCACGGGTCCCTCACCTTTCCTGCCTCTGTCACCAGCTCTTGCCCAGCCTTGCTCACGTCTGGTCTTTAGGTGGTATTTCAGGTCCACCTTTGCTGTTTCGGGCTTCTCAAGTACGATCTCGTGCTTGAACCTGAAAGAGGAAGAAGCAGGCTGAAGGAAGGGCAACACTTCCCCTTGCAGCTTGACCCAATAGCGGAGCGACAGACGCATAGACGCATAGACGCTGTAAGGCCACTTTTCCCAGAGCAGCTCATTCTGGAGAACCGGACCAGGATCTCCAGTGTCTGGAGGGGCAGGTGAGGCCCGTCAGTACGTGCCAACGTTTTTCTGTCCTTGCTGTGAGAGCGGATGTGCTCCTCTCCCCGCGAGGAAGACTGGCTTAAATGTCCCCCCCAGTTTTGACAGTGGCACAGATGGGAAACATGATTTTGCTGTGCCATGCTCCTCCACAGGCAATCCAACTGAGCTAGAGCGAGCAGGGAGTTCCCTGCAAACCAGGCCTCTAAACACTGAAAAGTACCGTGGCGAGTACCATCTCACTCAGGCGCAGGTGGCAGCAGCAAGCATACTTACATTGGAAAGACAGTAACGTGTCCGGAAGTCATTTGGGAAGCTGCGCACTCACTGCGTGAGATGACCGACTTGCTCATTTCTGGCATCTGCAATCGGAACAGAAACAGACGATGGGAGGTGGGGACACTGGGAATGGCTGGCAGCTCCAGTCTCTCTTAGCCCAACACAACGAGAGCCACCAAAGGGAAGGGTCCGGGCCCCAGCAAGCCTTGCTCTGCCTGAGTCTCTGCTCCATGCTCTGAGTCGGGGCTGAGCAGTGACGCGCACCGTTTGTCTCCTGACTGAAAGCAAGGCCTTTTGAGGGCGCATATCCTGGTACAGAGCCAGGCCACCTCACGTAAAGTAAGAGTTCTACAGAGCCTGCTTTCTTGCACACCACCAGGAACCCAGGTGGCTGAAGAAGCATGGCAGGCCAGGAGAAAGGAGTCCCCTCGTCCCAGGAAGGCGTTTCAGAAGAATCAGACGTACTGCTGGGGAAACGCAAGACCTACCCCAAGAAGAGCCTGCAACAGCTCGGGAGTGCCATTGAGCTTCCCCAGGAAGTCCTCATAGAATTTCATCTGGACACGCCTTCCTTCAATCAGCAGCATGCCAACATCCCACCAAATGAAGGCAACGTTCTGCCTCTTCCCTATGCAGGCGCTGAACTGGCAGACAGTCCTTTGCACGCAAAACCGCGCCGCGCCTTCAGAGATGCCGTTTTCTGAGGCTATCTCATCATAAGGAAGTTGATGATACTCGTCGTGTCCTGGAGAAACGAGAGGAGAGGAACATGAGCACCTGGAGAGCCACTGAGCAGGCCACGCTCAAAAGTCAGCAGCTTCCAGGCCCTCAGGCAATGCACTGCCGTTGAGATTTTGAGGTGGAACCATTGGTACGTATCCGAGGAGACGCTGAGACACGGAGCCAATGAGACTGGAACGAAACCTGCTGCTGAAGCAGGTGAAGGAGTGCGCTGTTACCCTCTGTTGCCACTTGCAATGGCAGTCTGGCACACTTTCCCCACTAGAGCGCCAGGGCAACCACCTCTGTCAGACTCCATTCTTCCTACCTGCAGCGTCTACGTAGTCATACTGGAGGTCGTGGTCCTGCGCAAGAGCCTTTGCCAGATGAAAGACGGGTCTCTCAACAAGAACCAGATTCTTCTGCTGGCTGGGTGCGCACTCTCTGACGACGGTGAAAGTCCCCAGTCCAGGAATGCACACAGCCTGAAAGAGAAGAAAGGGCGGATCAGAAGAAGTTTTGCAGGGAATGACAGAAGACTATTTTCCTCTCGCCCCTCCTCCCCGTGAACAGCCAGAGAGCGCGGTCTTCCGGCTCCTAAAGACACAAGCGGGGCTCCCAAACTTGCAGTCACCCCCACAGGGTCCATTCGACTCTGCCAGCAGAGGACTCAGGAAGGCCCAGAGAATGTCCAGCCCTCTTTCCATCATTAGGCGTGGACCCCCTGGCATTTCAGAACTGACAGTGGAGCTGGCCATCTCGCATTGCAGTGCCCCTCTGGGGCGTGGTTCCTGCTTCCACGGACAGGAAGAATAGCTGCGCTCCGTGGCAAATGGACCCTCGGGGCTCAAACAACCGTGAGAGGGAGGGAAGGAGAAGGAGGCGAGTCCCACCTGGTAGAGAGCCAGCTGTCGACTCAGATAATAGGACGTGCTGAACCAGAACTTAGCGAGTTCTGCAAAACAAAAGGAAAGACGCGTCATGCTCTCAGGCGGCCACCTCGAAGCACTTCGGCACACCGAGCTCCCGCCAGAGCAACGCCGCATTTCTGAGACGAGCAATTCAGTTCCAGTGGCGGCTTCTGCTCGCAGATCCCTGGGAAGGCAGGGGCCAGGCCGGGAACGGCACCCAGGAGTCACGCCCGCCCAAGCGCTCCTCGGGCCCCTGGGCTGCTAAGGCGGCTGCCTTCTCGCAGCAGCCCGCCCCGCTCGGCCGTCCCCGCCTTCCTCCCTCGGGAGCAGGGCTTCCACGCCTGTTCTCAGAGATGTCCCCGGGCCCGACAACGTGCGTGCCGTCGGGCCCGAAGGCCTTACCAGACTGTCTGATCTTCTCCGCAGTGGGAGTCGAGCGAGGGCTCGAGCAGAGGGACGTTGCCATCTTGCTTCCCCCCTCGCCGCAGGTCAACAAGCGCAGCGGGCGGGCGGCCGTCCGGCAAAACAGCCCTCCTGCTCAGCCCTTCAGCCCTGCCCTGCTTCTGCTTCTCTCTGCCCGCTCCTCCTCGCGGCACAGCAGCTCCTCCAGAGCACGGCGGCGGCGAGATCGGCTCCTCGGCGAGCGCCCGGAGCCTCGTCGGCCTCTCTGGGAGATGTGGGCAGGGCGCGTGGGGTCGGCGAGCTTCGAGGGGGCGGCCGCCGCCGTGACGCGGGGCCGCGCCATTGTGAGCTCGGGCCGCGTCACAGAGGGGCCGCGCACGCCCTGCCGCGGGGCCCGGCGGAGCGGGCTCCGGGCAGGGCCGCCTCTCGGCCGCGGGTCTGCGGCAGATGGGCTCTCGCCTGCGACAGCGGCGAGGTGCCGGCGCGGGCTGCCCGGAGAGGCCGCGGACGCCCCGTCCGTCCCCGGAGGCGCTCGAGGCCGGCTGGGACGGGGCCCCGGGCGGCCCGGTCCGGGACGAAACGGGGCGGCCGCGGCCCCGCCCGTGGCGGGGGGTCGGAGATTCGCGATCCTCGAGGTCCCTCCCGAGCCGGGCCGGGCTGCCGAGGCCTGCCGAGGGCTCCTGGCCGGCCTCCTGCGACTCCTCGCGCCTTTGCCCGGGCCTCGGACGCGGCGGGCTTCGGGGAGCGGGCGGGCCCCGCTGCTGGCCCGTGTGTGGGAACGGAATGCTGTTTCTGCGTCTGGTAGTAAAAAGAGCGGTTGGTTTGAAGAAGTGGAACATCATGCGTCTGCGTGCTATATGGTAGAAGGAGTGAAGTACTGCATACGTTAGCGGCATGATGTAGAAACGTTATTACTGAGTTCTTTGATTAATTCTTTCTTGCAAGACTGGAATAGCTGTTACGTGTTCCAAACAATGCGAGTATAGCGTTAGGGATTAGAAAACATCTTGCAGAGTTGTTCTGTCAGGGTAAGAAACTCCCAGCAACAGAAAAACGGATTTAGCAGACGTCAGAGAAGTCAGGGCCTCTACATGAGGCTGGACCGTCTCACTCCGTGAGAAGGCTGCAGTGTGAAGGCAGGCACAGGATACTGCCCTGTCTTTCTCCCGAGCTTCTCTTTGTGGAAAGAAGGACAAGCAGATATCTGCAAAATAATGATCAGGTGTGGAATAAGTTAATCAATTAACTACAGCTTTACGCTTACGCAGCAAAAATTTATGTTTGTCCAGTGGTTCCATGTTTAGTGAAGCGTCAAGAAGATTGTGAACCTGAAGTACTCAGCCAGTGAGGAACTAGGGGAGAAGGAGATCAGCGTCGGGGAAAAGGGAATAAAAGATGTCACTCTGTCTTCTGGGCGCTCTCCGGCTTGCAGGAAGCCCGCCATTGCAATTGCGAATAAATTCTGCTTTATCAGAGATACCCTCCTAGAAAACTACTTGGATATTTCCAACATGTGGGAGCGGAGCCCTGCGGCTTCCCCGTGTCGGATCGGAGCCAGCCCAGACGGCTCTGGCGTGAGGACGCGGGGAGGGCACGGCGCGGCGCTGACTCTCGTTACGGCAACGGATCGTGTGCTTTTCCATCCGTGGGCTGAACGCAGCCCTGCCCAGAGCCAAGACTGTGCAGCTTTGCTTTCCCTTTGCTGAAGGAACCGGGGTCTAGGTTTGGAGATTGCTGAAAAAGCGGTTCAGTAGAAAGGGTGAAAACTAGAATTGTCCTTGCTAGCCGTGTCCATCACCTTCATCACATCTTTTTTTTTTTTTGTGACCCAAGACGACAACTCTTCCTTCACTCAGGGTGGCCCAGGCAGGCAGGACCAAAGCTTGGATGCTCACGCAGTACACATGATAAAAGCCTCTGGTCGCTTGTTAGTCGTTAAAAGACACAGGCTTTCATAATGACAGCATTTATTTTTACAAAAGCTGAAGTGGCGAAATCGCAGTAAATGGCCTTGCCGTTCTTTTCAAACACACAAGGACCAGTGAGAAGGAGTGCATCTTTGAACACAGCCGATGCACCGATTTCACATTCAGTATCAAATGGAGAGAGACCATGCTGAGTGGATGGTCGGAGAAGCAGGCTCCCATTGTGCACAGCCGAGACCTCACCGTGACACACACAGCTCTCAGTAGAAATCAAACTGATAATCCAGTAATAAAAGTTGATAAACCTTTGAGAGTTGCGAAGCTGAGGAGATTGAAACTGCAATCGGTAACGAAAAAAGGCCCTGATGAGAAGCTATTCTCTGGGCAGTTTTCCAGAATTGCTCCTTGGATGCGCTAGAATCCTCCCCCTTCAGTGTCATCGTTAATGTCTTAATTCCTGAAGGAAAACCATGTCACATGTTTGTTTTGTACACAGAGCACGTCTGCACTTTCATGGGCTAAAAGGAAGCTTTCATCTCTAAATGTAGCTTATCCTTATGAAGGCACAGCAGAAATTCATATTCACACAGGAATTAAAATACAGGCCTGTAGGCATCTACATTGCACACACCTGTAACCGCAAGGTATACGACTGAACGCTCACGCATTATGCCGTGGACACAAGTGGTCTTCAGATGTGGGACAAACCTAATGGCTTCAAAACGCTTTTTACTCACTCACTTGGCCATCCAACGTCCGGCAGAACTACATCAAGTGTGACTTCTGGTTGATGTGCAGATTTTTCATTTTAGCCCACAAAACAGGACTGAACCGCACTAGAAAAGTACTACGCATAGTGTAAACTGTAATTCAACCACCAAGCAGGTGCCTCGGTTGAGAAAGGATGGAGATGCTCCACAAAACAGAAGCGCGTTTGTTAAATAAATTTTGGTAGTCTTCTGCTTTGAGAGTGCAACAAACAGAATCATAGAAAATCAGACCAGAATATTCCTAAGATAGGTAGCAAATCTTCTGCTGCCATTTTTGTCAGTGAGGGCCATGACTGTCAGTACGGGCTGCAGTTTCACGCCTCAAGTTGCATACGTGGCTATCTGAGGGGCCTTTGTCTTATTGGAGAATATGATAGATTTGCGTGGGCTGTTGCAGGCAGGAATGGGCTCAAAACTGCCTGGGCAAGGGGAAAGCTCTGGTGTGAAGGGCTGTGTTGCCAGCTGGCCTTAGCGTGTTGCCTTTAGCACTCTCTCCCACTGGTTCAGCCTGTAGGCATGGATGTGCAAAAGACTGACATGTAATGCTACATTTCAGAGTTCGGATGCAGCGGGTTAAAATAGTGAGAGCAAGCAGTGCCGCTTGGCTTGCATCTCTTTCGGCAGACCTTCTTGGTCTGCAGGCATTTTTTCCGGCCAAAGTGCAACAACACGCAGCGTTAGTCTCTGTGGTGGCTGAGGGCTTTCCCTTCCTGCACTCCATTTCTCCCTCTGTATTATGTCTTTCTTTCTGAAACGGAAACCATGATGGTTTCCATGAAGGAAAACCTTGCTGCCAGGCTCCTGCGGACTCAACTAAAGAGCCCTTCTGTAACAGCTGGGAAAATCAGCAACCACTGGGCTAAACGCAGTCTGGCAGCTGGCAGTTCTAGACGAGCCATCAGGATCATCCCCAGATTAGCTCTTGGGGTAGCTTTTGGGAGGCTAATGGAGGCTCTGGGCGGGGATGCCTTTTGGGAGCGGGCCATGCGGCCTGTCCCGATCTGCTGTGGGGCTGATTGACCTGGCACTGAGCCAGGCAGGGGCTGAGACTTTGGCCTGGGCAGATACAGGCTGTGAGGGCGAGGTGCTCAGGGGTCCATATTCTGGGAGGAGAAGGAGAGACTCCGGTTGGAGAATGGTGGGCCGCCAGACACCAGACGGCACCTCAGACCCTTCCGCCTGCAGCTGCCTGAGCCGCACTGTGAACCTTTATCCCCAGCGCCTGTTGGCTGGAAGGGGTGTCTGCGCAGAGGTCTCCAGCTCTGTAGCTGTGACATGGTGCTTACGGGAGCCCACACCACGTTGAGAAGAATAGCTGCGCTCCGTGGCAAATGGGCTCTCGGGGCTCAAACAACCGTGAGAGGGAGGGAAGGAGTAGGAGGCGAGTCCCGCCTGGTGGAAAGCCAGCTGTCGACTGAGATAATAGGATGTGCTGGACCAAAGCTTAGCGAGCTCGGCAAAACAAAAGGAAAGACGCGTCATGCTTCCAGGCGGCCACCTCTAAACACTTCAGCACACCAAACTCCTGCCAGAGCAACGCCGCATTTCTGAGACGAGCAATTCAGGTCCACTGGCGGCTTCTGCTCGCAGATCCCTGGGAAGGCAGGGGCCAGGTTGGGAACAGGTCCCCTGCCCAAGCGCTCCTCGGGCCCCTGGGCTGCTAAGGCAGCTGCCTTCTCGCAGCTTTGTATCATACGTACATCTCACTTAGTCCAGCTGCTGCAGAACCAGAGATGTTTGTCCCTGCTCACAAAGCCCAACAGCGTACGATTTTAGAAATGAGAGCGCAAGAGCTCTGAAACTCTGGTGTCTCATTCCAGTCTCAGCCAAGGTCTTTTAGAAAACTCACTCCAAAGGACCCTCTCACCCATTTCACCTTTGCACGTACCCAACTTACCACCACAACCCAAGCACCACAGACTTGAACTCAATATTCCTTCTCTCCTACGTGGGAATAAGCAAAGCAAAGACAAAATCTGCCTCGCTCTTCAGCTGTGACGCTCCTGCCCCCTCCCTCACCTAGTCTCTTCCACGCGTGGCCCCATTTGGCCCCACAGCCACTTTGATGCAGGATGACTTTCAAGCATGGGCTGCTCTGGGCTCCAGAGAGGCTCGTGGCATCGGGTCCTATCCGTGCTCACAGCCACGGCCTCAGAGCTCTCAGGGCGCTGTGTGCAGCACCGTGACTCACAGGCTGGCTTCCTTCATCCGCAGCACAGGTGGCTCACCTCCACCACCCCACTTCCCTAGGCCTCGGATGGAATTGGTGCACGCTTACCATTTAGGGAAAGCAGTGCTGTCCCAGAAGACTCTGGCCAGCCGGGGCTGGGGCTGGACTGTGTGCTTTTTGATCCGTGGGCTGAACGCAGCCCTGCCCAGAGCCAAGACTGCAGCGTCTGATGCACGGACTCAGGGGTGAACAATCCTAATCTTGTTTATTACAAGTGCTCACATCACTTGTATACCTTCACAAGTTTTCTGTTCCTGGCTTTCCCATCCGCCCCTACAACTTTCCCATCCACCCTTACACGTCAGCAGCGCATTCTACAAACGCTCTTCAACCTTGCATGCAGGCGCTTAGCCAGTCACAGCCGTCAGGCGTTCTTTCTTCTTCTCGAGCTGTCCTTGGTTCCCGTGCTGTTTATCTTACTCCACAGATGCTGCTCTGAACAGTTTTCCTTGTTCTCCCACAGGAGACTGTGGGAAAGCAGCCTTGCTTTCCCTTTGCTGAAGGAATTGGGGACTAGGTTTCAAGATTGCTGAAAAAGCGGCTTAGTAGAAAGGATAAAAATGAAAATTATCCTTGTTAGACGTGTCCCTCAACTTCATTGTATATTTTGTCTGTGGCCCAAGACAATTCCTCTTCCTTTCTGGCCAGGGCATTCTTATCTTACATTCTTATCTTGCGCGGTCCTAAGTTGATGACCAACTATTTTGCCCTGCCACATTTTCAAGTCAACATGAGTGCCAAGCAAGGCACCAAGCTAGTAGAGGGGATGGAGAAATGGGTAAGCAGATTTACCAACCAATTGGTTTTCTGCCAATTCTGTGTACGTGGCCCCTCTCTATCAATGCCACTGCTGTTGCCTGAGGTTCTGATCTCAGCAACTAGCAGAAGAGTGAACTGAACGTGTGATATCCATTCTGTTCTTTCCGCTCTTGCGGATGTGTACATTGTCCTTGCTGTTTCTTGCAGAAATCATCCTTTGTTGAAATTAAATAACGACATCATAACCCCACATTTTGGAACTGCAACAGTTCAAGCCATCCACATGAAGGCAGAAGAAGCAATAGCAAACATGCTGTCTGTTCTCAAGTGTCACCCCGTTCCAAGTGAAGTGTTTCCCCAGTGATGCGCACCAGACGACAGTGCTACATCTCTGACCTATGAGAAGGCACGATTTCATGCAGAACCACAATTGGTTTTGAAAAGGAAAAACAAGCAGCCCTGTTCCTGCACAGCTCTTTTTGTCACTATACTGCAAAGCTGTCGACTCGCTCAGCTTACTCTGTACTGGCATTTACAAAATCAAAACAACGAAGTGGAACAGACAAAACCGTTCTGTTTGAATACTTTGATGTCTTCATCATGTCACTGAATTATCTCTGTAGGGTTCCATTAATGAGTGCTGGACCCTCTTCAAGCACCTCCTCTTTTTGAAGAGCGGGGGGACTGGCAAGTGCAGTATGTCAAAAGTCATGGAAGTGGGGCACGGGATTAGTTTGGCTCGATCTTCTAGAGCTGGGGTGGAAAATCAGTGTCTAGCAAATGGAAGTAAGGTCAGGTGACAGGAGTGAACTACAGATACGCTGTTCACCTCTGTAGGAAGAATATTAACGTGGCCAAAGCTCACCTGGAGTTGAAGGTGGCCCGTACTGTGGGAGACAGATATCAAAAAGTGCGTTTTAAAATACGTCAGTAGCAAGAGGAAGACCAGATTTTTCTCTGAGTTACTGGAAAACACACGCAAGACGGGAAGAAGCAGCCCAAACAGGATTGACAGGATGTTGTCTCAGACTGACTTCCAGCTGTTAAGCTGTTAAGCCTGGGTTCAGAAAGCCCCACTGGATGAGCATGTCACATTTGAGACAGACATTCCCTGCTTCAGCCATGGATCTGCCAGCAACGTCAAGGGGCAGGATGTGGAAGGGGCCACCCTCAACCCAGCCAAAGAAGTTGGGGGCAAAGCTGTCAGCGCGCAGATTACACAGGCACACTCGCAACACTAGAGAAGGCTCCCACTCTGAGATGGAGCTCGGAGCACTGGGCTTTCCTCCTCATCTTCTCACGCAAGGTTTCTGCCTTGGACTTCACCACCCTCGCAGCACACTGCGAGGCCCGGGAACTCTGGGGAGGGGAGCACCAGGCCTAACAAGGCCACCTCTGTAAAGTGTGCGTTTCACAGTGACCAAGGAAAGACCCACGGTGTTTGGGTAATGGGGTTGGGGTTTTATTGGGTATAGGGAAAGGGTAATAAGGAAAGTGGCGACGCGCGTTTGACAGTGTCACCATTAGCGTCGCCAGTAGTGAAAGATGGTCCTCGTTGAGCTGTTGGGTGACACTTAGTGGATGTCTAACTCGGCAGTCTCACAGCTGCTGGATCTGTCGTGGTCCTGGTCAACATGCATGACCACTACTCTCCGGACCTAAGGAGTTCAGTGTAAAGCTCAGTAGTTTTGTGAATGCAAAGACATGCAGCGCAACACTGCAAGTCTCTCTGCAGTACAAGAGAGTGGTTCTGCTAAACTAGGTCTAGAGAGAGCAGGCTCACGGTCCCTGTAATGTAATTGCAGCCCTTGTGGCCAGTCCCGATCTGGGGTAGCCTGCTGTGGGGCTGACTGACCAGGCACTGAGTCAGGCAGTGGCTGAGACTTCGGCCTGGGCAGATACAGGCTGTGAGAGCGAGGTGCTCAGGGCTCTGTATTCTGGGAGGAGGAGGAGGGACTCCGGTTGGAGAAGGGAGGGCCGCCAGACACCAGACGGCACCTCAGACCCTTCCACCTGCAGCTGCCTGAGCCGCACTGTGAACCTTCATCCCCAGCGCCCATTGGCTGGAAGGAGTTTCTGTGCGGAGGTCTCCAGCTCCACAGCCAGCTGCTCTCCATCCCACAGGCCCAGGAGGGTCTTCCCATGGCTTGCTACGGCTAGCTATGACACACTGCTTCCGAGAGCCCACTTACCACTCGACGTGATGCCTTGTCTGGCCTTGGCCCGGCAGGGGGTGCAGGTCTGTACTCAGCTCCGGGCAGATGATTGATGCCGGGTGCGTGTATCGATGGCCGACTCCACCACAGCACTGCAAGCTCACTGTAGGCACGCAGTAGGAGGGGGTGTGAGCACAGGGAGGCAGTGCGGGAGAGCAAACTGTCTGTCTGGGGAGCTTTACCTCTGGAGCTGGTCCTGCAGATCCTTCTCTGCATCTCTCTGTCCCTGCTGCTCACGGGACACCTGCTCCACAATGAGCTTCACCACCTCTCGCAGGGCCTGATCTATCCTTGGAGGAAGCGTCCTGCAACAGCAAGGATAAAATCTGTCTCACTCTTCAGCCGGGACACCCCTGCCTCTTTCTTCACCCAGTCTATTCCACACACGACCCCACTTGGCCCCACAGTCACTTCGATGCAGGACGACTTCCATGTGTGGGCTGCTTTGGGCTCCAGAGAGGCTCGTGGCATCGGGCCCTAACCATGATTATATCCACGGCCTCAGAGCTCTCAGGGCGCTGTGTGTGGCACCATGACTCAAAAGCTGGCTTCCCTGATCCACAGCACAGGTGACTCACCACCCCTCCTCCCCCAACTGCCCCTGGCCTCGGATGGAGTTGGTGCACGCTTACCGTTTAGGCAAAGCAGCGCTGTCCCAGAAGACTCTGGGCGGCTCTTCCTCGCCCTCTTCCCGCTTCCCCATCATCCTCTCCATCAGGCTGAGGCTGGAGCTGGAATCCTCTGTCTCACTCTCAGACAGAGAGATGAAATACTCTTCCTCAGGGACTAAGGATTCCTGTATAGGAAGAGACACTCAGCCATCAGAGGTGCTGCTTCCCAGCATGCAGCTCCCCGCAAGACCATTCCAGTGGGGATTGCAGTGGGCCAGGAAAGCAAGCAGGAGAGGGACCTCAGCACGCTCTTGAGGCCATGTCTCAGCGTGACCAGGGCTTTGTTACAGCTCCCTGTTGGGTCCTCTTGCTCACAAAAGGCAGCAGTCCCCCATCCAGCTGTGCTGCACCAACACTGTTGCTCTGGACAGGGTGCTAGAGGTACCATGCAGTCTCAGCTCCCCTGGATGGGAAAGTGCTGCTGCTTTCTTGCAGGGATGCAAAGTACCTGGGCTGCGGGCATCTGCACTTCTTCTGGCTCGGCCTCCGTCTCCTTCACTTGCAACTTTTGCTGCTTGCCTTTTTCTGCTTTCTTCCCTTGCAACTTTTGCTGCTTCTTTTTCTCTTTCTGCATCATTTTGTTCTTTTTTTCCTCCTCAGCCAAGAACTTCTGGACCTCTTTTGGAAATTTCTTCTCCTCCTCCTGCTTCACCTGCTTCCCCTTCGTCACCTGCTTCCCCTTCGTCACCTGCTTCACCTTCGTCACCTGCTTCACCTTCTTCACCTCCTTCACCTTCTTCACCTCCTTCACCTTTTTCACCTCCTTCACCTTCTTCACCTTCACCTCCTTCCTCACCTTCTCCTCCCTCTCCTTCTTCACCTTCTTCCCCTTCTCCTCTTTCTCCTTCCTCACATTTTTCCCTTTCTCCTTCTCCTTCCTCACGTTCTTCCCCTTCTCCTCCTTTCTCTTCTTGGTCTCTACAGACTTTCTCTCGAGGGCGGCCTAAATGCAACAATACGCAACGTTAGTCTCCGTGGAGGCGGAGGGCTTTCCCTTCCTGCACTCCATTTCATCCTCTGTCTTCTGCCTTTCTGGTTTGCTGCCAGGCTCCTGCGGACCCGACTGAAGAGCCCTTCTGTAACAGCCAGGAAAATAAACAACCGCTGGGCTAAACGCAGTCTGGCAGCTGGCAGTTCTAGACAAGCAGTCAGGAACATCCCCAAATTAGCTCTTGGGGTGCCTTTCGGGAGGCTAACGGAAGTGAACAGCATATTCTCAAATGCCCTCGCAACTGATCTCTCTTCAAGCGAGGTGTCACATGAACACGCAGTAAAGAACGCTGAGAGAATCAGTGATGCTCTTCTACAGTTCAACAAGACAAATGCGCTGCAGCAGTCTGTCACGTACCCTTCTCCTCTTCTCCATCGCTTCGGCAAAGAAGTCTATCATCCTGGGACCAGGCTGGACCAGAGGAGTGACTTTCTCTTGCTCTGTTTTTTCTGGCAAGGATCTCCTCGTGATGGCTGGTAGCAGCCTGTAAAGACACGGTGGGGGAGGGTTGACAGGAGGGCAGGAGGTGCTGGGTTTGCACTGCGTGCTTGAAAGTGCTTTAGCAGCTTCCGCAGCAAAAGAAGTCTGCAAGAGCCCCCAAATGACTGATCTGGTCTCCACCACTTCCCTCGAGACCTGGGAACAGCCTGCAGCACTGATAGCAGCCCAGAAACACGCTCACTACTATTCAAACGCTCCTAGGAAAGGAACACCCTCATCTCTGCTCGGGATGGTTCTTGTCACTTTAGGCACCAGGCTCGGCAAACAGAAAGCTCCGGTTCACTTCCATCTGAAGGGAAGCAAGAAAGCCTCTACACTCTTGCAAGGAGCGTTTGCCATTAGTTACGCAGCTAAGAAGTGACGCTACGGGACCTTTGTCATGCAGAGCTGCTTGAGTTCATACAGCCTCTGGATCCGGGAGAAACTTCACTCCCACAGAGGCAAGAGCATGGCATCGCCCGCGTTTCTTTTGCCAGGACTCTCACCTGGTGCGAGGCTCTTTCTCCTCGGCTGTCTGGTCTCTGCCCGGCATTCCAGTCAGTGCCGGTAACCTCATTGGAGAAAGCGCTGCCCGATGAAGGAGGCGCGTCTCGCAAAGGTCCCCTAGAAAGAGGAAAGGAGAAAACTTCAGAAAAGTTGCGTTTCTGACACGGTTTTGGCCCGACTCTTCATGGCTGTGGGGCAACGCTGTTCCCTGGGGAATGCTATTTGATGCCTGGTCTGTGTGTTGAAATGGGAGAGGCCCTGGCAGTTGCGGGTGGTCTCAAAGAGCCACCCCGGGGAGGGGACTCGTTTAGCACAAGAGGGGCTCTTGCATCTCTTGATGAGTGTCCCACGCACACAGCTTTGCTACTGGGGCATGCTCACACCGGAGGAATTGCTTCTGTCTCATCTGAGAATTGTAATGGAAGCAAGCGAAGGGATTTCCAGGGCTGGCAGGACAGGCTGCCGAGTGGAGGCCACTGGCACATCCATCTGATGGGATGACCCCAGCGGCCACTTGCGATGGAGGGCTGCCCTGAGAACTTTCCCATAATGGTACAAAGAGTCACCGGAAGCGTCTCATGCTCTTCCAGGCACTCTGCGGTAATGTCATCTCTAACCGTCTCCTGACGGCAACCCACGGGTCCCTCACCTTTCCTGCCTCTGTCACCAGCTCTTGCCCAGCCTTGCTCACGTCTGGTCTTTAGGTGGTATTTCAGGTCCACCTTTGCTGTTTCGGGCTTCTCAAGTACGATCTCGTGCTTGAACCTGAAAGAGGAAGAAGCAGGCTGAAGGAAGGGCAACACTTCCCCTTGCAGCTTGACCCAATAGCGGAGCGACAGACGCATAGGCAAATAGACGCTGTAAGGCCACTTTTCCCAGAGCAGCTTATTCTGGAGAACCGGACCAGGATCTCCAGTGTCTGGAGGGGCAGGTGAGGCCCGTCAGTACGTGCCAACGTTTTTCTGTCCTTGCTATGAGAGCGGATGTGCTCCTCTCCCCGCGAGAAAGACTGGCTTAAATGTCCCCCCAGTTTTGACAGTGGCACAGATGGGAAACATGATTTTGCTGTGCCATGCTCCTCCACATGCAATCCAACTGAGCTAGAGCGAGCAGGGAGTTCCCTGCAAACCAGGCCTCTAAACACTGAAAAGTACCGTGGCGAGTACCATCTCACTCAGGCGCAGGTGGCAGCAGCAAGCATACTTACATTGGAAAGACAGTAACGTGTCCGGAAGTCATTTGGGAAGCTGCGCACTCACTGCGTGAGATGACCGACTTGCTCATTTCTGGCATCTGCAATCGGAACAGAAACAGACGATGGGAGGTGGGGACACTGGGAATGGCTGGCAGCTCCAGTCTCTCTTAGCCCAACACAACGAGAGCCACCAAAGGGAAGGGTCCGGGCCCCAGCAAGCCTTGCTCTGCCTGAGTCTCTGCTCCATGCTCTGAGTCGGGGCTGAGCAGTGACGCGCACCGTTTGTCTCCTGACTGAAAGCAAGGCCTTTTGAGGGCGCGTATCCTGGTACAGAGCCAGGCCACCTCACGTAAAGTAAGAGTTCTACAGAGCCTGCTTTCTTGCACACCACCAGGAGTCCAGGTGGCTGAAGAAGCATGGCAGGCCAGGAGAAAGGAGTCCCCTCGTCCCAGGAAGGCGTTTCAGAAGAATCAGACGTACTGCTGGGGAAACGCAAGACCTACCCCAAGAAGAGCCTGCAACAGCTCGGGAGTGCCATTGAGCTTCCCCAGGAAGTCCTCATAGAATTTCATCTGGACACGCCTTCCTTCAATCAGCAGCATGCCAACATCCCACCAAATGAAGGCAACGTTCTGCCTCTTCCCTATGCAGGCGCTGAACTGGCAGACAGTCCTTTGCACGCAAAACCGCGCCGCGCCTTCAGAGATGCCGTTTTCTGAGGCTATCTCATCATAAGGAAGTTGATGATACTCGTCGTGTCCTGGAGAAACGAGAGGAGAGGAACATGAGCACCTGGAGAGCCACTGAGCAGGCCATGCTCAAAAGTCAGCAGCTTCCAGGCCCTCAGGCAATGCACTGCCGTTGAGATTTTGAGGTGGAACCATTGGTACGTATCCGAGGAGACGCTGAGACACGGAGCCAATGAGACTGGAACGAAACCTGCTGCTGAAGCAGGTGAAGGAGTGCGCTGTTACCCTCTGTTGCCACTTGCAATGGCAGTCTGGCACACTTTCCCCACTAGAGCGCCAGGGCAACCACCTCTGTCAGACTCCATTCTTCCTACCTGCAGCGTCTACGTAGTCATACTGGAGGTCGTGGTCCTGCGCAAGAGCCTTTGCCAGATGAAAGACGGGTCTCTCAACAAGAACCAGATTCTTCTGCTGGCTGGGTGCGCACTCTCTGACGACGGTGAAAGTCCCCAGTCCAGGAATGCACACAGCCTGAAAGAGAAGAAAGGGCGGATCAGAAGAAGTTTTGCAGGGAATGACAGAAGACTATTTTCCTCTCGCCCCTCCTCCCCGTGAACAGCCAGAGAGCGCAGTCTTCCGGCTCCTAAAGACACAAGCGGGGCTCCCAAACTTGCAGTCACCCCCACAGGGTCCATTCGACTCTGCCAGCAGAGGACTCAGGAAGGCCCAGAGAATGTCCAGCCCTCTTTCCATCATTAGGCGTGGACCCCCTGGCATTTCAGAACTGACAGTGGAGCTGGCCATCTCGCATTGCAGTGCCCCTCTGGGGCGTGGTTCCTGCTTCCACGGACAGGAAGAATAGCTGCGCTCCGTGGCAAATGGACCCTCGGGGCTCAAACAACCGTGAGAGGGAGGGAAGGAGAAGGAGGCGAGTCCCACCTGGTAGAGAGCCAGCTGTCGACTCAGATAATAGGACGTGCTGAACCAGAACTTAGCGAGTTCTGCAAAACAAAAGGAAAGACGCGTCATGCTCTCAGGCGGCCACCTCGAAGCACTTCGGCACACCGAGCTCCCGCCAGAGCAACGCCGCATTTCTGAGACGAGCAATTCAGTTCCAGTGGCGGCTTCTGCTCGCAGATCCCTGGGAAGGCAGGGGCCAGGCCGGGAACGGCACCCAGGAGTCACGCCCGCCCAAGCGCTCCTCGGGCCCCTGGGCTGCTAAGGCGGCTGCCTTCTCGCAGCAGCCCGCCCCGCTCGGCCGTCCCCGCCTTCCTCCCTCGGGAGCAGGGCTTCCACGCCTGTTCTCAGAGATGTCCCCGGGCCCGACAACGTGCGTGCCGTCGGGCCCGAAGGCCTTACCAGACTGTCTGATCTTCTCCGCAGTGGGAGTCGAGCGAGGGCTCGAGCAGAGGGACGTTGCCATCTTGCTTCCCCCCTCGCCGCAGGTCAACAAGCGCAGCGGGCGGGCGGCCGTCCGGCAAAACAGCCCTCCTGCTCAGCCCTTCAGCCCTGCCCTGCTTCTGCTTCTCTCTGCCCGCTCCTCCTCGCGGCACAGCAGCTCCTCCAGAGCACGGCGGCGGCGAGATCGGCTCCTCGGCGAGCGCCCGGAGCCTCGTCGGCCTCTCTGGGAGATGTGGGCAGGGCGCGTGGGGTCGGCGAGCTTCGAGGGGGCGGCCGCCGCCGTGACGCGGGGCCGCGCCATTGTGAGCTCGGGCCGCGTCACAGAGGGGCCGCGCACGCCCTGCCGCGGGGCCCGGCGGAGCGGGCTCCGGGCAGGGCCGCCTCTCGGCCGCGGGTCTGCGGCAGATGGGCTCTCGCCTGCGACAGCGGCGAGGTGCCGGCGCGGGCTGCCCGGAGAGGCCGCGGACGCCCCGTCCGTCCCCGGAGGCGCTCGAGGCCGGCTGGGACGGGGCCCCGGGCGGCCCGGTCCGGGACGAAACGGGGCGGCCGCGGCCCCGCCCGTGGCGGGGGGTCGGAGATTCGCGATCCTCGAGGTCCCTCCCGAGCCGGGCCGGGCTGGAGCTGCCGAGGGCTCCTGGCCGGCCTCCTGCGACTCCTCGCGCCTTTGCCCGGGCCTCGGACGCGGCGGGCTTCGGGGAGCGGGCGGGCCCCGCTGCTGGCCCGTGTGTGGGAACGGAATGCTGTTTCTGCGTCTGGTAGTAAAAAGAGCGGTTGGTTTGAAGAAGTGGAACATCATGCGTCTGCGTGCTATATGGTAGAAGGAGTGAAGTACTGCATACGTTAGCGGCATGATGTAGAAACGTTATTACTGAGTTCTTTGATTAATTCTTTCTTGCAAGACTGGAATAGCTGTTACGTGTTCCAAACAATGCGAGTATAGCGTTAGGGATTAAAAAACATCTTGCAGAGTTGTTCTGTCAGGGTAAGAAACTCCCAGCAACAGAAAAACGGATTTAGCAGACGTCAGAGAAGTCAGGGCCTCTACACGAGGCTGGACCGTCTCACTCCGTGAGAAGGCTGCAGTGTGAAGGCAGGCACAGGATACTGCCCTGTCTTTCTCCCGAGCTTCTCTTTGTGGAAAGAAGGACAAGCAGATATCTGCAAAATAATGATCAGGTGTGGAATAAGTTAATCAATTAACTACAGCTTTACGCTTACGCAGCAAAAATTTATGTTTGTCCAGTGGTTCCATGTTTAGTGAAGCGTCAAGAAGATTGTGAACCTGAAGTACTCAGCCAGTGAGGAACTAGGGGAGAAGGAGATCAGCGTCGGGGAAAAGGGAATAAAAGATGTCACTCTGTCTTCTGGGCGCTCTCCGGCTTGCAGGAAGCCCGCCATTGCAATTGCGAATAAATTCTGCTTTATCAGAGATACCGTCCTAGAAAATTATTTGGATATTTCCAACATGTGGGAGCGGAGCCCTGCGGCTTCCCCGTGTCGGATCGGAGCCAGCCCAGACGGCTCTGGCGTGAGGACGCGGGGAGGGCACGGCGCGGCGCTGACTCTCGTTACGGCAACGGATCGTGTGCTTTTCCATCCGTGGGCTGAACGCAGCCCTGCCCAGAGCCAAGACTGTGCAGCTTTGCTTTCCCTTTGCTGAAGGAACCGGGGTCTAGGTTTGGAGATTGCTGAAAAAGCGGTTCAGTAGAAAGGGTGAAAACTAGAATTGTCCTTGCTAGCCGTGTCCATCACCTTCATCACATCTTTTTTTTTTTTTTTGTGACCCAAGACGACAACTCTTCCTTCACTCAGGGTGGCCCAGGCAGGCAGGACCAAAGCTTGGATGCTCACGCAGTACACATGATAAAAGCCTCTGGTCGCTTGTTAGTCGTTAAAAGACACAGGCTTTCATAATGACAGCATTTATTTTTACAAAAGCTGAAGTGGCGAAATCGCAGTAAATGGCCTTGCCGTTCTTTTCAAACACACAAGGACCAGTGAGAAGGAGTGCATCTTTGAACACAGCCGATGCACCGATTTCACATTCAGTATCAAATGGAGAGAGACCATGCTGAGTGGATGGTCGGAGAAGCAGGCTCCCGTTGTGCACAGCCGAGACCTCACCGTGACACACACAGCTCTCAGTAGAAATCAAACTGATAATCCAGTAATAAAAGTTGATAAACCTTTGAGAGTTGCGAAGCTGAGGAGATTGAAACTGCAATCGGTAACGAAAAAAGGCCCTGATGAGAAGCTATTCTCTGGGCAGTTTTCCAGAATTGCTCCTTGGATGCGCTAGAATCCTCCCCCTTCAGTGTCATCGTTAATGTCTTAATTCCTGAAGGAAAACCATGTCACATGTTTGTTTTGTACACAGAGCACGTCTGCACTTTCATGGGCTAAAAGGAAGCTTTCATCTCTAAACGTAGCTTATCCTTATGAAGGCACAGCAGAAATTCATATTCACACAGGAATTAAAATACAGGCCTGTAGGCATCTACATTGCACACACCTGTAACCGCAAGGTATACGACTGAACGCTCACGCATTATGCCGTGGACACAAGTGGTCTTCAGATGTGGGACAAACCTAATGGCTTCAAAACGCTTTTTACTCACTCACTTGGCCATCCAACGTCCGGCAGAACTACATCAAGTGTGACTTCTGGTTGATGTGCAGATTTTTCATTTTAGCCCACAAAACAGGACTGAACCGCACTAGAAAAGTACTACGCATAGTGTAAACTGTAATTCAACCACCAAGCAGGTGCCTCGGTTGAGAAAGGATGGAGATGCTCCACAAAACAGAAGCGCGTTTGTTAAATAAATTTTGGTAGTCTTCTGCTTCGAGAGTGCAACAAACAGAATCATAGAAAATCAGACCAGAACATTCCTAAGATAGGTAGCAAATCTTCTGCTGCCATTTTTGTCAGTGAGGGCCATGACTGTCAGTACAGGCTGCAGTTTCACGCCTCAAGTTGCATACGTGGCTATCTGAGGGGCCTTTGTCTTATTGGAGAATATGATAGATTTGCGTGGGCTGTTGCAGGCAGGAATGGGCTCAAAACTGCCTGGGCAAGGGGAAAGCTCTGGTGTGAAGGGCTGTGTTGCCAGCTGGCCTTAGCGTGTTGCCTTTAGCACTCTCTCCCACTGGTTCAGCCTGTAGGCATGGATGTGCAAAAGACTGACATGTAATGCTACATTTCAGAGTTCGGATGCAGCGGGTTAAAATAGTGAGAGCAAGCAGTGCCGCTTGGCTTGCATCTCTTTCGGCAGACCTTCTTGGTCTGCAGGCATTTTTTCCGGCCAAAGTGCAACAACACGCAGCGTTAGTCTCTGTGGTGGCTGAGGGCTTTCCCTTCCTGCACTCCATTTCTCCCTCTGTATTATGTCTTTCTTTCTGAAACGGAAACCATGATGGTTTCCATGAAGGAAAACCTTGCTGCCAGGCTCCTGCGGACTCAACTAAAGAGCCCTTCTGTAACAGCTGGGAAAATCAGCAACCACTGGGCTAAACGCAGTCTGGCAGCTGGCAGTTCTAGACGAGCCATCAGGATCATCCCCAGATTAGCTCTTGGGGTAGCTTTTGGGAGGCTAATGGAGGCTCTGGGCGGGGATGCCTTTTGGGAGCGGGCCATGCGGCCTGTCCCGATCTGCTGTGGGGCTGATTGACCTGGCACTGAGCCAGGCAGGGGCTGAGACTTTGGCCTGGGCAGATACAGGCTGTGAGGGCGAGGTGCTCAGGGGTCCATATTCTGGGAGGAGAAGGAGAGACTCCGGTTGGAGAATGGTGGGCCGCCAGACACCAGACGGCACCTCAGACCCTTCCGCCTGCAGCTGCCTGAGCCGCACTGTGAACCTTTATCCCCAGCGCCTGTTGGCTGGAAGGGGTGTCTGCGCAGAGGTCTCCAGCTCTGTAGCTGTGACATGGTGCTTACGGGAGCCCACACCACGTTGAGAAGAATAGCTGCGCTCCGTGGCAAATGGGCTCTCGGGGCTCAAACAACCGTGAGAGGGAGGGAAGGAGTAGGAGGCGAGTCCCGCCTGGTGGAAAGCCAGCTGTCGACTGAGATAATAGGATGTGCTGGACCAAAGCTTAGCGAGCTCGGCAAAACAAAAGGAAAGACGCGTCATGCTTCCAGGCGGCCACCTCTAAACACTTCAGCACACCAAACTCCTGCCAGAGCAACGCCGCATTTCTGAGACGAGCAATTCAGGTCCACTGGCGGCTTCTGCTCGCAGATCCCTGGGAAGGCAGGGGCCAGGTTGGGAACAGGTCCCCTGCCCAAGCGCTCCTCGGGCCCCTGGGCTGCTAAGGCAGCTGCCTTCTCGCAGCTTTGTATCATACGTACATCTCACTTAGTCCAGCTGCTGCAGAACCAGAGATGTTTGTCCCTGCTCACAAAGCCCAACAGCGTACGATTTTAGAAATGAGAGCGCAAGAGCTCTGAAACTCTGGTGTCTCATTCCAGTCTCAGCCAAGGTCTTTTAGAAAACTCACTCCAAAGGACCCTCTCACCCATTTCACCTTTGCACGTACCCAACTTACCACCACAACCCAAGCACCACAGACTTGAACTCAATATTCCTTCTCTCCTACGTGGGAATAAGCAAAGCAAAGACAAAATCTGCCTCGCTCTTCAGCTGTGACGCTCCTGCCCCCTCCCTCACCTAGTCTCTTCCACGCGTGGCCCCATTTGGCCCCACAGCCACTTTGATGCAGGATGACTTTCAAGCATGGGCTGCTCTGGGCTCCAGAGAGGCTCGTGGCATCGGGTCCTATCCGTGCTCACAGCCACGGCCTCAGAGCTCTCAGGGCGCTGTGTGCAGCACCGTGACTCACAGGCTGGCTTCCTTCATCCGCAGCACAGGTGGCTCACCTCCACCACCCCACTTCCCTAGGCCTCGGATGGAATTGGTGCACGCTTACCATTTAGGGAAAGCAGTGCTGTCCCAGAAGACTCTGGCCAGCCGGGGCTGGGGCTGGACTGTGTGCTTTTTGATCCGTGGGCTGAACGCAGCCCTGCCCAGAGCCAAGACTGCAGCGTCTGATGCACGGACTCAGGGGTGAACAATCCTAATCTTGTTTATTACAAGTGCTCACATCACTTGTATACCTTCACAAGTTTTCTGTTCCTGGCTTTCCCATCCGCCCCTACAACTTTCCCATCCACCCTTACACGTCAGCAGCGCATTCTACAAACGCTCTTCAACCTTGCATGCAGGCGCTTAGCCAGTCACAGCCGTCAGGCGTTCTTTCTTCTTCTCGAGCTGTCCTTGGTTCCCGTGCTGTTTATCTTACTCCACAGATGCTGCTCTGAACAGTTTTCCTTGTTCTCCCACAGGAGACTGTGGGAAAGCAGCCTTGCTTTCCCTTTGCTGAAGGAATTGGGGACTAGGTTTCAAGATTGCTGAAAAAGCGGCTTAGTAGAAAGGATAAAAATGAAAATTATCCTTGTTAGACGTGTCCCTCAACTTCATTGTATATTTTGTCTGTGGCCCAAGACAATTCCTCTTCCTTTCTGGCCAGGGCATTCTTATCTTACATTCTTATCTTGCGCGGTCCTAAGTTGATGACCAACTATTTTGCCCTGCCACATTTTCAAGTCAACATGAGTGCCAAGCAAGGCACCAAGCTAGTAGAGGGGATGGAGAAATGGGTAAGCAGATTTACCAACCAATTGGTTTTCTGCCAATTCTGTGTACGTGGCCCCTCTCTATCAATGCCACTGCTGTTGCCTGAGGTTCTGATCTCAGCAACTAGCAGAAGAATGAACTGAACGTGTGATATCCATTCTGTTCTTTCCGCTCTTGCGGATGTGTACATTGTCCTTGCTGTTTCTTGCAGAAATCATCCTTTGTTGAAATTAAATAACGACATCATAACCCCACATTTTGGAACTGCAACAGTTCAAGCCACCCACATGAAGGCAGAAGAAGCAATAGCAAACATGCTGTCTGTTCTCAAGTGTCACCCCGTTCCAAGTGAAGTGTTTCCCCAGTGATGCGCACCAGACGACAGTGCTACATCTCTGACCTATGAGAAGGCACGATTTCATGCAGAACCACAATTGGTTTTGAAAAGGAAAAACAAGCAGCCCTGTTCCTGCACAGCTCTTTTTGTCACTATACTGCAAAGCTGTCGACTCGCTCAGCTTACTCTGTACTGGCATTTACAAAATCAAAACAACGAAGTGGAACAGACAAAACCGTTCTGTTTGAATATTTTGATGTCTTCATCATGTCACTGAATTATCTCTGTAGGGTTCCATTAATGAGTGCTGGACCCTCTTCAAGCACCTCCTCTTTTTGAAGAGCGGGGGGACTGGCAAGTGCAGTATGTCAAAAGTCATGGAAGCGGGGCACGGGATTAGTTTGGCTCGATCTTCTAGAGCTGGGGTGGAAAATCAGTGTCTAGCAAATGGAAGTAAGGTCAGGTGACAGGAGTGAACTACAGATACGCTGTTCACCTCTGTAGGAAGAATATTAACGTGGCCAAAGCTCACCTGGAGTTGAAGGTGGCCCGTACTGTGGGAGACAGATATCAAAAAGTGCGTTTTAAAATACGTCAGTAGCAAGAGGAAGACCAGATTTTTCTCTGAGTTACTGGAAAACACACGCAAGACAGGAAGAAGCAGCCCAAACAGGATTGACAGGATGTTGTCTCAGACTGACTTCCAGCTGTTAAGCTGTTAAGCCTGGGCTCAGAAAGCCCCACTGGATGAGCATGTCACATTTGAGACAGACATTCCCTGCTTCAGCCATGGATCTGCCAGCAACGTCAAGGGGCAGGATGTGGAAGGGGCCACCCTCAACCCAGCCAAAGAAGTTGGGGGCAAAGCTGTCAGCACGCAGATTACACAGCCACACTCGCGACACTAGAGAAGGCTCCCACTCTGAGATGGAGCTCGGAGCACTGGGCTTTCCTCCTCATCTTCTCACGCAAGGTTTCTGCCTTGGACTTCACCACCCTCGCAGCACACTGCGAGGCCCGGGAACTCTGGGGAGGGGAGCACCAGGCCTAACAAGGCCACCTCTGTAAAGCGTGCGTTTCACAGTGACCAAGGAAAGACCCACGGTGTTTGGGTAATGGGGTTGGGGTTTTATTGGGTATAGGGAAAGGGTAATAAGGAAAGTGGCGACGCGCGTTTGACAGTGTCACCATTAGCGTCGCCAGTAGTGAAAGATGGTCCTCGTTGAGCTGTTGGGTGACACTTAGTGGATGTCTAACTCGGCAGTCTCACAGCTGCTGGATCTGTCGTGGTCCTGGTCAACATGCATGACCACTACTCTCCGGACCTAAGGAGTTCAGTGTAAAGCTCAGTAGTTTTGTGAATGCAAAGACATGCAGCGCAACACTGCAAGTCTCTCTGCAGTACAAGAGAGTGGTTCTGCTAATCTAGGTCTAGAGAGAGCAGGCTCACGGTCCCTGTAATGTAATTGCAGCCCTTGTGGCCAGTCCCGATCTGGGGTAGCCTGCTGTGGGGCTGACTGACCAGGCACTGAGTCAGGCAGTGGCTGAGACTTCGGCCTGGGCAGATACAGGCTGTGAGAGCGAGGTGCTCAGGGCTCTGTATTCTGGGAGGAGGAGGAGGGACTCCGGTTGGAGAAGGGAGGGCCGCCAGACACCAGACGGCACCTCAGACCCTTCCGCCTGCAGCTGCCTGAGCCGCACTGTGAACCTTCATCCCCAGCGCCCATTGGCTGGAAGGAGTTTCTGTGCGGAGGTCTCCAGCTCCACAGCCAGCTGCTCTCCATCCCACAGGCCCAGGAGGGTCTTCCCATGGCTTGCTACGGCTAGCTATGACACACTGCTTCCGAGAGCCCACTTACCACTCGACGTGATGCCTTGTCTGGCCGTGGCCCGGCAGGGGGTGCAGGTCTGTACTCAGCTCCGGGCAGATGATTGATGCCGGGTGCGTGTATCGATGGCCGACTCCACCACAGCACTGCAAGCTCACTGTAGGCACGCAGTAGGAGGGGGTGTGAGCACAGGGAGGCAGTGCGGGAGAGCAAACTGTCTGTCTGGGGAGCTTTACCTCTGGAGCTGGTCCTGCAGATCCTTCTCTGCATCTCTCTGTCCCTGCTGCTCACGGGACACCTGCTCCACAATGAGCTTCACCACCTCTCGCAGGGCCTGATCTATCCTTGGAGGAAGCGTCCTGCAACAGCAAGGATAAAATCTGTCTCACTCTTCAGCCGGGACACCCCTGCCTCTTTCTTCACCCAGTCTATTCCACACACGACCCCACTTGGCCCCACAGTCACTTCGATGCAGGACGACTTCCATGTGTGGGCTGCTTTGGGCTCCAGAGAGGCTCGTGACATCGGGCCCTAACCATGATTATATCCACGGCCTCAGAGCTCTCAGGGCGCTGTGTGTGGCACCATGACTCAAAAGCTGGCTTCCCTGATCCACAGCACAGGTGACTCACCACCCCTCCTCCCCCAACTGCCCCTGGCCTCGGATGGAGTTGGTGCACGCTTACCGTTTAGGCAAAGCAGCGCTGTCCCAGAAGACTCTGGGCGGCTCTTCCTCGCCCTCTTCCCGCTTCCCCATCATCCTCTCCATCAGGCTGAGGCTGGAGCTGGAATCCTCTGTCTCGCTCTCAGACAGAGAGATGAAATACTCTTCCTCAGGGACTAAGGATTCCTGTATAGGAAGAGACACTCAGCCATCAGAGGTGCTGCTTCCCAGCATGCAGCTCCCCGCAAGACCATTCCAGTGGGGATTGCAGTGGGCCAGGAAAGCAAGCAGGAGAGGGACCTCAGCACGCTCTTGAGGCCATGTCTCAGCGTGACCAGGGCTTTGTTACAGCTCCCTGTTGGGTCCTCTTGCTCACAAAAGGCAGCAGTCCCCCATCCAGCTGTGCTGCACCAACACTGTTGCTCTGGACAGGGTGCTAGAGGTACCATGCAGTCTCAGCTCCCCTGGATGGGAAAGTGCTGCTGCTTTCTTGCAGGGATGCAAAGTACCTGGGCTGCGGGCATCTGCACTTCTTCCGGCTCGGCCTCCGTCTCCTTCACTTGCAACTTTTGCTGCTTGCCTTTTTCTGCTTTCTTCCCTTGCAACTTTTGCTGCTTCTTTTTCTCTTTCTGCATCATTTTGTTCTTTTTTTCCTCCTCAGCCAAGAACTTCTGGACCTCTTTTGGAAATTTCTTCTCCTCCTCCTGCTTCACCTGCTTCCCCTTCGTCACCTGCTTCCCCTTCGTCACCTGCTTCACCTTCGTCACCTGCTTCACCTTCTTCACCTCCTTCACCTTCTTCACCTCCTTCACCTTTTTCACCTCCTTCACCTTCTTCACCTTCACCTCCTTCCTCACCTTCTCCTCCCTCTCCTTCTTCACCTTCTTCCCCTTCTCCTCTTTCTCCTTCCTCACATTTTTCCCTTTCTCCTTCTCCTTCCTCACGTTCTTCCCCTTCTCCTCCTTTCTCTTCTTGGTCTCTACAGACTTTCTCTCGAGGGCGGCCTAAATGCAACAATACGCAACGTTAGTCTCCGTGGAGGCGGAGGGCTTTCCCTTCCTGCACTCCATTTCATCCTCTGTCTTCTGCCTTTCTGGTTTGCTGCCAGGCTCCTGCGGACCCGACTGAAGAGCCCTTCTGTAACAGCCAGGAAAATAAACAACCGCTGGGCTAAACGCAGTCTGGCAGCTGGCAGTTCTAGACAAGCAGTCAGGAACATCCCCAAATTAGCTCTTGGGGTGCCTTTCGGGAGGCTAACGGAAGTGAACAGCATATTCTCAAATGCCCTCGCAACTGATCTCTCTTCAAGCGAGGTGTCACATGAACGCGCAGTAAAGAACGCTGAGAGAATCAGTGATGCTCTTCTACAGTTCAACAAGACAAATGCGCTGCAGCAGTCTGTCACGTACCCTTCTCCTCTTCTCCATCGCTTCGGCAAAGAAGTCTATCATCCTGGGACCAGGCTGGACCAGAGGAGTGACTTTCTCTTGCTCTGTTTTTTCTGGCAAGGATCTCCTCGTGATGGCTGGTAGCAGCCTGTAAAGACACGGTGGGGGAGGGTTGACAGGAGGGCAGGAGGTGCTGGGTTTGCACTGCGTGCTTGAAAGTGCTTTAGCAGCTTCCGCAGCAAAAAAAGTCTGCAAGAGCCCCCAAATGACTGATCTGGTCTCCACCACTTCCCTCGAGACCTGGGAACAGCCTGCAGCACTGATAGCAGCCCAGAAACACGCTCACTACTATTCAAACGCTCCTAGGAAAGGAACACCCTCATCTCTGCTCGGGATGGTTCTTGTCACTTTAGGCACCAGGCTCGGCAAACAGAAAGCTCCGGTTCACTTCCATCTGAAGGGAAGCAAGAAAGCCTCTACACTCTTGCAAGGAGCGTTTGCCATTAGTTACGCAGCTAAGAAGTGACGCTACGGGACCTTTGTCATGCAGAGCTGCTTGAGTTCATACAGCCTCTGGATCCGGGAGAAACTTCACTCCCACAGAGGCAAGAGCATGGCATCGCCCGCGTTTCTTTTGCCAGGACTCTCACCTGGTGCGAGGCTCTTTCTCCTCGGCTGTCTGGTCTCTGCCCGGCATTCCAGTCAGTGCCGGTAACCTCATTGGAGAAAGCGCTGCCCGATGAAGGAGGCGCGTCTCGCAAAGGTCCCCTAGAAAGAGGAAAGGAGAAAACTTCAGAAAAGTTGCGTTTCTGACACGGTTTTGGCCCGACTCTTCATGGCTGTGGGGCAACGCTGTTCCCTGGGGAATGCTATTTGATGCCTGGTCTGTGTGTTGAAATGGGAGAGGCCCTGGCAGTTGCGGGTGGTCTCAAAGAGCCACCCCGGGGAGGGGACTCGTTTAGCACAAGAGGGGCTCTTGCATCTCTTGATGAGTGTCCCACGCACACAGCTTTGCTACTGGGGCGTGCTCACACCGGAGGAATTGCTTCTGTCTCATCTGAGAATTGTAATGGAAGCAAGCGAAGGGATTTCCAGGGCTGGCAGGACAGGCTGCCGAGTGGAGGCCACTGGCACATCCATCTGATGGGATGACCCCAGCGGCCACTTGCGATGGAGGGCTGCCCTGAGAACTTTCCCATAATGGTACAAAGAGTCACCGGAAGCGTCTCATGCTCTTCCAGGCACTCTGCGGTAATGTCATCTCTAACCGTCTCCTGACGGCAACCCACGGGTCCCTCACCTTTCCTGCCTCTGTCACCAGCTCTTGCCCAGCCTTGCTCACGTCTGGTCTTTAGGTGGTATTTCAGGTCCACCTTTGCTGTTTCGGGCTTCTCAAGTACGATCTCGTGCTTGAACCTGAAAGAGGAAGAAGCAGGCTGAAGGAAGGGCAACACTTCCCCTTGCAGCTTGACCCAATAGCGGAGCGACAGACGCATAGACGCATAGACGCTGTAAGGCCACTTTTCCCAGAGCAGCTCATTCTGGAGAACCGGACCAGGATCTCCAGTGTCTGGAGGGGCAGGTGAGGCCCGTCAGTACGTGCCAACGTTTTTCTGTCCTTGCTGTGAGAGCGGATGTGCTCCTCTCCCCGCGAGGAAGACTGGCTTAAATGTCCCCCCCAGTTTTGACAGTGGCACAGATGGGAAACATGATTTTGCTGTGCCATGCTCCTCCACAGGCAATCCAACTGAGCTAGAGCGAGCAGGGAGTTCCCTGCAAACCAGGCCTCTAAACACTGAAAAGTACCGTGGCGAGTACCATCTCACTCAGGCGCAGGTGGCAGCAGCAAGCATACTTACATTGGAAAGACAGTAACGTGTCCGGAAGTCATTTGGGAAGCTGCGCACTCACTGCGTGAGATGACCGACTTGCTCATTTCTGGCATCTGCAATCGGAACAGAAACAGACGATGGGAGGTGGGGACACTGGGAATGGCTGGCAGCTCCAGTCTCTCTTAGCCCAACACAACGAGAGCCACCAAAGGGAAGGGTCCGGGCCCCAGCAAGCCTTGCTCTGCCTGAGTCTCTGCTCCATGCTCTGAGTCGGGGCTGAGCAGTGACGCGCACCGTTTGTCTCCTGACTGAAAGCAAGGCCTTTTGAGGGCGCGTATCCTGGTACAGAGCCAGGCCACCTCACGTAAAGTAAGAGTTCTACAGAGCCTGCTTTCTTGCACACCACCAGGAGTCCAGGTGGCTGAAGAAGCATGGCAGGCCAGGAGAAAGGAGTCCCCTCGTCCCAGGAAGGCGTTTCAGAAGAATCAGACGTACTGCTGGGGAAACGCAAGACCTACCCCAAGAAGAGCCTGCAACAGCTCGGGAGTGCCATTGAGCTTCCCCAGGAAGTCCTCATAGAATTTCATCTGGACACGCCTTCCTTCAATCAGCAGCATGCCAACATCCCACCAAATGAAGGCAACGTTCTGCCTCTTCCCTATGCAGGCGCTGAACTGGCAGACAGTCCTTTGCACGCAAAACCGCGCCGCGCCTTCAGAGATGCCGTTTTCTGAGGCTATCTCATCATAAGGAAGTTGATGATACTCGTCGTGTCCTGGAGAAACGAGAAGAGAGGAACATGAGCACCTGGAGAGCCACTGAGCAGGCCACGCTCAAAAGTCAGCAGCTTCCAGGCCCTCAGGCAATGCACTGCCGTTGAGATTTTGAGGTGGAACCATTGGTACGTATCCGAGGAGACGCTGAGACACGGAGCCAATGAGACTGGAACGAAACCTGCTGCTGAAGCAGGTGAAGGAGTGCGCTGTTACCCTCTGTTGCCACTTGCAATGGCAGTCTGGCACACTTTCCCCACTAGAGCGCCAGGGCAACCACCTCTGTCAGACTCCATTCTTCCTACCTGCAGCGTCTACGTAGTCATACTGGAGGTCGTGGTCCTGCGCAAGAGCCTTTGCCAGATGAAAGACGGGTCTCTCAACAAGAACCAGATTCTTCTGCTGGCTGGGTGCGCACTCTCTGACGACGGTGAAAGTCCCCAGTCCAGGAATGCACACAGCCTGAAAGAGAAGAAAGGGCGGATCAGAAGAAGTTTTGCAGGGAATGACAGAAGACTATTTTCCTCTCGCCCCTCCTCCCCGTGAACAGCCAGAGAGCGCAGTCTTCCGGCTCCTAAAGACACAAGCGGGGCTCCCAAACTTGCAGTCACCCCCACAGGGTCCATTCGACTCTGCCAGCAGAGGACTCAGGAAGGCCCAGAGAATGTCCAGCCCTCTTTCCATCATTAGGCGTGGACCCCCTGGCATTTCAGAACTGACAGTGGAGCTGGCCATCTCGCATTGCAGTGCCCCTCTGGGGCGTGGTTCCTGCTTCCACGGACAGGAAGAATAGCTGCGCTCCGTGGCAAATGGACCCTCGGGGCTCAAACAACCGTGAGAGGGAGGGAAGGAGAAGGAGGCGAGTCCCACCTGGTAGAGAGCCAGCTGTCGACTCAGATAATAGGACGTGCTGAACCAGAACTTAGCGAGTTCTGCAAAACAAAAGGAAAGACGCGTCATGCTCTCAGGCGGCCACCTCGAAGCACTTCGGCACACCGAGCTCCCGCCAGAGCAACGCCGCATTTCTGAGACGAGCAATTCAGTTCCAGTGGCGGCTTCTGCTCGCAGATCCCTGGGAAGGCAGGGGCCAGGCCGGGAACGGCACCCAGGAGTCACGCCCGCCCAAGCGCTCCTCGGGCCCCTGGGCTGCTAAGGCGGCTGCCTTCTCGCAGCAGCCCGCCCCGCTCGGCCGTCCCCGCCTTCCTCCCTCGGGAGCAGGGCTTCCACGCCTGTTCTCAGAGATGTCCCCGGGCCCGACAACGTGCGTGCCGTCGGGCCCGAAGGCCTTACCAGACTGTCTGATCTTCTCCGCAGTGGGAGTCGAGCGAGGGCTCGAGCAGAGGGACGTTGCCATCTTGCTTCCCCCCTCGCCGCAGGTCAACAAGCGCAGCGGGCGGGCGGCCGTCCGGCAAAACAGCCCTCCTGCTCAGCCCTTCAGCCCTGCCCTGCTTCTGCTTCTCTCTGCCCGCTCCTCCTCGCGGCACAGCAGCTCCTCCAGAGCACGGCGGCGGCGAGATCGGCTCCTCGGCGAGCGCCCGGAGCCTCGTCGGCCTCTCTGGGAGATGTGGGCAGGGCGCGTGGGGTCGGCGAGCTTCGAGGGGGCGGCCGCCGCCGTGACGCGGGGCCGCGCCATTGTGAGCTCGGGCCGCGTCACAGAGGGGCCGCGCACGCCCTGCCGCGGGGCCCGGCGGAGCGGGCTCCGGGCAGGGCCGCCTCTCGGCCGCGGGTCTGCGGCAGATGGGCTCTCGCCTGCGACAGCGGCGAGGTGCCGGCGCGGGCTGCCCGGAGAGGCCGCGGACGCCCCGTCCGTCCCCGGAGGCGCTCGAGGCCGGCTGGGACGGGGCCCCGGGCGGCCCGGTCCGGGACGAAACGGGGCGGCCGCGGCCCCGCCCGTGGCGGGGGGTCGGAGATTCGCGATCCTCGAGGTCCCTCCCGAGCCGGGCCGGGCTGGAGCTGCCGAGGGCTCCTGGCCGGCCTCCTGCGACTCCTCGCGCCTTTGCCCGGGCCTCGGACGCGGCGGGCTTCGGGGAGCGGGCGGGCCCCGCTGCTGGCCCGTGTGTGGGAACGGAATGCTGTTTCTGCGTCTGGTAGTAAAAAGAGCGGTTGGTTTGAAGAAGTGGAACATCATGCGTCTGCGTGCTATATGGTAGAAGGAGTGAAGTACTGCATACGTTAGCGGCATGATGTAGAAACGTTATTACTGAGTTCTTTGATTAATTCTTTCTTGCAAGACTGGAATAGCTGTTACGTGTTCCAAACAATGCGAGTATAGCGTTAGGGATTAGAAAACATCTTGCAGAGTTGTTCTGTCAGGGTAAGAAACTCCCAGCAACAGAAAAACGGATTTAGCAGACGTCAGAGAAGTCAGGGCCTCTACACGAGGCTGGACCGTCTCACTCCGTGAGAAGGCTGCAGTGTGAAGGCAGGCACAGGATACTGCCCTGTCTTTCTCCCGAGCTTCTCTTTGTGGAAAGAAGGACAAGCAGATATCTGCAAAATAATGATCAGGTGTGGAATAAGTTAATCAATTAACTACAGCTTTACGCTTACGCAGCAAAAATTTATGTTTGTCCAGTGGTTCCATGTTTAGTGAAGCGTCAAGAAGATTGTGAACCTGAAGTACTCAGCCAGTGAGGAACTAGGGGAGAAGGAGATCAGCGTCGGGGAAAAGGGAATAAAAGATGTCACTCTGTCTTCTGGGCGCTCTCCGGCTTGCAGGAATCCCGCCATTGCAATTGCGAATAAATTCTGCTTTATCAGAGATACCGTCCTAGAAAATTATTTGGATATTTCCAACATGTGGGAGCGGAGCCCTGCGGCTTCCCCGTGTCGGATCGGAGCCAGCCCAGACGGCTCTGGCGTGAGGACGCAGGGAGGGCACGGCGCGGCGCTGACTCTCGTTACGGCAACGGATCGTGTGCTTTTCCATCCGTGGGCTGAACGCAGCCCTGCCCAGAGCCAAGACTGTGCAGCTTTGCTTTCCCTTTGCTGAAGGAACCGGGGTCTAGGTTTGGAGATTGCTGAAAAAGCGGTTCAGTAGAAAGGGTGAAAACTAGAATTGTCCTTGCTAGCCGTGTCCATCACCTTCATCACATCTTTTTTTTTTTTTTGTGACCCAAGACGACAACTCTTCCTTCACTCAGGGTGGCCCAGGCAGGCAGGACCAAAGCTTGGATGCTCACGCAGTACACATGATAAAAGCCTCTGGTCGCTTGTTAGTCGTTAAAAGACACAGGCTTTCATAATGACAGCATTTATTTTTACAAAAGCTGAAGTGGCGAAATCGCAGTAAATGGCCTTGCCGTTCTTTTCAAACACACAAGGACCAGTGAGAAGGAGTGCATCTTTGAACACAGCCGATGCACCGATTTCACATTCAGTATCAAATGGAGAGAGACCATGCTGAGTGGATGGTCGGAGAAGCAGGCTCCCGTTGTGCACAGCCGAGACCTCACCGTGACACACACAGCTCTCAGTAGAAATCAAACTGATAATCCAGTAATAAAAGTTGATAAACCTTTGAGAGTTGCGAAGCTGAGGAGATTGAAACTGCAATCGGTAACGAAAAAAGGCCCTGATGAGAAGCTATTCTCTGGGCAGTTTTCCAGAATTGCTCCTTGGATGCGCTAGAATCCTCCCCCTTCAGTGTCATCGTTAATGTCTTAATTCCTGAAGGAAAACCATGTCACATGTTTGTTTTGTACACAGAGCACGTCTGCACTTTCATGGGCTAAAAGGAAGCTTTCATCTCTAAACGTAGCTTATCCTTATGAAGGCACAGCAGAAATTCATATTCACACAGGAATTAAAATACAGGCCTGTAGGCATCTACATTGCACACACCTGTAACCGCAAGGTATACGACTGAACGCTCACGCATTATGCCGTGGACACAAGTGGTCTTCAGATGTGGGACAAACCTAATGGCTTCAAAACGCTTTTTACTCACTCACTTGGCCATCCAACGTCCGGCAGAACTACATCAAGTGTGACTTCTGGTTGATGTGCAGATTTTTCATTTTAGCCCACAAAACAGGACTGAACCGCACTAGAAAAGTACTACGCATAGTGTAAACTGTAATTCAACCACCAAGCAGGTGCCTCGGTTGAGAAAGGATGGAGATGCTCCACAAAACAGAAGCGCGTTTGTTAAATAAATTTTGGTAGTCTTCTGCTTCGAGAGTGCAACAAACAGAATCATAGAAAATCAGACCAGAACATTCCTAAGATAGGTAGCAAATCTTCTGCTGCCATTTTTGTCAGTGAGGGCCATGACTGTCAGTACAGGCTGCAGTTTCACGCCTCAAGTTGCATACGTGGCTATCTGAGGGGCCTTTGTCTTATTGGAGAATATGATAGATTTGCGTGGGCTGTTGCAGGCAGGAATGGGCTCAAAACTGCCTGGGCAAGGGGAAAGCTCTGGTGTGAAGGGCTGTGTTGCCAGCTGGCCTTAGCGTGTTGCCTTTAGCACTCTCTCCCACTGGTTCAGCCTGTAGGCATGGATGTGCAAAAGACTGACGTGTAATGCTACATTTCAGAGTTCGGATGCAGCGGGTTAAAATAGTGAGAGCAAGCAGTGCCGCTTGGCTTGCATCTCTTTCGGCAGACCTTCTTGGTCTGCAGGCATTTTTTCCGGCCAAAGTGCAACAACACGCAGCGTTAGTCTCTGTGGTGGCTGAGGGCTTTCCCTTCCTGCACTCCATTTCTCCCTCTGTATTATGTCTTTCTTTCTGAAACGGAAACCATGATGGTTTCCATGAAGGAAAACCTTGCTGCCAGGCTCCTGCGGACTCAACTAAAGAGCCCTTCTGTAACAGCTGGGAAAATCAGCAACCACTGGGCTAAACGCAGTCTGGCAGCTGGCAGTTCTAGACGAGCCATCAGGATCATCCCCAGATTAGCTCTTGGGGTAGCTTTTGGGAGGCTAATGGAGGCTCTGGGCGGGGATGCCTTTTGGGAGCGGGCCATGCGGCCTGTCCCGATCTGCTGTGGGGCTGATTGACCTGGCACTGAGCCAGGCAGGGGCTGAGACTTTGGCCTGGGCAGATACAGGCTGTGAGGGCGAGGTGCTCAGGGGTCCATATTCTGGGAGGAGAAGGAGAGACTCCGGTTGGAGAATGGTGGGCCGCCAGACACCAGACGGCACCTCAGACCCTTCCGCCTGCAGCTGCCTGAGCCGCACTGTGAACCTTTATCCCCAGCGCCTGTTGGCTGGAAGGGGTGTCTGCGCAGAGGTCTCCAGCTCTGTAGCTGTGACATGGTGCTTACGGGAGCCCACACCACGTTGAGAAGAATAGCTGCGCTCCGTGGCAAATGGGCTCTCGGGGCTCAAACAACCGTGAGAGGGAGGGAAGGAGTAGGAGGCGAGTCCCGCCTGGTGGAAAGCCAGCTGTCGACTGAGATAATAGGATGTGCTGGACCAAAGCTTAGCGAGCTCGGCAAAACAAAAGGAAAGACGCGTCATGCTTCCAGGCGGCCACCTCTAAACACTTCAGCACACCAAACTCCTGCCAGAGCAACGCCGCATTTCTGAGACGAGCAATTCAGGTCCACTGGCGGCTTCTGCTCGCAGATCCCTGGGAAGGCAGGGGCCAGGTTGGGAACAGGTCCCCTGCCCAAGCGCTCCTCGGGCCCCTGGGCTGCTAAGGCAGCTGCCTTCTCGCAGCTTTGTATCATACGTACATCTCACTTAGTCCAGCTGCTGCAGAACCAGAGATGTTTGTCCCTGCTCACAAAGCCCAACAGCGTACGATTTTAGAAATGAGAGCGCAAGAGCTCTGAAACTCTGGTGTCTCATTCCAGTCTCAGCCAAGGTCTTTTAGAAAACTCACTCCAAAGGACCCTCTCACCCATTTCACCTTTGCACGTACCCAACTTACCACCACAACCCAAGCACCACAGACTTGAACTCAATATTCCTTCTCTCCTACGTGGGAATAAGCAAAGCAAAGACAAAATCTGCCTCGCTCTTCAGCTGTGACGCTCCTGCCCCCTCCCTCACCTAGTCTCTTCCACGCGTGGCCCCATTTGGCCCCACAGCCACTTTGATGCAGGATGACTTTCAAGCATGGGCTGCTCTGGGCTCCAGAGAGGCTCGTGGCATCGGGTCCTATCCGTGCTCACAGCCACGGCCTCAGAGCTCTCAGGGCGCTGTGTGCAGCACCGTGACTCACAGGCTGGCTTCCTTCATCCGCAGCACAGGTGGCTCACCTCCACCACCCCACTTCCCTAGGCCTCGGATGGAATTGGTGCACGCTTACCATTTAGGGAAAGCAGTGCTGTCCCAGAAGACTCTGGCCAGCCGGGGCTGGGGCTGGACTGTGTGCTTTTTGATCCGTGGGCTGAACGCAGCCCTGCCCAGAGCCAAGACTGCAGCGTCTGATGCACGGACTCAGGGGTGAACAATCCTAATCTTGTTTATTACAAGTGCTCACATCACTTGTATACCTTCACAAGTTTTCTGTTCCTGGCTTTCCCATCCGCCCCTACAACTTTCCCATCCACCCTTACACGTCAGCAGCGCATTCTACAAACGCTCTTCAACCTTGCATGCAGGCGCTTAGCCAGTCACAGCCGTCAGGCGTTCTTTCTTCTTCTCGAGCTGTCCTTGGTTCCCGTGCTGTTTATCTTACTCCACAGATGCTGCTCTGAACAGTTTTCCTTGTTCTCCCACAGGAGACTGTGGGAAAGCAGCCTTGCTTTCCCTTTGCTGAAGGAATTGGGGACTAGGTTTCAAGATTGCTGAAAAAGCGGCTTAGTAGAAAGGATAAAAATGAAAATTATCCTTGTTAGACGTGTCCCTCAACTTCATTGTATATTTTGTCTGTGGCCCAAGACAATTCCTCTTCCTTTCTGGCCAGGGCATTCTTATCTTACATTCTTATCTTGCGCGGTCCTAAGTTGATGACCAACTATTTTGCCCTGCCACATTTTCAAGTCAACATGAGTGCCAAGCAAGGCACCAAGCTAGTAGAGGGGATGGAGAAATGGGTAAGCAGATTTACCAACCAATTGGTTTTCTGCCAATTCTGTGTACGTGGCCCCTCTCTATCAATGCCACTGCTGTTGCCTGAGGTTCTGATCTCAGCAACTAGCAGAAGAATGAACTGAACGTGTGATATCCATTCTGTTCTTTCCGCTCTTGCGGATGTGTACATTGTCCTTGCTGTTTCTTGCAGAAATCATCCTTTGTTGAAATTAAATAACGACATCATAACCCCACATTTTGGAACTGCAACAGTTCAAGCCACCCACATGAAGGCAGAAGAAGCAATAGCAAACATGCTGTCTGTTCTCAAGTGTCACCCCGTTCCAAGTGAAGTGTTTCCCCAGTGATGCGCACCAGACGACAGTGCTACATCTCTGACCTATGAGAAGGCACGATTTCATGCAGAACCACAATTGGTTTTGAAAAGGAAAAACAAGCAGCCCTGTTCCTGCACAGCTCTTTTTGTCACTATACTGCAAAGCTGTCGACTCGCTCAGCTTACTCTGTACTGGCATTTACAAAATCAAAACAACGAAGTGGAACAGACAAAACCGTTCTGTTTGAATATTTTGATGTCTTCATCATGTCACTGAATTATCTCTGTAGGGTTCCATTAATGAGTGCTGGACCCTCTTCAAGCACCTCCTCTTTTTGAAGAGCGGGGGGACTGGCAAGTGCAGTATGTCAAAAGTCATGGAAGCGGGGCACGGGATTAGTTTGGCTCGATCTTCTAGAGCTGGGGTGGAAAATCAGTGTCTAGCAAATGGAAGTAAGGTCAGGTGACAGGAGTGAACTACAGATACGCTGTTCACCTCTGTAGGAAGAATATTAACGTGGCCAAAGCTCACCTGGAGTTGAAGGTGGCCCGTACTGTGGGAGACAGATATCAAAAAGTGCGTTTTAAAATACGTCAGTAGCAAGAGGAAGACCAGATTTTTCTCTGAGTTACTGGAAAACACACGCAAGACAGGAAGAAGCAGCCCAAACAGGATTGACAGGATGTTGTCTCAGACTGACTTCCAGCTGTTAAGCTGTTAAGCCTGGGCTCAGAAAGCCCCACTGGATGAGCATGTCACATTTGAGACAGACATTCCCTGCTTCAGCCATGGATCTGCCAGCAACGTCAAGGGGCAGGATGTGGAAGGGGCCACCCTCAACCCAGCCAAAGAAGTTGGGGGCAAAGCTGTCAGCACGCAGATTACACAGCCACACTCGCGACACTAGAGAAGGCTCCCACTCTGAGATGGAGCTCGGAGCACTGGGCTTTCCTCCTCATCTTCTCACGCAAGGTTTCTGCCTTGGACTTCACCACCCTCGCAGCACACTGCGAGGCCCGGGAACTCTGGGGAGGGGAGCACCAGGCCTAACAAGGCCACCTCTGTAAAGCGTGCGTTTCACAGTGACCAAGGAAAGACCCACGGTGTTTGGGTAATGGGGTTGGGGTTTTATTGGGTATAGGGAAAGGGTAATAAGGAAAGTGGCGACGCGCGTTTGACAGTGTCACCATTAGCGTCGCCAGTAGTGAAAGATGGTCCTCGTTGAGCTGTTGGGTGACACTTAGTGGATGTCTAACTCGGCAGTCTCACAGCTGCTGGATCTGTCGTGGTCCTGGTCAACATGCATGACCACTACTCTCCGGACCTAAGGAGTTCAGTGTAAAGCTCAGTAGTTTTGTGAATGCAAAGACATGCAGCGCAACACTGCAAGTCTCTCTGCAGTACAAGAGAGTGGTTCTGCTAATCTAGGTCTAGAGAGAGCAGGCTCACGGTCCCTGTAATGTAATTGCAGCCCTTGTGGCCAGTCCCGATCTGGGGTAGCCTGCTGTGGGGCTGACTGACCAGGCACTGAGTCAGGCAGTGGCTGAGACTTCGGCCTGGGCAGATACAGGCTGTGAGAGCGAGGTGCTCAGGGCTCTGTATTCTGGGAGGAGGAGGAGGGACTCCGGTTGGAGAAGGGAGGGCCGCCAGACACCAGACGGCACCTCAGACCCTTCCGCCTGCAGCTGCCTGAGCCGCACTGTGAACCTTCATCCCCAGCGCCCATTGGCTGGAAGGAGTTTCTGTGCGGAGGTCTCCAGCTCCACAGCCAGCTGCTCTCCATCCCACAGGCCCAGGAGGGTCTTCCCATGGCTTGCTACGGCTAGCTATGACACACTGCTTCCGAGAGCCCACTTACCACTCGACGTGATGCCTTGTCTGGCCTTGGCCCGGCAGGGGGTGCAGGTCTGTACTCAGCTCCGGGCAGATGATTGATGCCGGGTGCGTGTATCGATGGCCGACTCCACCACAGCACTGCAAGCTCACTGTAGGCACGCAGTAGGAGGGGGTGTGAGCACAGGGAGGCAGTGCGGGAGAGCAAACTGTCTGTCTGGGGAGCTTTACCTCTGGAGCTGGTCCTGCAGATCCTTCTCTGCATCTCTCTGTCCCTGCTGCTCACGGGACACCTGCTCCACAATGAGCTTCACCACCTCTCGCAGGGCCTGATCTATCCTTGGAGGAAGCGTCCTGCAACAGCAAGGATAAAATCTGTCTCACTCTTCAGCCGGGACACCCCTGCCTCTTTCTTCACCCAGTCTATTCCACACACGACCCCACTTGGCCCCACAGTCACTTCGATGCAGGACGACTTCCATGTGTGGGCTGCTTTGGGCTCCAGAGAGGCTCGTGGCATCGGGCCCTAACCATGATTATATCCACGGCCTCAGAGCTCTCAGGGCGCTGTGTGTGGCACCATGACTCAAAAGCTGGCTTCCCTGATCCACAGCACAGGTGACTCACCACCCCTCCTCCCCCAACTGCCCCTGGCCTCGGATGGAGTTGGTGCACGCTTACCGTTTAGGCAAAGCAGCGCTGTCCCAGAAGACTCTGGGCGGCTCTTCCTCGCCCTCTTCCCGCTTCCCCATCATCCTCTCCATCAGGCTGAGGCTGGAGCTGGAATCCTCTGTCTCGCTCTCAGACAGAGAGATGAAATACTCTTCCTCAGGGACTAAGGATTCCTGTATAGGAAGAGACACTCAGCCATCAGAGGTGCTGCTTCCCAGCATGCAGCTCCCCGCAAGACCATTCCAGTGGGGATTGCAGTGGGCCAGGAAAGCAAGCAGGAGAGGGACCTCAGCACGCTCTTGAGGCCATGTCTCAGCGTGACCAGGGCTTTGTTACAGCTCCCTGTTGGGTCCTCTTGCTCACAAAAGGCAGCAGTCCCCCATCCAGCTGTGCTGCACCAACACTGTTGCTCTGGACAGGGTGCTAGAGGTACCATGCAGTCTCAGCTCCCCTGGATGGGAAAGTGCTGCTGCTTTCTTGCAGGGATGCAAAGTACCTGGGCTGCGGGCATCTGCACTTCTTCCGGCTCGGCCTCCGTCTCCTTCACTTGCAACTTTTGCTGCTTGCCTTTTTCTGCTTTCTTCCCTTGCAACTTTTGCTGCTTCTTTTTCTCTTTCTGCATCATTTTGTTCTTTTTTTCCTCCTCAGCCAAGAACTTCTGGACCTCTTTTGGAAATTTCTTCTCCTCCTCCTGCTTCACCTGCTTCCCCTTCGTCACCTGCTTCCCCTTCGTCACCTGCTTCACCTTCGTCACCTGCTTCACCTTCTTCACCTCCTTCACCTTCTTCACCTCCTTCACCTTTTTCACCTCCTTCACCTTCTTCACCTTCACCTCCTTCCTCACCTTCTCCTCCCTCTCCTTCTTCACCTTCTTCCCCTTCTCCTCTTTCTCCTTCCTCACATTTTTCCCTTTCTCCTTCTCCTTCCTCACGTTCTTCCCCTTCTCCTCCTTTCTCTTCTTGGTCTCTACAGACTTTCTCTCGAGGGCGGCCTAAATGCAACAATACGCAACGTTAGTCTCCGTGGAGGCGGAGGGCTTTCCCTTCCTGCACTCCATTTCATCCTCTGTCTTCTGCCTTTCTGGTTTGCTGCCAGGCTCCTGCGGACCCGACTGAAGAGCCCTTCTGTAACAGCCAGGAAAATAAACAACCGCTGGGCTAAACGCAGTCTGGCAGCTGGCAGTTCTAGACAAGCAGTCAGGAACATCCCCAAATTAGCTCTTGGGGTGCCTTTCGGGAGGCTAACGGAAGTGAACAGCATATTCTCAAATGCCCTCGCAACTGATCTCTCTTCAAGCGAGGTGTCACATGAACGCGCAGTAAAGAACGCTGAGAGAATCAGTGATGCTCTTCTACAGTTCAACAAGACAAATGCGCTGCAGCAGTCTGTCACGTACCCTTCTCCTCTTCTCCATCGCTTCGGCAAAGAAGTCTATCATCCTGGGACCAGGCTGGACCAGAGGAGTGACTTTCTCTTGCTCTGTTTTTTCTGGCAAGGATCTCCTCGTGATGGCTGGTAGCAGCCTGTAAAGACACGGTGGGGGAGGGTTGACAGGAGGGCAGGAGGTGCTGGGTTTGCACTGCGTGCTTGAAAGTGCTTTAGCAGCTTCCGCAGCAAAAAAAGTCTGCAAGAGCCCCCAAATGACTGATCTGGTCTCCACCACTTCCCTCGAGACCTGGGAACAGCCTGCAGCACTGATAGCAGCCCAGAAACACGCTCACTACTATTCAAACGCTCCTAGGAAAGGAACACCCTCATCTCTGCTCGGGATGGTTCTTGTCACTTTAGGCACCAGGCTCGGCAAACAGAAAGCTCCGGTTCACTTCCATCTGAAGGGAAGCAAGAAAGCCTCTACACTCTTGCAAGGAGCGTTTGCCATTAGTTACGCAGCTAAGAAGTGACGCTACGGGACCTTTGTCATGCAGAGCTGCTTGAGTTCATACAGCCTCTGGATCCGGGAGAAACTTCACTCCCACAGAGGCAAGAGCATGGCATCGCCCGCGTTTCTTTTGCCAGGACTCTCACCTGGTGCGAGGCTCTTTCTCCTCGGCTGTCTGGTCTCTGCCCGGCATTCCAGTCAGTGCCGGTAACCTCATTGGAGAAAGCGCTGCCCGATGAAGGAGGCGCGTCTCGCAAAGGTCCCCTAGAAAGAGGAAAGGAGAAAACTTCAGAAAAGTTGCGTTTCTGACACGGTTTTGGCCCGACTCTTCATGGCTGTGGGGCAACGCTGTTCCCTGGGGAATGCTATTTGATGCCTGGTCTGTGTGTTGAAATGGGAGAGGCCCTGGCAGTTGCGGGTGGTCTCAAAGAGCCACCCCGGGGAGGGGACTCGTTTAGCACAAGAGGGGCTCTTGCATCTCTTGATGAGTGTCCCACGCACACAGCTTTGCTACTGGGGCGTGCTCACACCGGAGGAATTGCTTCTGTCTCATCTGAGAATTGTAATGGAAGCAAGCGAAGGGATTTCCAGGGCTGGCAGGACAGGCTGCCGAGTGGAGGCCACTGGCACATCCATCTGATGGGATGACCCCAGCGGCCACTTGCGATGGAGGGCTGCCCTGAGAACTTTCCCATAATGGTACAAAGAGTCACCGGAAGCGTCTCATGCTCTTCCAGGCACTCTGCGGTAATGTCATCTCTAACCGTCTCCTGACGGCAACCCACGGGTCCCTCACCTTTCCTGCCTCTGTCACCAGCTCTTGCCCAGCCTTGCTCACGTCTGGTCTTTAGGTGGTATTTCAGGTCCACCTTTGCTGTTTCGGGCTTCTCAAGTACGATCTCGTGCTTGAACCTGAAAGAGGAAGAAGCAGGCTGAAGGAAGGGCAACACTTCCCCTTGCAGCTTGACCCAATAGCGGAGCGACAGACGCATAGACGCATAGACGCTGTAAGGCCACTTTTCCCAGAGCAGCTCATTCTGGAGAACCGGACCAGGATCTCCAGTGTCTGGAGGGGCAGGTGAGGCCCGTCAGTACGTGCCAACGTTTTTCTGTCCTTGCTGTGAGAGCGGATGTGCTCCTCTCCCCGCGAGGAAGACTGGCTTAAATGTCCCCCCCAGTTTTGACAGTGGCACAGATGGGAAACATGATTTTGCTGTGCCATGCTCCTCCACAGGCAATCCAACTGAGCTAGAGCGAGCAGGGAGTTCCCTGCAAACCAGGCCTCTAAACACTGAAAAGTACCGTGGCGAGTACCATCTCACTCAGGCGCAGGTGGCAGCAGCAAGCATACTTACATTGGAAAGACAGTAACGTGTCCGGAAGTCATTTGGGAAGCTGCGCACTCACTGCGTGAGATGACCGACTTGCTCATTTCTGGCATCTGCAATCGGAACAGAAACAGACGATGGGAGGTGGGGACACTGGGAATGGCTGGCAGCTCCAGTCTCTCTTAGCCCAACACAACGAGAGCCACCAAAGGGAAGGGTCCGGGCCCCAGCAAGCCTTGCTCTGCCTGAGTCTCTGCTCCATGCTCTGAGTCGGGGCTGAGCAGTGATGCGCACCGTTTGTCTCCTGACTGAAAGCAAGGCCTTTTGAGGGCGCGTATCCTGGTACAGAGCCAGGCCACCTCACGTAAAGTAAGAGTTCTACAGAGCCTGCTTTCTTGCACACCACCAGGAACCCAGGTGGCTGAAGAAGCATGGCAGGCCAGGAGAAAGGAGTCCCCTCGTCCCAGGAAGGCGTTTCAGAAGAATCAGACGTACTGCTGGGGAAACGCAAGACCTACCCCAAGAAGAGCCTGCAACAGCTCGGGAGTGCCATTGAGCTTCCCCAGGAAGTCCTCATAGAATTTCATCTGGACACGCCTTCCTTCAATCAGCAGCATGCCAACATCCCACCAAATGAAGGCAACGTTCTGCCTCTTCCCTATGCAGGCGCTGAACTGGCAGACAGTCCTTTGCACGCAAAACCGCGCCGCGCCTTCAGAGATGCCGTTTTCTGAGGCTATCTCATCATAAGGAAGTTGATGATACTCGTCGTGTCCTGGAGAAACGAGAAGAGAGGAACATGAGCACCTGGAGAGCCACTGAGCAGGCCACGCTCAAAAGTCAGCAGCTTCCAGGCCCTCAGGCAATGCACTGCCGTTGAGATTTTGAGGTGGAACCATTGGTACGTCTCCGAGGAGACGCTGAGACACGGAGCCAATGAGACTGGAACGAAACCTGCTGCTGAAGCAGGTGAAGGAGTGCGCTGTTACCCTCTGTTGCCACTTGCAATGGCAGTCTGGCACACTTTCCCCACTAGAGCGCCAGGGCAACCACCTCTGTCAGACTCCATTCTTCCTACCTGCAGCGTCTACGTAGTCATACTGGAGGTCGTGGTCCTGCGCAAGAGCCTTTGCCAGATGAAAGACGGGTCTCTCAACAAGAACCAGATTCTTCTGCTGGCTGGGTGCGCACTCTCTGACGACGGTGAAAGTCCCCAGTCCAGGAATGCACACAGCCTGAAAGAGAAGAAAGGGCGGATCAGAAGAAGTTTTGCAGGGAATGACAGAAGACTATTTTCCTCTCGCCCCTCCTCCCCGTGAACAGCCAGAGAGCGCAGTCTTCCGGCTCCTAAAGACACAAGCGGGGCTCCCAAACTTGCAGTCACCCCCACAGGGTCCATTCGACTCTGCCAGCAGAGGACTCAGGAAGGCCCAGAGAATGTCCAGCCCTCTTTCCATCATTAGGCGTGGACCCCCTGGCATTTCAGAACTGACAGTGGAGCTGGCCATCTCGCATTGCAGTGCCCCTCTGGGGCGTGGTTCCTGCTTCCACGGACAGGAAGAATAGCTGCGCTCCGTGGCAAATGGACCCTCGGGGCTCAAACAACCGTGAGAGGGAGGGAAGGAGAAGGAGGCGAGTCCCACCTGGTAGAGAGCCAGCTGTCGACTCAGATAATAGGACGTGCTGAACCAGAACTTAGCGAGTTCTGCAAAACAAAAGGAAAGACGCGTCATGCTCTCAGGCGGCCACCTCGAAGCACTTCGGCACACCGAGCTCCCGCCAGAGCAACGCCGCATTTCTGAGACGAGCAATTCAGTTCCAGTGGCGGCTTCTGCTCGCAGATCCCTGGGAAGGCAGGGGCCAGGCCGGGAACGGCACCCAGGAGTCACGCCCGCCCAAGCGCTCCTCGGGCCCCTGGGCTGCTAAGGCGGCTGCCTTCTCGCAGCAGCCCGCCCCGCTCGGCCGTCCCCGCCTTCCTCCCTCGGGAGCAGGGCTTCCACGCCTGTTCTCAGAGATGTCCCCGGGCCCGACAACGTGCGTGCCGTCGGGCCCGAAGGCCTTACCAGACTGTCTGATCTTCTCCGCAGTGGGAGTCGAGCGAGGGCTCGAGCAGAGGGACGTTGCCATCTTGCTTCCCCCCTCGCCGCAGGTCAACAAGCGCAGCGGGCGGGCGGCCGTCCGGCAAAACAGCCCTCCTGCTCAGCCCTTCAGCCCTGCCCTGCTTCTGCTTCTCTCTGCCCGCTCCTCCTCGCGGCACAGCAGCTCCTCCAGAGCACGGCGGCGGCGAGATCGGCTCCTCGGCGAGCGCCCGGAGCCTCGTCGGCCTCTCTGGGAGATGTGGGCAGGGCGCGTGGGGTCGGCGAGCTTCGAGGGGGCGGCCGCCGCCGTGACGCGGGGCCGCGCCATTGTGAGCTCGGGCCGCGTCACAGAGGGGCCGCGCACGCCCTGCCGCGGGGCCCGGCGGAGCGGGCTCCGGGCAGGGCCGCCTCTCGGCCGCGGGTCTGCGGCAGATGGGTTCTCGCCTGCGACAGCGGCGAGGTGCCGGCGCGGGCTGCCCGGAGAGGCCGCGGACGCCCCGTCCGTTCCCGGAGGCGCTCGAGGCCGGCTGGGACGGGGCCCCGGGCGGCCCGGTCCGGGACGAAACGGGGCGGCCGCGGCCCCGCCCGTGGCGGGGGGTCGGAGATTCGCGATCCTCGAGGTCCCTCCCGAGCCGGGCCGGGCTGGAGCTGCCGAGGGCTCCTGGCCGGCCTCCTGCGACTCCTCGCGCCTTTGCCCGGGCCTCGGACGCGGCGGGCTTCGGGGAGCGGGCGGGCCCCGCTGCTGGCCCGTGTGTGGGAACGGAATGCTGTTTCTGCGTCTGTTTCTGGGTGCTGATGGGACACATGTGTGAAGTCCGTGCAGACTCCATTCATGACGGGAGAGCTTGCATGTAGAGCAGGGAAAGATAGTGACCGTGAGTACTGGCAGAGACAAAATATTATGGATTGACACAACGTTCTCCCCTGCAGAACTTGGGGAGAGAACGTAAAGAAGGACTGATTGTAGAATGATGTTTTCCGTTTTTTTCAGTTGACACTGCTCTAATCTGCTATCAAAATGCAATAAAACATATTAATCTCATTGCTCCGAGTCTGTTTTTCCCATGATGGTAACTGATGAGCGACACCCTAGCAGTTCAAACCTTAGATCCATTTTTCATTGTATTTTCTCCCCGTCCTCCTGTGAAAATGCAGAATGAGAAGAACCCCTCAGTAACAAGACTGCTCCAAATGTTCTGGTACTAGAGTGGGAAATGATACCATGACTGTCTTGCTTTCTCCCTCCTCTGCTTTGAGAGGGAACAACTTGGTGCAATCACAGCAGTGCACTGTCCTACACAAACACAAGCACCTGCTGCACAGAGGGCATGGGGCTGCAACCCCACGTCACCAATGTGGCTCTGGCACAGCTCATTCCAGCTGCCACTGGACAGTCATGGCACAAGTGCTGCCCACTTGCTCTGCTGTAATTAGTGAGATGGCAGTCCTGGGCTTGGCAGGAGTTAAGAAGATATTTACAGGCCTGAGTAACTCACGCTGTAACCCTACCAAGCAAATGTGCTGATTCAGGATCCATTGAAGTATCCCTCAGCAGTGACAGTAGTGGGGTGGCACCAGTGGGATGGTCCTGCAGGACCTGCCTCTGAGCCCTAAGAGCCTGCAAACAGCCCCACCAGCTGCTGCCTTCCTAAGACATCTCCTAGGTCCAAGGCACTCAGTGTTGATTATCAGCAAAAGAAAAAATAACCTTTTGTCTGCCCAAGTGTCCGATCTTCCTCCTGTCATGAACTTTGCTGGTTGCATTACAAGTGCCTCTTGCCTTGAGGGACTTCATACAGCCCCTCTCTGCAGGTTGGAAAACTGATTGTGCTTTATGCAGAAGGAGGCAGCAAAGCTGGTGCTGTGAGGGGCAGTGCTGCAGCACAGGAGCCTTTGACCAGATCCTGTTGGTAGGGCTTTTCCTTTTTACGCTGAGAGGGGTCCCTGCATGATGCACCATGAGCTGGTCTCACAATCCTGAAGAGGCCATTGCAGTCCCCACAAGGTGCTGAGCCTCGCTTTCTCTGCACTTTAGTTTCTTCTGTTAGCAACAGCAACTCTCTCCCCAGCAGTGAGCCTGTTCAGGGCTCCTCTGGCACTCGATGCCCCACAGAGAGTGGCAGAAAGGAGGAGTGTGAAACTGGCAAGGGGACATTCACATCCAGGGATTTGCCTGCAGTGGGCTTGAGATCCTGCTTGGGCTCACAGCCCATGCTGCATTGTGATTTTTTAGTGAAATAAGTGGCTAGAGGAAATGGAATAAAATCTAAATCAATTATGCTGTTCAAAGTCAGTCACTAAATTAATCCAATTACACTGCAGCAATCTTTGCTTAATGCCTAGAAGCTAAGAAAAGATTGTTAAAGCAGTGGTTTGGGAAATTAGTTCACCACAACAGTAACCAACAATGGAAGATGCTGGAGAGGGAATAAGGGGGAGGAAAAAGACGCTTTATTATTCATCCTTCCAGTGAAGTATATTGCTCAGCTATTAAAGGATAGAGCACCTGAGCTAACCAAACACAGTGCTGTCTGCAGGTCTCGACAAAGAAGAGCTCAAAACTCACTGATTATTCTTTACTTAGGAAATCTTACAGCACTATTATTACGGAATCCCAGCTCTCAATAACCACTCCACATTTGTCTTTTCACCCACACAATCTCTCTGCCTCTGTCAAGTAGGTTGCCAAAAACCTATTTTTATGTTTTCAAAATTAAGGCTTCAAATCAACTTGGCAACACAGCTCATTTTCAGGATGCTGGTATTTTTAATACAAGTGGACACGTTGTACTTCCAGGTTGGGGCTTGAGACTCTCAAGGAGTGCAGGTGTAAACAGGAATATACTCTTGCTTTAATTAGTCAGCTTGCCTGCACAACAGCTGAAGAGTTGAATTTGGAACTTCTGAAAGCATATTGAATCACGTAAGTTGGGACATGGAAAATGTTTTAAAACATTAGGTCCACAGTGCCTGAGTAAAGGATAGCAAATAGTGAGTGTGTACTTGGCTGATTGCCCACGACAAGCTTTGCTCTGAGCCCGTTTCTCCAGTGGTGTTTACAGAGGCAAAGCTTGACTTAAATCATGAAGGACACTCGTGAATTTTGTGCGTAACTCATATTCATGTCTTATATATTGTCATCATCAGTACTTGGCTTGGCTTGTATGCCTCTAAACCCAAGTATCTCTGCATTTTAGTCTAGTCATTCTGATTTGTTTGCTTGCTTTGTTTTATTGGTTTTCTTTTTTCTTTTTCTTTTTTTAATTTTTGATTTATAAAGCTGCTGGAAAACTGGTACATCCACCAGTGCCTGGTCTCACAATCTTTATGTTATCAGAACATAAAGAATATATTTATAAGATCCTCTGCTTTGAAAAGGCTTGGATATATTTTCTGAAGCAGGGTGCTTACTCGTTAACACTGGAAGAACCTGTTCCCAATGCTGCATCCCACATGCTGCTCAGAAATTTTTCCTTTGAGCTGTGCTGAGATTTCACAAAAGACTTGAAGGAGTCTCATTTAAATCCAGCTGAGCAATCTCACATCGTTTACACCTTTTTGCCTAAATGCCTGGACTAACAGTTGTAGTTTCTCACATTTGAAAATGCAAGTAAAAGCTCACAAAGCCATGAACTGAGCTTTAAAAATCACCAGGTATATTTGTTGCTGCTGTGCAGCCAAGACATAGTTCACGACTTGGAGGAGGATGCAAAAAGTTAACATTTTCCTGAAGTGTAAATTGAAATCCTTATAGATACTGGATTGCAGGAACTACAGTTGTAGGTGGGAAAAAAAGAGGTGGTAACAGCAGGGGTTGTAGGAAAACCACGCTGCAAGTTGTGCAGCCATATTCACACATACAAATATACTAAATTATGTTGATTAACTAAATACCTTCAAACAAAACCTAGCAAACATCGAAACACAGGAGCTAAAAGCATTAAATCATTAATTTCATATCAGAAGTTTGAGCAATGAAGGCATTTTCTCCTTTGTGTTCCCATGGTCTGAAAAAACTGCACGCTTCCACAGTGATACCGTGGAAGATCAGGAATGAGCTCTGAGCTCTCGTTGCTTCTCCAGAAAGCTGCACACAGCAACTCCCAGTGTATCAGCCAGCCTGCCCTGCTGTAGGCCCAGGGCTCATGGCAAGTAGCCTGGATCAGAGCTGTGTTTAGAACCCATGGCACCGTGCAGCACCAGGGATATGCAAAATACAGCAAGCAGTGGGGGGAACCTTCAAAACCAACCCACTTTATAGACCTGATAGCAAGACCTGGATTTCAGAGGAGGGCATTCAGAGAGTAGCCTGCAGCTCATACTGATAGTGAGGACTCGTTTCACTGAAATTCCCTTCAGGGATCTAAGCACAGGGACTGTCAGCAGGTCCCTGCTCTGGGAGCACTCAGGGGCTGCTCCAGGTTAGGTGCTAGAGGTGAAAGAGCTGCTGCCCAGTCACTACCCAGGCCTCTCCCACATGGTTTCTGATGTCAGCACGTGCTGTGTTACAGGAAAACAACACAGTCAGGGGTGGCTCTTTGAACATCTTTAATCTTCAGTATTCACCTGCTGCATCACAGTTACAGGGCATTTGGGTTGTCCTCCAGCATCACTGCAGCCTGGACACAGGTGCAAGTGACTTGGTGTGCCTCATCAGAGACCTACCTTGGCTAAAAGAAGGATGTGGCACTCGGGCATGTGAAACCTATTAACTCTGAGTAAGCAAAGAACAGCTGAAGGCAGCAGGCAATACTGTAATGAGGAAAAATATGTAAGATGGAGAGAAATTGAGAATTAGTGACTTATTCCTCAGCACCTCCACTGCAGCCATTTCTGCCTTAGCCTCAAAGTTGTCAAACGCAGACAAAATAAAAGTCATGTAAGGTTACATCTGAAATTAACTGCCGCTGTGCACCGGTTTGCACCCATTCACATGCAGAGTACACATATGAGCTGATCTCCTGTAATAGAGCAAATTAGCGGCCTCTGCTGGATGGCCTGTGCACAGGCTTTGTCTCAAGTAATTAAGGCAATAGCAGATGCTAGGTCAACACAAGCTCAATGAACAGAAGTCACCTCCTTTGTGTGAATATAATATCCAACCTTCAACCTCCCCTGGCGTAACTTTTATCCTGCTGCTTGTTGACTGGAAAGCCTCTGGGGGAACCAGAAGGGCACTGCTGCGTGCTGGGTCCTGCAGTGGTCCCTGTGTGTGGTCCAATAGAGCCTGCATTCAAGGACAGAAAGGAAGAAACAGAGAAATAAAATGAAGCATTTTTCATATGGTATTTGATGTTGAGAAAAATAAAGCTTTTACTGTGGACTGTAAGTGTAAGATCAAGAGATGGTGTCAAATTTTTAAAACATTTACTTTACTCATGTACACGTCGAGCTCTCTGAGGATGAAACATATCCACTTTATTAAAACAGAGACCTTCCCAAGGACCATTTATATTGGCACTAACTGACACAAATAATACTTTTGTCCTGAAAGGGTCATACATATCCATAGCGGTAGATCTGAAAATATAAAAAGCTTTTATGACTTTTTGCTGCACTGACAAAAAGTATTGGCACCTGGTCTGCAGGCAGCATGAGGAGGAGGAGGCTGCCTCCAGGCTGTGCTGCTGACAGTTGATAATAGCAACAGTAGGCTGTGCTTTGGTGAGAACAGTTTGCCTGTTGTGAAAGAGCAACAACATCCAGATCTGACAGACAAGGCAGGCAAATACTCCTGTGGACTTAGAGATGCTGGTCTTCTTTAAGAAAGGGCCGGGGAAGGGAACAAAGCCATAGGCAGGACTTCTTGCTCTTGAGAGCACAGACCTGTTGCAATGATTCACATTTGTCAGGACTTTCTGTGGCAGGCATAGAAGGAGCAGAGGAGAGATGTCACATTGCTCAAGTCCTGTAGCAAACTCAATGAAGGACAGATGTTTTGTCACAACATAACTTTGCAATACACTTGCTCTCTACCATCTATGGTGAGAGGTTGGCACTGGAGGAGAGCAGTGGGAAGGTGGGTAATTAGGCCGATCTGGAGCAGGGTGCATCAGGAAGAAAACATCACTCCATTCATTTATTTTTTTCGGACTCCTGATGAGACACACTGGCTCACAGAGGACAGCCCAATGGGAGATGGCAGCTCATAACAAGCTGTGGATGCAGATGGCCATCCCACAGATGTGGCAGCAAAATGCAGTCACACGAGCACAGGTTAACTAGCATCTGCTTCACCTTTAAAGCACCTCCAAACCTGTCCAATGGCTAAATTGTTCCATCTTCTTCTTGGGATGGAGATACTCAGAATATGCCTGTGTCTACAGAATGAGGTTCCATATCTTTTTAAGGAACAGAATTAGGAAAGAGAGTGGAA